>NC_139654.1:26619105-27291605 GCF_951799395.1 Argentina silus | reverse complement strand
CAGTGACAGGAATGCGGCACTTTGTGAACTGTACCAGGCCATCAGTGAACAACAGACAGCACACCCAGACGGATTTACCATCCTCGCTGGAGATTTTAATCATGCTGACCTTAAGACTGTCTTACCAAAACTCCATCAGCATGTCAATTTCCCAACAAGAGGGGAAAACACCTTGGACTTGGTCTACACTTCTCACAAAGGAGCATACAAGGCCTCCCCCCTCCCCCACATCGGACTCTCTGATCACATCACTGTAATGCTAATGCCAGCATATAGGCCCAGAGTGAAAGTCGGAAAACCGGTCCGGAAAGAGATAACTGTGTGGCCGGAGGGGTCCAGGTCTGCTCTCAAGGACTGTCTTGCAACAACAGACTGGGACATGTTCAAGCAAGCAGCCACACAGAACAACCATACGGACAATGAGGAGCTTACAGACACTGTCCTCTCCTACATCCGTAAGTGCTCTGATGATGTGACCCACAAAAAGACCATCATCACTCGGGCTAACCAGAAGCCATGGCTGACAGGGGCAGTCCATCGGCTGCTGAGGGCCAGAGACAAAGCCTTCAGAGCCGGGGATGAAAATGGCCTAAGAACAGCGAGAGCCAGCCTGTCCCGTGGCATCAAGAAAGCAAAACTGGACTACACAAATAAGATTACCTGCCACTTCAAGGACAGCAGAGACACGCGGAGCCTGTGGCAGGGCATTCAGACCATAACGGACTACAAGCCCGCGCCACAGACCTGCGACAACAACATCTCTCTGCTCAACAACCTCAACAGTTTCTTTGCACGGTTTGAAGCAACAAACACTACAAGCCCACAGAAAACTCCACCCCCCCCCCACGATCAGGTCCTGTGCCTGTCTGCTGCCAGTGTGAAGAGGACACTCTCTACCATCAACCCCCGCAAAGCAACAGGCCCAGACAACATCCCAGGCCGTGTGCTGAGGGACTGCGCAGAGGAGCTTAAGGATGTCTTCACGGACATCTTTAACACTTCTTTGCGTCAAGCTGCTGTCCCATCACATTTCAAGACCTCCATCATCATACCTGTGCCAAAGAAATCCGCTCCATCCTGCTTCAATGACTATCGCCCTGTAGCACTGACCCCCATCATCATGAAGTGCTTTGAACGGCTAGTCATGTCTCACATTAAGTCCATCCTCCCCCCCACCCTGGACCCCTTTCAGTTTGCATACCGAGCAAAACGTTCCACAGAGGACGCAATCTGCTCTGCTCTCCACCCAGCCCTCACCCACCTGGAAAAAGCAGACTCATATGTGAGAATGCTTTTCATAGACTTTAGCTCAGCATTTAACACCATAATCCCGCAACAACTGATCTGTAAACTGGACCAGCTGGGGCTCAACACCTCCCTCTGCAACTGGCTGCTGGACTTCCTCAGCGAGAGACCACAAGCAGTACGAGTCGGCAACAACACCTCGAGCAGCATCACACTCAGCACAGGGGCCCCCCAAGGCTGTGTGCTCAGTCCCCTGCTCTTCACCCTGCTGACTCACGACTGCACACCAACCTACAGCACCAATCACATGGTGAAGTTTGCGGACGACACAACTCTGGTGGGTCTCATCTCCAAGAACGACGAGACCCACTATAGAAAGGAGGTCAACCTTCTGACCACGTGGTGCAGAGACAACAACCTCCTGCTGAATGTCAGCAAAACGAAGGAGATTGTGGTCGACTTCCGGAGAGGGCACACCGAACACCCACCACTGACCATCGATGGTGCTGCTGTGGAGAGAGTGAGCAGCACCAAATTCCTGGGGGTGCACATCAGTGAGGACCTCTCCTGGACCACCAACACCGCATCACTGGCGAAGACAGCCCAGCGGCGCCTCTACTTCCTCCGCAAGCTGAAGCGAGCGAAAGCTCCCACACCGATCCTGACAACATTCTACCGAGGCACCATTGAAAGCATCCTGTCCAGCTGCATCACTGTGTGGGGCGGTAGCTGCACCGAACACAGTAGGAAAGCACTGCAACGCATTGTGAACACAGCTGCTAAGATCATTGGTGCCCCACTCCCATCCCTGCAAGAGACTTACTCCACCCGCCTCACCCGCAAAGCTACCTCGATTGTGAGCGACGCAAGCCACCCCGCACACAGTCTGTTCAGCCTCCTGCCTTCTGGAAGAAGGTATAGGAGCCTCCGTGCCCACACCACCAGACTCACGAAAAGCTTCATACCCCAAGCTGTCAGGAAGCTAAATTCTCTCCCCTCACTTCCCCCAGCCACATCCTCCAAGCTGTCAGGAAGCTGAAACCACCACCCCCCCTCCCAACCCTTCAGCCCCCCCCCCCCCCCCCCCAAAACACTACGGACTCTGGACAATCCACTATTCTATTGCTACAATGCACTATTGCACTATTATTTTTTTATACAGAATACACAGTATTTGGCTGCTATTTACTGTCTTTACTGACTGCTCTTTTTGCACTGTTTAAATTATTTTTATTGAATGTTTTACTTTTAGTATGTGTTATCTGTTGTGCCTGGGCACTTTATCTGTCTCACCGTGGGAGAGTGAGAAACGTCCTCTCGATTCCTTTGTATGTCTTGACAATAAAGCCACTTTGACTTTGACTTTGACTTTGACTTTCTCTCTCTTTCCCTCCCTACCTCCCTCTCTCCCTCCTTCACTCACTCTCTCTCTTTCTCTCCCTCCCTCTCTCTCTCTCTCTGTCACAATTGCTCTCTCTCTTTCTTTCACTCCCCTCCCTTTCCTCCCTCCCTCCCTCCTCTTGCTCTCCCTCCGTGCCTCTCTCTCCCTCCCTCCTCTCTCCATCCCATCTCTCTTCCTCCTTCCCTACCTCTCTCTGCAACTCTACCTCCCTCTCTCTCCCTCCCTCTCTCCTTCCATCCTCTCCCTCCCTCCCTCATCTCTCTCCCTCCCTCCCTCCCTCCTCTCTCTCCCTCTCTCCCTCCCTCCTTCATCCCTCTATTCCTCCCTCCCTCCCTCTCTCCCTCTATCCTCTCCCTCCCTCTTTCTCCCTCTCGCCCTCCCTCCTTCCTCCCTCTATCCCTCCCTCCCTCTCTCCTTCCCTCTATCCCCCCTCTATCCATCCCTCCCTCTATTCCTCCCTCCCTCCCTCCTCTCCCTCCCTCCCTCTATCCTCTCCCTCCCTCTTTCTCCCTCTCGCCCTCCCTCCTTCCTCCCTCTATCCTCTCCCTCCCTCTTTCTCCCTCCCTCTTCCTCTCGCCCTCTCTCGATCCCTCTCTCTCTCCCTCTATCCCTCCCTCCTTCTGCCCTCTATCCCTCCCTCTCTGCCTCCCTCCCTCCCCCCTATCTCCCTCCCTCCCTCCTTCCTCCCTCTATCCCTCTCTCCCTCCCCCCTCTATCCCTCCCTCCCTCCCTCCCTCTATCCCTCCCTCTTTCCTTCCCTCCCTCCCTCCCTCTATCCTTCCCTCTCTCCCTGCCTCCCTCCCTCCTCTCCATCCCTCCCTCTCTCTCTCTATCCTCTCCCTCCCACTTTCTCCATCCCTCTCTCCCTCCCTCCCTCCCTCCTCTCCCACCCTCCCTTCCTCCTCTCTCTCCCTCCCTCCTCTCTCCATCTCATCTCTCTCCCTCCCTCCCTCTCCTACTCTCCCTCCCTCTATCTCTCCTCTCCCTCCCTCCCTCTCTATCTCCCTCCCTTTCTCTCTCTCTCTCCCCCTCCCTCTATCCCTCCCTCTTTCTCCCTCTCTTCCACCCTCCCTCTTTCACCCTCCCTCTATCCCTCCCTCTCCCCCCTCCCTCTATCCCTCCCTCTCTGCCTCCCTCTTTTCCTCCTCTCTCTCCCTCCCTCCATCCTCCTTCTATCCCTCCCTCTATCCCTCCCTCCCTCCTCTCCATCTCTCTTCCCCCTGCCTCTATTCCTCCCTCAATCCCTCCCTCTATCCCTCCCTCTTTCTCCCTCCCTCCCTCTCTCCCTCCCTCCCTCCCTTTCTCCCTCCCTCTCTACCTCCCTCCCTCTCCTCCCTTTCTCCCTCCCTCTACCCCTCCCTCCCCTCTCTCTCTCTCCCCCACCCTCCCTCTCCTCCCTTCCTCTTTCTACCTCTCTCCTTCCCTCCCTCCCTCCTGTCTGTAGTGAATGGAGTGGATGTTTTCCTGCCACCAGAGCCCAGGACCAGAGCCCAGTTCTTCCAATGTGAGTGTGTTTCTCCTGAAGTAGCTGACAGTTTCTCTCTCTCTTTCTCTCTCCCTCCTCTCCCTCCCTCTATCCCTCCCTTCCTCCCTACCTCCCTCTCTCCCTCCCTCCCTCACTCTCTCTCCTTCCCCCTCCCTCTCCTCCCTTCCTCTTTCTCCCTCCCTCCCTCCCTCTATCCCTCCCTCTTTCTCCCTCTCTTCCTCCCTCCCTCCCTCTTTCACCCTCCCTCTATCCCTCCCTCTCTCCCTCCCTCCCTCTATCCTCTCCCTCCCTCTCCCTCTCTGCCTCCCTCTTTTCCTCCTCTCTCTCCCTCCCTCTATCCCTCCCTCTCTACCTCCCTCCCTCCCTCCCTCCCTCCCGTCTGTAGTGAATGGAGTGGATGTTTTCCTGCCACCAGAGCCCAGGACCAGAGCCCAGTTCTTCCTGTTCTGTGAGTGTGTTTCTCCTGAAGTAGCTGACAGTTTCTCTCTCTCTTTCTCTCTCCCTCCCTCCCTCTCTCCGTTCCTCCCTCCTCTCCCTCCCTCTATCCCTCCCTCTCTCCCTCTATCCCTCCCTCCCTCCTCTCCCTCCCTCCCTCCCTCCCTCCATTGATCCTCTCCACAAACCCTGAGACACAACTAGAGATCTCTAGGAGAGAGAGAGACTCATCAAAGACAGCCTACATATCTGACTCTCCCTCTCTCTCTTTCTCTTCCTCTGTCCCCTCTCTCTCTCTCCCTCTCTCTCTCTCCTCTCTCTCTCTCTTTCTCTCCTCTTTCTCTCTCATCTCTCTCTCTCTCCCTCCATCCCTCTCTCTCTTTCTCTTCCTCCATCCCCTCTCTCTCTCTCCTCTCTCTCTCCCTCCATCCCTCTCTCTCTTTCTCTTCCTCCGTCCCACCCCCTCTCTCTCTCTCTCTCCTCTCTTTCTCTCTCCTCTCTCTCCCTCCATCCCTCTCTCTCTTTCTCTTCCTCCGTTCCCCTCTCTTTTTCTCCTCTCTCTCCCTCTCTCTCTCTCCCTACCTCCCTCTCTCTCTTTCTCTTCCTCTGTCCCCCTCTCTGTTCCTCCTCTCTCTCTCTCTCTCTCTCTCTTCCTCTCTCCTCTCTCTCTCTCCCTCTCTCTCTCTCTCTCCCTCCCTCCATCCCTCTCCCTCTTTCTCTTCCTCCGTCCCCCTCTCTCTTCCTCCTCTCTCTCTCTCTCTCTCTCTCTCCCTCCCTCCATCCCTCCATCCTTCCATCCCTCCCTCCCTCTGCTCTTCTCCCAGATGCCTGTGAGCTCACACTGGACCCAAACACAGCACACAGACTCCTCTCTCTGTCTGAGGAGAACAGAAAAGTGACACTGGGGAGAGAGGAGCAGCCGTATCCTTATCACCCAGAGAGATTTGACAACTGGCCGCAGGTGCTGTGTAGAGAGGGTCTGACTGGGCACCGTTACTGGGAGGTAGAGTGGAGTGGGGGAGGGGCTGGTATCGGAGTGACATATAAAGGAATCAGCAGGAGAGGAGGGGTTAAAGGATGTGTGTTGGGAAACAATGACAAGTCCTGGAGGCTGAGCTGCTCTGATGACAGTTACTCCGCCTGGCACAATTATAAGAACACTGACATACCTGTCCCCTCCTCTGGCTCCCACAGAGTAGGAGTGTATCTGGACTGGCCGGCCGGCACTCTGTCCTTCTACAGCGTCTCCTCTGACACACGGACCCTCCTGCACACATTCCACTCCACATTTACTGAGCCCCTCTACCTAGGGTTTGGGCTTTGCGATTGGGGCTATTCAGTGACCCTGTGTAAACTACTCTCAGGGAGATCACACTGAACACCAAAGGCTTAAAGATGATGGATCATAACATGATGCAGTTGGATAGTGGTGTGTTTTCACTGAGATGTTGGATGTACAGATGTTCCCTCTCCCAGTGTGCAGTGTGTAGGGTGTAGGGTGTTGTGTGTAGGGTGTAGGGTGTAGTGTGTAGGGTGTAGGGCAGGGGTGTCAAACTCAAATACACAGTGGGCCAAAATTAAAAAATCGGTACAAGTCGAGGGCCGGACTGGTTCAATGTTTATTGCAAAACTTATTGAAATGAACTTATTGCACATATTGAACCTGGAACTAACAAAGCTTAAGTTATTGCCTATAAAAACAACATTAAACATTAAATAAATGAAAAATCAGTTGCATTCATTTCTTATGGCTCTATCTGCAGCTTTTCCAGAGTAATTTCTAATGAGGCCAACAACAGGCAAAAAATAATTTCCTTCAAAGAAAAACCAAACATGCCATACTCAAACATGAGTATGCGATGAAATATCTTCCCTTTCCCACCAGCTGTTGTTGTAGATTGGTGGCAAGCTCATGTACATGGTCAGCAATGGTGTTTCTGCTCAGGCTCACATTTGAAAATGCTTGCCTTTTATCTGGGCACACGACATCGCAAACTTTCATCATGCAGTTTTTAACAAATTCTCCCTCGGTAAAGGGCCGGGCTGATTTAGCGACCTCTGCTGCCACAATAAAACTAGCCTTTACAGCAGCCTCACTTTGTGATTTGGCTTTTGTGAACATAGCCTGCTGTGACACCAGACTTCTTTTCAACTCTTCTACCTTCTGGAGCCTCTGTTTCTTGTCCAGATGTTTGTACCTGTCGTGGTGTTTTGTTTCATAGTGTCGTCTTACGTTATATTATTTGATTACAGCCACACCGTCTCCGCACACAAGACAAACAGGTTTGCCCTTTATATCCGCGAACATATACTCTGCCTCCCACCTGCCTTGAAAACCCCTGTTTTCAAAGTCCACCTTTCGTTTAGCCATTTTTGGGGAGAGGGATAGCTGAAAGTTAACCACAGGTGACTAGCACCATAACGATGCTGATGAGGGAGTGGGGTAAGGGCTCGCGCTTGCCAGGCAACGCACTGGCAGTGCATTGTGGGATTTGTAGTATTAGTGGTGCGTGCAATATACCGGCGGGCCAGCTCTAATAGTAATTAGATATTATCCCGCGGGCCAAAGATAATTCCTTGAGTTTGACATATATGATGTAGGGTATAGTGTGTAGGGTGTAGTGTGCAGTGTATACTGTGTAGTGTATAGGGTGTAGTGTGTACGGTGTAGTGTATAGTGTGTAGTGTGTAAGGTGTAGGGTGTATTGTATAGTGTGTAGGGTGTAGTGTTTAGTGCGTAGGGTGTAGTGTGTAGGGTGTAGTGTTTAGTGTGTAGGGTGTAGTGTGTAGGGTGTTGTGTATTGTGTGTAAGGTGTAGTGTGTCGTGTGTAGTTATATTATTTTTTACTGTATATATATATATATATTATTAAATTAAATTAAATGCATCTGATAGTGAAATAGACTGCAATTGAGTGACAACAAACAGAAGCTTACATGTTTTTATAGTTTTTTTGATGGAAATGCAACTGACAGTGAAACAATCCAGATGAATGATTAGATGATCAAATCAGACTGATGATGAACTCTGAGAATAACACAGGAGAGAGTGTCTGTTTTTAAGAGTTGGTTAGATTGGGTGTTTGAGTTGTGATGCTGGATTACGTTGCTGTGTGTAAAATAGTATGGTAAATTTCTATAGAAAATAAAGATTCCTAATTCCACAAAGGAAAGGTAGAGAGAGAATTAAGAGCAGGATGGCCAGTGATTGATTTGTGAAGGGAGAGTAGTGGAGATGTTTATACAGGTTGCAGGAGGGAGCAAAGGTTGGAGAAAACAGATGACCAGGGCATGGAAAAGCAGGATATGGTCGACAGAAAAGAGAAGCAGGTAGAAATCTAACCAGTTGTGAACAATCCAAATGGACAGGACACACAAGCTGAGAGCAGAAGATGGAAACAAAATACACTTTTTCTGTGAGAAAAACGTGTTTACTTTTATTAAGTCTCTGAATAAACCATCAGCTCTCGTCTTTGGCATTTTTTATGTTCAAGTATTTTTGACTTGAAATTCCACCAGACGGTGATGTTGCCAGCCAGGATGCTCTCCACAGCTCCAGAGTAGAAGGTCAATCACACTGCTACTGTATGAACTAGCTACAGTCCCAATGCTACTGTATGAACTAGCTACAGTCAATCACACTGCTACTGTATGAACTAGATACAGTCAATCACACTGCTACTGTATAAACTAGCTACAGTCAATCACACTGCTACTGTATGAACTACAGTGCCTATAGAAAGTCATCATACCCTGTGAAATCTTTACCCTTTGTCACATTACACCCTGGAAATTAAAATAAATCAAATCTAACTTTTTTGAGCTGTATGTACACATTATAGGCACTCATCATCAAAGTGAAAATAAAAATTAAAAAAATTCTGGACAATTATTAAAAATTAATTAGTGAAATACCTGGTTTGGTTAAGTGATCAGCCCCTTCGAGTATAACATTATAAACTTGCTCAGGTGCAACCAATCAACTTCCAGATCAAACACCAGCCTAATTGCCCCCCACCTGACATCAATTGTAGTGGTTTTGATTACTTCAGAATAAAACCAGCTGTTTCTTGAGGATTCCACTACTAGAAGTGCATGGTTCTGCAAAGAATTCACCATTGTTGGAAAAGTACTTTCAAAAGGCCTCCGGGATAAAGTTGTAGGAAGGCACAAGTTAGGTGAAGGCTACAAAAAGATTTCGAAGGCTTTAGCTATCCCTCTGAGAACCATTCAGAGCATCATTAAGAAGTGGAAGGTGTATGGCACCACCAACACCTTGCCTAGATCAGGCTGTCCGTCCAAACTGGATGACCGAGCCAGGAGGACATTGATCAGAGAAGCTACCAAGAGGCCAAAGGCAACTTTGAAGGGCTTTACAAGTCTTTATGGCTGGGACTGGTCTGTCTGTGCATGTGACAACAATCTCACAAGCTTTACACAAAGCTGGCCTGTATGGCAGGGTAGCAAGAAAGAAGCCTTTTCTGAAAAAGTGCCACACTCAGTCTCATTTGTGCTATGCAAAAACACACCTGGAAGATTCTGTTGCCATGTGGAAAAAGGTTTTATAGTCAGACGAGACTAAGATTGAACTTTTTGGACTGAACTCCAAGTGCTATGTTTGGCGAAAACCAAATACAGCACACCACCCAAAACACACCATACCTACTGTGAAGCATGGTGGTGGCAACATTATGTTGTGGGGATGTTTCTCTTCAGCGGGGACTGAGCAATTGGTCAGGATTGAAGGGAATATGGATGCTGCCAAGTACACCCAAATTCTTGAGGACCATCTGCGTCCCTCTGCTAGACAGCTGAAGATGGACAGGTCATTCACCTTCCAACACGACAACGATCCTAAACATATCGCCAAAAGAACAACGCAGTGGCTTAAGGATAGAAAGGTGAATGTCCTTGAGTGGCCAAGTCAGAGCCCTGACTTAAATCCGATAGAAAATCTGTGGATGGACTTGAAGAGAGCAGTCCATCACCGCTCACCACGGAATTTGACTGAACTCGAACAATTCTGCAAGGAAGAATGGGCGAATATTCTCCAATCTAGGTGTGCAAAGCTAGAAGAGACATATCTAAACAGATTGATGGCTGTAATTGCAGCAAAAGGTGGCTCTACAAAGTATTAAATCAGGGGAGTGATGACTTTTCTAACCCTGTTATTCTTGTTTTTAATTTTTTTTACATTTTCAGAACTGTCGCCTTTTCTTTCATTAGTTTGAAGTTGTATGGCTAAATTTGTACATAAAGCTGGAAAATGTTTTTTTTTAATGGGTTTTGATTTCAGGCTGTACGACAAATGTAACTATTTCAAAGGGGTATGATGACGTTCTATAGGCACTGTATGTGTTTTTGAGAGGAAATAGCTTTCAGTAAATGTAAAAATGTACCAATGTTATATTATAGGTATTTAGATGACATTTGCCATTTTTGACATTTCAATTTGACATTTGGGTGCATTCAATTGCAGAGTTTGGGGACTTTGTAAAGGTTTTAAACACACAGCAATCACAATTACACACAACAGACAGGAGAGGGCAGTACAGTTTCTGGAGTGTTTTTCATTACACAAGGGGAAGAAACTGCGTCACAAGCTACAAAGGTTTATTTTAAAGATACAGACAGACATGCTCTTTTGCACAAATCTATCTTTCATCCTAAACATACATATAGAGGTTTTATCAAATCCCAGCTCATACGGTTTCACCGAATTTGTTCTTCCTCAGAGGACTTAGAGTCTGACACTGCAACGCTTTTTAAAGCTCTGGGCCTCTGGGCTTCTCTAAGCGGTTCCTGAGGGAGATAAGAACAGAGGTGAGACAGCAATTTCAAAATGGAACGGTATATAATAAGGAGACAGATAATAATATCATCATGCCCTTTGTAGCCACATACTCCCACAACTTGATGAGACTTAGTTCTAGAATGAAATCACACTTCCAACAGGCACGGCAGACTAATAGGGCGTTGGGCGGATTCAGAATAATTGTGGCATATAGAAGAAACAAAAACATTAAAGACATTTTAGTCCATTCTAGTCTGGTACAAAAGAAAACATCTTTAAGAATAGATAAACATTTTTAAAACTCAAATATCTTAAAAATACCTTCTCAGGACGGGGGGCTCCAATATGGCACAGTGTGGAGTTGGAATCTGTCAATGTGGTGTATGGGATCAGGTGTCAATTATGCTGGAAAATACACATCGGGGAGACGGGAAACACATTGGTTACCAGACTGAAACAGCATCTGTACCATATTAAGAAAAAGGACAGAGCTACAGAGATGTGTCCATTTTCAGGTTCACATGGCAGACAATATCACAATCTTTGGCTTAGAGACAAACAAAACCTGGTCTAGATCACAGAGGCAGAGGGCGGAAAAACATTGGATCAGAGTTATGCAAACCTTTAATCCTTTGGGCTAAAATGAAAAAGGTTGAAGTGGTGGATGATCCAGATCTATTTGATCTCCATACTTGTAGGTAGAGGTGGGGGCCCTTTAGGAGCTAAAAGATGAGATGAAGGAGGTGAGGACACAGATTATGGAGATCCACCAATAAATGAATTCAACACTTGCGTGTTTTTTTTTGTGTGTTTGCATGTTTTTAGTATGTCACTTTCTTTCTTTTTTTCTTTTTTCTTTTTATTATTATTATTATTATTATTATTATTATTATTATTATTTATTTATTTATTTATTTATTTATTTATTTATATTTATATTTATATTTATATTTATATATATATTTTTTAAACAAAGCTTATTATATTGGATGAACTTATTCATCTATTTATTTATTTATTCATTTATTTATTTCCCTATTTATATTTAATCATACTTATTTATTGTTTTAAATATATTGGTGCATTCTTTTTAATCTACATCTTTTGTGAAATTAAAAACCTTCACTTACTGATACCCAAGAGGCATCTAGAGGTGGAGTCTGGGGGGCACAGCTGACGGCACCTGTGGGGAGGGGACAGGGAGGGGGGTTAGAGATATACCTGGGGGATGTATTTACTTATTTATTTATTCACTTCATTTTATCTGTCCTACTCTGATTTTAGATGGGGAGGATATATTTCTAAAGTTCTTATTATTTTTCTTTACTTAATTATTTATTCACTTCATTTTATTTGTCCTACTCTGATTTTAGATGGGGAGGATATATTTCTTAAGCACTATATATATAAATATATATTTATATATGTTTTCTTATATTTATTAAAATGCTTCCCTTATTCACTTAATTGTATATTTATTTAAATATAATATATTTCTCATGTTCAACATATTTCATATGTTGTCCAAACCCAACCCCGACCATGGCCCAGACCTTAACCCTGACCCTGCACACACGCATACAGACACACACACACACGCACACTCTCACACACACACACACACAGTCTCACACAGACACACACTGTCACGCACACACACACGCACAAAAACACACAGTCTCACACAGACACACACATACACTCTCTCTCTCACACACACACACACTCTCACACGCACAGTATCACACAGACACACACAAACACTCTCTCACAGACACACACAAACACTCTCTCACAGACACACACGCACACTTACACACACACACACACACACACACACACACACACACACACACACACGACTAAAAAGCAAGTGCCATTGAAAGAGTGAATTAGTCCAGGACTTTATGCAGCATTTCTGTTTCCAGTTGGATTCTATTACATTTGTTCTATTAATTTGATCTGGTGAAGCCAAAAATCAAACCAAACACTGGAAATCACAATTTGCAGAACTAAAAGCACTCAGTAGATGCACAGAAAAAACATCTCAAAAGCAGCTATTACTAGAGGTAAAATGCACATGCTTTCAGCAAGAAGTCCATCAGCAAAGGACCTGCTGGGGGTGTGTCCCAGTCCTTTTATACTGGCCCTGCCAGTGAAGCCCATTGGCTGAAGGCAAGAGTGGATGGATTGATTGGGTTAGAGGGATGTCAATCTAACTATAGGTTCATGTACACTAAACACACACTATACACCATGGCTGCCCAATTTGGGACCGATTATATTTGGCCCGCGCCTTATCCACTGTATAATTTTTTTCCCGCCATCAGCGCTCGGAATCTGCGCTCGCTCTCATTGAATATTATTTATTGGTGCACTTCCACTCCTGACCAGAGAATAACATTGTGATACATTGATGGTAGGGTGGCGCTGTTGAGCTCCTACCAGATGCAATCCGGTGAGGCGAAGACCAGTGAGTGAGAGGATGCAAGGATGGAGCGTGTTAAGCAGTGGCACACAGACAAGCGAAAATTCCAAAAAAGTTTTGAACATGATTATCTTTTTACCGAGGTCGATTCCACCGCAGTGTGTCTGGTATGTAAGCAGAGGGTCGCTGTTTCAAAGGAGTACAACATTCGTCGTCACTATGAAACTATGCATTCTCACCAGTTCGCAAAATACACAGGTGACGATCGCAAGCTGAAGGTAGCAGACTTGCTAAGAAAGCTAACCACACAGCAGCGAACTTTACTTCAGCCGTCCACTGCACAAGAAAATGCCACTCGGGCAAGTTATCGCATTAGCAAAGTCATTGTCAGAAGTGGACGAGCTTTTGCTGCGGGTGATTTTGTCAAAGAGTGTCTGACAATTGCTGCTGAAGCTGTGTGTCCAACTCAGATGCGGGCATTTTCTCAGATTAGCCTGTCACAGAACACGGTCACCCGCCGTGTTGAGGACATGGCCGAAGACGTTCGGGGCCAGATAGCCCAAAGAGCAAGTCGGTTTTCTGCCTTCTCCATCGCAAGCGATGAAAGCACCGACATATCTGTTTTTGCGAGGCGTCAATGAGGACTTTGAAGTGTGTCAAGAACTAGCGGGCCTTGAAACACTGAAAGGGACAACAAGAGGTATTGATATTTTTATGGCAGTGCAGCGAATTATGGACAAGAACGGGTTGAAGTGGGAAAACCTATCTGGCATCACGACTGATGGAGCCCCGGCCATGGTCGGTAAGAGAGCAGGCCTAACTGCACTTGTGTCGGACAAAGTCCGTGAGTTTGGTGGCTCGATTTTTAAATACCATTGTATTTTGCATCAGGAGCAACTGTGCGCTAAAAACATCGGCCTGAAGAACGTGATGCAGGATGTCGTTGGCATTGTCAATAATATTCGCTCAAAGGCGCTCTCACACCGTCAGTTCAAAGCTCTTGTTGATGAGATGGATGCCCAGTATGGTGATGTATTGTACCACCAGGAGGTGCGGTGGCTGAGCCGTGGGAAAGTTTTACGACGTTTCTTTGAGTTGCGTGAGGAAATCAGGGTGTTTCAAGCCACAAAGAAGAACAGCATCCAAGTGCCCTCGGACAATCACTGGCTTGCAGACCTGGCTTTTCTTGTGGACATCACAGAGCTGCTGAATATCCTCAATCTTCAGCTTCAAGGGAGAGACCAGATAATCACTCAGATGTATGACCATGTCAAAGCCTTCAAGCAAAAGCTCCAGTTGCTTAGCAGACATCTCTCAACAGGTGAGATCTAACTTTAATATGTTATTGAACACACAACAATGTAGTAGGCTTGTTATTGATCACAACCATGTTATTATATTTGTGTGATGCATGCATACTTTGTGTTTGTGGAAAATGGATGTTCTATTTAAATCTAGGCATTAAATCCAATCACAGAAGCAGTATTTGTTTTTCATACTGCAGCCATAAACAAAAAAAAGTAGTTTTTTCTCATTTGATTGATGTTTGGTATTTAATTGAAAATCAAATGAACAATCTTGCATCTTACATTGCTCCTTTTGTCTTTGTGTCTGTACATTCAGGAAATTTGGCACATTTTCCCAGCCTCAGAGAAGTTGGGTTGATGGAGGAAGACGCACCAAAATACCTCAACATTCTCAGCAATCTTGTGGTGGAGTTTGACCATCGCTTTGAAGATTTTCGTGGAAATGAAACAGCATTTGAGCTGTTTGCGCAACCCTTTTCTGTAAATGTGGATGCAGTCAGTGAGGAGCTTCAAATGGAACTTTTGGAACTTCAGTCTGATTCGGACCTCCGTAGCAGGTTCAGAGAGCTTTCCTTACAGGACTTTTACAAATGTGTTCCTGCACACAGATATGGCAAGATCCGCAAACATGCACAGGTGATGTTATCCCTCTTTGGAAGTACCTATGTATGTTAGCAGGCTTTCAGCCTGATGAATCTTAATAAGTCCAAACTAAGAAATGCTTTATCTGACTCTCACCTACATGACATTCTCACTTTGTCAGTTAGTCAGCTGGAGCCTGATATTGAGAGACTTTTAAAAACCAAGGACAGGCTTCATGTCTCCCACTGATAGGCCTAGCCTACTTCAGGCAGGATGTGTAGGCCTAGGCCTCCAATGTGTCAGAGTATGTTCTGCTCTGTATGATTAATGGGGGCATGTTTTGTCCCATGTTACTTTGTTTATTGCACTTGTAAGTACAGTACTGATTTCTACAAACCTTCTCAAGCTGTTGTCCAATTCTACTACTATTCCTGATTTAAAAATGATTGTTCAAACCAGTGAAGAATGTATTTTGGTCCCATGGAGACATGTTTTGTCCCATGTTACTTTGCACTAAATGTCTTTGTATTTGAAGATATAGGCCCAAGGCCTAGTAATGTTCCATGTCTGTCTTCAAATATTTCATAGTGCTTCAATTATTTTTCTAATTTAAAGAAGCCAGATTGACGTCAGTAATTTTTTTAACATTAATGTGAAGCACAATAAACAGTGTCATTCCTTTTTCGAAATTACTTTGTGATAGTGTTTATTTTGCGCACGCATGCTATATATACCCATATTTAACTTTATGTACTGCAAAATTAACATTTTGGCCCACGACCCTCCCCCCAGATTAAATTTGCTCCATCAAGGGGAGACGGCTGTTCGACGCCCCTGTAAGCACATGTTTCTCTAATTCCTTTGTTTCAGGCAAGCCACTGTGACGTCAGACGCCTTTACGCATACAGCTTTGCGATGCTTAGACAGTAATAACATAATTCATGTTTACATTTCTTTAATTTTCGACGCATTGTCGTTATTCGTGATGCATCAATGACCAATTGATTATATGGCAATGCAATGAAAAAAGCGTGTGGAAAGCAGTGTTAATGTCAGATTTGAGAAGCGCATTTCTTCAATGTTGGCCGCATGGCATTCCTGTGCAGGTGACAATGGTAATTGTCGGCTACAGACCTCATCGAAATGACCCTTAGATCTTAGGCTGCAGATATCACGTCTTCCCAAATGGTCTTTAGGAGAAGAAGTGCTACGTGGGCGAAAGTGCAAATATAGGCCTTCCTATATAAATAGATAATAACAATTATAAGATAAAAAGAAAATGCTGGGGACATGTAATAAATTAGTAATAAGCATAGTGATAAGACAATTAGAGATAACAGGACGTAAACCCCCCATAATAAATTGGCCATGCGTAAGTGTTGTGATATATTAACAAACATTTTCGAAAAAGGTAGACGGTAATAAGTGCTGATGTCCTACAATTCGAGAAAATCACACACTATATATACATACATATGTAAACCACACACAGAGACATAAATAAATATGAAAGTGATAAAGTATAATACATGCTGTAGTATAATAAATACAAATATATATATATATATATAGGGTTATATGTATTATATATTATATATACACTCAACAAACACTTTATTAGGATCACCTGTACACATTATCATGGTGGAGGTGGTGTAATGGTGTGGGGAATGTTTTTTTGGCACACTTTGGGCCTGTTAATACCAATCAATCATATTGCTTGAATGCCACAGCCTATTTGAGTATTGTTGCTGACCATGTGCATGCCTTCATGGCCACAATTTACCCATCTTCTAATGGCTACTTCCAGCATGATAATGCACCATGTCGCAAAGCAAAAGTCGTCTCAAACTGGTTTCAGAAACATAACAATGAGTTCTGTGTTCTTCAGTGGCCTTCCCAGCCACCAGATCTGAATCAAATAGAACACCTTTGGGATGTGGTATAACGGGACATTCACAGCTTGGAAGTGCACCTGAAAAATCTACAGCAATCGCGTGATGCAATCATGTCATCATGGACCAGAATGTCAAAGAAATGTTATAAACATCTTGTGGAATCAATGCCACAATAAATTGAGGCTGTTTTCAGAGCAAAGGGAGGCCCTACCCAGTATAGTATAGTGTTCCTCATAACATGCTCGGTGAGTGTGTATATACAGTGGGGGAAATAAGTATTCAACACATCAACAAATGTTTAATTCAACATATTTCCATTGCAGCCATTTACATGAAATTTAGATCAGACATAGGTATTAACTCAGTAAAACTACTCAGCTAAAGAATTTGTAACACTCCAATCTATAAAAAAAAGTGCAATTCTCCAGGGGAAGGAGAAGGACTGGAGAGGAGGGGGAGCCCAACGGGCCTGCCGAGCCAGAAAAGAGCCACTCCAATAGCAGCACGCTGTCCGCCTGGCGGGACAACATCATCTTCGTCAACGAGGTCTTCCACCAGGTACAGCTAACCCTGTATCCTTTGCTGCAGTGTTGACAGGAGGCTGCTGCTGAGGTTCCTCCACTGCTGCACTGCCTCACACATCCAGCAGGGGGCAGCAGAGCAGCTCAGGGCTCTGCAGCACAGGCTGGATTTCTTCTGCTCCTCCTTTGTGGACCTGTAAGCATAGGAGCAGAGGGACACAGCACAGAGCTCATCCTACAAGACTGTGAGGTGGAGGAGGCCAAACTAGACCAGCTATTCCACTTAGACACAGTCCGTCTGGGGTAAGGACAGACACACTGATCTCTGATGAGGAGGAGGGAGGAAGATTTCTCATTGTACAATGTATGCTCCCTCCTCTGTCTACCCTCAGCTCCAGCAAAGCCCTCCTCCTGCAGCTCCTGTACCTGGTCCCTGTGGGAGGTGAGAGGGGGGTGGTGAGGCGTGCTGTGTCCCTCTGCGGTGCCCTGGGTGGAGAGCTGGACCTCATTGAGACCACAAACCAAAGTTATACATAGTTAGTATATAGCTGGTATATGATTCCAAGTCTCAGAATGAGCCATGAATCAGGAAATTTGGTGTTTCACATAATTAGCAATGTTTTTTTTAATTGTTTTTTTATGACTGCCATGGCTGTGGACAAAATCTGCGATGGCCCTATATCCAATTACATTTTTGAAGTCCCTCTCTATCAGAAGAGGTCTTATGCTCTCATCTTTAAACCCAGATGAACATGTATTTTAATCTGAACTGTCTTATTCTAAAATATATTATATTATAATATATTATATGTTATATCTTAAATATAACTTGAAATGGTGACTGACTACTGCTTGAGTTTGTTTTGTGTGAATCTGTAATGACACCAACTCTCATTACAGACCATTATTGACCAATAAGACACTTTGCTAAATTTCTATTTCTATCTCTCCACTGGACGAAAATCATTCCTATGGGATTTCCCATAGAGTGAAATAGGGTAGATTTCTTGACAGATTTCATGTTGACAGACATCAATAGCAGACTCCAAAGTCTCAACTACCCAGCTTAAGCATATTGAACAACACTTATTGGATTTGTGTTCTAATGGCCTACTCTATGTTACTACTCTAACTCTATGTGATAGGTGTTGGGTTTTAATAACGGAGACTGAAGCCAGAGCTAACTTCGGAGCGTGCTCTCCATTTTATTAACCAAAATGCCACTAATTAAAAAACAGGTACAGTCACGTGAATCACACGCTGCCGTAAAACACATTGCACTGACGCAGCAGTGCCAGATGTAACAATAGGTCATGTTATCTGGGTTTCGTTCTTCCTGGTACATCATCTAGGACTACCTTCTGACTATGTGCAACACTCACACACACATGCTAGATATTCTGCCCGATGGGAGGGCAGGACAGTGATGTCAGGTTTGTGTGGACATTTGATTGTTGTTGTTGTAATGCCTTAATTACACCTTATGTAGTAGAATTTAAATCATGGTATTTTGAAATAACATACCGTTAACCAGAGCTGTTGATTCATTCAGAGACTTTATTCACAGAGAACGAAGCCGGGTCAGGTTTGCAAAGTTGAACCCCTTTCACTTCCGTTACCTGTCCTTTTATAAACATCACACAGCCCTTCATTCAAATTCCTGTCTACTTACACCAATGATATTTAAGAACTACCTTTCGTCATCCAGGGGCTACTCCCACCTGACGGGGGAGATCAATTGACCTAGGCTGTTTACAAAAGCCATCTGTCCTGGCTGTTTACAACTGTGTTTATTACTCATCTATCCTGTTTTTGCAGCTTTGATCTATTGTACTCCATTGTGTTCATACCCTCTAGTCAACCCCCACTTATCTGATCTCACCCCTTCTGAGATGTTCCAGGACCATCTGGTGTCCTTGTGACCTTTTCCCCTAGGTTTGGGATTACAACCCTTATATTGTCTTTAAATTTACCATACTTATTTGGCTCTGTTCTAACCTACCACTCAAGTCTTACACACACGTTGCTAGGGAAATGGCACAAGAAAAACGCAATCCTAGCAATGACAATTGTCAGTAGCACTAATTATTCTGCTCTGCATTTAATGCGTTGTTTTTAGCACTCAATGTTATATTTATTTTGTGTTTGCGTGTCTGTCTAATTTTTTGGCTGTCTAATTTATTTTCTGTTTGTGGTTAATTTAATCTAATTTTGGTTAGATACACTTGAAGGAGGACAGTACACTAGACGTTTACTTAAGACTGATGTAATATTCAAACCGTCTCACACTACAGGAGGTGTTTACTATGCCCTGACTGATATCAGGACTTTGGCAGAGGAGATGGATAAATTGGCTAATGGTACCACGTAATCACGAGAAATGTTGGGAAATGAGACTAATATATAATAATATATGAAATTTAGCTACCGCTTTTATCCAAAGCGACTTACATTGCAGTGAGTGCATACTTTTTGTATGGTCCCAGCAGAAATCTAACCCACAACCTAAGCATTGTTTGCGCAAGTTGGTTGCACAAGTTGGTCAGAATGCATATTAGCAAGCACCTGTCATTATTTATGTGGTATGTTCAATGTTTTGGTTAGTAATATAATGATTCATGATTTACCACAGGACAACATGTGTGATTGTTCAGTGCTCATAAGTGTGTGTGTGTGTGTGTGTGTGTGCACACGTTCCTATCCTTACAGGGACTAGAGGCCTACCAGAGACGGTTAGACCTGTCCTTACTGAAGCAGAGAACCCCATGATCTCATAGTTCAAGGTGAGGAGGCGCTCCACTACTCTCCCATTCACTTCTAATCAGAAAGTTTCCCTTTAAGGTCCCTGTTTGATTATTTTGAATTTCTGTAAGTTATTCCCTTGCGTCTGTTATCCGTAGCCTTGTATTCTTGTTTGGCATTATGATTGTTTTCTACTCTGTAAAAGCCAAACATGTTCAGAAAAAGAAAAGAAGACACTAAAGTTTTGATGATGATTTGATGATTCACATTCTCCTGTCGAATATGGATCTCACCAAGAGGAAGATGGTGCATGAGGGACCTCTCTCCTGGAAGGTCAACAAAGACAAGACAATCGGTAGGTTGACATGAATGAAATGTGTTTTAGCGCAGAGAGAAAATACTGCATTTGAATTAATTCATTGTACCGTACACTTCTCATTTTGATTTTTACATTTTACAATGTTTTAAGGTTGTGAACCCCTCTCTGAAGGTATGAGCTTTAATTCTGACTTCTGAAAGAACATAGATTCCACCAACATGTTTGTGTCCCTTAGAAAAATAAGTCACTTCCTCTCTGGGTCTGCAAGCCCCGCCCACAGGGTCCAATCCATTCCAAAATCAGAGGAGGAGGAAGAGTTGCCATTGCCAGATAGGGGAGAGGAGGAAGATTTGAAGGAGGTGGTGGTGGAGGAGGAGGAGGAGGAGGAGGTGGAAGAAGGAGCCTTCCTAGACGGCGAGCTGGTAGACAGACTACCCTTCCTCCAGGAGAGGTCACACCAGGGCATCGCCGTCAACCACCAGGAACCTGACGCCTTTGGAATCCCCCCGTCTAAAGCCGAGGAGGCCCTGAGGACCTGTGAGTTCACTGCCCTGGCCTACCCCAGTAGACTAACAAAGCACGGTGCTATACTGTACCATAACCATGTCTTACAGTCAAACTCTTCATGTACGGTCTACTACTCTACATCTATGCTTTTGTTCTGTCAAGAACCAGTGAATTATTTTTTCTATATATATAAAAAAAAATTTCTTCGATTCTGGGTCCGCTATGGGAGGTGTCTATTTAATTGGTGGAAAGCCACGGCACCTGTTTTTGGAGAGAATCCGAGTTAGACGGGGAAGTGGAACAGCTTTTTGACCACAAACAATCACCACAAGCTACTGCAAACTAACAAAAGTTATTGTCACAAATTGAAAGAAACAATTCGGGATCAATATATTTTGTTTATGGCATTGAAGAGCCACAGAGAATATTTTTGTTGAACGTTAATGCATAATAAATGCTATTTTGGTTTGAATTCTAACTTTTGATGTCCGCTTTTTTCTCTATCTTGGATTGTGTGTTATTAACCCCGCTCCAGCTTCGACAGTGGCTATTTGAAAGGAGTGTTTTTGTTATTTCGTTATGTTGTTAAAAGAAGCCACAATAGAAATTGTAACACTCCAATCTATAAATCAAGTTATGTGCAATTCTCAGGAAGGAGAAGGACTGGGGAGGAGGGGGAGCCCAACAGGCCTGCTGAGACAGAGAAGAGCCATTCCAACAGCAGCACGCTGTCCAACTGGCGGGACAACATCATCTTCGTCAACAAGGTCTTCCACCAGATACAGATGTGCAGAAGTACCATGGGCTCGGTGTTGTTATTGTTTAATATTGTCTAAAAGTATGAAGAGTAATGTTTTTACACGATAAGGACCAGATTAAACAAACGAAACAAACCTACAAACCGAGTATTTTCACTGTAGCAAGATATGATAGAAATACATATACATACTGTAATAATGTTTGTTCGTACAGACGCAGTATGGTAGTGAGGGAATGTAGCTCCCGTTTATTAGCACAGTGGTCAATTTGGCTTTTCAGCCCGTTTCAAAGTTCAGCGACTTTCCAGTCGTCTCTCTCTCGGAACCTGCTCCTTCGTTCCCAGCCCACCTCCTGAAAAAGCAGAGGCACACACATCTTAAGCATCTAGTCAACGAGGCTTCATTTGCAACAGGTGTGCAACTAGGCCTCGCCGACATAACCCTGGCCACGGTCCTGTAGCTCCCTCTACAGGCCGAACGCTGCATGTCCCCCCACACATACATAGTGTAATGCTTATTTGATTTCCTCACGGTCACCACTTGCTTTTGAATGCAGTGTTGATCTGAATGACCCTATGAGATGAGATGAGTTGCATTGGACTGCCCTCTAGTGGACGGACAGTATCACTCCATCGAAGACACATTCTTAGAAATTTTACTCGAACACACTCATTCTCAGGATGAAAATAGAGATTGTGTGTGTGCAGTCAGGAGAAGGAGAGGGACAATCTCCTGGAATTATATTATATAATTATAATTCTATATTAATGATAATTATGATGTATTATCTTAATATATTATAATACATAACACAAATTCTTAAATAAATCTCCTGATGTCTTTATCTTCCCCCCGCAGTCCTTCCTGTTGCCGTCCTGCGAGGCGTCAACCTCGGGCCTCTGTAGCAGCCATCTCTATCCCTTTAACAACCATGTGCACCCTTCAGCTACACAGTCACATCTCCATACACACTGATGATGTCATTTCACCTTTCCCCCTTTCATCAACAGGTGACGCCAGTGTGAAGGAAAAATCTAAAACTCCCTGGTAACACAAATCCAGACTACAACATAAGGTGACAGATTGGAATTTTGAAGGCCACAAACCGACACTGATATTGGGGGATTGTAACCTGAACCAAATTCCTCCTTTCACCAACCCCAACATATAAATTGACAGTTACCCTGGGGCCTGCTTCTACTATTTCACCAAAGTTTTGGAAAAGGCCCCCACCCACCCCATGCCCGCATAGTGGTTCTCTCGGTGGACATCAATAACAGAGACCATGACCCATGCCACAGACATCACTGAAACAATTAGCAACCATTCACAAACAGGCCACAGAGACATACCCCAATGCAAACATTTACATTCCAGTTATCCATTTTTCACACCAACTTAGCCAGCAAGGACAGCACAACATCAGTATCCTAAACAGCTACATCACTACACACCTCTCCAACCTATTAGAAATACCCCATGACACATTCTTCACTGCACCAGACAACACACACTGGACCAGCACCACAGCAGACAACATATTTATATAAGAACTGGTGTGCACAGCTACATTTACAGTAGCCCACAGCCTGGACACAACCACCCCCATCAGAGCTAGTCCCACAGAGTCCCCCCCCCCTCCCCCCTCTATTCTTCCTTCGGCCACTACAGGGCCCATTAACCCTTTTTTTATTGTATGTTATTGTGGTGCGTTTATTTAGGCCTGAGTGGGTCTGAAGGGTGGACTGTGTGTGCTGCTGCCAAAAAATGGACACTAGAGGGAAGTCAAGAAGAATTTGTTGGAGCGCTATTGAACCATCAGGGTGTGAATGCTTTAGGAGAAGAAGTGCTACGTGGGCGAAAGTGCAAAGTAAGGTGTTGATTTTAAAATCATAGCAGGCCTGCCTATATAAATAGATAATAACAATTACAAGATAAAAAGAAAATGCTGGGGACATGTAATAAATTAGTAATAAGCATAATGATAAGACAATTATAGATAACAGGACGTATAATCCCCATAATAATGTGGCCATGTGTAAGTGCTTCAGTTTTCTTCAGTGGCCTTCCCAGTCACTGGATCTGAATCCAATAGAACACCTTTGGGAAGTGGTAGAACGGGAGATTCACAGCTTGAAAGTGCACCTGAAAAATCTATAGGTATTGCGTGATGCAATCATGTCATCATGGACCAGAATCTCAAAGGAATGTTTCAAACATCTTGTGGAATCAATGCCACGAAGAATTGAGGCTGTTTTAAGAGCAAAGGGAGGCCCTACCCAGTATTAATATAGTGTTCCTAATGAAGAGCCCAGTGAGTGTATATGTGGTTGTTAATGGCGGCAGCTAATGGGGATCGATCCTAAAGATAGAGAGAAAGAAAGGAAGACAGGAGTGCTGGATCAGAGACCTTGAGTGGATGAGTGCTGAGACCTGTCCTGCTCAACACCTACAGACAGGCCATGAGTGAATGACAACTACTACATAGTAGTAAATGATGCATCTGCATGTAGAAGATTATTTTCAAATACATCAAAGTAATTATTCACATTGAGAGAGAGTCTGTCGAGGGAGAACCCTTCAACTTTAACAATAGATATTAATATGATTTATTTAAACTGTTGAGCCCCTTCATTGATCGCAGATCTGAAATGATGATATGCTGCCCTCTTGTTGACAGACAAGATTACTTGAAGTACACATATTTTAGTGTATGTGAAACCAACCTATTCACTTCCTAAAAGGCTGCAGTCACAGTGCAGATCAGCATTACCACACACAGACAGACTTCTATGAGAAACTCCTACCCTAACCCTCACCCTATGACTGAAAGGAGAGATGGAATTGAGATGGTTAACAGGTGTGCTTCTCCTAGGACTATTGACTACCCCAAATGTGTAGGACGTGGCATAAAATGATCTTTACCTGTGTATTGTTGCATCATACAACATCTGTGGCGAGGATATCAGTAATATCCCACTGTAGACAAGTGTTTGTGTTGTGGAAGATGCTAGTTTAGCTTGTACTATTGGCTTTCATGGTGATTATGTAAACTTACCTTTTATTTCTTCATGTGAGACCATACTAGCATTATATAAGAACACATTGGGTATTCTTGGTTATGTTAGCTAAGAGAGGATACTATATTTCAATGTTAATACAACACATTGTAGCTATATGTCGCTATTTCTTTGTTAGATCATCTCTGTGATGTATGGCAAGGCAATGTGTGGATGTGAAACCATATCATTGATTATTGTTTCTCTTTCTCAGTTTCACTCTTTCTAAATCAATAAACCTGAAGTCAGACTGACATTCTGTCTCCTGACTCTTGGGAGGTGTTTAGAGGTGTTCAGCTATATATGAGGACAGAGCAGGTGTCTATAAGTATTAACAGATGTTTGTTTCTTTGTCGCCACAGCCTACCTGAGTATTGCTGCTGACCATGTCCATCCCTTTATGACCACAGTGTACCCATCTTCAGATGGCTACTTCCAGCAGGATGTGGTGGAACGGGAGATTCACATCATGGAGGTGCAGCCTACAAATCTGCAGCAACTGCGTGATGCTATCATGTCAATACGGACCAAAGTCTCTGAGGAATGTTTCCAGCACCTTGTTGAATCTATGCCACAAAGAATTAAGGCAGTTCTGAAGGCAAAAGGGGGTCCAACCCGGTACTAGCAAGGTGTACCTAATAAAGTGGCCGGTGAGTGTATGTGTGTGCTCTACAAACATTCTAAACCATAACTCGTCTTACTGAATGAATACTTTATTCAGGTATGGCCATTCAAAATAAATATGGCTTCAGCCCCGCAGCCACGCTGGTGACTTGTTTTTTGTTGTCGGCTTATTGTTTCACATTTTTTCTACTCAAGCTACTTTTTATACATATTTTTTGCTGTTAGTCTCCTCTTACCTTTTGAATTCTCCTGACTGTTAATCCACAGTTCATTTCAGCAAATTACCATTGTCCAGCTGTGGATAGACATCTGAGGAAGGAACATAAAGGGAAAGGTCCTGCTCATTGTAAATCAATCAACCAACCTATCAATGAATCTACAATCTAAACTGTTGAATCTATCAAAACAGTTTTCCATTAGCCCACCTTTGCATTGTGTTCGCTGTCTACTCTGCCAAGGCTGTTGGGTATTGAACTCGGGTCTGTTTACCCTTGGAAAAGACGGGAAAACTGTAGATAGATACAGAGGTAAGAAAGTGAACCAGATGAACAAAAAAGAAACACTAGAATTGTAACTCAAAATGATAAAAAAAATCTCAAGTAAGTGTGATGGCACTTCTCTCCTGTTCACTAATTACCTTTTCACTGTGACTAAAGCTTTGTTCCCTTGTTTTCTCCACTCCCGTTATTACTTTCACCTGATCCTCCTCTTCACAGTATATTAAACAAAATGTCTCATTTCTATTTTTGGCATCTGTCCATTATTCTTCATCAGTCTGGGGAATCTCTTTCTTTTCATCATGCAATATTTTGGTTGTTTTCTGGGTCTTTTAAAGCCATAGTCCACCCATTAAATCATTATTGTATGTTTTTCTTATTTTGGTTCAAGACTATGCATCTGTAACCTTTGATAAGCCTTCATCACTTTGTTACAGTACTTGGTTTGAGGTTACTTTTGATTGACGTTGGCATGAAATATAATGTGGGAAACATTGATTTCAGTGAATGACAATGTCAGCCAGCGATGGCTGTAGCAAAGTAAAGAAGGCTTTATTATAGGTTGCAGTCACTCCTGGCCCACACCACGACTAGACTATTTCCATTATTAGACCAAGATGAACGAAAGTTCATCCAAATGTTGTCATTCTCTTTAATAGCTGCCTTATACTCCACAGACAGTTTTTCCTCTCCATGTTTTTGTTTTCTTTCGCTAGTATCTTCTTCATCTGCCCATGTTTTATCAGTGTGGAGATCCGCTTTCTTCTCCTCATCCCCCTTTTGATATTTTTTCATATCACCTGTTTGGACACTTCCACTGTCATGACTATATATGCTGGCTGGAAATCGAGTGCAGATGCTTCAAGAAAATGGAAAAACAGACAAAGTGGTACTGTTCAACAAACAAAACAAAAAAAACTATTTTATCAGAAAAAAGACTGATCATATTTATACTTTTTTTTCAAAGATATCTTACTAACTCATCTAACCTCTTCACAACAATGTTACTGTGCTAACTGCTAAACTCTGACCTTCTAGAATATCACAGAGCTGGCTTGGATTAGAAGAAGTTTATTTTTCCAGAAGGTACTTTGTTTATGGTGTCAGGTGCATAAAGGCATTTTTTTTTATTCCTCTGGGAACCTTGTCATTTTTCGCCTCAAACAGCGGAACTCCACCCAACCCACACCCTTGCGCCGCCAGTCAGCGAAAACATTTCATCCACTGATGATTTCCCTCGCCGTGATCATCAGTCCGCGTTGGTTGGTGCGTATTCTCTTCGATAGTATTAGAGCTGGCGCTGTGTTTAACATCCAAATCCACGCTTATCCGTCCGCTACATTCTAAGGGAAACTCCGATCATTTCCATTGAAATGGTTTTGGGTTCCTTGAGAGGAACACGGGGATATTTAATTTTTATTTTATTTTCATTTTGCAGAGAAGCCTGTCTTTTTTTGCCTTAAACATTTGACCCCACGCCTTCTTTCTTCCATCACGTTGGTAGGTGCGTATTCGCTTCTATAGTATTGGAGCTGGCGCTGTGTTTAACATCCAAATCCGCGCTTATCCGTCCGCTACATTCTAAGGGAAACTCCGATGGTTTCCATTGAAATGGTTTTGGGTTCCTTGTTTTGTGAGGAAATCATTTTTATTTATTTTTCCGCTGGGAGCCCTGTCTTTTTTCGCCTCAAACAGTGGACCTCTCCCGCCACTTCCTGCCAACACGTTGGTAGGTGCGTATTCTCTTTGATCGTGTTAGAGCGGGCGATGTTTTGAACAATTCCAAAGCCGCGCTCATCCGTCTGCTACGTTCCAAGGTAAACTCCGATCGTTTCCATTGAAACGGTTTTGGGTTCTTTGTTTTGTTAGGAAAACTGGGATATTTAGTTTTTATTCCTCTGGGAACCTTGTCATTTTTCGCCTCAAACAGCGGAGCTCCACCCAACCCACACCCTTGCGCCGCCAGTCAGCGAAAACATTTCATTCACTGATGATTTCCCTCGCCGTGATCATCGGTCTGCGTTGGTCGGTGTGTATTCTCTTCGATAGTATTAGAGCTGGCGCTGTTTTGAATATTTGCCAAACCGCGCTCATGCGTCCGCTACATTAGAAGGGAAACTCCGATCGTTTCCATTGAAATGGTTTTGGGTTCCTTGAGAAGAACACGGGGATATTTTATTTTTATTTTATTTTCCTTTTGCAGAGAAGCCTGTCTTTTTTGCTTTAAACATTGGACCCCCGCCCTCTTTTTTCGATCACGTTGGTTGGTGCGTATTCACTTCTACAGTATTGGAGCGGGCGCTGTGTTTAACATCCAAATCCGCGCTTATCCGTCCACTATATTCTCCGATGGTTTCCATTGAAATGCTTTTGGTTTCCTTGTTTTGTGAGGAACTCATTTTTATTTATTTTTCCGCTGTGAACCCTGTCTTTTTTCGCCTCAAACAGTGGATCTCTCCCGCCACTTCCTGCCAACACGTTTCACTTCGATAGTATTAGAGCCGGCGCTGTGTTGAATATTTGCCAAACAAGATTCAATTCAAGATTCAAAGTGTTTATTATCATATGCACAGTAGAAAACATGTTTCCCTGTACAATGAAATTCTTGCTTTGCTGTCCGCTGAATGCCAACCAAATGTAAAATGTACAATACTAAAAAATATACAATATATACTAAACAAAATGTACAAGATAACAACATTTAAGGCAGCATGTGATAATAAAAAAGCAACAATAATAATAATAATAAAACAGTGCAAATGTAAGCAGTGCAATTATGCATGTGCAAACTGAAAATTTAACAGTCGGGTACAGTTATATGAGTTATTTGAGGTAGTCCATGATTATAATCTCCTATGCGTTGTTTAGGAGCCTGATGTCAGTGGGAAAGAAGGAGTTCTTTAGTCTGGTGGTCCTGCATTTAACACTTCTGTACCTCCGGCCTGAGGGTAGAAGTGTGAACAGTCCGTGCTGGGGCTGGGTGGGGTCCTTGAGGATGGAGGCGGCTCTCCTGTGGACTCTGCGGTCGTAGATGCTCTGCAGAGAGGGCAGTGGAGTCCTGGTGATTTTCTCAGCGGTCTTCACCACTCTCTGCAGGCATCTGCGGTCCATAGCAGTAGTGCTGCCGTACCACACAGTGATACAACTGGTTAGGATGCTCTCAACAATGCAGCTGTAGAAGTTGCTGAGGATCATGGGCGACATGCCAAACTTCCTCAGCCTCCTCAGAAAGTACAGCCGCTGTTGGCCCTTCTTAACCAGCTGTGTGGTGTTAAGTGTCCAGGTGAGGTCCTCGCTGATGTGGACGCCCAGGTATTTGAAGCTGCTCACCCTCTCTACTTCGAGTTCCCGGATGTACAGTGGCCGATGAGGTCCCCTTTTCTTCCTCATGTCCACTATCATCTCCTTTGTCTTGTCTGTATTGAGGGTGAGGTTGTTGTCCTCACACCATGCTACCAGACTGGCCACCTCCCTCCTGTAAGCCGCTTCGTCCCCGCCAGTGATGCATCCTATCACTGCGGTGTCGTCTGCAAACTTTAGGATGATGTTGTCCTTGTGGGAGGCGACACAGTCGTGGGTGAACAGGGTGTAGACTCTAGAGTCTATCCCTATGTCATTGTTTGTGACATCATATCATTGTGACATCACATCAAACTGTACTTGTGCCTGTAAAGATGCAGTTTGGGTATTTTCTCTGTAGTTACTGTAACTGTATTAATCCAAGGGCTGAGATTGGTGGAACTCACATTGCAGTATTTATGCAAAAGCTCTTTTATTACATTAGCAAATTAAATCCAAAAGTAGTTTGGGGTACTGTAGAAACCATTTACCACTGCCATAAGACCACCTCACAGGTTGATGATTTCAGTTCTCATAATTTGTACAAGTGATATATACGTACACCAAGGAAATACACCACTCGTAAAATATACAACTTGTCCTGATTTAGTGCTATCTCAAACCTAGACGTGTTGATCCTTTGATTGCTTTTGATTGAATTAGTAGGATAGAGAAGGTTGAATAGTGTCTTTTTTGTTTTGTTTTCAAATTCATGCATATTACCCTAACCCAAAAACAAGAGAAATACATGTTGCTCACCATTAATTGCTTGTGGAAATTCACACCAAAGACAACATTTTTATAACAATTAAGGCCTTTTGACTGAAATGTTTGTAAAATGTTGTACAGAGGACTTACCAATGCTGAGTCTTTCTCCATCTACCTGATGCCCGGGAAGTTCACATACCCAATACTTTATCCCTATGGCAACCCATGTATGATGTCATCGTATGGAACATCTACATAATTGTGATATCATATCAAGCTGTAACACATGTGTTTGAGCCTATGGAGTTGTGTTGTGTAGATTGTCTCTCTAATTAGTAATGTAAGGGCTGCATTTGATGGATGTATGTTCAAAGTAGCTCTTTTTCACATGTTATAATGAAATCAATGACATAATCAAAACAAAGTTTTCAGGTATAGTAAAAACAAACTTCCACTGTCATTAGACTGCCCTCAAGTACAGTCATGAGAAAAAGTTAGGACACCCCCCAAAATATTAAGTTATTCTCTTAAAAATATGGACATATCAATATGTTATCTTCTTTCTAACAATGTCTATAGATAAAGGGGATGTAATTGAACAAAAAACTATGAAAATGTAACTTTGTAATCATTTATTTAACGAAAAATTAACAATAATGCCAATTCCTACTGAGGAAAAAGTTAGGACACCCTATGCCCTAATAGCTAGTATTGCCCCCCTTGGCTGAAATAACCTCAATTAGACGTTTCTTATAACTGTCTACAGGTCTCTGACATCAATTGGGAGAAAGTTTTTCCCACTCCTCCTTGCAGAATTCTTTCAGCTGTGTGATGTTCGAGGGGTGTCTTGCATGCACAGCCAGTTTCAAATCAATCCACAGCATCTCAATAAGATTAAGATCCGGGCTTTGACTTGACCATTCCAGAACTCTCAATTTATTTTTCTTGAGCCATTCCTTGGTAGATTTACTGGAATGTTTTGGGTCATTGTCATGTTGCATGGTCCACATCTGCTTCAGCTTCAACTGTCGAACAGATGGTCTCACATTTTCCTCAAGCACCCTCTGATACAATACAAAATTCATAGTGGATTCTATGATGGTGAGCTGACCAGGCCCTGCTGCAGAAAAGCAGCCCCAAACCATGACATTTCCACCCCCATGCTTCACAGTTGGTATGAGGTTCTTGTTCTCAAATGCTGTCTTGGTTTTGCGCCAAACATGTTTACTCTTACTGTGCCCAAATAGTTCAACTTTGGATTCATCTGTCCAAAGCACATTGTTCCAGAAGTTCTGGTCTTTCTCTAGGTGTTCTCTGGCAAACTTTAGTCTTGCCCTGATGTTTTTTTTTGACAGCAGGGGTTTCCTCCTTGCACACCTCCCATGTAATGCAAACTTGTTCAGTCTCTTTCTTATGGTGGATGCATGTACTTTGACATCAATTGTGGCAAGAGATACCTGTAGGTCTCGTGATGACATTCTGGGATTGTTGGAGACTTCTTTAAGCATCTTTCGGTCAGCTCTTATGCTGAACTTGCTTGGGCGGCCTGACCTGGCCATGTTGGTGGTGGTTTTAAATGTTCTCCACTTGTAAATTATTTTCCGGACAGTGGAATGGCCAATTTCGAATAGTTTGGAGATCTTTTTATATCCCTTCCCAGACTCATATGCATCTACAATTTTTCTTCTGAAGGCCTCAGAGAGCTCTTTTGATCTCGCCATGGTGATGCAACTCACTTCAACAATCAAGAGCAAACCAAACTAAATATCTGAGGCTTAAATAGGACAGGCTCCTCCAAAATCCTCTGTAACGATGTTCTAATCATTTGCACCTGATGTGGTGCTCTTTATTATAATTTTAGGCATTTTAAGTGGAACTAAATGTGGGGGTGTCCTAATTTTTTTTTTCCTCACAAGAAGATTGCATTTCTATTAATTACATTTTACCAATCATTTTTTAAATAATTTGTTTCAGTTGTATTTGTTTAGTTATATTACCTCAATTTTTCAATATTGTTCAAATGAATATCAAATGTCCATATGTTTGAATATGTTGAAGAAGACAAAGGTTTTTATAGGGTGTCCTAATTTTTTCTCATGACTGTATATGATTCCAGTTCTCAGAATGAGCCATGAGTCAGGAAATGTGTTTTACAAACAGTTTTAAACATCATTTGCGACGCTTTTTTCTTTTCTTTTTTTAAATGACGGCAACAAAATCTGCGATGGCACATCCAGTTACATTTTTGAAGTCCCTCTGTATCAGAAGAGGTTTTATGTTCTCATCTTTAAACCCAGATGAACATGTATTTTAATCTGAACTGTCCTAGACTATGAAAGACGTGGTGCACGGACACTACCATCACCGAGAGTCACTGCTCAGCTAACCTGGAGTTTCTCATGGTTAAGTGTAGACCTTTCTATCTGCCCAGAGAGTTCACGTCTACTGTTATCACGGCAGCCTATATCCCCCCGGATGCTAATGCTAAGATTGCTATGAAAGAACTGCATGCTGCCATTAGCAAACAACAGACTCTGCATCCCGAGGCAGCCTTCATTGTCGCGGGTGACTTCAAACACTCCAACTTAAAGACTGTACTGCCCAAATTCCACCGAAATGTCTCATGCCCCACCAGAGGAGACAGGACATTGGACCAAGTATACACCAGCATGGCTGATGCGTACAAAGCCGTAACACCCCACCCCTCTCCGTTGACGCCTCCCTCCCTGATGAGCTGAACCACTTCTACGGCCGCTTTGACAGGGACAACAAGGAGGTGGCCATCAAGGCTGTGCTCCCTGCGGATCACCAGCCCCTCACTCTATCTCCCACCGACGTGTGTGCGGCACTGAGCAGGACTAACGCACGCAAGGCTGCTGGTCCTGATGGGATCCCCGGACGCGTCCTCAGGGCCTGCGCTGTGCAGCTGACTAAGGTTTGGACTGACATATTCAACCTGTCCCTAGCCCAAGCAGCTGTCCCCGCGTGCTTCAAAACCACCTCCATCGTGCCGGTGCCAAAACACTCCACTGCAACGAGCTTAAATGACTTCCGACCAGTGGCACTCACGCCCATCATCATGAAGTGCTTCGAGAGGCTGTCTTAGCTCAACTCAAGACCTGCCTACCACCCACACTGGACCCCTTTCAATTCGCCTACCGGCAGAACAGGAGTACAGAGGATGCCATTTCAACGGCACTTCACTCCGCCCTGTCCCACCTCGACAAGACTAACTCTTATGTGAGAATGCTGTTCATTGACTTCAGTTCAGCATTCAACACCATCATCCCCTCCAAACTGATCTCCAAACTCAGGCAACTGGGCATCAACTCCTCCCTCTGCAACTGGATTCTGGACTTCCTAACCAACAGGCCGCAGTCTGTTAGGCTTCACAACCACACCTCTTCAACCCTCACCCTGAACACTGGCGTTCCACAAGGCTGTGTGCTGAGCTGAGCCCCCTCCTTTACTCCCTCTTCACCTACGACTGCACACCTGTACATGGCTCAAACACCATTGTTAAGTTTGCAGGCGACACAACGGTGATCGGTCTCATCAGCAACAACGATGAGTCGGCCTACAGGGAGGAGGTCCAGCACCTAACAGTGTGGTGCAACGACAATAACCTGGCTCTCAACACCAGGAAGACCAAAGAACTCATTGTGGACTTCAGGAAGTCTAAAACTGGCGCACACACCCCCATCCTCATCAACGGGACTGAGGTGGAGCGAGTCACCAGCTTCAAGTTTCTGGGTTTCCACATCTCTGAGGACCTCTCCTGGACCCTCAACACCTCCACCCTGATAAAGAAGGCTCACCAGCGTCTCTTCTTCCTGAGGAGACTAAAGAAGGTCCATCTGTCTCCTCAGATCTACCGCTGCACCATCGAGAGTATCCTTACCAACTGTGTCACAGTATGGTATGGCAACTGCTCGGCATCTGACCGGAAAGCACTGCAGAGGGTGGTGAAAACTGCCCAACGCATCACCGGTTCCTCACTCCCCTCCATCGAGGCTGTCCAGGGCAAACGATGCTTGCGTAAGGCACGCAGCATCGTCAAGGACATTTCTCACCCCAACCATAGACTTTTCACCCCACTCCCCTCCGGGAGGCGCTACAGGTCTCTCCGCACCCGAACCAGCAGGTTCAGAGGCAGCTTCTTCCCTGCGGCTGTCACCCTACTGAACTTGAACACTGCACCTACCTGACAACCTACCAACCCCTGCTAGACTGCATTACCTACAGTCATGAGAAAAAATTAGGACACCCTATGAAAACCTTTGTCTTCTTCAACATATTCAAACATATGGACATTTGATATTCATTTGAACAATATTGAAAAATTGAGGTAATATAACTAAACAAATACAACTGAAACAAATTATTTAAAAAATGATTGGTAAAATGTAATTAATAGAAATGCAATCTTCTTGTGAGGAAAAAGTTAGGACACCCCCACATTTAGTTCCACTTAAAATGCCTAAAATTATAATAAAGAGCACCACATCAGGTGCAAATGATTAGAACAGCGTTACAGAGGATTTTGGAGGAGCCTGTCCTATTTAAACCTCAGATATTTAGTTTGGTTTGCTCTTGATTGTTGAAGTGAGTTGCATCACCATGGCGAGATCAAAAGAGCTCTCTGAGGCCTTCAGAAGAAAAATTGTAGATGCATACGAGTCTGGGAAGGGATATAAAAAGATCTCCAAACTATTCGAAATTGGCCATTCCACTGTCCGGAAAATAATTTACAAGTGGAGAACATTTAAAACCACCACCAACATGGCCAGGTCAGGCCGCCCAAGCAAGTTCAGCCTAAGAGCTGACCGAAAGATGCTTAAAGAAGTCTCCAACAATCCCAGAATGTCATCACGAGACCTACAGGTATCTCTTGCCACAATTGATGTCAAAGTACATGCATCCACCATAAGAAAGAGACTGAACAAGTTTGCATTACATGGGAGGTGTGCAAGGAGGAAACCCCTGCTGTCAAAAAAAAACATCAGGGCAAGACTAAAGTTTGCCAGAGAACACCTAGAGAAAGACCAGAACTTCTGGAACAATGTGCTTTGGACAGATGAATCCAAAGTTGAACTATTTGGGCACAGTAAGAGTAGACATGTTTGGCGCAAAACCAAGACAGCATTTGAGAACAAGAACCTCATACCAACTGTGAAGCATGGGGGTGGAAATGTCATGGTTTGGGGCTGCTTTTCTGCAGCAGGGCCTGGTCAGCTCACCATCATAGAATCCACTATGAATTTTGTATTGTATCAGAGGGTGCTTGAGGAAAATGTGAGACCATCTGTTCGAAAGTTGAAGCTGAAGCAGATGTGGACCATGCAACATGACAATGACCCAAAACATTCCAGTAAATCTACCAAGGAATGGCTCAAGAAAAATAAATTGAGAGTTCTGGAATGGTCAAGTCAAAGCCCGGATCTTAATCTTATTGAGATGCTGTGGATTGATTTGAAACTGGCTGTGCATGCAAGACACCCCTCGAACATCACACAGCTGAAAGAATTCTGCAAGGAGGAGTGGGAAAAACCTTCTCCCAATTGATGTCAGAGACCTGTAGACAGTTATAAGAAACGTCTAATTGAGGTTATTTCAGCCAAGGGGGGCAATACTAGCTATTAGGGCATAGGGTGTCCTAACTTTTTCCTCAGTAGGAATTGGCATTATTGTTAATTTTTCGTTAAATAAATGATTACAAAGTTACATTTTCATAGTTTTTTGTTCAATTACATCCCCTTTATCTATAGACATTGTTAGAAAGAAGATAACATATTGATATGTCCATATTTTTAAGAGAATAACTTAATATTTTGGGGGGTGTCCTAACTTTTTCTCATGACTGTATACAGCTCATATGCTGCTACACTGTTCATACTGTAACTATTTATTCTGCTATAATGCTACTGCTTACTCATATACTGCTTATACTGCACTGCTTATATTATACTGCACTACTTACTGCTCATATATTGCACTACCTGTAAATACTGTTCATTGCACTTTCTGCTATTTTGCACTTCTGGTTAGACGCTAACTGCATTCCGTTGTCTCTGTACTTTTACTCTGCACAATGACAATAAAGTTGAATCTAATCTAATCTAATCTAATCTAAATATAACGTAGATGTTTAACTTTAAATGGTGACTGACTACGACTTGAGTTTGTTTTGTGTGAATCTCAACTCTCAAGACCATTATTGACCAACTCAATGACACTGAATCACCTTCATGATCACATTACTGGACACATGTAGGCCAACTGCTCATTTTAAAATCTAAAATAATCTTTGTCATGATGGCCATTTAGGATGGAACGGGACTCGCCAATAAGAAACCAACTCCAGACTTGATGAGGTGAGGGGAGAGGAGGAGGGTGAGACTTGAGTGCAGGGGAGAGGAGGAGGAGGAGGAGGGTGAGACTTGACTGGGTAAGGGGAGAGGAGGAGGGTGAGACTTGACGAGGTGAGGAGAGAGGAGGAGGGTGAGACTTGACTAGGTGAGGGGAGAGGAGGAGGAGGGTGAGACTTGACTAAGTTATGTGCAATTCTCCAGGGGAAGGAGAAGGACTGGGGAGGAGGGGAAGCCCAACGGGCCCGCCGAGCCAGAGAAGAGCCACTCCAACAGCAGCACGCTGTCTGACTGGCAGGACAACATCATCTTCGTCAACAAGTTCTTCCACCAGGTACAGATGTGCAGAAGTACCATGGGCTCAAGTTGTTATCGTTTAATGTTGTCTAAAAATATGAAGAGTAACGTTTTTAGACGTTTTAGAAGAGTTACCAGATTAAACAAATGAAACAAACCTACAATTCACATGTCGTATTTTCACTGTAGAAAGATATGATATGACAGAAATATGTTAGCATTACCGTACGTTTAATGCTCATTTGATTTCCTCACGGTCACCACTTGCTTTTGAATGCAGTATTGATCTGAATGACCCTATGAGATGAGTTCTATTGGACTGTCCTCTAGTGGACCGACTGTATCACTCCATCGAAGACACATTCTTAGAAATTTGACTCGAACACACTCATTCTCAGGATGAATATAGAGATCATGTGTGTGTGCAGTCAGGAGAAGGAGAGGAACAACCTCGTGGAATTATATAATATAATTATAATTATATAATAATTATAATTCTAATGTATTATCATAATACATTATAATACATAACGTATATTCTAGTAAATCTCCTGATGTCTCTCTCTTCCCCCTGCAGGCCTTCCTGTTGCCGTCCTGCGAGGCATCAGCGACCCGCAAGGTGATCAAGGTGTACAGGAAGTTGATCCTGCAGGAGAAGCCCACCTTCATAATGGAGCCGGAGAAGAGCAGCTAGGACGAGGTGGAGGAGACCCAGAGCAGCTGCTCACCACGGAGATGGACAGCACGCATGTACAGGTGAGGACCGAACACACGCCACACACCACACACACACACACACACACACACACAGATGATGTTGTCTCAACCATGCACTTACTTCTTCACATACACAGATGATGTCTCAAACAAGACACAGGACCATAGAGGCTGCTGTGGAGGTCCACCACAGAGACTGCAGCCAACCTAGGGCTTCTGTAGCAGCTTTCTCTATCCCTCTAACAATCATGTGCACCCTTCAGCTACACAGATAGAGTAACATCCCCAAACCCCTGGCGTCACAGCGTCCACATACACCTCCGTGCAATACACTCCCTGGTATCACAAGGCCAGACCATAACACAAGGTGACGGATTGGAATTTTGAGGGCCACAAACCAACACTGATATTGGGGGATTATAACCTGAACCGAATTCTCCCTTTCACCAACCCCAACATTTAAATTGACAGGTACCCTGGGGCCTGCTTCTACTATTTCACCAAAGTTTTGGAAAAGGCCCCCATCCACCCCCATGCCCGCATAGTGGTTCTCTCGGTGGACATCAATAACAGAGGCCATGACCCATGCCAGACATCACTGAAACAATTAGCAACCATGCACAGACAGGCCACAGAAACATACCCCAACGCCAGGAAGGACAGCACAACCTCAGGATCCTAAACAGCTACATCACTACACACCTCCCCAACCTATTAGAAATACCCCATGACACATTCTTCACTGCACCAGACAACACGCACTGGACCAGCACCACAGCAGACAACATATTCAAGAACTGGTGTGCACAGCTAAATTTACAGTAGCCCACAGCCTGGACACACCCACCCCCATCAGAGCTAGTCCCTCAGAGCCCCCGCCCCACCCCCCCTCTATTCTTCCTTCGACCACTACGGCCATTCATCCTTTTTTTTTATTATATGTTATTGTGGTGCATTCATTTAGGCCGGAGTGGGTCTGAAGGGTGGACTGTGTGCTGCTGCTAAAAAAATGGACACTAGAGGACAATCAAGAGGAATTTGTTGGAGCGCTATTGAGCCATCAGAGTGTGAATGCTTTAGGAGAAGAAGTGCTAAGTGTGTGAAAGTGCAAAGTGAGGTGTTGATTTTAAAATCATAGCAGGCCTGCCTATATAAATAGATAATAACAAGTATATATATATATATGCTGGGGACATGTAATAAATTGGTAATAAGCATAGTGAAAAGACAATTATACATAAAAGGAGGTAAAACGCCCATAATAAAGTGGGCATGCGTAAGTGCTGTGATATATTAACAAACATTTTAGAAAAAGGTAGACGGTAATAAGTGCTGATGTCCTACAATTCGAGAAAATCACACACTATATATACATACATATGTAAACCACACACAGAGACACAAATAAATATGAAAGTGCTGAAGTATAATACATGCTGTAGTATAATAAATACAAATATATATATATATATATTATATATACAATTTACCCATCTTCTAATGGCTACTTCCAGCATGATAATGCACCATGTCGCAAAGCAAAAGTCGTCTCAAACTGGTTTCAGAAACATAACAATGAGTTCTGTGTTCTTCAGTGGCCTTCCCAGCCACCAGATCTGAATCAAATAGAACACCTTTGGGATGTGGTAGAACGGGAGATTCACAGCTTGGAAGTGCACCTGAAAAATCTACAGCAATCGCGTGATGCAATCATGTCATCATGGACCAGAATGTCAAAGAAATGTTATAAACATCTTGTGGAATCAATGCCACAAAGAATTGAGGCTGTTTTCAGAGCAAAGGGAGGCCCTACCGAGTATAGTATAGTGTTCCTAATAACATGCTCAGTGAGTGTGTATATACAGTGGGGGAAAATAAGTATTCAACACATCAACAAATGTTTAATTCAACATATTTCCGTTGCAGCCATTCACATGAAATTTAGATCAGACATAGGTATTAACTCAGTAAAACTACTCAGCTAAAGAATTTGTAACACCAATCTATAAAAAAAAGTTGTGCAATTCTCCAGGGGAAGGAGAAGGACTGGAGAGGAGCCAGAGAAGAGCCACTCCAACAGCAGCACGCTGTCCGGCTGGCGGGACAACATCATCTTCATCAACGAGGTCTTCCACCAGGTACAGCTGACCCTGTATCCCTTGCTGCAGTATTGACAGGAGGCTGCTGCTGAGGTTCCTCCACTGCTGCACTGCCTCACACATCCAGCAGGGGGCAGCAGCAGAGCAGCTCAGGGCTCTGCAGCACAGGCTGGATTTCTCCTGCTCCTCCTTTGTGGACCTGTCAGCATAGGAGCAGAGGGACACAGCACAGAGCTCATCCCACTGAGACACAGTCCGTCTGGTGTAAGGACAGACACACTGATCTCTGATGAGGAGGAGGGAGGAGGATTTCTCATTGTACAATCTCCTCTGTCTCCCCTCAGCTCCAGCAAAGCCCCCCTCCTGCAGCTCCGGTACCTGGTCCCTGTGGGAGGTGAGAGGGGGGCGGTGAGGCATGCTGTGTCCCTCTGCAGTGCCCTTCACTGAGAGCCGGACCTCAGTGAGACTACAAACCAAAGTTATACATAGTTAGTATATAGCTGGTATATGATTCCAATTCTCAGAATGAGCCATGAATCAGGAAATTTGACGATGACGGTTCAAGATACAGCATCAGTAGACAAACATGTTTTGCAGCGCTCACTCAGTCCTGTACATCATGCATGCTCATGGTGTCAACTCAACGTATTGTATGTGTGAAATAGGACAAGCAGATCTCACTCACTAGTAAGATGAGGAAAGTGGTTCTTTTATATTTCCTGTTGTTACTTTTATATTCTTTCATGTTTTTATTATTCATTTTGATAATTCTTGATTATTATACTTTGTTTAAAATAATCAAAGAGGGGACTGTTGGAATTGTACAATATTCTATGTGCCTCTCGACCTTTCACCTAGTGGTACCATGCCATAACCAGTACACAATGCAGAGACATGAAATCAGATGCTAGGGAATGGGGGGCCTAGGACCTGTAGCCCTCCAAGGCCAAATTCCATTGCAAGTCCATATATTCTAGTAGTAGTGTTACTATACTGGTACACAGTACACAGTGTGTCTTTATTCTTGATGTAAAGTTGGAGGACATTACATATTAATTAGTTTAGTTGTGTTTACTTAATGTGGGGATGAAATATGTTCCTCTGACACTAGACACCAAAATCACTACTATAGAAAGTGAAATGTTTGATTCTGTCTTTGAGATTCTTATAGCCCAATTTTGTGCAATAATATCTATTTACTAAAATCTGATCTTTAAGAAAGATATTTTTCTCCCTCTTTACGCAGTCTTGGATATTGCTCTGTTAAAGAGAAACAATGTTTCTTCTGGAACTTTTTCAAGTTTAATTGTGGTATGATTTTTTAGTAGTTTCTTGACTATTAAAGTGATTCTACGAGATAATTTCTATAATCTCAGCCTACAGTTCTCAACGTAGCGCTAATGAGTTGGAAACGGGTCCCTGTTACATGCCCTCAGTGTGGTGCGTATGTGTGTGGATTCCACGTAGACCAATGACATCGACACACTTAACAGTAATGCTGCTTCTAAAGTTGGCGATGATAAACTAGGGAGTCTGTGGCTGAATGAGATAAAACAGTGATTCAATTGATTATATTTGTACAAACTATGCATTGATAATTCAGACACAAAATATGAGGTTAAATAATACAGAAATAGTTATTGCCAAATCCCGTAGCTTCTCTTTAATGATTCATTCATAGATAGTGACAATTCAAATAATTTGAAAATATGTGGCTGCACTGTTACTAATGCTATAAATGCAACACATGCTTATAATGTGCAAACTGAATTATAAACCCATTATAAAAGGAAACCTTAGTGTTAAGTGTCACCAAAAGAAAAGAAAACACAGAGACATTAAATCAATTTGAGATACTCTATCACTCATTTATTTGCAAATATATGTAATAAGTGTCTGTAAGTAAAGACAATGAGACTCCGGTGGCCCTGCATATCAGAGAGAGAGAGGGGAAAGGGAGAGAGGGGGGGACATAACAAGAAGGCATGTGAGGTTATTATTTAAACTTTAACTAGAATACTTATTGGATTTCACTGAAGTATCCTTTGCGAGAAAGAGAGGGGGAGGGGGAGTGCAACATTAGTGGTAAGAATAAAATTACTTCCAATCATTTTGTGGGGGGACATGCAGCGTTCGGCCTGTAGAGGGAGCTACAGGACCGTGGCCGGGGTTGTGTCGGCGAGACTTTTGTTGCACACCTGCTGCGAATTAAGTCTCGCCGGCGAATGTTTAAGATGTGTGTGCTTCTGCCATTTCAGTAGGGGAGGTGAGCTGGGAACGGCGGAGCAGGAGATATTGGAGAGAAACGGCAACTGGAAAGTTGCCGAGTGTTTGAGAGGGCTGAAAAGCCAGAGACGAACATTTGTGAGAACTTTTATGAATAAACGGGACCTTTCCCTCACCACACCACTGCGTCTGCCTCTGTGTACCATCGGACATTGTTACACATTTAAAATGACTTATTCCGATTACTTAATAGCAAGTGTGTGTGTGTGTGTGCCCCCTCAGAAGGACGCCATGAGAAGCTGAAGGTGGTGCTCCAGGAGGCTCGAGACTCCAACGACCAGAGACTCCGTGTTGAAGTACCAGGGAACCTCCTGACCAAACATGTCGTCCAGAAGCATCATCAGCCCGCCCTGAGGTAAGGCTCTGAGTTACTGCTAGTTCACAGTACTCATTTAAACTGAACAATAGATTGGATGCTAAATACTTGAGAGAAGGAACAGTAACAACATCAGAACTTGTCTGTACCTTCAGGTGCAGCAGGCATCTCTCAGCCTCTGGTTTCATGTTGCTGGCAGGCAGGCAGGAGTGTAGGAGAGAGTACAGACGCTCCACAAAACCACCAGGTTGCTAACAGCAAACATAGGAGGAGAGAGCAGAGAGTTATATGAACTTGTCAACAAAGTCACCCTGTAACAGTCTTCAGTATAAGAACAGTACTCACCACCACCAGGGGCCTCCCCATCATCACCCCAAACAGAACCAGCTCATAGAGGATGTCTATGAGGTTGACATGGCTAATCTAACAAAAGACAAAAACATTTACAACAAAATAGCAATGATATTAAAAAGAAGGACCCAATACAGGCACAGGTAATCAATGTGAGACTACTGAAGTGAATGAACTAACCTGATGTTCTGCCAGCTCCATCTCAATGTCACCCTGTTTGGAGGGATCACTCAGGTACCCAACAAGGTCATCATAGGCACGGATGAACTGTGCCTCGTCCTATACAGAACAAGAGAGACAATGTCAGTAAACGGTTGTTACATTTTCTCTTGATAATTCACTCTGTTGGAGGAAGCCAATGTCTTACCTTGTGATTGGCCTGAACCAGTGCTCCCAGCAGGACCTTCCCAGCCACGTACAGCTGGTTCTTGCTCTGGGTGGAACTGCGCAGGGTCTGGTAAAGGGGGAAAAAATAGTGAGACACCATCTGACAGAAGACAGAAGAGAGAAAGCACAGAGAAAGGGTGGTTGACTCACTGTGAAGGCCTGGCGTAGGGTGGTGACCCTCAGGGCAATGTCCTCAGTCCTCTTGGTGGTCAGGTAGAGGCTATGGGAGAGAATGGCGCATGTAAACCGGTGGAGTTACTAAGTGATAATATGGTAAAGGCTTGATAATATGGTAAAGGCTTAAGTGTTAAGTTTGACCTCATAGCAGTTCGGGCCCTGTGGCTCAGGCTCAGTGTACTGCTGCTGAGCGGGTGTGGAGAAAGAGTCAGCCCCCGACCACGCAGTGGAGGACAGCTGCCTATCCGGTCCCATACGCAGGACGGTATGTCTGTCTGCTACTCACAACAAACACACATCTCTTTAGCTAAAATGCATGGAGGTGGCTAGCAAGCTAGCTAGTTCAAGCTAAAGGTAACTCTTAGCAACGCCCTTAGACACTGTCAACGGGATACTTAGCCACCTAGCAGCTAACAATGCTATCATTGCTTCTAACTGGCAAAATAATCATTGCACACACAATTTGTGAGATATGTGTCTACTGTAAAATGTAATTAAATGTCACATACCCTCTTCAAAGTCGCTCTCGCTTTCCTCTTCACGATCGCGAACCTTGCAAAAAAGAAAACACGAACAACCCGTCGTAGAGACGGCAGACCGCAGTCCACGCACCCGCGCAGCCAATCCTGAAAAACACCGAGGCATTTTTCAGCCCGTTTTGCTCCGAAAATCAGCTGGTTTGTGTCGATGTAAACATCAACTCAAGTTTGTTGTTATCTGGAGCGGATTGAACATTCCATAGAATGTTGCTAATGTTCTATATTGAAAGGTTGCATAGCAACACACCATTTTGAAAATAATTCATAATAATCATAGATGACATGCATCATAAAGACTTTTAAAAAATGCTTACCATGTGACCTCTAGAAATAGAACATGAGCAGCATTCTATGGAATGGTTGATCCAGCGCTACGCAGGAACACACTTCTGTTGATGTTTACATTGAGGAGAACCCGCTGGTTTTCTGAGAGCTAGCATAACGAAGCCATGAGCATTAGCAACGAAAGGTACTGAAAAATGCCTCGGTGTTTTTCACGATTGGCTGCGGGAGTGCATGCGGCAGCGACTGCGATGTTGACATTGACTAGGCCCAGCTGGTCTTCTGAGCGCTAGCATTACTATGCCATTAGCATTAGCAACGAAAGGTACTGAGAAATGCCTGGTGTTTTTCAGGTTTGGCTGCGGGAGTGCATGGATAGCGGACTGCCATTTCTACGACAGGTTGTTGTTCCTGTTTTCTTTTTGAGAGTACAGCGACTTCGAAGCAGGTATGTCAAGTTTAATAGTCACGGTGGTAGCATTGTTAGCTTTAGCTTGAACTAGCTCGCTTGCTCGTCACCAACATGCATGTTCGACTTGTGCCGTGTTGTTTTAGCAACACGTATCGAGTGGTTGTCTAACTATCGTTCAGATATGGTCTTCTGAGCGCTAGCATTACTACGCCATTTGCATTAGCAACGAAAGGTACTGAGAAATGCCTCGGTGGTAGGTATGTCACGTTTAATTACATTTTACAGTACACACATAGTAAACAAATGCATCTGTGTAATGGCATGACTTAGTCCGTCAGTAGCAACGGTGGTAGCATTGTGAGGCGTGCTGTGTCCCTCTGCAGTGCCCTGGGTGGAGAGCTGGACCTCAGTGAGACCACAAACCAAAGTTATACATAGTTAGTATATAGCTGGTATATGATTCCAATTCTCAGAATGAGCCATGAATCAGGAAATTTGGTGTTTCATTAGCAATGTTTTTTTGAATTGTTTTTTATGACTGCCATGGGAGTGGCTGTGGACAAAATCTGCGATGGCCCTATATCCAATTACATTTCTGAAGTCCCTCTCTATCAGAAGAGGTTTTATGCTCTCACCTTTAAACCCAGATGAACATGTATTTTAATCTGAACTGTCCTAGACTATTAAATATAACTTGAAATGGTGACTGACTACTGCTTGAGTTTGTTTTGTGTGAATCTGTAATGACACCAACTCTCATTACAGACCATTATTGACCAATAAGACACTTTGCTGAATTTCTATTTCTATCTCTCCACTGGACGAAAATCATTCCTATGGGATTTCCCATAGAGTGAAATAAGGCAGATTTCTTGACAGATTTCATGTTGACAGACATCAATAGCAGACTCCAAAGTCACTAGGTCTCAACTACCCAGCTGAAGCATATTGAACAACACTTATTGGATTTGTGTTCTAATGGCCTACTCTATGTTACCTAGTGATAGGTTTGGGAATTGTTATCTGGGTTTCGTTCTTCCTGGTACATCATCTAGGACTACCTTCTGACTATGTACAACACTCACACACACATGCTAGATATTCTGCCTGATGGGAGGGCAGGACAGTGATGTCAGGTTTGTGTGGTCATTTGATTGTTGTTGTTGTAATGGCTTAATTACACCTTATTTGGCTCTGTTCTAACCTACCACTCTAGTCTTACACACACGTTGCTGGGGAAATGGCACAAGAAACACGCAATCCTAGCAACGACAATTGTCAGTAGCAGTAATTATTCTGTAATACTGATGCATGACATGTATTTTCAACACTTTTCAAAAATACGTCACTGTAATGTACACAAAAATACGTCACTAATGTATTGGCATTATTACAACTTTGTGTTTCCAATGTATTAATAAGGGCTTTCCCTATTGGCTGTGTAAGAGTCCTTAGCTGTTGTGCACATGCGCTGTACTCTGTCTTAAAATTGATCAGTAAACGAGCATCCACGTAATGTTCGGTCTCCGTTATTGAAACCGTGAATATATATAACTCTAAATATATTACAATTTGGCGACGAGGATGGGATATCTAATGAAAGATGATCCCAGTGACGAGAGACAACTTTGCAGCAAGTAGAACGCAATAAACGAACTTTGTAGCTCGAAAGAAAGAGGCTAGCAAACGGAAGCTAAGTAGCTAAAGGCTACTAGTTTCCAAATCGGTGCGTTAGCTGAATACAAAGAAGGACAGGAAGATTTCGAATCTTACTTGGAAAGACTGGAACAGTGGATGATCGCAAACGAGGTGGACACTGACAAAAAGGTCAGCGTGTTTCTGTCGGTAATCGGAGCGGATGCCTACAGACTTTTAAAGAATTTAGTCAGTCCTGAAAAACCTAGCACACAAACCTACGAGGAGCTAAGCGAGTCGCTCAGTGAGCATTACAAGTCGAAACCGCTTGTCATCTCGGAACGTTTCCGTTTTCAAAAAAAAAAATCAACAAGACGGTGAGTCTATGTCTGATTACATAGTAGCTTTGAAGCAACTTTCAACTCATTGTGAGTTTGGTGCACATCTTAATGATGCACTCCGTGACCGTTTCGTTAGTGGGTTAAAAGCTGAGGCTGTGCAGAGGAAACTTTTATCGCAACCAAGACTAACATTCAAGACTAAGACTATTAAGTAATAAACAAAGTCAGAACAAAAGGCCTGATTAGACAACTTGATGACGAAATGTAGTTCTTGAATGTTATTGGTGTATGTAGACAGGAATCAGAAACACGTTGAATAGAAGGCGTTAACCTGTGTGAAATCTATAAAGACAGGTGACTGAGGAGATAACGGGGTCGGCTACATGTTCTGCGGGAATAAAGTCTGAATGAATCAACAGCTCTGGTTAACGGTATTTTATTTCAAAGTATTATAACTTAAAATCTACGACATTAGCATTAGCAAGGAAGGCCTGAAAAATGCCTTCGTGTTTTTCAGGATTGGCTGTGCGTGGACTGGGGCAGCCGTTTCTACGACAGGTTGTTGTTGTTGTTTTTCTTTTTTGCAGGGCTCCCGTTGGGAGGACAGCGAGAGCGACTTCGAAGCGGGTATGTGACGTTTAATTACATTTTACAGTAGTAGACACAGTCAACAAATGTATCTGGGTAATGGCATGACTATTTGTCAGTTGGTAGCAATGGTAGCATTGTTAGCTTTAGCTTGAACCAGCTAGCTTGCTAGTCACCTACATGCATTTTGGACTTGTGCTGTGTTGTTTCACAACAAATATTGAGTGGTTCAGAGAGAGTCTAACTATTGTTATGTTTCATACTTATTCTTCTTTTTCTTATCATTATTATTCCAATTCTTCCGATTTTTTGGTATGCCACTCCTCCTACAGCGTTCAAGCTATTTAGACTAATCAAACTTTAAAACGTGCGGAGAGGTATTTTAAAGTCATGATATTTATTCCGATTCCGAACCCTAGCACATATTCCTGACCAATCAGCGGGTAATGCCGCCATTAGCCTTCCTTCTCCACATACCCACTAGTAATCTGCCACTGGCTCATTCTGGCTAAGATATATATCGATTAGAGGTATGCCTCCTGGTGCCCCAGGAGCCCCTAATCTCAGTACCAGTGGTCCAGAACAGTTTCTTTGCCTATCTTGTTTTATCCTGCGCCTCTCATTGGATACTTCTTCTTCTGTCTCAAACATGTTAGGGGGAAGTACTACCTTACGGGTCGCATTGGTATATTGCTTGGTTATAAGGTACTTTTGGCCTAGGTTGTTCCATATTCCAAGGTACAATACGCCACGTGACGTGACAGTCCCCTTTAAATTTCCCCAGGTTTGCGGTGCCATATGTTGTGTTAAGTGGTTTGTCGAAGCATTCAAACTTTTGCTTCCAATCAATTGAATCCGGGGATCTCCCTCTTTTTCTCATCTATTCTCACATCTATTTTTCTGCATTGGTCTCTAAAAGTTTGATCATAAAACGGATGGTATCTGGTGTTGCTTAAGATACCCAAACATTCGGCTGGACAATATGGTCGTTTTGATTCTTCTATGGGACAGGACTTTTTATATAACTGTGCACATGCCTGGTATGTGTGTGGGTTAGGTACAACTCGTAATTTTTTAAGTGGTGATGGACTACACATGAGGCAATCTCCTTCTGTTACTGACTGGGCTGTAAACTCTCCCCATTTATACCAATAATTTTGCTTTGCCTGTTCCCATAATGTATTTACCTTATATTCTCTGTCCCTATCTCTTTTGGTTTCAACCTGCGTTTGCTTCACTTCCTGACTCAATTCTCTAGGCAGGGCCTGTTCTATTTGGGACAGCATATAGATTAGTATTATTACTTTATATATCACTAGTCACTTCCCCAGGATCCCCCAGGCTCTACTGTCCTTCCCGTTCGGCTGGGGGCTGGATTTCCGGCCCCTGTTCAGCCTCTGTACCTGTTCCTTCATTTCCTCTGTGCTCCTGTACAATCTTACCCGTTCCTTCGTCTTCTTCTCTGGTTTGCTTTTTCTTCTTGCCTCGGGACCCTGGTGCAGTGGTTCAAATGGTACCAGGTTAGACTCCCTCGGACTTGTATTGCAGTGGGGGTGGCTCGCACTACCTCGTTCCACTTCCTCCGGAAGACTTTGATGTACACCTGGTCTCCTGGAGTTATCGGATTGGGCAGGGGTGGCTCCGGCTCCGGCTGCTTGTCTTTTTCCTGTGAATATATAACTTTATGTATCTCAGTTAGTTGTTTCATATACTGCTTTAGTTCCATCTGGAGTTGTTCCAGTGGTGGTCCTTTGTAAGGTATATATTATAAGGCACATATCTTATTCAGCTTTGTTTTGAGGGTACCATTTATTCTTTCTACCATTCCTTGTGATTGTGGATGGTAGACACAACTCAATCTTTGCTTTATCCTTAACTGCTGTATGACTTGTTTCACAGTTTTCTGAATAAATGCTGCACCATTATCTGAGCTCATTAGGTATTCCAAATCTGGGTATTACTTCTCTTGTTAGAAATGTAACCACTGTTCCTGCCCCTAATTCTGCCGATGGCGTTGCTTCTACCCATCTGCTAAATCTATCTATGACAACAAGCATGTATCTTTTCCCATTGACCTTTTTTATCCTGTCTCCATAGTCCATTACCAAATGTTTAAATGGTCCGTCTGGAACCGGTATGTGTCCTAAGGGTGTTTTGATTCCCTTTCTCACATTGTTTTGTGCGCATACTGTGCATTCTGCCAATGCATTTTCTACCATTGCCTGTAAATAGGGTGACCAATACCCTTGGAGTTTTATCTTTCTCACAACTTTCCCCCTTGCGCAATGGTCAAAACCATGCGCATCAGCGATCAAAATCCCCAGTAGCACCGTAGGTGCCACTATAGTACCCTCATGCGATCTCCACAATCCTGTACAGTCTCCTTTTGCCCCCCTTTGGAGCCACATGGATTGCTCATACGGCCCTGCAATCTGTTGCATGCGTATTATATCCTTTAGCTGCGTTATTGGTTCTATTAATACCATTGGGGCCAACACGGCCACCTCACACTTCGAGGCTCGTTTTGCCGCTTCATCAGCAGCATTATTGCCCTGAATAATGTAATCATTGCCTTTCTGGTGCGCCTTTCTGGTGGTTTGGGGTGTTCCCATTTCCTTACACACTGCAACATCAAATGTCCCTTCCTTAGGCCACTTAGTATAATTGTTACTGGTTCGTTTTTCCCATTTTTCTGACATCTCTTTTATTTGGTTATTCAAAAGAGGGTTTTTATTCTCTAATATTTCTACTGGAGTTACTATGGTAATCCCTTTCTCCATTTTCCCTTTTGTCTTTCCTTTTGCAGTAATTGTTTTTAGGGTTATTTTAAAATGTCTTCATTTTCACTCTTTTCTGCAATTTGTCAAAAGAGAACAATATTGTATTATTGGTTATCTAGGATATCACTGTAAGATTAAAGAAATATGTTAGGAAGCAGCTTTGGAATCAGCTTGAGGTATCCTAATCACAATTGGTGTCTTATACCCTGGGAATCAAACGTAGGTATAACCAACAACTGTGTGTATTTGCATGTGTATGTGTGCTTGTGAGTGTATTTGTATGTGTGAGAATGTAAGAATGAGTGGGTGTCTATATTTGTATGATTGTGTGTGTGTGTGTGTGTGTATGTGTGAGTGTGTGCTGTGTTATATGAGTGTATAAGATGTGTGTATGTGTCTGTGTGAGTGTGTGATGTGTGTATGAGTGTATATGGAACCCTAGAATGTGAAATGAATCAGTCTGAGCCTAAACATGAAACTCTTCAATTAAGAATCATTTTTACTCAGCATATACTAATACAATAAAATGTTTTTTTGAAATGTATTTATTTATTTATTCATTCATTCATTCTAAACCTGACTGCTGTAAAGTCTATTGTATAAAACGCAGCTCAGCCCACTCGGTTGGTCCCCTCCCGCAATACCGCCCAACCCGAATGACGTTTCAAGATGGCGGTCTTCCCGTTTTATTTATTTATTTTATTGTTTTCTTCTCCCGAGTCTCTCTTCACTTATTTCAATTCTCTCTCACAATTCTTACTCCGACTCCCCAAAGGGTTGTCTCTATTCCTACTTTTGATTATTTGGTTTTTGCAAAAAGTATCTTACGTTTCCTTTAAGAGGAAACGATGGCTTTCTTCCAAATCCGTATACACAGATATACTATATATCATACTATATTCTCATTATTCTGTACTCTGGGAGGCGTAATAAGTTCACACATTGACCCGTTCTCTAAAAATGTATACTCTTTATTCTTCTGTACCTAATGTCTACAATATAGACGTTTGTCTTCTCACTTATTTTATACTAACTGTCGTCCTCAATTCCCGACCAACAGTGTTATACACAATATCTCTCTCTGTTTCGAGCCTTTTGTCGCTCTACTTCCACACAGCACAACAATATATCACTCTCTCAACACAACACAGCGACTTTTACAAACACTCACAACACAGCGACTTTTACAAGCGTTTCACAACACAGCAATTTTTACACTAAAACTACAGGCGGCAGTTTTCTTTCATAAAACAGCGCTCTCAAGCCCTTCTGCTACCTACGTCCGCCTACGTCATAGTACTAATATGACGCTTCTCTACACATCAGCAATATTTCACTAAAACTACAGGCGGCGGTTTTCTTTCAGAACACAGCGCTCTCAAGCCCTTCTGCAATCTGTCCGTTCAGCCCTATAATATTTATTTAATACTATAGCGCTACCCACAGATTAGTACTCATCCGTACAGCCCTGAAACGTGCCCGTCCGTCCTGCCCAGAATATATCTGCGTTTATCCACGGGACTTGCACATGTGACCCAACATTGGGCTTTCTAATCTTTAACTTATTTACAGTTAGTGCATGCACATTTTCTGAAATCCCCAACAGCTCTAGGTCAAATCCTAAATTTGGTTTCTTTATTGATAAGACTCATGCATTTACCTACCACTGAGTCGGGAGACCCAGAATGGACTACACAAATTTCCTATTATAAGGCAGTAACGCTGCTCACCTCGTAAATATGGCCATTTAATTTATGCAATCCGTCCAGGTCCCTTTCTCAACGGCCGGTCTTAATGCGAGTCTTTGACATCAATCCTGTTCGTGACGCCAAGTATGTCGTAGAATTTAAGTTATAATACTTTGAAATAAAATACCGTTAACCAGAGCTGTTGATTCATTCAAAGACTTTATTCCCGCAGAACATGTAGCCGACCCTGTTATCTCCTCAGTCACCTGTGTTTATAGATTTCACACAGGTTAACGCCTTCTATTCAACGTATTTCTGATTCCTGTCAACATACACCAATAACATTCAAGAACTACATTTCGTCACCAAGGTGTGCGCCGCCCACCTGGCTGGCGTCCGTTTGTCTAATCCGGCCTTTCTAACACCCCGGCTCTTTTCAAAAGCCTTTTGTTTTGTTTGTTTTCAACTTTGTTTATTATTGAATTACCCTATCTTTAATTATTCTATCCTGTTTCCTCCCGCTTTGATCCTTTGTTTTCTTCACCTATAGCAACCCCTCAATCTGACCTTACCCGTCTTTACTGCCTTCTCCAAATGTTCTAGGACCATCTGTTTTCCTGTGATCTCTTCCCTAGGTGTGGGATTGCAAACCTTTATTGTCTTTAAATTTACCATAGTGTAACAAAGTTGACTAAACCACTCAAAATTCAATGAAAGTGTTGATCAACAATTTTATATGTTCAAATGCCTAGTGTGGAGGATATCATAAGATCTTGAGGCAATCAGATGAAAAACACGATATTTATGATGAGCTAAAGTTGTAAATCGGCCAGATTTGACCCGAACACCACAGGAAGGTTAATAGAAACAACAGGAGACCTGCAGAACACATTCTTAGAATGATTACACAACAATGCACTCTCTTAGCTACCAGTTCTACCCCACTGAAACCACTGTTTAACCAACCAACTAACCCTCTACCCACTCCACTGAACTACCCCGGGCTCATCCTCTCTCTCTATCTATCAATCTATTAATCTATGACTATGACCTTTTAAACTACTTTCTGTCTTTCCAACCTTATATCTATCTAACCTTTCAACTACCTCGCATCATCCTTTCTTCCTTTCACTGGTCACTACTCCTTCACTAAGTATAACCCATACTGATGAACCTCTTAATTGTTAGATTTATCTATACTCTCTCTCATCTATTCACTCTCTCTTTCATCTGTGTCTTCATCCTTCCAACCAACCAACCAACCTATTTCACTTTCTTTCAACTACCCAAAACATATTCATCAACCCTGATAAAAGCTTTCTGATACCTATTAAACTTTTTGAACTATTAAGCTTTTTGTAACTCCAAAAACCCTCATCCGGTTAACCAACCAACTCTACCTCTCTCAACCACTCAACCAACCAACTCTCTACCCACCCCACTGAGCTAGCCCTGGCTCATTCTATCCATCTATCTATCTATCTATCTCTCTATTTATCTCTATTCATCTGTCTGTCATTCTATCCATTCAACCAACCAACCAAACCATCTCTAACTTCATCCTCTACCATAATAAGACTCACTTTCTTTTAACTACCCAGCAAATCAATCTATCTATCGACACATGTTTAAACCTTTTCCACTACCAAAATGAGACTTTGCAAGCCCACAAAGTTTCTTCTGGAACTTTTTAGTTATTATTATTCCAATTCTTCCCAGATCTACAACTGTTAAGCTATTCACACCAATCCAACTTTAAAATGTGAAGAGAGGTCTAACTTGCGTTGCTGTGACTTTTGGTTTTGATGCCTATGAAACTTTTTAAACTATACGAGCACACAAGTGCACTTTTTTTTAGTATGGAGGTCTATCGGAACCAAAAGATGACGTTTTTGAACCACTAACTACTCTTACAACTTTAAAGCTATTTATACCAATCCAACTGTAAAATGTACCAGCAACTCCAAATTATGAACACTGATGAAAGCTTTCTGAAACAATTGAAACATTTTAAACTATTAAGCTATTTGTAACTCCAAAAGCTCTCATCCAGTTAACATGATGAAATGTTGATTTTGGCCAACATTCTGAGAGCCACCATTGTTTCTACAACGGCTATGGAACTTTCAGAACTCTTGAATAAAAACAACAGGAAACCTGCAGTTGACTGATCTTAAATGGGTTAGGGTTAAGGGTTAGGTAAGGGAGATAGATAGATAGAACTTTATTTTTCCCATGGGGAACTTATGGTGTGGAGTGGTAGTCTACAAACAACCGTTCTAACAATCCACACCACCTGTCGCCATTAGAGAGCCAAGAAAACCATAATTAATTCAAGATTCAAGATTTCAAGATTCTTTATTTGTCACGTGCATACAAGTATACAGTGAAATGCAAAAGTGACAGTGCCACAGAGTAGTGCAACAATACAATAGTTTTAAAATACAATAAAATAAAAATAGAAGTACTAAAAAATATACAGTATGGACAGTATAAACAATATGAACAGTATAACCAGTAAGCATATAAGTAAGCAATATAAATAGCAGATGGATGATTATGTGTTAAGATGACAGTGCATGTGTGAGTGACTTGAGAGGGGCACTGGTGGGGTCATCATTGACGATTCTGATGGCTTGGGGGAAGAAACTCAGCCTTAGCCTCTCTGTTCTTGCTGCATGACAGCGGAGGCGTTTTCCTGACCGCAGCGGCTGGAACAGTCCATGTTTCGGGTGGTGAGGGTCCTTCATAATCCTGTAGGCTCTGGTCCTACACCTCCTGGTGTACAGGACATGGAGAGGGGGGGTTGGAGCTCCCATGGTTTTTTCTGCCAGGCGTACCACCCTTTGCAGAGCTCGCCTGTCCTGGGCCGTGCTGTTACCGTACCAGACGGTGATGTTGCCAGCCAGGATGCTCTCCACACTCCAGAGTAGAAGGACTGAAGGATCCTCCGGGAGACTCTGAATTTCCTCAGTTGCCTGAGATGGAACAGGCGCTGCCTTGCCTTTCCCACCAGAGAACTGATGTGGGTAGTCCAGGTCAGGTCTTCTGAGATGTGGACTCCCAGGTATTTAAAACTGCTCACCCTGTCCACAGCAGTTCCTCCAATGTCCAGCGGTGTGTAGGCCCTTAGTTTTTGTGCTCTCCCGAAGTCCACAATCAGCTCTTTTGTCTTGGAGACATTCAGGATGAGACTGTTCTCCTGACACCAGAGTGACAGGTCCGCCACCTCGTCCAGGTAGCCTTTCTCATTGTTATCTGAGATCAGCCCCACCACGACCGTGTCGTCCGCAAACTTGATGATGGAGTTTTCGCTGGACTTAGCCACACAGTCGTGGGTGTACAGGGAGTAGAGGAGGGGACTAAGGACACAGCCCTGGGGGGACCCAGTGCTCAGTGTGAGTGAGCTGGAGGTGTGTCTACCCACCCTGACCACCTGTGGCCTGGCCGTCAGAAAGTCCAGGATCCAGGCACACAGGGGAATGTTCAGTCCTAGACCAATCATCTTATCAGCCAGTCTGGTGGGGACTATGGTATTGAACGCTGAGCTGTAGTCTATAAACAGCATTCTCACATAGCCCCCCTTCTGCCTGTCAAGGTGAGAGAGAGTGGTGTGGAGGACCTGGGAAACTGCATCGTCTGTAGATCTGTTTGGTCTATATGCGAACTGCAGTGGGTCCAGGGTCGGAGGGAGGGAGGAGCAGATGTAATCCTTAATCAGCCTCTCGAAGCACTTCATGACCACTGAGGTTAGAGCCACGGGTCTGTAGTCATTCAAGCAGGCTGGGGAGGTGATCTTGGGCACAGGGACGATAGACGATCTTTTAAAACAGGTGGGAACTACTGAATTAGCCAGTGAGAGGTTGAATATAGTGGTGAACACAGGAGCTAGCTGGTTAGCACAGGTCTTGAGTACTCTCCCAGGTATGCCATCTGGGCCAGCAGCTTTCCTTGTATTCACCTTCAGCAGAGCCCTCCTCACGTCGTGTTCCGTCACGGAGAGTGCTTGCTCTGCCCCAGCGTGTGAACTCCCATCAGCCGCGCTAGCCAGCACTCTGACGTTGTTGTTGTTAGCCGGCGCGCTAGCGGTGGTGTTGCCAGCCTCAAACCGTGCATAAAAAGAGTTCAGGTCTTCGGCTAGGGAGGCATCTGCACTTCCGGTTGAGGAGGGTGTGTGCCGGTAATCCGTAATAGATCGTAGTCCTCGCCATAGTCCCCTGGTGTCGTTGCTCTCCATCTGCGCCTGCATTCTGTCTGCGTATCTCCTCTTGGCGGCTTTCACCGCCCTCCGCAGTTTGTAGGACTCCGCTTTATACTCCTCCATGCTGCCGGATGCCAGCCCGGAGTTGTAAGCGGCGGTGCGAGCCCTCAGAGCGGCACGGATGGAACTGTCGACCCAGGGTTTCTGGTTGGGGTAGATCTTTACCGTTGTCGTTGGTACGATGTTATCGGCTAGTGTAGAGATAAAATCCAAGACAGTCTCTGTAAACTCGCTGGAACTTGATTGAAACATATCCCAGTCGACGTCACTCAGCGCGTCTTGTAGCGCGGCCTCTGATTGGTCGGACCACCGCTTTCCCTCCCTTTTCACGACCGCTACCTGTTGGATCCTCTGTTTGTAAACAGGCATCAACAGAATGGCGCAGTGATCTGATTTCCCAAAGGGAGGGTGGGAAACAGCTTTGTACCCATTCTTAAACTGAGTATAACAATGGTCCAATGTTCTATCTCCCCTGGTGGCACACTTGATGTGTTGACGGAAGTTAGGCATAACTTTTTTAAGGTTAGCCCGATTGAAATCACCTGTTACTATCATCGCCGCCTCAGGGTGGTTGCTCTGATGCCGGCACAGCGTATCATGTAGGGTCGATAGCGCTGCCTCGGTGTTGGCCTGTGGTGGAATGTAGACGGCTGTGATGATGATTGAGCTGAACTCCCGGGGAAGGTAGAATGGGCGGCATGAGATGGTCAGATGCTCCAGGTCAGCCGAGCAGGACTGAGAAAGCGTCGTCACGTTGTTCGGGTTACACCAGTTGTTGTTGGTCATGAAACAAACTTTGTAATGAACAAATACAAGACAGCAGACTACAATTGAATATGATTGGGTGTTCAGGAGTTATGGTTAGGGTAAGGGTAAGGGTTACAGGTCACCCCAAAGAACCCACTTAGCCTCTAGAGCAGGGGTGTCCAAACTTTTTTCACTGAGGGCCACATATGGAAAAATATACAAACAGCTGGGCCCCTCACTCAAGGTGAGGTGTATATTGCCTCACCTCGTTTATTAAAGTTAGCAAACTCAATCAGCCTACATCACAGCTTTTCATGAATGGGTTTTCTATTATTTTTAGAACAAAAAGGGTTGGCAGCTCATTCTCAAAACAGCAGCCTCTGATTGCTTCTGGATGGTGGTCCCCCTTGACAGCCCTGTATGGGGGGGGGGATAAAAAATAAATATATATATATATATATATATATATATATATATTTCAAGCTTGTTATGAAAATAAGTTGTTTGGCTTGTTAACAGATCAACTAATATTTGTTAAAAAAAATGCTATCAACATAAAATTACTACATTTATTAAGTAATTGGGCTTAATAACACATGGATACTGTGTAATATATTTTGAACTCACCTATAACGAGAACAGCGTTGCGGTCAGTTGGAGCAATGAAGTTGCGCTTTGTCCTGCAGGATGGCTGGCAGGTCGGGAGTCAGTTTGGTGGTTGAGATGCGAAAGACGTCACAGAGATGGTCGTCGGTCATTTTGGTTCTCAATCTGTTTTTGTTCAGCGTTATCAGAGAAAATGTTTGCTCACATATGTATGTTGAGCCGAACAGACTCATCATTCGTTTCGCGTGGCGTCTCATCAGAGGAAACTTGGCTTTTTCCAAGCTCCGGTAGAAGTCAGGCAAGGAGAGAAGCTGATGTAGATTCTTCAGAGAATCATCACACTGCATTTCTATGAGTTCTAATTGCAGACTCTCTTCCACTTCTTCTGCGTTTATCAGGAAGGGAGTCGCGAACAGCTTGATTTCTTTCTCAATGACAGAAAGATCTTGGAAGCGCTGAGAAAATTCTGTCATGAGAGATGTGATCATAGACACACATTTCCCCTTTTTATCAGAGAGATCGGCCTTTGGAAAAGCAGATTTGATTTCAGACAGTGTGGGGAAGTGCGCAACATTGAAGGTGTGTAATTGTGTCTCAAAGAGTCTGAGCTTCACAAAGAATGCTTTCATGTGCGCGTAAAGCTGCGGTACAAGTTGGTCTTTGCCTTCTAGGCTCTTGTTCAGTGTGTCAAGGTGATCAGTAAGATCAACTAAAAACGCCAGGTCAGCCAACCATAGAGGGTCACTCAGCTGGTGAAGAGATTGGTCCTTCTCTTTCAAAAACTGGTCGATCTCTGATCTCAGAGAATAAAACCACCGAAGCACGGAGCCGCGACTTAGCCCGCGCACTTCTGAATGGTCGAGCAGGTCCCCGTATTCAGCATTAACATCACTTAAGAAAGTTTGAAATTGTCTGTGGTAGAGTCCTCGTGCTCGAATTATGTTGACTGTTTTCACAACAGTGTTCATCACATCGCCAAGCTGGACTGTCTTGTCACAGAGTGCTTCTTGGTGGATGATGCAGTGCATTTTAACAGCCTCACCTCCACTCTCCCGCACCTTGGCGCACACCATAGAGGCCATTCCTTTGCGCTCGCCTGTCATAGCTGGAGCCCCATCCGTCGTAACTCCACACAGCTTGTCCCATTTAAGTCCCATCTTGTCAATTGCATCTGACACAGCTTCAAACATGTCTTTACCCGTTGTTGTGGTCTTTAGACTGCTAAGATCAAGCAGCTCCTCCGTAATGCAAAAGTTATTGTCAACTCCCCTCAAAAAAATTAACAGCTGTGTGGTGTCTGTGGTGTCTGTGCTCTCATCACATGCAATCGAGAAGAAATCAAAAGCACACGCTTTATCTGACAGTTGATGTTTTACGTTAGCTGACAAGTCTTCGATTCGCCGCACAACTGTGTTTCTTGACAGGCTAACGCTGTCGAATTCCTGACTTTTTTCCAGGCACATTATTCCTGCGACTTTAGTGAGGCTAGCAAGCTAGTTGCCATTTGCTTAACCTTCTGTTCTCGTTCCACACCAGTGTAGGACGTGTAGGTCTGATGTTTGGTTTCATAGTGTCGTTGTAGATTATACTCTTTCATCACTGCAACACTTTCATTGCAAATCAAACAGACACACTTCCCCTTGACTTCCATAAAGAAGTATTCATTTTGCCACCGTGTCTGGAATTTTCTGCACTCACTTGCTATCTTGCGTTTCTTTGGTTCTGCCATTTTTGGTACCTCGTGGCAAAATCTTTCTTTTCTTAATTTTGTTTTGTGGAGGAGCTGCCTTGTTCAACCCAGTAGCTCCACCTAGTGTTAAAACTAAGAAATGCAATACCGCTAAGCCAAGTTTCATGTGTGGACCATATTCCAGTATATTTTTTGAATTTGCTGCGGGCCAATTAAAAATGGATCACGGGCCGCACTTGGCCCACGGGCCGTAGTTTGGACACCCCTGCTCTAGAGCTTGATTAGGTTTAGCTTGTGCTAACTTTCACCATCAGTCCCTAGTTGGACTTTGAAAAGGGAATGTCCAAATGGTGAAAAATCCAATTGATTTCACAGCAGACCTTCACAGCAGGTTCACCTTATAAATACTTAGCTATGCTTGATTTAGGTGGAAAAAATAAATACTATTTTACTATGTTTCAGTCACAGAAATAACATAGGGGCTGTAGACTGACATCTGTTATATTTAATGTTTCCCTATTTTAACTGAAGTGATAATCGTCCTGGAACATTTCTTGATGTCTCCTCTCCTCTCGTTCTCAGACGGACACATGCACGGACAGTGCTGATGAGCTCAGAGAGGATTTTCCAGTTCCAGACTTCATGGTCTCATGTCACTGGGTCCAAGGTACCGTAGAACAACCTTCAACAACCAATCTAATAACTCTGGGCCCTTGTAGTACCATCTTAGAGCATGGTTGTTCTACTGTATACAATATGACCATTCAATTTACTCTGTGTTGGTGAATATTCTCATGTCAGGTCTCCATGTAGCTCTATCACTGACCTCCTCTAGGATCACACTTACTACACATGTCCTTGTTTCCATTCTCACTCCCCAGAAGGTGGAGACTAAGATTAGATTAGATTAGATTCAACTTTATTGTACAGAGTACAAGTACAGAGACAACGAAATGCAGTTAGCGTCTAACCAGAAGTGCAAAATAGCAGAAAGTGCAATGAACAGTATTTACAGGTAGTGCAATATATGATCAGTAGTAGTGCAGTATAATATAGCAGTGCAGTATAGCAGTATATGAGTAACAGTAGCATTATAGCAGAATAAATAGTTACAGTATGAACAGTGTAGCAGCATATGAGCTGTATGGGTAATGCAGTCTAGCAGTATATATGTATTAACAGTAGCGTGAGGTAGATAGCAGAATAAATATAAATATGGAATGCCGTATAAACAGGTATGTACAGTATGTGCAGTAGTATTAAAGAAAATATAAGGATATGGCATTATGTGCATTATGAACAGTATGGACAGGTATGTGCAGAAGAGCAGTGGTATTGAGTAAGAGCAGGGGAGGGGAGTAATAGTGCAATAGTGCAATTGTCCGGGTGGGGGGGGGGGGGGGGGGTTGCAGGGGTAGTAGGTTGTCAGGTCGGTGCAGTGTTCAAGTTCAGTAGGGTGACAGCCGCAGGGAAGAAGCTGCCTCTGAACCTACTGGTTCGGGTGCGGAGAGACCTGTAGCGCCTCCCGGAGGGGAGTGGGGTGAAAAGTCTATGGTTGGGGTGAGAAATGTCCTTGACGATGCTGCGTGCCTTACGCAAGCATCGTTTGCCCTGGACAGCCTCGATGGAGGGGAGTGAGGAACCGGTGATGCGTTGGGCAGTTTTCACCACCCTCTGCAGTGCTTTCCGGTCCGATGCCGAGCAGTTGCCATACCATACTGTGACACAGTTGGTAAGGATACTCTCGATGGTGCAGCGGTAGAAATTCACCAGGATCTGAGGAGACAGATGGACCTTCTTTAGTCTCCTCAGGAAGAAGAGACGCTGGTGAGCCTTCTTTATCAGGGTGGAGGTGTTGAGGGTCCAGGAGAGGTCCTCAGAGATGTGGACACCCAGAAACTTGAAGCTGGTGACTCGCTCCACCTCAGTCTCATTGATGAGGATGGGGGTGTGTGCGCCAGCTTTAGACTTCCTGAAGTCCACAATGAGTTCTTTGGTCTTCTTGGTGTTGAGAGCCAGGTTATTGTCGTTGCACCACACTGTTAGGTGCTGGACCTCCTCCCTGTAGGCCGACTCATCGTTGTTGCTGATGAGACCGATCACCGTTGTGTCGTCTGCAAACTTAACAATGGTGTTTGAGCCATGTACAGGTGTGCAGTCGTAGGTGAAGAGGGAGTAAAGGAGGGGGCTCAGCACACAGCCTTGTGGAACGCCGGTGTTCAGGGTGAGGGTTGAGGAGGTGTGGTTGTGAAGCCTAACAGACTGCGGCCCGTTGGTCAGGAAGTCTAGAATCCAGTTGCAGAGGGAGGGGTTGATGCCCAGTTGCCTGAGTTTGGAGATCAGTTTGGAGGGGATGATGGTGTTGAATGCTGAGCTGAAGTCAATAAACAGCATTCTCACATAAGAGTTAGTCTTGTCGAGGTGGGACAGGGCGGAGTGAAGTGCCGTTGAAATGGCATCCTCTGTACTCCTGTTCTGCCGGTAGGCGAATTGAAAGGGGTCCAGTGTGGGTGGTAGGCAGGTCTTGAGTTGAGCTAAGACCAGCCTCTCGAAGCACTTCATGATGATGGGCGTGAGTGCCACTGGTCGGAAGTCATTTAAGCTCGTTGCAGTGGAGTGTTTTGGCACCGGCACGATGGAGGTGGTTTTGAAGCACGCGGGGACAGCTGCTTAGGCTAGGGACAGGTTGAATATGTCAGTCCAAACCTTAGTCAGCTGCACAGCGCAGGCCCTGAGGACGCGTCCGGGGATCCCATCAGGACCAGCAGCCTTGCGTGCGTTAGTCCTGCTCAGTGCCGCACACACGTCGGTGGGGGATAGAGTGAGGGGCTGGTGATCCGCAGGGAGCACAGCCTTGATGGCCACCTCCTTGTTGTCCCTGTCAAAGCGGCCGTAGAAGTGGTTCAGCTCATCAGGGAGGGAGGCGTCAACGGAGAGGGGTGAGGTGTTAGTTGGTTTGTCGTCTGTGATGGCCTGGATGCCCTGCCACATGCGTCGGGGGTCAGAGTTGTTTCTGAAGTGATCCTCTATCCTCAGCTTGTGGTTGTGCTTGGCCTTTTTGATGCCCCTCTGCAGATTAGCCCTGGATGAGCTATAGGCCCGAGCATCCCCTGATCTGAAGGCAATGTCGCGTGCCTTCAGCAGGAGTCGGACCTCACTGTTCATCCATGGCTTCTGATTAGGGAAAGTGGTGATCCGCTTGAGTGTGGTGACACTGCTGATGTTGGAATTGATGTAGTCCAAAACAGATGAGGCATATGAATCAATGTCCGTGTGGGAGTCATGGGTGGCCTGAGTGGCAAACACACCCCAGTCAGTGTTTCCAAAACGCTGCTGGAGCGCTGAGTCAGCTCCCTCTGGCTGTATGGTAAATTTAAAGACAATATAAGGGTTGTAATCCCAAACCTAGGGGAAAAGGTCACAAGGACACCAGATGGTCCTGGAACATCTCAGAAGGGGTGAGATCAGAAGTGGTGGTTGACTAGAGGGTATGAACACAATGGAGTACAATAGATCAAAGCTGCAGAAACAGGATAGATGAGTAATAAACACAGTTGTAAAAAGCCAGGACAGATGGCTTTTGTAAACAGCCTAGGTCAATTGATCTCCCCCGTCAGGTGGGAGTAGCCCCTGGATGACGAAATGTAGTTCATTGGTGTAGGTAGACAGGAATTTGAATGAAGGGCGTTGACCTGTGTGATGTTTATAAAAGGACAGGTAACGGAAGTGAAAGGGGTTCAACTTTGCAAACCTGACCCGGCTTCATTCTCTGTGAGTAAAGTCTCTGAATGAATCAACAGCTCTGGTTAACGGTATGTTATTTCAAAATACCATGATTTAAATTCTACTACATATTTGGCATCACGAACAGGATGGATAAATAAGGCTCGCCTCGTGAACTATCGTTGAGAAGGGGACCGGACAATTTATACAAATTTAATGAGCTCAAAAACAAAGTAAGCAGAATTTCTGCTTTTAGTATAGAAAATTTGTATAGATCACCCTGGACCTTTGGCCTCCGCGGTGGACACGTGTCTTACCCATAAAGAACCAAATTCAGGATTTGAACTAGAGCTGTTGAGGATTTCAGAAAATGTGCATGCTGTAATTGTTAATAATAAGGTAAATCCCGTGGATAAACGCTGTGATATTAAATAAATATTACAGGGCTGTACGGACGGAAGAGCTTACGATAAACGCCAAATTAGATCAATATTTCAGGCCTGCTCGGGTAAATGTAAATTTATGGAATACCGCTGAAATTGAAATTGATTGATTTGGGGCTGGACGGTAAGCTGAAGTGTTAGAGCAATATTTGAGGTCTGTATAGGTGTATACTAATCTGTGGATGCCGCTGTCATATTAACCCTTGTGTGGTATTCGGGTCAAATTGACCCGTTTTAAATTTTTACTTGAAGAAAAAATATACAAGGAAACAATTTTTCAACCTGAAACTCCATGGCCTTGGCTTATTTACTGTGAAGAACATGTCAAAGAAAAAAAAATCATTGAGTACACATGCTACACCCCCCCTACACATTTATGTCCTTTACAGGGTGTTCGGGTCAATTTGACCCGCATATACACAGAGACACACAGAAACATGCACACACTCACACACTCACTCACACACACACACACACACACACACACACACACACACACACACACACAATGTTGTTACAAAACATTCAAAACATTTCACATTTTCTCGCACTGTACCCCTCACACCTGCACATCGGGGAGGGACAAAACAGATAAACCTCCTACATTTTTATAATGCAAGCACCGAGAAGCCGTCTACTTCTACTTTCCCGCTCTCTTTACCGTCTGTAGTGTGGGAACCTGCACAATGATGTTACAATACATTCTAAACATTTAACATTTCTCGCACTGTACCCCTCACACCTGCACATCGGGGGAGGGACAAAACAGATAAATAACTCTTCATCACAGTGTATAGGTCACTTCAACTACAATCCTCCACCAGCAATATGAGCAAAAGATTCGCTGCTCAGAGGGCCTTGGAGCTAATATTGGAAGAGAGTGAGACACATAGTGAAGTGGAAGAGGGGGATGTTTCAGAATATGAGGATAATGTAGAAATCAATTCTGAGTATGACAGTGAATTTGAAGATGAGCATGCACCAGAAGGAGCCCCACAGCCAGCCGAAGGAAGAGCCCCACAGCCAGCCGCTGGTGGAGCCCCACAGCCAGCCAGAGGAAGAGCCCCTCAGCCAGCCAGAGGAAGAGCCCCACAGCCAGCCGGAAGAAGAGCCCCACAGCCAGCCGCTGGTGGAGCCCCTCAGCCAGCCGGAGGAAGAACCCCTCAGCCAGCCAGAGGAAGAGCCCCACAGCCAGCCGCTGGTGGAGCCCCACAGCCAGCCAGAGGAAGAGCCCCTCAGCCAGCCAGAGGAAGAGCCCCACAGCCAGCCGGAAGAAGAGCCCCACAGCCAGCCGCTGGTGGAGCCCCTCAGCCAGCCGGAGGAAGAACCCCTCAGCCAGCCAGAGGAAGAGCCCCACAGCCAGCCACTGGTGGAGCCCCACAGCCAGCCGCTGGTGGAACCCCACAGCACACATACTATATGTCCAAGAATGGCCAGATTGAATGGTCTTCATCACCAATGAGAGAGCCCCCCCGCTCAACTGCTAACATAATAAGGATGGTACCAGGGCCCACACGAATGGCAGTGACTCATGTTCATGATATCAAGTCATCCTTTGAGCTGCTGATTCCTGACTCAATTCAGAAAATAATTCTGGATATGACCAACCTTGAGGGGAGACGCGTTTTCAGGGAGCAGTGGAAAGAGATGGACAATACACATTTACATGCCTACTTTGGGATCCTCATCCTTGCAGGTGTCTATAGGTCAAGAGGGGAGTCGACTGAAAGTCTGTGGGATACTGAGACAGGGAGAGCGATTTTTGGAGCCACAATGTCTTTGAAGACCTTCCATATATTCTCAAGGGTCATCAGGTTTGATGACCGGGAATCAAGACCTGCTAGACGGCGGAGGGACAAGTTGGCAGCAATCCGCACTGTGTGGGACAAGTGGGTGGACCGGCTTCCACTTCTTTACAACCCTGGGCCCAATGTAACTGTGGACGAACGGCTTGTGGGGTTTAGAGGCCGTTGCCCCTTCAGGCAGTATATTCCCTCCAAACCAGCAAGGTATGGAATCAAACTCTGGACCGCTTGTGATGCTGTTTCATCTTATGCATAGAACATGCAAATTTATACAGGGAAGCCAGAGGGAGGAGACCCTGAGAGAAACCAGGGGACACGGGTGGTGCTGGACATGTCACAGGGCCTCAGTGGCCACAACATCACTTGTGATAATTTTTTCACATCGTACAGCCTGGGACAGGAACTTTTCAAAAGAAAGCTGACAATGGTTGGAACAGTCAGAAAAAACAAGACAGAGCTCCCACCTCAGCTTCTAACTGTAAAGAACAGGCCAGTCCATTCCTCCCACTTTGTGTTTACGGCCAACACGGCCCTGGTATCCTACATACCCAAAAAGGGCACAAATGTGATGCTTATGAGCACCCTACACAGGGATGGAAGGATCAGTGGCCGGGAGGATCGTAAGCCAGACATCATACTGGATTATAACGGTACCAAAGGAGGGGTAGACAACTTGGACAAGCTGCTCTCCTGCGACAGCTGCCAAAGAAGAACTTTACGGTGGCCACTTGTGATATTCTTCAACATACTAGATGTCTCAGCCTACAACGCTTTTGCAATCTGGATGGAAATAAACTCAGACTGGAACCAAAAGAAGCTCCAAAGAAGACGCATTTTTCTAGAGGAGCTAGGGAAGGCACTGGTGACACCGCACATACAGAGGAGACAACATGTGCCCAGGAACCCAGCTTCTCTAGCCATAGTGAGGAGGGTGGAGGAGGCTCCTGCTGTCCCACCTGCACGACCCACACAACCACAACCTCCAGCGCCTGAAGTAAGTGTCCTGTTGTTGTTGTTGTTTATATGTGTGTGTGTGTGTGTGCATGTTTCTGAGTGTCTCTGTGTGTATGTGGGTCAAATTGAAATTGAATATAAGGAGATGTGGTGGGAAAAAAATCCTGAACTAATAAAGTATTTTCATTATTCTAGATTGGTGGCAACAAGAGGACGCGCTGCGAGGTGTGTGAACCCTCAAAGGACTCAAAGACGCAATCCACATGCAGAAACTACAAAAAGTACATCTGTGGTACACATACTCTGAAATTCTGTGCATCATGTGTTGTGTAGACAGGCATGCCCATGCACACACACCATTTTTCTAATTCACATGTATCCAATATTATTTCAGAATTGTTTGAGAGATGTATTTTTCAGACGTGTACTGTATTTCATTGACAGTGAATAAAGCAGTGTACATTTCGTTCATGTTTTGTGTTTCTATTTATTGTAAGTCATCTCAAATTATTTTTGAGAAATGTATTTCATATCCAGTGACTAAATCGATCTAAGTTTGGTTCTCGTGTTTCTATTGTCATTCATCACCTGTATTTTCTTTTCACAGCTTTGATTATAATAAGATAAAGATGAAAATCAATTGAGAATATCTCTTCAAAAATAAAAAAACATCAATGAAAACATTGTTTCATTTCAACTTTTCAGAGATAAGCATGATTTATTCCACCCAAGTCCTTATTATAGCAGATTTTTTACATCAATTATAACTATCACAAAAAACTAATTACACTTCCACTGTTAAATATGATCTAGCAGAGATTAATTGCAAATATTAATCATACATGTTATCTATATTGTTTGGAATTGAGATAAAGACAATATATGTTAAAGAGTTTTTAATGGAAATTTCTATTTTTGTATTGCTTTTAAAGCCCCAATAATGTCCCGGGTCAATTTGACCCGAAGACTTCCAAAGGGTCCAAAAAGTGAAGACAATACGAGGGTTAAATAAATATTACAGGTCTGAACGGGCAGATTATTGCATGGATAACACTGAAATATCGTTGTGGTGTAGTTTAAGGGAAATATTGCGGTGTGTATTAGTATTGTGACGTAGCGGACGTTGTGTAGTTTTAGTGTAAGAACGCTGTGTCGTGTGGTGATAATATTTGTAAAAATTGCTGTGTTGTGAGTGTTTGTGAAAAGCGCTGAGTTGTGTGGAGAGAGTGATATTTCGTTGTGCTGGCTTGTGTTGAGAGAGAGATATTCTGTATAAACACTGTTGGTCGGGAATTGAGGACTACAGTTAGTATATAACATAAGAGAGAAGACAAAAGTTTAATTAATTAGATATATTATAGAAATTAGGTATAGAGGAATAGAGAGTATACATTTTTAGAGAACGGGTCAATGTGTGAACTTTTTAGGCCTCCCAGAGTACAGAATAAGGAGAATATAGTATGATATATAGTATATCTGTGTATACGGAATTGGAAGAAAGCCATCGGTGCCTCTTAAAGGAAACGTAAGATACTTCTTGTAAAAGCCAAATAATCAAGAGTAAGAATAGCGACAACCCTTTTGGGGAGAGACGTTTACAGAAAAAAACGGGAAAACCGCCATCTTGAAACGTCATTCGAGTTGGGCAGTATTGTTGTAAAAGGGGGAGGGAACCAACTGAGTGGGTTGACTGCGTTTTTTAACAATAGACTCCACAGCAGTTAGGTTTAAGATGAATGAATGAATGAATAAATAATGAAATAAATAAATAAGATAGAATAAGAATATTTTATTATATAAGTATATGCTGAGTGAAAGTGATTCTTGGTTGAAGAGATTCATGTCTAAGCTCACACTGATTTAATTCACCTTCTAGGGTCACACACACCACACATTCACACACATAGACACACACATCTTATATACTCACACACACATCACATACTGCTCTCATACAATACATTACACACAGACACATACACATAATTATACCAATATAGACACATACACATTCATACATTGTTATACATACAAATATACTCTCAAGCACACATACATACAGGCAAGTACACAAGTTGTGGGTTATATCTATATTTGATTCCCAGGGTGTAAGACACCAATTGTGATTAGGATATCTCAAGTGGATTCCAAAGTGGTTGCCTAACATATTTCTTTAATTTTACAGTGATATCCTAGATAACCAATAATACAACATTGTTCTCTTTTGACAAATTACAGAAGAGAGTGAAGATTAAGACATTTTACAATAACCCTAAAAATAATTACTGCAAAAGGAAAGATAAAAGGAAAAATGGAGAAAGGGATTACCATGGTAACTCCAGTAGAAGTATTAGAGAATAAAAACCCTCTTTTAAATAACCAAATAAAAGAGATGTCAGAAAAATGGGAAAAACTAACCAGTAAGAATTATACTAAGTGGCCAAAGGAAGGGACATATGATGTTGCAGTGGGTAAGGAAATGGGAACACTGATAAGAAACCCCAAAACTCGAGTAAATTCAAGAAAGAGAGAAATAGATATGTTGAAATTGTTCAAAACAGAAGGAGAAGCAATGTTAAAAGAAGAGAAGGGAAGTGAAGTGAGAAGGGGATCTAGAAGCCCCATAGAGCTTGATTGTTATGCAGGATTAGAAGAAGGTGTGTGGAGGTCAGAGTCAAGGCAAGAGAAGAGGACTAAACCATTGGAAGCCGGAGTAAGAGAGAGAGGAAAAGGGAAGGAACCAATCGCACACCGAACAGAGAGACAGCTATACAGCACACCCAGAGATGAGGGAGCAACCACCTGGGGACCCGGAGATGACCCAGGAGATGACCCGAGGTCCGGTGACGAGGAACAGGAGGAGAGGAGGTCTGGGATAAGCCAGAGGGAGATAAACCAAGTACAAACAATAGATGAAATAATTAGTGACTGGAAAGAAAATATTAGGAGAAGACATGAGGAAAGATCCAGGACTACTGAACGAGAGTTGAGGGATAGGGGAAAGATAGGTCACCCAGATAGATATCATTGCCCCATCCTGATAAAAGGAAATCAAGGACACTATGTGCCCTGGGGTATGCAGGATGTGCAGGGAATAGTTAGCGGATTACTTAACATACATGATGGAGCAGGTAAAGGGATTAGAAGCCTTGAGGAAGAGACTGCAGGGAAACTGCTGGCGGTGGAAGACCTCATAGCCCTGTTGGCCAAGGTACTGGGGGTGGCAAAGATGGAAGACGTTCTCATAAGCTGTGGACTGGAAGGAGCAAAGGACAATACCAGAGCCGATGGAATGTCATTTGACCAGACCAGAAATGAGAGGTGGACAACCCTGAGAGAAGAATATCCACAAAGGATGGATATTAAGACCCTGAAGGGAGACCCACTGGGAGCGACTGAGAATCCTGCCACATACCTGCACCAGCAACTAAAGAAGTGGAAACTAGAGACTGAAGCAGACCCAGAGGGAGACCCACTGATGACAACACTGTTCAGAACCGCAGTGATAGATGCCATGTCCCCTCCGGTGAAAAGCAGGTTAGAGGATGTGGTGGGACTCACGTCCAAAACACACAAGGATGAGTCAAGGCTAAAGGAGCAAGAAAAGGAGGACCAGAGAAGGTTAACACAGCTCCAGCTGGGGGAACTCACAGAACGAAACAAAAAGAAGGCACAAGGCGTAATGGGCGCCGAAACCAAGAAACCAGTTCCATACAGAGCCACACCAGAACCACTTCCAGTGCTGAGACCTCAGGGACAAGAGCAACCCACCGTACTTGTAGTTCAGGTGTATAACCAGCAGCCCCAGCAGTTTCAGCCACGGAAGGACAGACAGAGACCCCAAGGAAGGTCCCAAAGAACAAGCCCACAAGGTCCATCTGACGTGTGCTGGAGATGTCAAACACCAGGGATTGCCCTAGTCCATGGAAACCGAGGGAGAATAGTAGACAGGGCTATGGTCAACAGCAACAGCAGCAGGGGCCTCCACAAGGACCAGCCAATCCAAATAGGGGACTAAATTATGGTTACTAGGGATGCCCAGAGAATCCAAAAAGAGAGGGTCAGCTTCCAGTATTAACCACAGAAGCTGATCAAGAACCAATGCTGCAGGTTCAAATAGGAGATAGGAGACAGAGCCACGACCCTGCCCATACTGACCTGACCAGTCACCGGTGAATCTCTTGGGGAGGGATGCATTATGCATGCTGGGGATGAAAATATGGTGTTCCCCGGAAGATGTATAAGTAGATAATATGGCAATAAGAAATACCAATAACTGCTAGCGCAAATGTTTACTGGTTAGGGGAAATAAATTATGAAATAGAGCAAAATTGGTTAAAATGGAGAAAATGTATTGAAACCCAATTGGCAGATGCAAGGAGACCACGATTTGAGCAAACCAAAAATCTGATTGTCCCATTAATGTCACAATATATTATAGGGGGAAAAAGCAGGGAGCAGCTATGCAAATAGATGAATCAGAATTTGAGACAAAAATGGTATAATAGAGCTAATGCTGCTCATCATGGGTCATTAATGGTTAAATAAAGGGTATAGAGCAAGAGTTTTGGGACCTATGATGAGAACCGCATTAAAAAGTAATTGGAAAGAAACAAGTAACCCATTGATGAAACATTGTGCGGATAAGGAATTCATAAAAATAATATATACCACAGGAAGTAGCAATATTGGTTGAACAACAGGAATGTGGAGATCATATGAGGGTACTATAGTGGCACCTACGGTGCTACTGGGGATTTTGATCACTGGTGCGCATGGTTTTGACCATTGCGCAAGGGGGGGAGTTGTGAGAAAGATAAAAATCCAAGGGTATTGGGCACCCTATGTACAGGCAATGGTAGAAAATGCATTTAAACTTATAGATTAATTAATTAAAAACATTTAAATTATAAATTTGGTTATGGACTATGTAGACATGATAAAAAAGGTCATTGGGAAAAGATATATGCCAGCGCAAAGCTTAATTGTGTAAATGCCTTGCCACTTGTATTAATGAATTGCATGCAGACTAACAGAAACACGCATTGTCGACGCATTGTCGTTATTCGTGACGCATCAATGACCAATTGATAATATGGCAATGCAATGAAAAAAGCGTATGGAAACAGTCGTTAATGATAGATTCGAGAAGCACATTTCTTCAATGGTGGCCGCATGGCATTCCTGTGCAGGTGACAATGGTCATTTTTCAAAACAACAAAGATATTTAAACACCTGATTATTTGTTTGGTGTGCTCTATGGCCTCGGCTACAGACAATGATTCTCGTAGAAAAATAAAATGAGTCCCAACGTGTGCAACAGACCAGTTCGAAATCTCTTAACATTTGCATCGTCATGACCATGAGTTATATCAGGCTAGCTCATTTTTTCTTTGTTCATTTTAAGTGTAGAAACAATATTTCGTTTGTGACCATTTCTTCTGCCGTTTTGACAACATTCTCATGACTAGAAAGAACACAAGGCTGTCTGCTGAAGGACGCTTGACTGTAGATTTTCGCTTCGTGTCAAAAGGACTCCCTGACGCACACTTTTTCAAAGTAGGTGAATTCATCAGATCTGTTTGAAACATTGCATTTTATCCATTCACGACAACTGCTAAGATACTCGCAGCACACTTGCCCCATAAAAATTGCCCATGAGCGTGGAGCTTGTCTTTGTCAATGTAACAACTTTGCTCCCTCAGGGGGAGCCGCCGCTTCGACGCCCCTGTAGGCACATGTTTCTCCTATTCCTTTGTTTTTTCAGGCAAGCCACTGTGACGTAAGACGCCTTTGCGCATACAGCTTTTCGATGCTTAGACAGTAATGACATAATTCATGGTTACATTTCTTTAATTTTCGACGTATTGTCGTTATTCGTGACGGATCAATGACCAGTTGATTACAGTGGGGGAAATAATTATTCGATCCCCTGCTGATTTTGTTAGTTTGCCCGATTACAAAGAAATGAGCGGTCTATAATTTTTATGGTACTTTTATTTTAACAAATAGACACAGAATATTTAAAAAAAAAGTCCAGAAAAACATATTATATAAAGTTATAAATTAATTTGCATTTGATCGAAGGAAATAAGTATTTGATCCCCAAGCAAAACATGACTTAGTACTTGGTGGAGAAACCCTTGTTGGCAAGTACAGAAGTCAGACGTTTCTTGTAGTTGGTCACCAGGTTTGCACACATCTCAGGAGGGATTTTGGTCCACTCCTCTTTACAGATCCTCTCCAAATCCTGAAGGTTTCAAGGCTTTTGCTTGGCAACTCGAAGCTTCAGCTCCCTCCACAAATTTTCGATAGGATTAAGGTCTGGAGACTAGCTAGGCCACTCCATGACCTTAGTGTGCTTCTTCTTGAGCCACTCCTTTGTTGCCTTGGCCGTATGTTTTGGGTCATTCTCATGCTGGAAGACCCATCCACGACCCATCCTCAGTGCTCTGGCTGAGGGAAGGAGGTTCTCGTCCAAGATCTTACGGTACATGGCCCCGTCCATTGGCCCCTCAATGCAGTGAAGTTGTCCTGTACCCTTAGCAGAGAAACAACCCCAAAGTATAATGTTTCCACCTCCGTGTTTGACGGTGGGGATGGTGTTCTTGGGATTGTAGCATTCAGCATTTCTCTCTCTCCAAACACGAAGAGTCGAATTTATGCGTTAAGAGTTCAATTTTGGTCTCATCTGACCACATCACCTTCTCCCAAGCCTTCTCTGAATCATTTAAGTGTTCATTGGCAAACTTCAGATGGGCCTGTACATGTGCCTTCTTGAGCAGGGGGACCTTGCGGGCACTGCAGGATTTCAATCCGTTACGGTGTAGTGTGTTACCAATGGTTTTCTTGGTGACTGTGGTCCCAGCTGCCTTGAGATCATTACCAAGCTCCTCCCGTGTAGTTCTGGGCTGATCCCTCACCCTTCTCATGATCATCCTTACCCCACGAGGCGAGATCTTGCATGGAGCTCCAGGCCGAGGGCGATTGATGGTTATTTTGTATTTCTTCCATTTTCTAATAATTGCACCAACAGTTGTCTCCTTCTCACCAAGCTTCTTGCTGATGGTCTTGTAGCCCATTCCAGCCTTGTGCAGGTCTACAACTCTTACCCTGATGTCCTTTGAATGTTCTTTGGTCTTGCCCATGGTGGTGGAGAGGTTGGAATGGAAGAGATTGATTCTATTGACAGGTGTCTTTTATACCCATAACAAGCAGAGATTAGGAGTACTTTCTTAAAGTGACAGGAGTAATCTGTGTGCCTCATGGGCATATAACCGGTCTGTATGAGACAAAATTCTTGCTGGTTTGTAGGGGATCAAATACTTATTTCCTTCGATCAAATGCAAATCAATTTATAACTTTATATAATGTGTTTTTTCTGGACTTATTTGTTGATATTCTGTCTCTATTTGTTAAAATAAAAGTACCATAAAAATTATAGACCGTTCATTTCTTTGTAATCGGGCAAACTAACAAAATCAACAGGGGATCAAATAATTATTTCCCCCACTGTATATGGCAATGCAATGAAAAAAGCGTGTGGAAACAGTCGTTAATGATAGATTCGAGAAGCACATTTCTTCAATGGTGGCCGCATGGCATTCCTGTGCAGGTGACAATGGTCATTTTTCAAAACGACAAAGATATTTAAACACCTGATTATTTGTTTGGTGTGCTCTATGGCCTCGGCTACAGACAACATACAGCACAGTCGGGGAGGCTGTTGGAGGTAGAAATCGGAGGATGAGCTCATTGTAATGTGTGTTTGATACCATTCCTCATTCCATTCCATGTGTTACAATGAGCCCGTCGTCCGATTTCTACCTCCACCAGCCCCTCAGTCCCAGTCCCTCAAATGAGAGATCACTCCATTACAGAGAGACATTAAACATACTTATCAGTCAGACTCCTCAGGAAATTGATCAGGATGGGGTAGACCTCTTCTTCGGCACTCTGATGTGCCTTCTCCTCCAGGAGCTCGATCACTGCAGCTCGGTTCTCAAATCTGTCAGGAGACCGGGGCCCAGGTGGAGGGGAGGGAGCTGCTGGCAAATACAAGGAGAAGTACATACAGTTGTATCTAAAAACTACACATCTATGATTTACAGTATATGTTTCAAATAGAAAATAAAAGTGTTGTCGAAATACAGTATATATGGCCTCTCTATGATAGAATATATCTTGTATCAATACTGACCAAATTGGTATGCAGCATTTCTAATAAACGTCTTCCATCCAACTGTACATCATCTGAATTAATAATGTAAAATGTGGATTTTAAACTGTCTGAATAGAACAACACAATCTCCTCACCAGAGAAGCATTGTAACATTCTAAAGAGAATCTCTAACCTGTGTTGGTGGCCTTCTCAACCATGGTCTGCTTGCCACTTCTCTTCCTCTGAGCCTTCAAGAAAACACACGGATCAGATCTCACATGATAAGATCCAGTCACATAAACACAATAACACATTCACGAAATGGTTACCTCTTTTCTGTTCGCTATTGTCAAAGCAAATATAGAAACGCCATTGAGTCGTTTTAGTTTAGCGTAATACACGTTTGACAAAGCAGTGACGGCTTTTGAACTGTAGGCCTACTGACGTAGTGACAGGTGTCACAAAATAACGACAACGTCACAATACGGCCGGTGCCATGGTGACCACGGGACCATTCAACTTGTGTGAACTAATGCTAATGCTAACACTAATATTACTACTAATAATAATACTATTAATGCTAACAATAGGAAACCTAATAATAATGATAACGATAATATTTCACAGAATTCGTGTATTTGTCTTCAAGTTGGATACCAAAATCACCAACACTCAGCCTAAGCAGCATGCATTTTCGTTGTCTGTACATGTTCATACATACCGTATATTCGGGCCCATGTATTCATAATAATACCTGTTAATCATAAACTTCAAGTTCAAATAAAATCAGATTATCGGATGTAGGCCTTGATTATGTGCGATGCCAACATCTTGATCAAGGAGGATCAAACAAAATCCAAATTCAATTTGTTGATTCACACCTCAACCAAATAGGACACCTGCTTACTGCACAGCTGTTGTTACAGTATAGGCCTGGATATACGAGGAAGGATGCTTTTAGCACGGCCAATAGTCGCTCTGTAATTAGTGCTGACATACACATTAATGCTTGAAGCATTTTGCAACACGGATTAATTTCAGAGATTAACACATAGTATGATAAATGTACAGTGAGGAGCAATTCAATCGGAGGTCCATTTCAAAATATCTGAATTAATATACAGGCATACAATGAAATGTATTCCACTACAATAGCGTACAATATACAAGTTCACGTACACCACACGCTAACAAACCCTACCCTAACTATAGGCCCAATTGGGCAGAAATCCCCGGTCCAAAAGATAGCTAGCCTGTCTATTTGATTATCCTGCACGCTGTTCCTTATTTTCTTGCTATTCGTATTTCCGTTGATTGGCAGTTCGGTAATTCGTCGGTGTGTCGGGGAATTACGGATCGTTAATCAACTGATCAGAGTTGTGACCAACCGTTAATGACTAACGGTAAGCAACATGAGCAGAAACTTTTGTAACGGTACGTTGTATGACGTCATAGTGCCACAATGTTGCGAGGGGCGGAGGGGGGCAGTTGTGTGTCTTCACCAATAGGTCTGAGCCGTCAATCCGTCTGCCAAGCCAGACCAGCCTGAGCCCCCTGCTTGTGGAACGTGAGGTCTCAGCAATCATCGAAATGTTCGCCTCTGACTTTAAGGCGGTTTCCCAGTCAGCTTGGCCTGGTAAAAGTACTCCTACTAGTACTCCTAGTACTACTACTATCGTACTACTACTACTACTACTACTACTACTACTACTCCAAGTACTACTACTAATAGTACTACTACTACTAGTACTACTACTACTACAACTATACTACAACTACTACTACTAGTACTACTACAACTATACTACAACTACTACTACTGTAGTAATACTACTACTACTATTTTATTACTGGAACATCTCAGAGGGGTGAGATCAGATAAGTGGGGTTGACTAGAGAGTGTGAATGCTTTGAAGTAAAATGCTACGCAGCTGTATAAACAGGGTTGAGTGATCTAGGGACAGGATGGATGGGTAATAAACACAGTTGTAAACAGCCAGGACAAAAGGCTTTAGAAAATAGCCTAGGTTAATTGATCTCTCAAGTAGACTGACAGACGACAAGTCAAAGGGGGCGTAGCCCCGGGATGACAAAATGTAGTTCTTAAATATCATTGGTGTAAGTAGACAGGAATTTGAATGAAGGGCGTTGACCTGTGTGATGTTTATAAAAGGATAGGTAACGGAAGTGAAAGGGGTTCAACTTTGCAAACCTGACCCGGCTTCGTTCTCTGTGAATAAAGTCTCTGAATGAATCAACAGCTCTGGTTAACGGTATGTTATTTCAAAATACCATGACTTAAATTCCACTACCCTACTACTACTGTAGTAATAATACAACTACTACTACTACTACTACTATACTACTACAACTACTACTACTGTATTAATAATACAACTACTACAACTACTACTACTAGTACTACTACTATTACAACTACTACTACTAGTACTACGACTACTACAACTACTACTACAACTAGTAGGGGTTTGAGTGGGGTTATTACAACATGCTTAATAATGAGGCCACACTTAATAAATGAAGAGAAAACTACCTGACTATAACTTTTCTCTTACCACTTACCACTTTTCTCTTACGTCTCTTGACCAAGACGCAAATCTTGTGTCCATTCAGTTACAGTACTGTAGTTTGATTCATTCATCTCTGAGGCCTCAGAGTCCTATTAGGTCTACAGTACAATGTACACACACACACACACAAACACACTACTATTAGTACTACTAGTACTACTACTACTACTAGTACTACTACTATTACTACTACTAATAATAATAATAGTACGACGACTACACTACTTGTACAACTACTGTTACTCCTACAACAATACTACTAGTACTCCTAGTACTACTACTATACTATGACTAGTACTACTACTATCGTACTACTACTACTACTACTAATAGTACTACCACTACTACAACTATAGTACTGTAGTACTACTGTAGTAATAATACAACTACTACTACTACTACTAGTACGACGACTATCGTACTGCTACTACTACGAGTACTACTACTACTTCTAGTACTACTACTACTTCTAGTACTGTAGTAATAATACAACAACTACTACTACTAGTACTACTACTACTACTAGTACTACTACTACGACTAGTACTACGACTACTACAACTATACTCCTACTAGTACTACTACTATCGTACTATTACTATTACAACTATACTACTACTACTACTACTACTACAATTACTACTATTACTTCTAGTACTACTACTACTACTACTATGGTAAATTTAAAGACAATATAAGGGTTAGTAATCTCACACCTAGCGAAGAGATCACAGGAAAACAGATGGTCCTAGAACATTTGGAGAAGGCAGTAAAGAGGGGTAAGGTCAGATTGAGGGGTTGGCTAGAGGTGAAGAAAACAAAGGATCAAAGCGGGAGGAAACAGGATAGAAAAATTAAAGATAGGGTAATTAAGTAATAAACAAAGTTGTAAACAGCCAGGACAAAAGGCTTTTGAAAACAGCCTGGGTGTCAGCAAGGCATGACCAGACGAATTGGCGGCAGCCCAATGGGCGGCGCACACCTTGATGACGAAATATAGATCTTGAATGTTATTGGTGTATGTAGACAGGAAACAGAAATGCGTTGAATAGAAGGCGTTAACCTGTGTGAAATCTATAAAGACAGGTGACTGAGGTAAAAACAGGGTCAACTTTGCAAACCTGAACGGCCACATATTCTGCATGAATAAAGTCTTTGAATGAATCAACAGCTCTGGTTAACGGTAATTTATTTCAAAGTATTATTACTTAAATTCTACGACACTACTACTACTACTACTACTACTACTATACTACTACTACTACTACTACTACTACTATTACTACTACAACTACTACTACTACTACTACTACTCCCAGGACTACTACTAATAGTACTACTACTACTAGTACGACTACTACTACAACTATACTACAACTACTACTACTGTAGTAATTAGATTAGATTAGATTCAACTTTATTGTCATTGTGCAGAGTACAAGTACAGAGACAACGAAATGCAGTTAGCGTCTAACCAGAAGTGCAAAATAGCAGAAAGTGCAATGAACAGTATTTACAGGTAGTGCAGTATATGAGCAGTAAGTAGTGCAGTATAATATAAGTAGTGCAGTGTAAGCAGTATATGAGTAAGCATTAGCATTATAGCAGAATAAATAAGTTACAGTATGAACAGTGTAGCAGCATATGAGCTGTATAGGTAATGCAGTCTAGCAGTATATATGTACTAACAGTAACATGAGGTAGATAGCAGAATAAATATAAATATGGAATGCCGTATGAACAGTATAAGTATAAACAGGTATGTACAGTATGTGCAGAGTATTAACAGTAGTATTAATGAAAATATAAGGATATGTGCATTATGTGCATTATGAACAGTATGAACAGTATGGACAGATATGTACAGAAGAGCAGTGGTATTGAGTAAGAGCAGGGGAGGGGAGTGATAGTGCAATTGTCCGGGTGGGGGGGGGGTTTGCAGGGGTTGCAGGGGTTGGTAGGTTGTCAGGTAGGTGCAGTGTTCGAGTTTAGCAGGGTGACAGCCGCAGGGAAGAAGCTGCCTCTGAACCTGCTGGTTCGGGTGCGGAGAGACCTGTAGCGCCTCCCGGAGGGGAGTGGGGTGAAAAGTCTATGGTTGGGGTGAGAAATGTCCTTGACGATGCTGCGTGCCTTACGCAAGCATCGTTTGCCCTGGACAGCCTCGATGGAGGGGAGTGAGGAACCGGTGATGCGTTGGGCAGTTTTCACCATCCTCTGCAGTGCTTTCCGGTCAGATGCCGAGCAGTTGCCATACCATACTGTGACACAGTTGGTAAGGATACTCTCGATGGTGCAGCGGTAGAAGTTCACCAGGATCTGAGGAGACAGATGGACCTTCTTTAGTCTCCTCAGGAAGAAGAGACGCTGGTGAGCCTTCTTTATCAGGGTGGAGGTGTTGAGGGTCCAGGAGAGGTCCTCAGAGATGTGGACACCCAGAAACTTGAAGCTGGTGACTCGCTCCACCTCAGTCCCGTTGATGAGGATGGGGGTGTGTGCGCCAGCTTTAGACTTCCTGAAGTCCACAATGAGCTCTTTGGTCTTCCTGGTGTTGAGAGCCAGGTTATTGTCGTTGCACCACACTGTTAGGTGCTGGACCTCCTCCCTGTAGGCCGACTCATCGTTGTTGCTGATGAGACCAATCACCGTTGTGTCGTCTGCAAACTTAACAATGGTGTTTGAGCCATGTACAGGTGTGCAGTCGTAGGTGAAGAGGGAGCTCAGCACACAGCCTTGTGGAACGCCGGTGTTCAGGGTGAGGGTTGAGGAGGTGTGGTTGTGAAGCCTAACAGACTGCGGCCTGTTGGTTAGGAAGTCCAGAATCCAGTTGCAGAGGGAGGAGTTGATGCCCAGTTGCCTGAGTTTGGAGATCAGTTTGGAGGGGATGATGGTGTTGAATGCTGAACTGAAGTCAATGAACAGCATTCTCACATAAGAGTTAGTCTTGTCGAGGTGGGACAGGGCGGAGTGAAGTGCCGTTGAAATGGCATCCTCTGTACTCCTGTTCTGCCGGTAGGCGAATTGAAAGGGGTCCAGTGTGGGTGGTAGGCAGGTCTTGAGTTGAGCTAAGACCAGCCTCTCGAAGCACTTCATGATGATGGGCGTGAGTGCCACTGGTCGGAAGTCATTTAAGCTCGTTGCAGTGGAGTGTTTTGGCACCGGCACGATGGAGGTGGTTTTGAAGCACGCGGGGACAGCTGCTTGGGCTAGGGACAGGTTGAATATGTCAGTCCAAACCTTAGTCAGCTGCACAGCGCAGGCCCTGAGGACGCGTCCGGGGATCCCATCAGGACCAGCAGCCTTGCGTGCGTTAGTCCTGCTCAGTGCCGCACACACGTCGGTGGGAGATAGAGTGAGGGGCTGGTGATCCGCAGGGAGCACAGCCTTGATGGCCACCTCCTTGTTGTCCCTGTCAAAGCGGCCATAGAAGTGGTTCAGCTCATCAGGGAGGGAGGCGTCAACGGAGAGGGGTGAGGTGTTAGTTGGTTTGTAGTCTGTGATGGCCTGGATGCCCTGCCACATGCGTCGGGGGTCAGAGTTGTTCCTGAAGTGATCCTCTATCCTCAGCTTGTGGTTGTGCTTGGCCTTTTTGATGCTCCTCTGCAGATTAGCCCTGGATGAGCTATAGGCCCGAGCATCCCCTGATCTGAAGGCAATGTCGCGTGCCTTCAGCAGGAGTCGGACCTCACTGTTCATCCATGGCTTCTGATTAGGGAAAGTGGTGATCCGCTTGAGTGTGGTGACACTGTTGATGTGAGAATTGATTAGAATTGATTACGACTACTACTACTACTACGACTAGTACTATTACTACTACTACGATTACTACTAGTACTACTACTACCACTATTACTACTACTATTACTACTACTACTATACTGCTACTGCTACGACCAGTACTACTAATACTACTACTATTACTACTACTACCAATAGTACTACTACCACTACTAGTACTACTACTACTACTATAGTAATACTACAACTACTACTACTATACTACTACTATAATACTACAATTCTACTACTACTACTACTACTATATGACTAATACTATACGACTACTACTGCTACTACTATACTGCTACTACTACAACTCGTACTAATACTACTACTACTATTACTGTAAGTACTCCTACTACTAGTACTACTACAACTACTACTACTCCTAGTACTACTACAACTATTACGACTACTACGACTAGTACTATTACTACTACTACGATTACTACTAGTACTACTACTACCACTATTACTACTACTATTTATACTGCTACTGCTCCGACCAGTACTACTAATACTACTACTATTATTACTACTACCAATAGTACTACTACCACTACTAGTATTACAACTATTACTACTACTACTAGTACTACTTATACTACTAGTAATACTACTATTCTACTACTACTACGACTTATACGACGACTACTACTAATAGTACTTCTACTATTATTACTACTACTACTAATAGTACTACCTCTACTACTACTATTACTACTACTATTAAAACTATGACGACTACTAGTACAACTACGACTACTACTACTAGTACTACTACTACTGCGCTTCTACTACTACTATGAGTACTACTAGTACTACTACTACTACTACTACTAGTACTACTACTACTACTACTTCTATTACAACTACTATTACGACTACTGTACTACTACTACTATTACTACTACGACTACCAATAGTACTACTACCACTACTACTACTATACTTCTACTGTACTATTACTACTACTACTCCTACACTACTGCTATTTTTACTACTACTACGTTACTACTATACTACTACTCTGCCGCAGGAAGAACATCCTCTGCTGGGCCTTCTTGTTGGTGGAGGTGATGTTCTCCGCCCACCTGAGGTCCTTTGAAATTATTGTCCCCAGGAATCTGAATGACTCCACAGTGTTAACTGGGGAGTCACACATGATGAGGGGGGCGGTTGGGGCTGGGCTTCTCCTGAAGTCTACTACCATCTCTACAGTTTTTAGGGCGTTGAGCTCCAAGTAGTTCTGGCTGCACCAGGAAGCCAGGCTGTCAACCTCCTCTCTGTAGGTGGCCTCATCACCATTGGAGATTAATCCAATGAGGGTTATGTCATCCGTGAGCTTCAGGAGTTTGACAGAAGGGTGGGCAGGTGGGCTCCGGCATGCTCAGCTGACCTTGTAATGGAGGAGAGCTGGGGCGATAGTGTTAAATGCAGAGCTGAAGTCCACAAACAGGATCCTGGCGTAGGTGCCGGGGGAGTCTAGGTGCTGGAGGATGAAGTGAAGTCCCATGTTGACTGCGTCGTCTACAGACCTGTTAGCTCTATAGGCAAACTGCAGTGGGTCAAGAAGGGGGTTGGTGATGGCCTTGAGGTGGGTAGGTGGGTAGGTAGGTAGTGTCTCTGTCCAGGCTGGGAAGAAGAGGTGTGATAGCTGTGGGGGAGGGTAGGTTGTGTGGGTCAGAGTCAGGACTGCTCCATTGTCTGTGGAATCTACAGTAGAAGTCATTCAGGTCGTTTGCAAGTCTGAGGTCATCCATAGAGTGGGGGGATTTGGTTTTGCAGTCTGTGATCACTCAAAGGTCTTTCCAGACTGACGAGGGGTCGTTGGCTGCAAACTGTTGTTCTAGCTTCTTTGGGTACTGTCGTCTGGCCTCCTTAATCTCATTGCCAAACATGTACTTAGCCAGTCTAAACCTTTCCTTGTCTCCACTCCTGAAAGCCCTCTCCTTCTCCAAACGAAGCAGTTAGAGTCTTGCTGTGAACCAGGGCTTGTCATTGTTGTAACTCACCCTGGTGCATGTTGGAATACTGTCCTCACAGAAGCTGATGTATGATGTCACAGACTCTGTGTATTCGTCCAGGCGCTTGGAAGCAGTCTTAAAAATTTCCCAGTCTGTGGTGTCTAGGCAGTCACGCAGCTCCTCTACTGCTTCTCTGTTGCTCCAATTTTTAGATGTCCGCACAGCAGGTTTAGAAAGTTTTAGTTTCTGCCTGTATGCCGGGATCAGATGAATAAGAGCGTGGTCAGATAGTCCCAGAGCCGCGTGGGGAACTGCGTGATAAGCTCTGCTGTAACAGTGATCCAAAATCTTCTCCTCCCTGATCGGGCATTTGATCATGAGTTAAGTTGCCCTTGTTAAAGTCCCCAAGGACAATAACTGGGGAATACGTGTTCACTCTCCTTCTCTCCACTCCTAATATTTGGTCGGCGAGTTGATGTTGAGCCACTTTCACACATTTGCGGGGGGGATGTACACTCCAGCCAAAATAAAAGAAGTGAATTCACGCACGTGGAGAGTAAAACGGTCTGCAGGTGATGAAAAATGATTCCAGGTCAGGAGAACAAGTTTGCAAAATCACTTTCACGTCATTGCACCAGCGTTGATTTATATAGAAACAGATCCCTCCACCTTTCGCCTTGCGTGAGAAATCAGGTTGCGATCCGCCAGTAACAGCTGAAAGCCGGGCAGCTGTACAGCGGAGTCCGGTGTCGATTCCATCAGCCACGATTCCGTGAAACACAAAACAGAAGAGAGAGAAAAGTCTCTATTTGTCCTGATAAGAACATGCAATTCGTCCATTTTGTTGCACAGTGCGCGGACATTTGAGAGGAGTATTCCCAATAGAGGCAAGCGTAATCCTCTCTCCCTGAAGTGCACCAGAGCCCTGGCGTGCTTGCCTCTCCGCCGCCTCCGTCTCACTGCTTGGCCATGGGCCAGAGCACCTTTGACCAGAATGTCCAGTAAATCCACAGATGAGGCGAGAAAGTTGGGACATAAATCAGATGGTGTTGAGTCCCTGATGTTAAGTATCTCGTCCCTCGTGAAAATAAAGTTAGTGGAATCACAATTAACGGAATTAAAGACTAAAAACAAACAAAGAAGTGTGCACCAACACACCGTGGCAGCCATAGGAGGCGCCATCTACTACTACTACTACTATTCCTACTACTACTAGTACTACTACTACTACTACTACTATACTTCTACTGTACTACTACTACTACTACTATTACTACTGTGGTGGAATACCACGTTAAAATACTTTGAAGCTGATGGTTTATCCAGAGACTTTTAGTCACAAGTAATAAAAGCCGAACATGTTTGCAAAGGAGTTCCCGTTGTCATTTCAGTCAACCACTTTATACTTTCAAATCTAGGTTACCTCCCTCATATGCAAATCATTCATACTTCCTGGCTACATCCACCAATAACATTCGGTTCCTACATCTCTAGTTACTTCATATTGGTGATGATCTCATTGTGTTTATTACTGTGATTCTAGTGCCTGGCACGGTTGACCTTATCTTCACCTACCAATCGCAGTGTTTATTAGGGTTTTAATAAATCTTCACTCCCTCTCTCCCTTATCTTGTTTTCTCACGGAATAAGTGTATCTGGTTTCCATAATCTGCTCTCAGCTTCTTTGTCCTGTCCACTTGGAATGTTCACAGCTGGTTAAATTTATATTCTCTTCACTCTTTATTTACCATATCCTGCTTTCTCACGGCCTGATCATCTACTTTCTTCAAACTTTGCTCCCTACTACTACTACTTCTACTACTACTACTAATACTACTACTAATACTACTACTACTATTCCTATTACTACTACTACTACTACTACTATACTACTATTACTACTACTACTACTACTACTACTACTATACTACTATTACTACTACTACTACACTACTACTTTACTACTACTACTATTACTACTACTACTACTACTACTATACTACTACTACTACTACTACTACTATACTACTACTACTACTACTACTACTACTACTTCTACTACTACTACTAATACTACTACTACTACTACTATTCCTATTACTACTACTACTACTACTACTATACTACTATTACTACTACTACTACTACTACACTACTACTTTACTACTACTACTATTACTACTACTACTACTACTACTACTACTATTCCTATTACTACTACTACTACTACACTACTACTTTACTACTACTACTATTACTACTACTACTACTACTACTACTACTACTTCTACTACTACTACTAATACTACTACTACTATTACTATTCCTATTACTACTACTACTACTACTACTATACTACTATTACTACTACTACTACTACACTACTACTTTACTACTACTACTACTACTACTACTACTATTACTACTACTACTACTACTACTACTATACTACTATTACTACTACTACTACACTACTACTTTACTACTACTACTATTACTACTACTACTACTACAACGACTACTACTACTACTACTATACTACGACTACTACTACTACTATTACTACTACTACTACCACTACTATACTACGACTACTACTATACTACTACAACTACTACTACTACTACTACTACGATACTACTATTACTACAGTCCTACTATGGGAGAAATGGCTAGTCTCAATGACCAGGCCTCTATGGACACCAAGGTAGAGGACTCCACCAAAAGATTTACGAACAAGAGCTTCTGCTGACTGCTCAGGCACATACTAAGAAGGTTCTCAGGCTGTCGATCCACCAGATTGTCCAGGAGGATCAGATGACAGTTCAGCAGAATGCTTTGGAGGAGCTGGCCCAGGTCAGTTTGAAGACCCAGCTGAGAATCTCGACCTTAACCTCACAGTAATTGTTTCATTGTAGAGTGTAGAGCCAAAAGAAGAGAAAATGCTTCACTGTCCCACTGTCTCTATACTTATGCAGGGCACTCTATGTGTATAGATCAGTGACAGTAACATCTGGTACTGTATGTGCATTCTAACAAAGTCAGTATGTCCACGGACATAAAAATAATACATGCAGCACAGTGGTTGAATTTGGCTTCCACTTTTTATTGTTTGTAGGTTTTCCTAAAAGCTGTACCCTAATAGCACATTTTCAAAAACAAAGGACACATTAAGATTTCAAATTCATGATTGTAACAGAATTGTAATCATTTTCCATAGTCTTACATGTTGACACAAATCAACATGATGCTGATATCACACTCTACTGTACAGTGTGTCCAGCTTAAGGAAAACTAAAACAACAATGACAAGTATAAGAAATGATTGTACTTCACATGAATTGGCTGGCTCACGTTGACCTAAAAGGACACTGAGGCCTGAATTGAATGGCTCTGACATATTTATTTACCACTTAAGAATGCTGAGAATCCATTTCGATTGCTGTCCAGTTTTTACCTTTACTGAAATAGTGCCACTGCCGAATTACATTCAGAATTGACCACGTTTCATAATCCCACTCTCCTCTCCACCCACTCTCAGACATTGTATGTTTGTTGTTTGTATTAAACCACACAGTCAACAGCATTTACCTCACTATTTCTGTCCTCATCGATCAAAGAATACATTAAAAGTTCTAAAAGCTCTTTTTTCTTTGGGCTGCTGGAGTTTCATAATGTAGATGAACAAAACACTAATCAATATATCAATACTCACACACTTTTTCTGACAACATTGGAAAAAAAACACTTTAGCTACAACTTTTGTATGCAGTATCAAAACAGATTGACAATTAAAATAATCTTTTGACACAATTTAGTCTCTTTTTTTTCTCTTGTCTTTGAAACACTCATACAAGACAGGAGATGTGGAAAGAAACAATATAGGAGGAAGGCGGGGGAAAACTCTCCCTCTGACTTTCCTCTGCTACAATCTTTGAAGAAGAAAAAAAAAAAAGGTTCTATGTTAACTAGAACCAAAAAGGGTTATTCGACTTGACCCTGTGAGAAAACTCGTTGAAGATCCCTTTTAGGTTCCATGTAAAAGGGTAAAGGGTTCTCCCACAGGGACAGCCAAAGCATCCTTTTGGGAACCTTTTTTTCGAATGTATGTTTAGAAGCTACAGAGTGCCAGAGGATATCCCAAGGTGCTTTGGGGGGGGGGGATTGCACAGCATATTAGTCTTTGAAAAGTCATAGACAGTAAACATGAACAACAAAGACCACGACAACACCCCATGGACAATCTTAACAGGAGCACATAGTCAAGGCAAAGCTCGTTAGGAGAAGATTCATACTAATGTCAAGGCAAAAAACAGACCCACGTTAGTTAAAAAAGCAGCTTGGGGTTCTACAGGTAACACACATCCAATCCAACCCGACCCAAACCCCACCCGGTTAAACAACATACAAATCTATAACCTCAATATGAAGGTATGAGGTGAGTATCACTTATGATATATAGACAGGGATGCGATGGACAAATCATACTGCATTTCTTTTTTTTTTTTACTCATACAGTATCTTTGTGAGTGTGGATGGGTTTGTCTATGATTGCCCTTTGATTTGAAAAAAAATTGCATTCCAGTAAAGAGCCCTGTGCTTTTGAGAGATATTCAAGGCTACAAGTGCCCCAGTCTAAACACCCTCACTTGCTCTACCTTCTCTTCTGCAGTGTTATGGTCAGGGGGAGGGTCACCCATTGACCTATCAGAACAGAGCAATTCTTGTACTTTCTCTATGTACTGTAATATGACATACTGTATATTGCACATTTTGTCTGGAGCAGGGATGATTGTAAGGGAAGTAATAAGAAACCAACCATATGAAGTAAACTATTGGGCCAATCTACATTTACATGTATGGCATTTAGCAGACGCCTTTATCCAAAGCTACTTGCAACAAATACATTTGCTTAAGTTAGTGAATCATCATAAGTCATCATAAGATAAATGCTCAGACCAGGGGTCATTGGCAGTCACAATGCTAGAAGAAGGATATTTTTACAGAAACTTGTACAGGGTTTACAAGTGGGGTGAAGAGGTCTTTAGGAGGGGTGGGAGGGCCGGGCGGGGGAGGGCCGGGGGATATCTGTATAGCTATCACCCTTTCATCATCCAAAAGGGAATTCAGTATGTTTCTGGAATAATCTCTCAGGACTTCTCTACTTTTCTAAATCCTTCAATTAAGGTAAGACGTGTTTGGCAGCAAGTCTCCTCGTCTTTATAAGGCAAAGAGACATTCCTATGAGCCCAAAATGCACCCTTAGCACCCATACAGTGGGCCTACACCCACTCTCACTCAGCATAACCTACTCTTGTGTACCTACGCACATCTTAACACAACACACCCTCCCAATATCTGCATATCCTTGCCCCTCCCGAAACAGCTGTCTGTGGGAGTCTACAACAGCTTGGTTAGAGTGACTGCTGTGAGGGTGTTTGATTGGCTCCTCTGCAGGGTGGTGGTGGGAACGGGGAGGTGGGGGGGTTTAGATATTCAATATATATTTAATAATAGATGTTCAGTTTAGCCATTGACAATAATTGTATGTATGGCCAGTAATACTCTTTGTGAAATTTGTTGGTATAAAATGTAAATACTGTATATATGTTATTTTGTTATTTTTTTCAAAGAAGCTAAAAGTGAGTCATGAAAAACAATTATAAATGTTCCATAAGAAAACAAGTTGATGTAGAAAGGGATTAAAACCAAGAGATACCCAGATGTTGATTTATGAATGGAATGATGTGAAGAGGTTCTTAGAAGTTGTATGAAAGGATGAGAGCCTTAAGGAAGTAGATAACCAGAGCACGAAAAACAGGAAATTGTAAATGAAGGAGTACAGGGGGTGATGTAATATTAACATTCCATATAAGACAGGACAAAGAGGCTAACAGTGAGTTATGAAAACCAATTATAAATGTTCCATAAGAAAACAGGATAAGGGATAGAGGGAGTGACGTTTTATGGAGACACTGATAACAGTGCGGTTGGTACGTGAAAGAAGGTTCATCGGCACCACAGTACTAATTAGGATGAGCTCACCACCAATATTGTAGAAACCCAAGAACTATCTTTAGAAATGAGAGGGGAAACCAAGCTGACGAGGTATAGGAACCGGGTAAATGATATTGGTGGCAAAACAGCCAGGAAGTGTAAATGATTTGCATATGGGGGATGAAACCTACATTTGAATTGTATAAAGATGGTGGATTGGGAGGAAAAAGGGACTCTACTTCAAATCAAATCAAATCAAATCATTTATTAAGGACCACACAACCAAGGTTGGTGGAATTTGCTTTCAGTACAGCATGTTATAAAGCTCAGATCAAGTGTCTTATCACAACCGCAGACATTAACATAGACAATCAATACAGACATATACACAGACAGTAGTACAGCAGACAATATACACAGACAGTATACAGCATACAATATACACAAATTAACACATGCAGTGGTGATTTAGTGCAAAGAGTTAAGGGTCCTTATGGCTGTGGGGAAAAAACTGTTTTTGAAGCGGGTTGTTTTGGTGGATATGGATCTGTAACGCCTCCTAGAGGGCATCAGTTGTAACAGGTGGTGAGCGGGGTGAAAGGGATCAGATAATATTTTTTGTGACCGTTTGATTGTGCGTTTATGATAAAGTGATTCGACTGTGGGGAGGGGGGAGCCGATGATCTTTGATGATTTTTTGACTATGCGCTGTAGTTTTTTGCGTGAATGACTGTCCAGGCTGCCATACCAAACTGTTATGGAGGAGGTGAGGATGCTTTCAATAATGGCTGAGTAAAACTGAAGGAGGAGGTTTTGTTTTATTTTGAATTTCTTGAGCTGCCTCAGAAAAAACAGTCTTTGATGGGCTTTTTTGATGATGTGGTCTGTGTTTATGTTCCATTTGAGTGTATTACTGATGTGTGTGCCAAGAAATTTGAATGAGTCCGTTACAGTTATGGGTTCGCCAGAGATGTGAATGGGTGTTTTGAGGGAGGGTCTGCGCCTGAAATCTATGATGATTCGCAAACTAGGTTGGCTTTGTTACTAAAAGTCTCTGAATAAACCATCAGCTCTAGTCTTTGGCATTTTATTTCAAAGTATTGTGACTTGGAATTCCACCACACAAGTAGCTTGTTTATCTCTGTGCCTTACGCTGGATGTATGTTGTGGGGGGACATGCAGCGTTCGGCCTGTAGAGGGAGCTACAGGACCGTGGCCGGGGTTGTGTCGGCGAGGCTTCGTTGCACACCTGTTGCAAATAAAGTCTCGTTGGCGAGTGCTTAAGATGTGTGTGCTTCTGCCATTTCAGTAGGTGAGCTGGGAACGGCGAGAGGAGAAAGAGAGAGAGAGAGAGAGAGAGAGAGAACGAACGAACGAACGAACCTTTTTGACGAGGCTGGAAAGCCAACTAAGAGTTTTACGAAAGACTTTAGGAATAAACGGGAGCAATCCCTGATCCCTGTACTGCGTCTGCCTCTGTGTACTAACGGACCTTGTTACATTGGCGCCCAACTTGGGACACGGAATGGAGACATTAGCAGCAGCAGTCTCGAGGATTTCATTGATCCTCGAGCAACAGACCATCTTACAACAGACCCAGCAGGCTGCGCTGGGAGAGCTGACAGCGGCGAGGGCTGCGGACCGTGCCCTCCTTCAGGACCTCACCAGGGTCATCAGGCCGGCGCCGGGGACTGGGTCGGCACAAGGTCCCCCCAAGGTCCAGCTACAGAAGATGGGGGACCTGGACGACCCGGAGGCGTTCCTCGCGGTGTTCAAGGGGACGGCAAGGATCTCGGGGTGGTCGGACCGAGAGTGGGCCTACCATCTGCTGCCCCTCCTGTCAGGGGAGGCGCAGCTCGCGCGCCCACAGTTTGCCAGCGGCCGCCCAACGGGATTACACGTCCCTGGCCCGGGCAATTCGGGACCGCCTGGGCCTTACACCGGAGGAACACCGGCGCCGGTTTCGGGCCCTGGCAATGGAGGAGGGGAGCCGGCCCTTCGCCTACGCCCAGCGGCTGCAGGACAGCGCGTGGCGGTGGCTGGACCCAGAGAACAACTCGGCGGAGGAGGTCGGGTACCGGGTAGTCATGGAACAGTTCCTCGCGGGGCTCCCGGCCCGAACCGCCGCCTGGGTCCAGTACCACCGCCCCCAGGACCTCAAGACCGCCGTGGGGTTGGCGGAGGACCATCTCTCCCTCCCACCGCGGGGGCCGCAACGACCAACCCCGGCCCCGCGCCAGGGGGCGGGGGGCCGACGCCCAGGAGGAGCCGAGGGACCGGAAGGAGAAAGGCCGGCGCCCGCCCCAAGGTCGAGATGGCAGGGGCGCACCCATCCAGAGCCGACCCCGGCCCCACAGATAGCACCCCGAGCGACAGGGGGGGTGTGTTGGCGGTGCGGACGGCCGGGCCATGTGCAGGCCGAGTGCCAGGCGATGGAGGTGGGACAGGTCGTCCGCATCGGCGACATACCGGGCCCTCCCCCCGGACCAGGAGCGGCGTATCGTGTTCCGGTAAGGATACAGCATGATACGCACCAGGCGTTCTTGGATTCGGGCTGCATGCAGTCCATGATCCAGGAGCGCCTGGTTCGGCCAGGGGCATTGTTGAAGGCATCGAGGGTGCGGGTGAGGTGTGTGCATGGGGACATTCAAGAATATCCGATGGTCGCTATCGAAATTCATTTTGAGGGGAAAAAACATAGTGTACAGGCGGCGGTAAGCCCACGCCTCACGCATCCCCTGATTCTAGGTGTAGATTGGGAGGGGTTTCCTCAAGCGGTAAAGAGGGCTACCGGGATGCGTGCACGACATCTAGGGAGGTGTGAGGCGTGTAATGTGCTCTGTGCTGAGGCGGCGCCTCGCGACACTGCCGGGGAGCCGGAGCCGGCGGGGGCGCCTCACCCCGAGATTTCCCCGCCGAACTATCCGCTGCTAGGCGACTTCCCCCTCGAGCAGTCTCGTGACGAGACCCTAAGATCAGCCTTCGACCAAGTGATAGCAATTGATGGTACTTTGATACGGCCAGACACAGTGCGCGCCCACCCCTATTTTGCGATTATCAGCGACAGGTTATAGAGTAAGTCGTGACTCACATAGTCAGGAGGAAGTAACCCAGTTGTTGGTTCCCCGCAGCCGCCGCGAAATGGTCTTCCAGGCGGCTCATTTCAACCCCATGGCGGGCCATTTAGGGTATGATAAAACACTGAACCGTATAATGGCTCGATTTTATTGGCCGGGGATTCGGGCAGAGGTGCGTAGGTGGTGCGCTTCCTGTCGTGAATGTCAGTTGGTAAATTCCCCGGCCATTCCACGGGCCCCCTTGCGGCCCTTACCATTGGTCGAGAACCCATTCGACCGCATTGCGATGGATATTATCGGGCCATTTGACCGGATTACACAGGGGTATCGATTTGTGTTGGTCTTGATAGATTACGCCACCCGATACCCCGAGGCAATACCACTGCGCAATATCTCTGCCAGGAGTGTAGCGCAGGCATTGTTTCAAGTAATCTCCCGCGTGGGAATCCCGAAAGAGATTCTCACCGATCAGGGCACTAATTTTATGTCACGCACCCTCAAGGAACTGTATGGCTTGTTGAACATCAAGGCGATTCGAACCAGTGTTTACCACCCGGCCACTGATGGCCTTTGTGAGCGGTTCAATCGGACCTTGAAGTCAATGATCCGGAAGTTTGTACACGAGGATAGTCGGAATTGGCATAAATGGCTAGATCCCCTGTTGTTTGCGGTGCGGGAAGTCCCCCAAGCTTCCACCGGGTTTTCCCCGTTTGAATTACTCTACGGGCGTAAGCCCCGGGGTGTCCTAGACCTTCTTAAAGAAAATTGGGAGGAAGGGTCTAGCGACAGTAAAAGTGAGATCCAATACGTCCTGGACTTGCGCACAAAGCTCCACGCCCTAGGGGTTATCTCACGCGAGCATTTGCTGCAAGCCCAGGAGCGTCAGAAACGCCTGTACGACAGGGGAACTACCCTACGAGAGTTTACACCGGGAGACAAGGTGGTCGTACTGTTACCCACCTCCAGCACGAAATTACTCGCGAAGTGGCAAGGGCCGTTTGTGGTCACACGTCGCATGGGGGACGTGGATTATGAGGTAGTACGCTCGGACCGGGGGGATAGCTTGCAGGTGTATCACGTCAATCTCCTCAAAAAATGGAACGACGTGGTCACTGTTGCTCTGGCTACAGTAATTCCAGAGAGAGAGGAGTTCGGTCCGGAAGTCCCAAAATCGAAAGTTAGCACTCCGGTCGATATTGATAACCATCTCTCTGCTAGCCAGGCCACGGACGTTGCAGATTTGCAGGCTAAGTTCGCCGACGTGTTCTCTCCCCTGCCCGGTCGGACTACGCTCATCGACCACCATATAGAAACGCAGCCGGGTTTAACGGTGCGCACGCGTCCCTATAGGTTGCCGGTGCACAAACGAGACATTGTGTGCAGGGAGTTGGAAGCCATGCTGGAGCTGGGTGTGGTCGAGGAGTCCCGCAGTGATTGGTGTAGCCCCATCGTGCTTGTCAACAAGCCAGATGGGGCTATACGGTTCTGTGTGGATTATAGACGGGTTAATGCGGTCTCCAAGTTCGATGCGTATCCGATGCCCCGGGTTGACGAGCTCTTGGACCGGCTTGGTACGGCCAGGAACTTCACGACATTGGATTGCATGAAGGGATACTGGCAGATTCCACTCTCGCCGGTGTCCCGGGAGAAAACGGCATTTTCCACTCCGCTCGGGCTGTTCCAGTTCACCGTGCTCCCTTTCGGGTTGTTCGGAGCCCCAGCCACTTTTCAGCGCCTCATGGACCGTATTCTGCGGCCGCACTCTGCCTATGCTGCGGCCTACCTAGATGACATTGTCATTCACAGTGACACCTGGGCGCAGCATGTGCGGAGTGTGGCTGCTGTTCTGCGGTCCCTGAGGCAGGCGGGGCTGACGGCCAACCCGAAAAAGTGCGTGATCGGGCGGAGGGAGATCCGGTATCTGGGGTACCACTTGGGTCGGGGGGAGGTGCGACCGCAGATTGAAAAGACTGCGGCCATCGCCGCCTCTCCTCGACCCAAGACGAAGAAGGAGGTGAGGGCCTTCCTGGCTGGCTGGCTATTACCGGCAGTTCGTGCCAGGGTTTTCAGAGCTGGCCAGTCCCTTGACGGACCTCACCCGGAAGGGTGCCCCGGATCCGGTCCAATGGTCGGGCCAGTGCCAGGGGTCGTTCGAGGCCCTTAAGGGAGCTCTTTGTGGAGAAACGGTCCTGTATGCGCCTGATTTTAACCTCCCTTTCTCCCTACAGACGGACGCGTCGGATAGAGGGCTGGGAGCAGTGCTGACCCAGCGCGTGGAGGGGGCCGACCGACCGGTGCTGTACCTGAGCCGCAAGCTGTCGGAGAGGGAGGGCCGGTACAGCACCGTGGAGAAGGAGTGCCTGGCCATCAAGTGGGCGGTCGGCACCCTCCGCTACTACCTGCTGGGTCGCGCTTTCACCCTCTACTCCGACCATGCCCCCCTCCAGTGGCTCCACCGCATGAAGGATGTGAACGCGAGGATCACCCGGTGGTATCTCGCGTTGCAGCCCTTCAACTTTTCGGTCGTGCACAGACCGGGGACGCAGATGGTCGTGGCAGACTTCCTCTCCCGTGCAGGGGGGGGGGGAGTAGGTCGTCGGCCGTCGGGTCCCCGGCCTGTGTCGGGCGGTGGGGGTATGTGGGGGGACATGCAGCGTTCGGCCTGTAGAGGGAGCTACAGGACCGTGGCCGGGGTTGTGTCGGCGAGGCTTCGTTGCACACCTGTTGCAAATAAAGTCTCGTTGGCGAGTGCTTAAGATGTGTGTGCTTCTGCCATTTCAGTAGGTGAGCTGGGAACGGCGAGAGGAGAGAGAGAGAGAGAGAGAGAGAGAGAGAGAGAGAGAGAGAGAGAGAGAGAGAGAGAGAGAGAGAGAGAGAGAGAGAACGAACGAACGAACGAACCTTTTTGACGAGGCTGGAAAGCCAACTAAGAGTTTTACGAAAGACTTTAGGAATAAACGGGAGCAATCCCTGATCCCTATACTGCGTCTGCCTCTGTGTACTAACGGACCTTGTTACATATGTGGTGTGAGATGAGGTAACATTAGCATTGAACAGTCTAAAGAGCGTGGGCCCTGACAGGCCAATATAACACACTGTAAGAATAAAAGGTTTATGAGGAGAAGCATGAGGAGAGTATGCAATGTTTGTGTATAACATAACACAAACATTGATTAGTCGAACCACACACACACACACACACACACACACAGCCCCTACCTGTTCCTCAACGCTGTCTAAGATCACCAGGTTTGCTCCTCTGTCTCTGCAGTCCTGTCTGCTCTCCTCCCAGGGCTTCTTCTCAGTAGAGAGGAAGTAACAGCTACCATTAAACTTCATCCATCCTTCAGGACAGGTTCGCTCTGAAAGACAGAGACAGGAACATGAATTTACTAACTGAAGAAAACATACACCAGCTCTTTACACTGTATTACCAATTTAGTTAACCCTAACACACACACACACACACGCACACCATTTTCTCCGTTTGTAATGACAACCTTATCCACAGTGTGGAATTGATTCCTATGCTAATCAGACACCCTATAAAAACAAAGATATTAATTCTAAAATTATATGAACTATTATCCTTGCATTAAAATAGACTCAATTCAATTCATTGAGTGATTTGTTGATGACATTTTTGCATTTTAGCTCATTTTAAGGGTGTCATAGCAAAGGGTCTGAATATTATGTACATGAGGTATTTCTGTATTTCAATTTTATTAACTTTACTGAAATTTCAAAAAATGTGTTTTCGCTTTGTCATTCTGGGATATTGTGTGTGGATTGATGGCAAGTTCTTTGAATTTAATCCATTTTAAAATGAGTAAAACACAACAAGCAACGGTCGGTACTGCATATAAATTTAAGGAAAGGAGACATCCGCCACTTTACAATAAAAACAATACAATAGTTGATACGCAGAAGGCAGGGAATTATCTCGGAAAACACGAAAACTCGAAAAATTAAGATTGCTTTACCACTATACAGCTGAAAAAGATTAATCTCATAGAAGACAATTGGTTGCAAACATTTGATTCGAAACTGAGAAGAGGGTGCGCCGTCGAGACATCATGCACCACTTTACGAAAAGGAGATCAATAGTATATACAGTGGGGGTAAATAATTATTTGATCCCCTGCTGATTTTGTTAGTTTGCCTGATTACAAAGAAATGAGCGGTCTATAATTTTTATGGTACTTTTATTTTAACACAGAGACAGAATATCAACAAAGAAGTCCAGAAAAAACACATTATATAAAGTTATAAATTTATTTGCATTTGATCGAAGGAAATAAGTATTTGATCCCCAAGCAAAACATGACTTAGTTCTTGGTGGAGAAACCCTTGTTGGCAAGCACAGAAGTCAGACGTTTCTTGTAGTTGGTCACCAGGTTTGCACACATCTCAGGAGGAATTTTGGTCCACTCCTCTTTACAGATCCTCTCCAAATCTCCAAAAAGGTTTCAAGGCTTTTGCTTGGCAACTCGAAGCTTCAGCTCCCTCCACAAATTTTCGATAGGATTAAGGTCTGGAGACTAGCTAGGCCACTCCATGACCTTAGTGTGCTTCTTCTTGAGCCACTCCTTTGTTGCCTTGGCCGTATGTTTTGGGTCGTTGTCATGCTGGAAGACCCATCCACGACCCGTCCTCAGTGCTCTGGCTGAGGGAAGGAGGTTCTCGTCCAAGATCTTACGGTACATGGCCCCGTCCATTGGCCCCTCAATGCAGTGAAGTCGTCCTGTACCCTTAGCAGAGAAACAACCCCAAAGCATAATGTTTCCACCTCCGTGTTTGACGGTGGGGATGGTGTTCTTGGGATTGTAGCATTCAGCATTTCTCTCCCTCCAAACACGACGAGTCGAATTTATGCCAAAGAGTTCAATTTTGGTCTCATCTGACCACATTACCTTCTCCCAAGCCTTCTCTGAATCATTTAAGTGTTCATTGGCAAACTTCAGATGGGCCTGTACATGTGCCTTCTTGAGCAGGGGGACCTTGCGGGCACTGCAGGATTTCAATCCGTTACGGTGTAGTGTGTTACCAATGGTTTTCTTGGTGACTGTGGTCCCAGCTGCCTTGAGATCATTACCAAGCTCCTCCCGTGTAGTTCTGGGCTGATCCCTCACCCTTCTCATGATCATCCTTACCCCACGAGGCAAGATCTTGCATGGAGCTCCAGGCCGAGGGCGATTGATGGTTATTTTGTATTTCTTCCATTTTCTAATAATTGCACCAACAGTTGTCTCCTTCTCACCAAGCTTCTTGCTGATCGTCTTGTAGCCCATTCCAGCCTTGTGCAGGTCTACAACTCTTACCCTAATGTCCTTTGAATGTTCTTTGGTCTTGCCCATGGTGGTGGAGAGGTTGGAATGGAAGAGATTGATTCTATTGACAGGTGTCTTTTATACCCATAACAAGCAGAGATTAGGAGTACTTTTCCTAAAGTGACAGGACTAATCTGTGTGCCTCATGGGCATATAACCGGTCTGTATGAGCCAGAATTCTTGCTGGTTTGTAGGGGATCAAATACTTATTTCCTTCGATCAAATGCAAATTAATTTATAACTTTATATAATGTGTTTTTTCTGGACTTCTTTGTTGATATTCTGTCTCTATTTGTTCGCAGAATCAAATCAATCTATCTAAAATGGATCACTCTGCACTTAATGGTATAATGAAAAGACACAGCCGACAGTTTCAACATTTCGCCAGAAAACAAGTGACAAGCACATATTTCATCATCGGAGATCTTATCTTAGTGATTCAACTAATATAAGGAACGTAGAACTAGCGTCTGTCTCTCGTCAACAAACAACGAGAGCTGCAAGTGTGGTGCTGTGAACTGATAAGACAAGAAAGTATTAATTTATATAAACAATTCAATTGATCAAATCAATATATCAAGCCAGGTTACCAGTGTGATCTGAGCAGTGTGACGAAAGCCCACAGTTAGCCAAACGTCACCCGCCCACAAAATGGCGCACTAATGGAATGGAGCGCTGGAATTGGCTCTGCTAATGGGGAGTAATGGCGCACTAATGGAATTGGGCGTTGCGATTGGCTCTGCTAATGGACACTAATGAGAAAAATGAAATGAGTCCCAACGTGTGCAACAGAACAGTTCGAAATCTCTTTAGATTTGCATCGAACATTAGTTATATCAGGCTAGCTCTTTTTATTTATTTCTTCATTTTAACGTGTAGAAAAAATATTTCGTTTGTGACCATTTTTTTCTGCCGTTTTGACAACATTCTCATGACTATAAAGAACACAAGGCTGTCTGCTGATTGACGCTTGACTGTAGATTTTCGCTTCGTGTCAAAAGGACTCCCTGACGCACACTTTTTCAAAGTAAGTGAATTCATCAGATCTGTTTGAAACATTGCATTTTATCCATTCACGACGACTGCTTCGATACTCGCAGCACAGTTGCTTCATATAAATTGCTCATGAGCGCAGAGCTTATCTTTGTAAATGTAACAACTTTGCTCCATCAGGGGGAGACGCCTGTTCGACTCCCCATGTAGGCACATGTTACTCCAATTCCCTTGTGTTTCAGGCATGCCACTGTGACGTATGACGCCTTTACGCATACAGCTTTTCAATGCTTAGACAGTAATGACATAATTCATGTTTACATTTCTTTAATGTTCGACGCATTGTCGTTATTCGTGAAGCATCAATGACCAATTGATTATATGGCAATGCAATGAAAAAACCGTGTGGAAACAGCCGTTAATGATAGATTTGAGAAACACATTTCTTCAATGGTGGCCGCATGCCATTGCTGTGCAGGTGACAATGGTCATTTTTCAAAACGACAAAGATATTTAAACACCTGATTATTTATTTGGTGTGCTCCATGGCCTCGGCTACAGACCTCATCAAAATGACACTTAGATCTTAGGGTGCAGATATCACGTCTTCCCAAATGGTCTGTCGGATAGGAATCTGCGTTTTTACCCCGGCGACCACGGTTCGATTCCCGTCATGGCAAATGATTCTTGTAGAAAAATAAAATTAGTCCCAACGTGTGCAACAGAACAGTTCGAAATGTCTTTAGATTTGCATCGCCATGAACATTCGTTGTATCAGGCTAGCTCTTTTTATTTCTTTGTTAATTTTAATGTGTAGAAAAAATATTTCGTTTGTGACAATTTTTTTCTGCCGTTTTGACAACATTCTCATGACTATAAAGAACACAAGGTTGTCTGCTGAAGGACGCTTGACTGTAGATTTTCGCTTCGTGTCAAAAGGACTCCCCGACGCACACTTTTTCAAAGTAAGTGAATTCATCAGATCTGTTTGAAACATTGCATTTTATCCATTCACGACGACTGCTTCGATACTCGCAGCACAGTTGCTTCATATAAATTGCTCATGAGCGCAGAGCTTATCTTTGTAAATGTAACAACTTTGCTCCATCAGGGGGAGACGCCGATTCAACCGCCCTGTAGGCACGTTTCTCCAATTCCTTTGTGTTTCAGGCATGCCACTGTGACGTATGACGCCTTTACGCATACATCTTTTCAATGCTTCAACAGTAATGACATAATTCATGTTTACATTTCTTTAATTTTCGACGCATTGTCGTTATTCGTGACGCATCAATGACCAATTGATTATATGGCAATGCAATGAAAAAAGCGTGTGGAAACCGTTAATGATAGATTTGAGAAACACATTTCTACAGCACTAAACCCTGATGAATGCTGAAGGCTGAACATTGGTTTTAAAAATATTTTTTTTTAATTAATTTTTTCAAGTTACATTGTCCTCCAAGAGCTGCTGAATTTCCTCTTCACTTCAGTTTGCTCCTCAATCCATGCACCTTAGATGGAGAGCGAAGCAGCAGCAGAATTTCTTTCCTATCAAGTATTTACAGAATGCAAGCTGTATATTTTCCACTGGTGACAACAATAACAACCCCCACTAGTGTAACTATGTATGTACTCAGAGCATACTGTATAATGAAGAGAGGTGCTGTCAACAAGTCAGGTCTTGTATTCGACAAGTAATGTCCAAGCACAACGTATAGAAACTAATGAAATAACTTCAACACAATTCTTAGTTTCATAATAAGTGACACCTTATTTGGTTTGGGCAAGGAATGTAAATTGCCCATGATTCCATAATCCTACAGTATGCCTCAACACATCCATGAATGCCGCATATTTTTAAATAAGATGTATTTATATTTGACCTCCGTCGCTCTTTGCTTCTCCAAGTCAAGTGTCCATACCTGTCTGTCTCGCACTCCTCCTCCTGTAATTGGTCCAGGCTGCAGGGGCTGAAGTCATAGTGGGTGCTGGTTGGGTGAGGCATGCCGTCCTGGGCGTCGCCGGTGTGGAGACCCTCGCTCAGTCTGGGCTGGGCAGAGGAGGGAGTGAGACCTGTCGGCACGAAATGAGAGGAGGAGAGCGGATCATTGTTTTTTTGTTTTTTTAAATATGTTTTTAGGGCATTTCTGCTTTATTGGGATAGAGACAGTAGAGATTGACAGGAAGGATGGGAGAGAGAGGAGGGACGACATGCAAGATAGGTCGAGGGTCGGAATCAAACCAGGAACCTTGCGATTACGTGGTAAGCACCCCGGATGGGTCATTGTTGAGGCAGGCTGGGCCGCTGTTACAACAAAGACATGTCGTAGAGAGGAGGGAATTTGACAAAGCAAGGGGGGGGGGGGAGTGAGAGAGAGATGGCCATGTAGCTTCATCTGTTCTAGATGTGTACCTTTGACATAGAATGGGGTATAAGTAGGCCTGTTGAGCATTATTTTTGTTCACATTTGGAGTCATTTGATGATCTTTTTTGAGTTATTTTCTCAGAATGATTTTTTTTATTTTTTTTATTACGCTGTTGAGAAATAATATGCCATTTCTAGTGTGTCAAGTCTGTTTCAAACCAATTATTGCCAAACCAAGTATTGCCAAGGCAATAGCAACACAGAACACTTGACACCTGAGCACACAGCACTTTCTAGTGTTCTCAATACGTACTTGATGTGGAGTCTACCCGGCTGGGGCGCCGGGGAGAGCCGAGGATGCTGGGAAACCGAGGCTTCTTCACCTTCTCTTCCCCCTCTTTCTCAGGCTTGATGCTCTTCTGCTCGACGTAATAAACCCAGACATTAAATATTAGTGAGAGAAGACATGAGAAGAAGGCCCTAAACAAGTGAGCAACCATGTTACTGCTGGGGGTGAAAGAAGCAGAACAGTGTAACACATTTTAAATGGCTTTTTCAAGCTGTATTGCGTTGAAGAGATTTGTCAAGCAAGGCTTATTCAAAATGCCAAATGAGACAAGGTATTTGCTTAGTACAGAACGAAACAGCTCTATTGATGCTAATTTGTAACTGTGCGTATGTGTGTGTGTGTGCGCGCGCACACACGTACATGCCTGCATGTGTGCGTGTGTGTGTGCATATGTAGACGTGTGTGTGTGTGTGTGTGTGTGCTTATGTGCATGCATGTGTGTGTTCAGTGCTGAACCATACCTTGATCTTGGGCAGGAAGTTGAGACGGACTCGTTTGGGTTCGAGGCTGCGAGGCTCCTTCACCCCCAGGTGCTTCATATAGGTCAGGATCACATACTGCATGGTGGTGCTGAGACACAACATGTTATGCAGCCAGTTAACCAGTAGCTAGTTAGCATGTTTAACAGCAACGGCTTGTTAACAGCAACTTGGGCATATTATTAGTTATACAGTATATCAATCAATCATTATCACTATCAATCAGCTATTGACAGCAAAAACACTAAAACAGCCTGTTTAGAGACAAAACGAAACATATGGAGACATGAACTCACAGGAAGATAGTATAACATATTATTTGGAAATACTTTATGGCTCAAAATCAGACTGATTAACGTCCACTCTTGCCATACTCTCAAAAAAGGCAAATCAATCAGCTATGTAATTCCAATTATCTCCAGCAGACGGACTAACACAACACTTCATGACAGAATCACAACATAACCTGTAACACTACAACAGCTTATCAACACACTACAGCAGCATTCAACTTACTGACGGTGACATTAAACTCTTAGCAATACACAACCACAACATGAGCTATTCCCAAAACAGCCTACGCTACCTTCTGTCTAGACCATGTCAAGTCACGCGCACGCACACACACACACACACACACACACAATCTGTCCTAGCACACTGTCCCTTAGCCTGCATGATGCCGCTGTTAACCATATGGGTTATGGTCTACCATCATATGGTGTGTGTGTGCCAACTGTGTGATTCAAACCAATGGAATGGATTGCCTTAGACCATTTAACTGGATAGCAAATGTTATTGAGTATTATCATGTTTTCATGAAACCAGTTTGAGACGACTTTTGCTTTCCGACATGGTGTATTATCATGCTGGAAGTAGCCATTAGAAGATGGGTAAATTGTAAGAAGAAGCAATTCTCAATCAAATGTGCGGAAAGGTTGTTTGACTCAGTCGTAAATGAAGCCGGTGAAGGGGGTTCGGAGGGTTATACTGTATTTCACTCTGGGCGCTAACTTTTCAAACAGGCTAGCTCTGTAGCTATATCACGGCACCTGGGAAATAGTTTCAGGAGGAGCCAAGAAAATATAATGTATTGTCAAAAATACACATACTTTGACCTAAATGGCAAATTGTCTGACTTTAATCATTGTGCAATATACCTTTTTTCACAAGACAAAATGCACACAGGCTGCCCCTCACAGAAGCAGGCGCAGCAATTATTTGTGGTCAGCTAAATGCACTGACTGGTTGGGAGCTGACACTCACGCTGTGTCTCTGTTAGTTCTCACAAAGACAATTTGAAAATTCAACATCAGTATCATTTCCAATCAATTGAATTGTCTCATTAGACATTGCGATGTAGGAATCCACACATTTTCTCATTGGATAATACTTTGATGGCAGGCAGCATTAAGAATAGGAGTGCAATTAGAAAACGTAGCACTATACTGTAAATGAACATTGTTCAGATGAGTCAAGAGCTACACACTTGTTAAAGTTACATTATGGAACAAGGACTGTGTGCATGTGCATGTGTGTGCGTGTGCACGCAGGCAGATAGCTACAGCAGTCAAGTAAGTGATGGGAGGGCAGTATGGATAGTTTACAGCCGTAATGGAACATGTTAAAGCCATCTTCTTCAAAAATGTGGATGGAGGGGAAAAGTAATTGAGAGGGGGGACCGTTAAGATGTAGCCTGAAGAGATGGGTCTTCAATCTATGTCGGAAGATTGGTAGTGACTCTGCAGTCATGACAGCAGTGGGAAGCTCATTCCACCAGCGCCAGGACAGTGAAAAGCCGTTACCTTCTGCATCCACGTAGAGGCGGCGGTGCCAGACGGCCAGCCGAGGTGGAAGAGCGGAGTGATCGGGCAGGGGTTTGGGGGCTGACCATTGCTTGCAAGTAGGGAGGGGCTGTTCACTTTGCCGCCCGGTAGGCGAGCACCAGGGTCTTCAATGTGATGCGAACTGCTACCGGGAGCCAGTGGAGGGTGCGGAGGAGGGGCGTGACATGGGAGAATTTGGTGAGATTGAACACGAGACGGCCGGCAGCATTCTGGATGAGCTGCAGAGGCCTGATGGTGGAGGCGGAGAGACCGGCCAAGAGTGCGTTGCAGTAGTCAAGGCGAGAGATCACAAGTGTTTGGACCAAAAGTTGTGCTGCTTCTTTGGTGAGGATAAATGTTATAGAAGAAGAATCGACAGGAGCGTGCTGTCGCGGTGATGTTCGCCACACAGGATAAGTGGTTGTCAAGGATCACCCCAATGTTCTTGGCTGATCAAGTACATGGTGCAGCAGCTCAGCCTCTCTTATGAGTGGGCAACCTAGGCATGGATTAATTACATTTAGATGTATACCTCTCATCCCCTTATCTAATGTTTACTCATCAAACACTTGGTATATTGTATATAATTGGTACATCAATGTTTGGACTTTTAAATGAATGATTCATTGATTCCTGAAGATGATTCGAACTAAACTCCAAAATTAACCTAGCAATAATCTTCACCAAATCCCCCACCCATCTTCCCTTACCCCATTTACCCTGTGAAGACAATGGCCCTTGCTCAATTATTAATAATATATAATATTTAGCTGATACTTTTATCCAAAGCGACTCATAGTATACTTTGTTCCTCCCCCTTAGATAGTCTCCTCCAATGCTTTTTGAGAAGGAAGTGAGTGAAGGACGGAGGAGAGGAATCGATGAATCGAGTTTCTAACAATTGAGAAAGGGATAATGAGTTTAGATGTGTCCCAGGAATACATTATTAATGTCAAAACAAGCTGCATGTCAATCACTGTGTCACTCTCTGTGCCATTGGGTGCAGGCATATCTCCCAAAACATGTCCTTGTCTATGCTGTGCTTGTGATTCATCTGTAGAAAAGCTCTCTCATTAAAAGAAAAAAGCAGAAAACCTAAATTGGGTGATGAATACATAGATTCAAAGGCTAAAACAATAAACAAAATAACAGTACAATTTACAAGAATTAGGAGTTGATGTCCTCCTAGAGGATAATAAGTATTATACTATATTTTATTTTGCGTCTTCCTGAACATTGTAAATGCATCAAGTCTTGTTTGGTTACCATCTGAGCAGAAAATCATACTGAGCATACAACTCAACAATCCCTTTCAGAGGGTGATTAAAGCCCAAAATTAAAGCAAAGACAATCTTGTACTTGAGAATATTTTAATGCTCACTTTCTCATACAAACTCAGTACACGGTATATAATAATTGTCAAGTAATGTGTGGTCTGTGTGTGTGTGTGTGAGGGTCTTTGCTCCTGTAGAGGTGGGCAGGTTGGTGGGAAGGTGTATGTGTGTATCTGTGTGTGTGTGTGTGTGAGGGTCTTTGCTCGTGTAAAGGTGGACAGGTTTTAGGGAAGGTGTGGGTGTGCGTGTGTGTGCGTATGTTATATGTCTTGCGGATGTGAGTATGTCATATGTGTCCTTTTTGAGATATTTTTATACCACTGTCACTGATTTGTAAAGGTTGGTGGCTGAGTTACTTCTTGCCACACATCTTGAATGGGTTAGGGATAGCTTTCTTCATGGTACGGAACGCCCGGACAAAGAGTGAAGCTTTCTTCCCGTTGGTTTGAGTGGAAGCAGGGCCATTGACTCCGTCTTTAGATGTGGAGGCCTGTGTCTCTCCATCAAGCACTGTAAGAGAGTGAGGATATACAGTATCACATTATGTATGTCATTACGATAGGCTACTGTGTGTCATAAACATTTCACTTCTAAAAAAGATAGTTGATACCTACGATGACTCCACTCTATTATTCTGTAACTTCATAAATCTCTCCATTGGGCATACCAGTTCTAATCCATCTAATCTAATCCACATACGCACAGTACAGTATCCGCAACTGCTGCTTGAAAGTTAATTAACTTACTCTGAATATCACTGTCATTAGCTTGGTCGTCCTTACCTAGTTGGACTTTCTGCTTCGTTTTGTTCCTCTTGGGAAGCTGAAATGTGAGAGATATTATGTTTCATTTGATATCAATAGTCCCTGGTGAGAAAACATTGAATTGAATTGTTAGAAATGATATCGGTGTGCTGCACATAATCTGAAAACCAGCCAATTGCAAAATATTCACATTATAAATGTCTACCATGTAATACAGACCCTGAATTTGGGGAGCGTGGGCAGGAAACGATGTAGCCGGGTTTTCTTTGCATCCTCAGGTGGAGGGAGGGCTTGATTAAGATCAGCAGGTGATGAAACAGCATTTCCATTTTGGATACTGACAACTTCCTCTTGAACCGGTGTCAATGAGATACTTCTCATCACCTGATTCACCATTGTCCTGGTGAACAGGTTCACAATGGCACTCTGGGTTTCATCAGAGAAAGAATCTGAATCCGACCCTGATGAATGAATCGGACTGATCAGATCTCGTAATAAACGCTTGAAAGCCTCTTCTGCGAAGAGATAGATGAGATCAAAGGTGAATTCAGTTGGCCTCTCAATTACTTTTCCCCTCCATCCACATTTTTGAAGAAGAGCGGAACACGAAACACTTTTTCCAGCTGGCACAATTTGGTATTGAGAGTTTGACTCCATTAGCAGGATTAGTTGGTGGACCTGATCTGTCAGCTCTCTGGATAAGGACTTAATGTGTCCACCAGAAATTAACTTCTTCAATGCTTTTGCAGGTTCATAGGAAAACACCTGGCCTGCCTCCTCCTGTGTATTCCTGTTATCCATTACGACGTCAACAATGGCGGAAATTGTTTTCCTGACATTGTCACACTCCTGACACTGAATTTCTCCCACAGAGTCACTCGTGTCAATCACGGAAGATCTGACAATCGGGTGATGATCAGTCATAGACATGTCTGGAAGATCAGGAGTGCCTGGTAAACTTCCAAAGTCAAAATCTTTACGACTGGCTTTTGAGCGTGAGGATGCTGGTCGCATTGAGCATGCAGACTTAGTAGGCTGAGGCTCAGGTCTTTCTTCTGTTGTGGCTGGGTATATCCTTGTCTTGTAAACGCTTCTGCTTAATGAAAAAGCCCCTCATCTTTTTACGGACAATTTGGCCAACCGAGGGTGCTAAAGCCATGGCCAGTCTGCTCAAAAGCATTTCAGGCCCACTCAGGAGGTCAATGCAAGACACTTGCATTGATTTCAAAATATTCCTCATGGCACTGCCAAATGTTTTAACGATATGTCTGGCTGCACAATGAAAGTACTGAGAGGTTCTGGAGCCTATAGAGCTATATTGCAGATCTGTATGGCTTGACCCGATGCTGGAACGCTCCAAAGATATGGAAGTGTCAGAGCTCTTCAGGGATTTAAGAAGGATATCATTAACTACCCTCATGGCCTTCGTGTGGAATGCCTCACTGGAGAGCTTCTGAATGCTTGCTGGAGAAATGAGAAGTGAGCAGACACTGCTGGTTCTTGAGTCATCTGTTGTATTGCATCCACTGTAAAATGACTTGGAATCTCTTTTTTCCAATAAGCTTCTGTCCTCCAGAGTCACATTGAGACTGGCTAAGTCATCTTTGCTTGTCACCTCAGAAACATACAGGGTCATCATCTGGGTCAAAACCTCTTTTGAACAGTTGTCCAATGGGTCACTCTGGTCCTGGTTTCCTTCAGAGGCACTGAGGGCAACCTGTGGTTGAGGACATTCTGTGGCTACTGGCTGTGGCAGGTGTCTGACACTGGTTTGTGTGGAGGTCGTGGTCAAAATGGGAGCCTCAACCCTGTCTTGCTTTGATAGCCTCTCTAGGGGGGCCTCCTTCTCTTTCAAAATAGAACATAAACATTTGTGCAGAGCAAAAAACTCTGTCACCTTATGTTCCGTACTTTGGTATATGTCCAGAGCCGCTGAGAACATCCTCTCCTCTGAGATGTTGAGTCCTGTCTGTGATTGGAGAGTTTGGGTCCAACTGCAGAGGCCACCCACCCATATCTCTACAATGTCTAAGGCTGTGTTATCCGCTAAAATTTGGACTGAGTCGGTCACAATAGGATTCCACGACTGACATTTCAGTAAGGCTTTTGCTACCGCCTGTGTAGCTTTTGCCTTGAATTCCACGCTGTAGAGTCTCCTATTGCCTCATAAACTGTGGGAGGAGACATTTGTCTCAATCAGGGTATTGCCTTCTTGCGTGTCTAGCATCACAAGGCGCTGAGAGAGCAGGCTTGGTGAGACTGTGAGGCAGTGAGCTGATGAGGAGGTGCTAGCAAAATGACCCCTTCAGTAAAATTGTCAGCTGCAAGGGACACATCAGAGTCTCTCTCTAACACACAAGGGTGTTCCTCTAGCGATAGGTCAGAGTTGTATGTAACCACGATCTGGCTGATTACTTCCTTAGTGCACGATCTCTGGTCGGCTTCAAAGTCACTCAAGCTTCCCTCTGCCAGTGAAAATGCACTCGCACTCCTGTAGATTGTTCTGATTTTACAGGAGCTGCCATCTGCCAGCTGGATGTCGTTCCACCCAGAATGCTCTGAGCTCTCAGGGTTGATGCCACTTATACTCTTCACAATGTCTGGAGGGGGAGTTGATGACTGAGATGAGTAGTTGGACTTTGATTGATGAGAGATGAAATACACCTTGTCAGAGCCCACGTCCATGCCTCCCAGCATCTCAGATGACGTAGCACCAGAAGCCTCTCTACCTCTGACTGGCTCAGGAGAGGGCTGAACTGAGGCAATGTTCTTAATGACCCTCGTAAGGGTGGCATCTACGTGCAGAGCTGCTTCCTGGATCATGTAATGGGTCAGCTTAGGTGACCTGGTGCCAGGGCTAGATGACATCGACCACAGCTCAGAGCTCGCTTGTTCTCCCCCCATTTTGTCAAGGAGGCAGTTGATCACCTCCTGCGTCCAGCTGTCCTTAGCAGATGATCTACATTAGGGTAACATTACAAGAAATAACAAGCAAAGAAAAAGAGAAGTTAACATGTTAATTCTGTACTTAGAAGTCTGCTAAAAGAGCGTAGGCTACATATTACTATGTGTCCAATGAATGTTTCTCCGAATTAATCACACAGCATAGTAGAAAATAAGTCAACACAGTCAGGGTGAGGGGGGTAATGTAGACATAGCCTCTCTCTTGAATTAAATCCTGATCAGCAATTGTTAGAGTACGTTTTTAAAGCCAAAATCTGACATTTGAAATACAACAGAGCGTCAGCCCTGCCACGTCAAGCTGAGGGATGGGGTTGGAGGAATGTTCCCACTTTCAAATTCATAGACAGAATTCTAGATGCAAGAACTGACAGTCTGTGACATCAACATAGGGTTTTAAACATATTTTGAAGCTATAGTGTTTGTATATGTTCCTGTTTTTTGTAAACATTGGAGATAGCCTTATATTATGGGCTATGACAGGATAAGACAGGTGTATTAAGCTGGTGAGGCATCAAAAAGTGATATTCTTCAAGAATCAATGGCTATATATCATAAATTGTCAAGAAATGCACATAGCAATCTAGGACTGCCACACTGTAATTTCTACATACAATCAAAGAGTAAACAAGCAACTAATGAAAACAGTATTGATAAGCTATGTTTTGGTTATTATCAGGTAAGACAGTTGTAGTACTAGATACTACTACTGAATAACTGGAAATCTTACAGACCATGGCTTTAAGGCACTATGATTTTGAACTTACCTCTTGCCAGAAAAGCTGTGCCAAGAGCCAATGCCTGATTTGTGCGGCTCCACGGTGAGGGAGCGCAGTTGCCGTTCCAAATCAGTAAGCTTTTCCTGGATGTCGATGCAGCTGGAAGACTTGTTGCCTTTCCTGGACATGTCAGTCTGAGAAAAAACTACCTTCTGAGACTCCTCATAGCTGCTAGCTGAAGATCCTGGTCTTGACAAGGATCCCTTGGTTGCTTGGGTACTCAAAGCCCTCAAAGCGTCGACTCCCACGATGCGGGCAAGGGCTGGTACGACGGAGTTCAATGCAGACCCGCTTATGAACTTGATAAAGTCTGCGCAGTTTTCAGCAAACTCTCCTTTCGTCATCTATTTTGTTCAAACATAAGCCAAAAATTAGTATTGCATTATTTTTTTATAACTACAGTTGAATAGACAGATTTTAGTGGGTCTGTTTGGAATACATTGATGCTTACAACATAATCTCAGAATTTCATGCATTCCCAAAGTCTCACATGCAGCAACATTAAAATGTTAAAGTACCACAACCCACCTCAATCCCTAACCCTTAATCTGAAAAATAAACTCTAGCTACACCTTCACTGATTTATCCTTCACTGACAGGATATTACGACTGGAACCCATTTCTTAATGCCACCACCACCACCACCACCACCACCACTACAGTCTATCCATTCCCCTTCTATGCATCCTAGCTCAACGAGTCTATCATGTTTGTGTTTCAATGTCCCCACTAGCATACTGCCTAGCTCCAGCTATAATTGAAACCTATGGCAGAAGTGGCATGTATAGTGTTTATACCTGCTGTATTTTCTTAACAAGATATACAGTAGATAACACTAAAGCCCTTTCTTAACTGTTAGAAACATGATTCCTCGTGTCCTTTCCTCCGTTCTCCACTCCTTCACTTCTCAAAACGCATTGGAGGAGAACATCTAGGTTCCTTCCCTGAGATATTCTCCTCCCATGCTCTTTGAGAAGGACGGTAGTGGAGGACGGAGGAGAGGACAGTGAGGAATCGAGTCTCTAACAATCGAGAAAGGGTTTTAGTGTTATCAATGTGATTAATGGATGTGGACCTATACCAGTTGCTAACAAGATTCCAACTATCCATTCTAGCACTTTCTGTTCCTGTGCTAAAGCAATAAGAGACCTGGTTGCTGTGGAAACTCACCCCATCATGCATTTCTTTTGTGAACATATCCCATTGCCTGAAAAAAACACAACAGCAGAAAATGTCACCAGTTTTGAAAAGGGCTCATCAGTTAATTCCTCAAGCATAAATATGGCAAAAATATATATAAAAATATGCGCGAAGCCCACATATCGCGTCACTCACCGGCCCCGCAGTCCACAGGTCGACCGGCACATCCACCGACCCCACAGACCGACCGGCCCACCGGGAATTCTCCCGGTGATCCAGATGGCCAGCCCCGCCACTGATCACACGGGACTCTATAGGCTACTATATTAATTCCTACATGTCTCTAGATATGGGTAGAGGTCAAGTCTAACCATCAGTGTCGGCGCTCCGCTCCTCTGGTTTGTCCTCGGGTGATGGGTGTTTTGACGCCATCTTCTAGCGAGGACTATAGCTGATGGCATATTACTGGAGTGTTGCACATTTTCAAGAGTGTGGGCAGAACAAGTTTCACCCTTCCCCTCTTACTTTAGGGTTACGTTAGGGTTACGTTTTGCAAACCCTCCTCCTGTATTAACACTGATCAAAGTTATACATCGTGATAATGATGAACTCACCTTCTTCAGTAGTCCTGTCTTCTGAAACTGAGCTGTGTATCCTTGATATCAATGATATTCATTGAATACAACAATGTGCCTGTGTTGATTGAGCAAAGTCAACTGTGCAAACTTTACGTCTGCGTAAAGGTTAAGGTCTAGAGTTGATGACGGAATCGGTCGCTAATTGTGACGTAACAATTAAGCTAAAGCCCCAGTCCTTAGCAAACTACTAGACATTATTTCTTGTGAACGTTACTGTAAACCCAACTTCCCCTTGGCATTCTCTACTGTAATTGTGCACTAAATAATAATGTCAAATATAATACAAAGCGCACTTCGTTTTTGTTTTAAACTATAAACCGCTCATCCAAGTCCAACGATTTGATTGAGAACAATTCATAGAGTGACACTTGAAACTGTGTTTGTGTGTGGCACAACAAACGCATGCACACACGAAACTATGACGGTCAAATCCTGTGTAGTCCATAGCGTGCTTATGTCAGTGTTTGAATAATTAATCACACCCAGGGACGGACTGGGGGGCGATATGCTGCACGAAGCCCACATATCGCGTCGCTCACCGGCCCCCGCAGTCCACAGGTAGACCGGCACATCCACCGACCCCACGGCCCAAACTTTTCCAAAAGTCTTAAAATGGCCTCCGTTCTCTTCTCTCCTACAGTATGCTTTAAGACTAGTGTTGGACGGAATAGGTCCTCGCCATATTTGCCTCACCAATCAATCTATCAAATCAGTGGTTATGAAGCAAGGGTGACAAGAAGAGCAAGAGATGGGAATTAAATACTTGTGAGGAAAGGTTTACTGCTGTCACTGTAGCTAAATCAAACATTAAACTGAAAGCTCATTGTCTACTGCGCTGCAGATTGTGCTGATCGTATGAGAAAGACCTAGCTCCAGTGAGTGCCTTACTGTAGTGAGAAGTAGTCTTTACTATCTACAGAACTATGAGTAGGAGGTATATTCATTGCAGTACCCAGACAATAAAACATGAACACAATAAAACGTGTAACTTACAGGTAATATTCACATCTACCTAAAGGGAATAATGCTCAACCATCATCAGTGTTTCCAGCAAGCTTCTTTAATGATATTTTCAGTTTTGTGGTTTTGGCCAATATTCCCCAACTCATTTCAACACATTTTCAATCTTTCCCTTCATTTTAAACAGTAGATCAATCAAATTTAAATCTCTCATCTAAAATAACTATCCATGTTTTCAACAGAGCCATGTTTTCCTCTTAATAATATAATACAAATATAATAACGTCAAGACAAAAATAATAAAAATACAGATTACATTAATATTTTAGGGATACCTTGCAGTCTTTTATTTTTTCCTCTTTTTTAGTAGTTTCCGTTAATACATGATTGTATGATGTTGTCACGCCTGAGGTTGCTGTCTGGTGACTCTGGCGCCTGTCAGAAAACGTGTTCTTTATTTTGAAGGAGAAGACAAACTACTTCTTACTTTTAGCTATTTATTTATATGTCAAAATTCTAGACTTGTACAAGGACCACTTTTGGCGAAGAAAATCACAGTCAGCAAGCTGTTAATCTGTAACCAACCTTCCAAAAATGGATGCATTCAAACAGTCAAACAAAGTATTTACAGAATACAAAATGATTATGATTGGCTATTTGGTTGGGGAGGAACCATGGTTTAGACTTGGCATCCCTTGTTGTTCACGGGCTGGTCACACCATTCATCCCAGCTGCGGAGTCAGCACCCTGTAAGAGATAAGATACCTACTCTGGTATGTCCTCCCTAGCCTGGTACTTTTCCACTATAGCTCTTTGTGTAAGCGTGTGTTGCAACATCTTTCTTGATGACCTGGCTTAATCTCTCCATGTATTAATCCAACGTACCACGGGACTAATGCTTGATTCATCTCTCATTTATCAACAGGCCATCACATTAGTAAATTTCAGATGATTAAAAAACATATTAATTCAATTGATTTGCATATGGAATATCAAATACAATTAGTAAATTTAATCACCCTAAATAAAGAACTGAATAGCTTTATTTACTCGTCTGCTATTGAGCATTATAATGCAACTGTTTTTATAAAAATAATTTCTAACAAAACCCTCCTTTCACACCTTTTAAGGTGTGAACCAAAAATAAACTGTTTTTTATAAAAAAATTCTCAACAAAACCCTCCTTTCACACCCCTTAAGGTGTGAACTAAACCTTTACCACAGGAATCTTGGGTGTTGCGGTCTCGGGCTCTGCCTCCACCTGCCGTACCTGGTTAGACAAAACTCGAGACAAGTTAGTCAATGCATTCATGTAGTCATTGCAATTTATGTGCCAAATATCTAAGGACGGCAGGTGGCCTCCATGTCTTGGAGGACCTGGCATTTGAGCAACCTGTCAACAACTCATGGGGCGTTAGATGTGTTTTGCTGTTTGATGAGTTCCTCATCAACATCAGTGCTAGGGGAAGTGCATCTAGCCATGTCAATCTGGTGTCGTGGCATACTGGTTGGGAATGAGTTCATCCCTTAGCCATTTTACTTCAGTGCTGGCTGTCTCTTTTTTTTTTTTACAGGGAGTGGCTTCCACCCATTTAGTGAGCCTATCCACCATTACTAGTAGGTATCTGTAGCCTTTCACTCTGTTGTCTGCACCCATATCTGATGTCCTTGAATGGTGCGTCTGGTACTGGGAACTTTCCCATGGGACACTTGTAGACCATCTTTGGGTCGTGGTCATTGCATGTGTCACATTCTGTCACATAGTTTTCCACCATGCTGGTCATGTATGGATGAATTTTGATTTTAATCAAATTAGTGTCAATCACCGGCCTGTATAGATGGGGTCAAGCAGTAGTTCCAAAACTTGAACACTATATGGAGCTAATCAGTAATTGCTGAACATAAACATTAAATGGAGCTTAATCATTAATTACTGAACATGAACACTAGTTGGAGCTAATCAATAATTGCTAAACATAAACATTAAATGGAGCTTAATCATTAATTACTGAACATGAACACTAGTTGGAGCTAATCAATAATTGCTAAACATGAACATTAAATGGAGCTAGTCAATAAAGCTAGCCAATAGTTACTAAATTTGAACACTAGATGGAGCCAAACAGTAAAGCTGTTTGATATGAAAACAAATGGAGCCAAACAGTAAAGCTAATCAATAGTTGCTAAATTTGAAAACAAGATGGAGCCAAAACAGTAGCTTAGCCAATAGATGCTAAATATGAAAACAAGATGGAGCCAAACAGTAGTTTCTGAGCTTGAACATTAAATGGATCCAACCACTAGTTGCTCTATTTTAAGGAAGTAACGGGACAAAGAAAACTTTTCAGGGTGGGGCCGGCCTCCCACTTACTGAACAACCACAACAACAGTAGAGTCAACAACTACTAGAGACAACAACAACTCTCGCACAATTTCTATAACAGTTTATACCAATATGTCACTTTCTTTTACTTTCAAACACAATTACTCTCCAAACTCTCTCACCTCCCTCAGCTTCAATGCTTTACCTATTCACACAACCTGGCTATACGCTCTCCACTCATAACAAGATTCTAACACACAACTAAATTTACAGGACTTTAACCTGAGGGATTTTAACCCAAACAAAAGAATTTACGGGCCTCTCACCCGAGGGATTTTAACCCAAATAAAAGAAAACAATTTACGGGCCTCTCACCCGAGGGATTTTAACCCAAATAAAAGAAAACAATTTACAGGCCTTTCACCCGAGGGATTTTAACCCAAATAAAAGAAAACAATTTACAGGCCTTTCACCCGAGGGATTTTAACCCAAATGAAAGAAAACAATTTACAGGCCTTTCACCTGAGGGATTTTAACCCAAATAAAAGAAAACAATTTACCCAAATAAAAGAGAATTTTGACATATATTGCTTTGATTGTTAAATTTTCATTACCGGTTTCATTACGTATACATAGATTTCTAAATTTGGTAGTTGGTTTACTCTTACCTCCTCCACACTCACAGTCTACAGTATTCAAAGTTAACTATGCAGAATTTGGTTTATAACAACAGGTTTCTGCTTACCTTTTTGTTTTTGGCCAGCCTCTGTGAGTGTTGAGGGGTTACAAGAAAACAACTCCGTCTGGCTTCCGTCTCCCGGACTTCGCCGTCGATTCAATTCGGTCCAATTTCTTCTCTTCAAATCACGTCGGGACGTCACCAAATTTGTCAGAAAACGTGTTCTTTATTTTGAAGGAGAAGACAAACTACTTCTTACTTTTAGCTATTTATTTATATGTCAAAATTCTAGACTTGTACAAGGACCACTTTTGGCGAAGAAAATCACAGTCAGCAAGCTGTTAATCTGTAACCAACCTTCCAAAAATGGATGCATTCAAACAGTCAAACAAAGTATTTACAGAATACAAAATGATTATGATTGGCTATTTGGTTGGGGAGGAACCATGGTTTAGACTTGGCATCCCTTGTTGTTCACGGGCTGGTCACACCATTCATCCCAGCTGCGGAGTCAGCACCCTGTAAGAGATAAGATACCTACTCTGGTATGTCCTCCCTAGCCTGGTACTTTTCCACTATAGCTCTTTGTGTAAGCGTGTGTTGCAACATCTTTCTTGATGACCTGGCTTAATCTCTCCATGTATTAATCCAACGTACCACGGGACTAATGCTTGATTCATCTCTCATTTATCAACAGGCCATCACATTAGTAAATTTCAGATGATTAAAAAACATATTAATTCAATTGATTTGCATATGGAATATCAAATACAATTAGTAAATTTAATCACCCTAAATAAAGAACTGAATAGCTTTATTTACTCGTCTGCTATTGAGCATTATAATGCAACTGTTTTTATAAAAATAATTTCTAACACGCCCCTTCTGGCCACACGGGTCAGTACCTCCTAATCTACCCTGAATCGTCACACCTGTGTGTTCTGTCCCCTGTTTGTATATATAGCCTGTGTGGTCCCCATGTCTTTATCCGAGATTCTCCCTGTCTGTGTAGTAAGTACCCTGTCTGCCCGGCTGTTTCACTAGTCCCCGTGATTACCCCGTTGCCCTTATTATTCCACTTGTTAAGTGTGTATCTCGTTTTATGGAGCTTGTTTTCTCCACCCTTGTTTTACCGTTTGGTCCCAGTGTTTGTTTGTACCCCATTCCCCACTTTTGTGATTAAAACCCCTTGTTTTAGAAACACTTTACGCTGTTGTCTGAGTATCTCTCCGCACTTGGTTAAAATAGTTCATAGAAGTCCTTTTAAAAAAAATTAAAAAATATATATTTTCAGCTTTTGTTTTGTAGTTTATTTCTTTTTCCATCCAAGAATCCAAGCCACGACTTCATTATGTGCACACAATCTTCTGGCTGTGCTAACGGAATAAAAGTAATATTTTTTGTGGCTTGCAGTCTCTTCTCAATCCAACCATGAAATTGCTTATTTGTGAGTGAAGAGTTCCTCAGTAGCTTGTATCCATGTACAGTAACGTAGAGAGTTTGAGATCCAAAAACAGTAAAAAGGAAGGTTGGTACAGTTTACAGCAACTGGGCACAGAGCTGAGGGTACATGCCCCAGTGTAGGGGGGAGAGGAGGAGGGGGGGGCGGGTCCCTGTCATTAGGAATGAAATGAATACTACATGACTTCGGGGAAAGTTAATACCAGGAATGATACTGTCCTCTTGTATTCTGCTATGTCACGCCACGTGGTCCCCAAGGACCACTAATGCAAGTCTGAGGAGATACAGTCACACCAAAAGAAAATAGATAGCTAAAAGGGATTTTATTTTCATATAGCGTCTTGTGGTCTCTCTCTCCTCTCATGGACATGTCAAAAAACATCAATGATCTCAACAGTAGCCCCCTTTTCCCTATCTGCTGTGAGCCAGACTCCGCTTGGTTAATGGAGCTCCTGCAAACACATGAGGATCAAACTCCTCCATGGATAGATATGGGGTGGATGAGTGGTAGGGGCATGGGGATGACAAGGACAGGAGGCTGTGTCTCCCCTCCTCCTCTGTCACTCCTCTGTCCTTTTGATGTGGAGGTGAAGGAGGACCTGTGTCATCACTAACTCTTATCTGGAAGAAAAGAGCAAGAGAGAGAGAGAGGGGGGGGGGGGGTCTGTGAGATCAGTGTATGTTGAAAGACTCCTTTTTGAATTGTTGAGTGCATAGGAGAGAGCTAAATCAACAGCACTTGAAGTTGTTGACACCAATTTAGCTCTAGCTGAACAGATGAACGTACAGATGGATGGATGGGTAAAAAATATGCAATGGATAAATGGACAGCCTTACAACCAGATGTCTTGATACCTTGTGTGAAACTTGATGAGGACAATTATTATTTACAGAGCGTAAGTAATGGGACAGTAAAGCATTGTTTTTCTTTCAGTTCCACACTCCAAAAGTTTGTATTTGAAATCAAACAATTACTGTGAGGTTAAAGTAGAGATTCTAGCTTTTATTTGATGGTATTTGTGTACATATTGTTTTGACCATTCAGAAATTACAACACATGCATAGTCACCCTATTTTAGGGTAACCTATATAGCTCATTTCATTGCATTTCATTCAACATGTTTACAAACCTTCGTAGGTGGGTCATGACCTGCTGGCTGAGGTTGGGGCCGGCGCCCCCTGTCTGTGAGGCCACCATCATCATCCATGCTGCTCTCCCCTGAGCCTCTGTAACCCTCCAAGACCATGTAACCACTATCCTATGGGTGTGCCAATCTCGTCATACTTGTATTTGTGTCCATTTGGTCAAACTTGATACTCATGATCGGATTATTCATAGGTTTGCTTTAAATGATGGTAAGCCTATACCTCAGGTCACCATCACTGAGTAAGATGTTCCTTTACTCAGTCCCATGATGAAAAGCAGAACGAGCCAATTGAGCATTCAGCAGTCAGCATGGCTTGCCAAAATAAATCTCTTACCACGAAGTATCAACTCAGTTAGTTTGCGATGAATAACTGAAATGAAATTTCACTAGTAACAACATGTATTTAGTGTTAAAAATGTCCCAGCCCACTCACCATACTCCTCTGATGTCTCAAAGAAGCCCGTGTCACCAGAGGGCAGTTGGGGGCGCCTTCCTCCCTCCTTCCCGCCTCTCCTGGCCTCTCTGGGCCGCCGTTCTCGGAGGAGACTGTAGAGGGCGCTGTGGTCCTGGAGCCAGAGTCACCGCTGTCCTCTGGGAACTGTAGGGAGGTGGTCCTCAGCAGGCGGCCCCCGGGGGCTCGGCCCTTCCTCTGCTCCTTCTCTCCCTCCTCTTTGGTCACCATGTGGTTGAGGAGGATCTGCCACTGGGAGATGGGGGAGACATGGCTGTTACAGTAGAGATACAATCTCTAGCAGGGTTTAGGGTCGTTCACATTTAGGGTCAGTTCACATTTTAAATTAACTTGGCTCACAAAGTGAATTGAAATTCAGTTTCTGAATTCACAATTCCTTGTGTAAATCAATGGGCCCAAGAATGGGTCGGTCTTGGACCAGGTCTCTCTTGAAAAATCGATTTTATCTCAATGAGACTCACCTGGATGAATAAAGGTTAACTCACAACTGCCAAAGAGTTCCGGAACAGTCACCACCTAGACTGCCAAGTGTTTTATGTGGTTTTATCAACCGATAAACAACACTTTGATTGGCCACAAAATGAAGCATTGTACGTTATTGCATTTTTGGTGAATAAAGTCACCCTGGGCAAATGAGTTAAATTAAAAAATCTAATTATGGATTGAATTTCAATTCACTGCTAATATGTAGTCATTAGTGTGGTGGGAATAACACAACTGAGGCAATGACAGCTGTCAAGATAGGCATGCAGAGTCCTGTATGCAGAGGGTGTACAATGGAAGTGTTCTGCTTAAGTCATTTCGTGCTGAAGATGAATAAAGTTGCCAAAATTGTCAACATTACAAGTGCCAAGAGTGACTTTATTCACAAAAAAATGCATAAATTATAATGCTTAATATTGTAGCCAATCAAAGTGTTGTTGCTCGGTAAAATACCACATAGAACACTTGGCACTCTAGGTGGTGAGTGTTCCGGAACTCTTTGGCAGTTGCTGTGGTTAAACCCTGCCGCTGGGCCATGTTATACAACACTGGGTTTAATCGTATCATGATAATTCATTTATTAGATACACTGCAACACTCACAGTAAACAGAGGGTGTGAACGTATTCTGCTTAAAGGCATAGTTCACCCAAATTACAAAATCACATATTCGGTTTCTTGCCTTGAAAGGTGTCTATGGACAAGGACAAACTTCAATCCCAATTTTTTTTTTTTCACAGGTTCTTGACAGAACCTCAGGGCCTCCTCGGCTTCAGACGGGGGGGATCCCAAAGGCGTCAGGTTCCTGGTGGTCGACGGCGATGCCCTGGCGTGACCTCTCCTGGAGGAAGGGTAGTCTGCCAGCTCGCCCTCTAGGACGGCTCCTTCTTCCACCTCCTCCTCCTCCTCCTCCTCCTCCTCCACCACCACCACTTGCATCACCTCTTCCTCTTCTCCCCTATCTGGCAACGGCGACTCTTCCTCCTCGTCCTCCGATTTGACACCCTCAAATGGATTGGACCCTGTGGGCGGGGCTTGCAGACCCGGAGAGGAAGTGACTTCTTTTAGAATCTATGTTCTTTCAGTCGTCAGAATTAAAGCGCATACCTTCAGAGAGGGGGTCACAACTTTAAAAAAATGTCAAATTTAATAATCAAAATAAGAAGTGAATGAATTAACTCAAATGCAGTATTCTCTCTCTGCGCTAAAATACATTTCATTCATGTCAACGTACCGATTGTCTTGTCTTTGTTGACCTTCCAGGAGAGAGGTCCCTCATGCACCATCTTCCTCTTGGTGAGATCCACATTCTACAGGAGAATGTGAATGTGAGGACAGGTCTAACCGTCTCTGGTAGTCCTCTCGTCTCTGTAAGGATAGGAACACACACACACACACACACACACACACACACACACACACTTATGAGCACTGAACAATCACACATGTTGTCTTGTGGTAAATTATGAATCATTATATTACTAACCAAAACATTGAACATGCCACATAAATAATGACAGGTGCTTGCTAATATGCGTTCTGACCAACTTGTGCAGCTCAGTGGCATTCTAAACGACCTGCTCCTTCATTTTAAGCATTTAAATCACAGTCCTGGTTGTCTGATCACAAGTATCATCCGATTACCAGTATCAAGTCCTAATTTACAGAAACAAGTAATATGAGATCGGCACACCCCTCATCGGCATGTGACCACCAATGTTGGGTCTAATCAATGGCGTCTATTCACACGGTCCTTCTTACCTGTTTGTTCTCTGCCTCTTTGACGGCCTGGTTGACATAGTTGAGTATCTTCCTGCAGCTGTCTGCCCGACCCCTGCCTGTCTGACTACCTGTCTGCCTGCCCGACCCCTGCCTGTCTGACTACCTGTCTGCCTGCCCGACCCCTGCCTGTCTGACTACCTGTCTGCCTGCCTGACCCCTGCCTGCCTGACTACCTGCCTGCCCCGCCTGTTCCATTCTATTTTACCTGTCTTATTGAATCTACTGGCTTTACACTTACCTGCTTGTCCCTAGTCTGCATTTGGGTTCGGTGTCTGATTCGTGACATTGATGGGGCGCCGGGGAGGGCCGAGGATGCTGGGAAACCGAGGCTTCTTCACCTTCTCTTCCCCCTCTTTCTCAGGCTTGATACTATAAACCCAGACATTAAATATTAGTGAGGGGGTGCTCAGTGGCATAGCACACTAAGGCGCATACCATATCATCGCAAGGTACCTGGTTCGATTCCGGCCATCGACATATCCTGCATGTCATCCCTCCTCTCTCTCACCCATCCTTCCTGTCAATCTCTACTATCTCTATCCCAATAAAGCAGAAATGCCCTAAAACATATATTAAAAGAATATTAGTGAGAGAAGACATGAGAAGAAGGCCCTAAACAAGTGAGCAACCATGTTACTGCTGGGGGTGAAAGAAGCAGAACAGTGTAAAACATTTTAATAGGTATCAGAAAGCTTTTATCAGGGTTGATGAATATGTTTTGGGTAGTTGAAAGAAAGTGAGATAGGTAGGTAGGTTGGTTGGTTGATTGGAAGGATGAATAGATAGATGAAAGAGAATGAATAGATGAGAGAGAGTATAGGTAAATCTAACAATTAAGAGGTTAATCAGTATGGGGTATACTCAGTGAAGCAGTAGTGACCAGTGAAAGGAAGAAAGGATGATGCTAGGTAGTTGAAAGGTTAGATAGATATAAGGTTGGAAAGACAGATAGCAGTTTAAAAGGTCATAGAGTCATAGATAGGATGAGCCTGGGGTAGTTCAGTGTAAAATATATGAATCAAGTTAGACCTCTGCACGTTTTAAAGTTTGATTAGTGTAAATAGCCTAAAAGCTGTAGGAGGAGTAGCATACCAAAAAATCGGAAGAATTGGAATAATAGCGATAAGAAAAAGAAGAATAAGTATGAGCAATAACAATTAGACTCTCTCTGTTAGAGAACCACTCAATATTTGTTGTGAAACAACACAGCACAAGCCCAAAATGCATGTAGGTGACTAGCAAGCTAGCTAGTTCAAGCTAAAGCTAACAATGCTACGATTGCTACCAACTGACAAATAGTCATGCCATTACCCAGATACATTTGTTGACTGTGTCTACTACTGTAAAATGTAATTAAACGTCACATACCCGCTTCGAAGTCGCTCTCGCTGCCCTGCAAAAAAGAAAACAACAACAACAACCTGTCGTAGAAACGGCTGCCCCCGGTCCACGCACAGCCAATCCTGAAAAACACGAAGGCATTTTTCAGGTCTTCCTTGCTAATGCTAATGGCTTAGCATTGCTAACTCTCAGAAAAGCAGCTGGATCTCAATGTAAACATCAACATCAAGTGTGTTGCTGTGTAGCGCTGGATGAAACATTCCATAGAATGCTGCTCATGTTCTACTTCTAGACTCTAGAATCTAGAGGTTACGTATTTTTGAAAAGTGTTGAAAATACACGTCATGCATCATTATTACTAATTATTTTCAAAACTGTGTTTTGCTATGCAACCTTTCAATATAGAACATTAGCAACATTCTATGGAATGTTCAGTCCGCTCCAGATAACAACAGACTTCAGTTGATGTTTACATCAACACAAACCTGCTGATTTTCTGAGCAAAACGGACTGAAAAATGCCTCGGTGTTTTTCAGGATTGGCTGCGCGAGTGCTGGACTGCGGTCTGCCGTCTCTACGACGGGTTGTTCGTGTTTTCTTTTTTGCAAGGTTCGCGATCGTGAAGAGGAAAGCGAGAGCGACTTTGAAGAGGGTATGTGACATTTAATTACATTTTACAGTAGTGTTAGAAATTATTTTTATAAAAAGAGTTGCATTATAATGCTCAGTAGCAGACGAGTAAATAAAGCTATTCAGTTCTTTATTTAGGGTGATTACATTTACTAATTGTATTTGATATTCCATATGCAAATCAATTGAATTAATATGTTTTTTAATCATCTGAAATTTACTAATGTGATGGCCTTTTGATAAATGAGAGATGAATCAAGCATTAGTTCCATGGTACTTGGATTAATACATGAAGAGGTAAGGGTCAGGTCATCAAGATAGATGCTGCAACACACACATAATTTAAGAATGATGTAATGGAAAATATTAGGCTAGGAAAGGACAAATCAGAGTAGGTGTATGTTTTCTTCAGCAGGTCAACTCCTTCCCCAGAGGGAACAGACCGGCGATATCTCCACCTGGAACGGATCGTGTGTCAGGGGCTAGGACTAGCCTAAAACACCAACGAGAGGAGAGCCAAGTCTAAACCGCGGCTCCTCCCCAACCAAATAGCCAATCACAATCATTTTGTTTACTGTAAAATGCTTTGTTTGACATTTTGAATGCATCCATTTTTGGAAGGTTGGTTACAGATTAACAGCTTGCTGACTGTGATTTTCTTAGCCAAAAGTGGTCCTTGTACAAGCCTAGAATTCTGACATATAAATAAATAGCTAAAAGTAAGAAGTAGTTTGTCTTCTCCTTCAAATAAAGAACACGTTTTCTCACAGTAGACACATATCTCACAAATTGTGTGTGCAATGATTATTTTGCCAGTTAGAAGCAATGATAGCATTGTTAGCTGCTAGGTGGCTAAGTAACCTGTTGACAGTGTCTTAGGGCGTTGCTAAGAGTTACCTTTAGCTTGAACTAGCTAGCTTGCTAGCCACCTCCATGCATTTTGGCAAGGAATGTACATTTTGGATTTGTGCGATGCTGTTTTGTATTCTAGCAACACATGTTGAGTGGTTCTATGTCATTATTGTCCTTATGTAGAGAGGACTGACCGGGTCCAGGTGGAGGCCTTGGTTGTGCTGTTAGTGGAAGTTGAGCAGGGTGTGGTCGTGGAGGATGTGCCACTCATCCTTGAGGATGTCCACGATGTGCAGAGCATCCTTGAGGTAGAACTTTGAAAAGAAAATATTTGTATGTTTGAAATTCTTCTGAAGTTTCTGTGAGATTTTGAAATCTTGGTCTGTTTTATTTTTTAGGAGACCACAGGTTGCTGGCAGTTGATTCCTTTCATATACAGCCCCCTGTACTGTGGGCCTGTCATGATTAGGGTAGGAAAGACACAAACACCCAGGTCCATTCATCACTGTTACAATGTTCACTGTCTGTTTCTTACATTACTGTAATGTATTTCAATGAAAATTGCCTTTGGCAGAATTACACTGGTCCAGTGGTCGAAGCGTGGAGCACATTCCACTTCACCACCTCTGACTCTTACCTGCATGGACCATCCCAGGTATGCCTGCCCTGGTTGCACATGTTTTCGAGGTTGTACTGTCTTTCTAATCAGTAATATTGATGGTATTCTATTTCTGTGGTGGCTGATGTCTTATAGTTTCTTTCCAAAGCAGGTGGATAAGAGTTAGTGATGACACAGGTCCTCCTTCACCTCCACATCAAAAGGACAGAGGAGTGACAGAGGAGGAGGGGAGACACAGCCTCCTGTCCTTGTCATCCCCATGCCCCTACCACTCATCCACCCCATATCTATCCATGGAGGAGTTTGATCCTCATGTGTTTGCAGGAGCTCCATTAACCAAGCGGAGTCTGGCTCACAGCAGATAGGGAAAAGGGGGCTACTGTTGAGATCATTGATGTTTTTTGACATGTCCATGATTAGATTAGATTAGATTAGATTCAACTTTATTGTCATTGTGCAGAGTACAAGTACAGAGACAACGAAATGCAGTTAGCGTCTAACCAGAAGTGCAAAATAGCAGAAAGTGCAATGAACAGTATTTACAGGTAGTGCAATATATGATCAGTAGTAGTGCAGTATGATATAGTATAATATAAGCAGTATAATATAGCAGTGCAGTATAGCAGTATGTGAGTAGCAGTAGCATTATAGCAGAATAAATAGTTACAGTATGAGCAGTGTAGCAGCATATGAGCTGTATGGGTAATGCAGTCTAGCAGTATATATGTATTAACAGTAACATGAGGTAGATGCAGAATAAATATAAATATGGAATGCCGTATAAACAGTATAAACAAGTATGTACAGTATGTGCAGTAGTATTAAGGAAAATATAGGATATGTGCATTATGTGCATTATGAACAGTATGAACAGTATGAACAGGTATGTACAGAAGAGCAGTGGTATTGAGTAAGAGCAGGGGAGGGGAGTATAGTGCAATAGTGCAATTGTCCGGGTGGGGGGGGGGGGGGGGGGGGGGGGGGGGGTTGCGGGGGTAGTAGGTTGTCAGGTAGGTGTAGTGTGAGAGGAGAGAGAGACCACAAGACGCTATATGAAAATAAAATCCCTTTTAGCTATCTATTTTCTTTTGGTGTGACTGTATCTCCTCAGACTTGCATTAGTGGTCCTTGGGGACCACGTGGCGTGACATAGCAGAATACAAGAGGACAGTATCATTCCTGGTATTAACTTTCCCCGAAGTCATGTAGTATTCATTTCATTCCTAATGACAGGGACCCGCCCCCCCCTCCTCCTCTCCCCCCTACACTGGGGCATGTACCCTCAGCTCTGTGCCCAGTTGCTGTAAACTGTACCAACCTTCCTTTTTACTGTTTTTGGATCTCAAACTCTCTACGTTACTGTACATGGATACAAGCTACTGAGGAACTCTTCACTCACAAATAAGCAATTTCATGGTTGGATTGAGAAGAGACTGCAAGCCACAAAAAATATTACTTTTATTCCGTTAGCACAGCCAGAAGATTGTGTGCACATAATGAAGTCGTGGCTTGGATTCTTGGATGGAAAAAGAAATAAACTACAAAACAAAAGCTGAAAATATATTTTTTTTATTTTTTTTTAAAAGGACTTCTATGAACTATTTTAACCAAGTGCGGAGAGATACTCAGACAACAGCGTAAAGTGTTTCTAAAACAAGGGGTTTTAATCACAAAAGTGGGGAATGGGGTACAAACAAACACTGGGACCAAACGGTAAAACAAGGGTGGAGAAAACAAGCTCCATAAAACGAGATACACACTTAACAAGTGGAATAATAAGGGCAACGGGGTAATCACGGGGACTAGTGAAACAGCCGGGCAGACAGGGTACTTACTACACAGACAGGGAGAATCTCGGATAAAGACATGGGGACCACACAGGCTATATATACAAACAGGGGACAGAACACACAGGTGTGACGATTCAGGGAAGATTAGGAGGTACTGACCCGTGTGGCCAGAAGGGGCGTGTTAGAAATTATTTTTATAAAAACAGTTGCATTATAATGCTCAATAGCAGACGAGTAAATAAAGCTATTCAGTTCTTTATTTAGGGTGATTAAATTTACTAATTGTATTTGATATTCCATATGCAAATCAATTGAATTAATATGTTTTTTAATCATCTGAAATTTACTAATGTGATGGCCTGTTGATAAATGAGAGATGAATCAAGCATTAGTCCCGTGGTACGTTGGATTAATACATGGAGAGATTAAGCCAGGTCATCAAGAAAGATGTTGCAACACACGCTTACACAAAGAGCTATAGTGGAATAGTACCAGGCTAGGGAGGACATACCAGAGTAGGTATCTTATCTCTTACAGGGTGCTGACTCCGCAGCTGGGATGAATGGTGTGACCAGCCCGTGAACAACAAGGGATGCCAAGTCTAAACCATGGTTCCTCCCCAACCAAATAGCCAATCATAATCATTTTGTATTCTGTAAATACTTTGTTTGACTGTTTGAATGCATCCATTTTTGGAAGGTTGGTTACAGATTAACAGCTTGCTGACTGTGATTTTCTTCGCCAAAAGTGGTCCTTGTACAAGTCTAGAATTTTGACATATAAATAAATAGCTAAAAGTAAGAAGTAGTTTGTCTTCTCCTTCAAAATAAAGAACACGTTTTCTGACAAATTTGGTGACGTCCCGACGTGATTTGAAGAGAAGAAATTGGACCGAATTGAATCGACGGCGAAGTCCGGGAGACGGAAGCCAGACGGAGTTGTTTTCTTGTAACCCCTCAACACTCACAGAGGCTGGCCAAAAACAAAAAGGTAAGCAGAAACCTGTTGTTATAAACCAAATTCTGCATAGTTAACTTTGAATACTGTAGACTGTGAGTGTGGAGGAGGTAAGAGTAAACCAACTACCAAATTTAGAAATCTATGTATACGTAATGAAACCGGTAATGAAAATTTAACAATCAAAGCAATATATGTCAAAATTCTCTTTTATTTGGGTAAATTGTTTTCTTTTATTTGGGTTAAAATCCCTCAGGTGAAAGGCCTGTAAATTGTTTTCTTTTATTTGGGTTAAAATCCCTCAGGTGAAAGGCCTGTAAATTGTTTTCTTTCATTTGGGTTAAAATCCCTCGGGTGAAAGGCCTGTAAATTGTTTTCTTTTATTTGGGTTAAAATCCCTCGGGTGAAAGGCCTGTAAATTGTTTTCTTTTATTTGGGTTAAAATCCCTCGGGTGAAAGGCCTGTAAATTGTTTTCTTTTATTTGGGTTAAAATCCCTCGGGTGAGAGGCCCGTAAATTGTTTTCTTTTATTTGGGTTAAAATCCCTCGGGTGAGAGGCCCGTAAATTCTTTTGTTTGGGTTAAAATCCCTCAGGTTAAAGTCCTGTAAATTTAGTTGTGTGTTAGAATCTTGTTATGAGTGGAGAGCGTATAGCCAGGTTGTGTGAATAGGTAAAGCATTGAAGCTGAGGGAGGTGAGAGAGTTTGGAGAGTAATTGTGTTTGAAAGTAAAAGAAAGTGACATATTGGTATAAACTGTTATAGAAATTGTGCGAGAGTTGTTGTTGTCTCTAGTAGTTGTTGACTCTACTGTTGTTGTGGTTGTTCAGTAAGTGGGAGGCCGGCCCCACCCTGAAAAGTTTTCTTTGTCCCGTTACTTCCTTAAAATAGAGCAACTAGTGGTTGGATCCATTTAATGTTCAAGCTCAGAAACTACTGTTTGGCTCCATCTTGTTTTCATATTTAGCATCTATTGGCTAAGCTACTGTTTTGGCTCCATCTTGTTTTCAAATTTAGCAACTATTGATTAGCTTTACTGTTTGGCTCCATTTGTTTTCATATCAAACAGCTTTACTGTTTGGCTCCATCTAGTGTTCAAATTTAGTAACTATTGGCTAGCTTTATTGACTAGCTCCATTTAATGTTCATGTTTAGCAATTATTGATTAGCTCCAACTAGTGTTCATGTTCAGTAATTAATGATTAAGCTCCATTTAATGTTTATGTTTAGCAATTATTGATTAGCTCCAACTAGTGTTCATGTTCAGTAATTAATGATTAAGCTCCATTTAATGTTTATGTTCAGCAATTACTGATTAGCTCCATATAGTGTTCAAGTTTTGGAACTACTGCTTGACCCCATCTATACAGGCCGGTGATTGACACTAATTTGATTAAAATCAAAATTCATCCATACATGACCAGCATGGTGGAAAACTATGTGACAGAATGTGACACATGCAATGACCACGACCCAAAGATGGTCTACAAGTGTCCCATGGGAAAGTTCCCAGTACCAGACGCACCATTCAAGGACATCAGATATGGGTGCAGACAACAGAGTGAAAGGCTACAGATACCTACTAGTAATGGTGGATAGGCTCACTAAATGGGTGGAAGCCACTCCCTGTAAAAAAAAAAAAGAGACAGCCAGCACTGAAGTAAAATGGCTAAGGGATGAACTCATTCCCAACCAGTATGCCACGACACCAGATTGACATGGCTAGATGCACTTCCCCTAGCACTGATGTTGATGAGGAACTCATCAAACAGCAAAACACATCTAACGCCCCATGAGTTGTTGACAGGTTGCTCAAATGCCAGGTCCTCCAAGACATGGAGGCCACCTGCCGTCCTTAGATATTTGGCACATAAATTGCAATGACTACATGAATGCATTGACTAACTTGTCTCGAGTTTTGTCTAACCAGGTACGGCAGGTGGAGGCAGAGCCCGAGACCGCAACACCCAAGATTCCTGTGGTAAAGGTTTAGTTCACACCTTAAGGGGTGTGAAAGGAGGGTTTTGTTGAGAATTTTTTTATAAAAAACAGTTTATTTTTGGTTCACACCTTAAAAGGTGTGAAAGGAGGGTTTTGTTAGAAATTATTTTTATAAAAACAGTTGCATTATAATGCTCAATAGCAGACGAGTAAATAAAGCTATTCAGTTCTTTATTTAGGGTGATTAAATTTACTAATTGTATTTGATATTCCATATGCAAATCAATTGAATTAATATGTTTTTTAATCATCTGAAATTTACTAATGTGATGGCCTGTTGATAAATGAGAGATGAATCAAGCATTAGTCCCGTGGTACGTTGGATTAATACATGGAGAGATTAAGCCAGGTCATCAAGAAAGATGTTGCAACACACGCTTACACAAAGAGCTATAGTGGAAAAGTACCAGGCTAGGGAGGACATACCAGAGTAGGTATCTTATCTCTTACAGGGTGCTGACTCCGCAGCTGGGATGAATGGTGTGACCAGCCCGTGAACAACAAGGGATGCCAAGTCTAAACCATGGTTCCTCCCCAACCAAATAGCCAATCATAATCATTTTGTATTCTGTAAATACTTTGTTTGACTGTTTGAATGCATCCATTTTTGGAAGGTTGGTTACAGATTAACAGCTTGCTGACTGTGATTTTCTTCGCCAAAAGTGGTCCTTGTACAAGTCTAGAATTTTGACATATAAATAAATAGCTAAAAGTAAGAAGTAGTTTGTCTTCTCCTTCAAAATAAAGAACACGTTTTCTGACAGGCGCCAGAGTCACCAGACAGCAACCTCAGGCGTGACAACATCATACAATCATGTATTAACGGAAACTACTAAAAAAGAGGAAAAAATAAAAGACTGCAAGGTATCCCTAAAATATTAATGTAATCTGTATTTTTATTATTTTTGTCTTGACGTTATTATATTTGTATTATATTATTAAGAGGAAAACATGGCTCTGTTGAAAACATGGATAGTTATTTTAGATGAGAGATTTAAATTTGATTGATCTACTGTTTAAAATGAAGGGAAAGATTGAAAATGTGTTGAAATGAGTTGGGGAATATTGGCCAAAACCACAAAACTGAAAATGTTGAAATATCATTAAAGAAGCTTGCTGGAAACACTGATGATGGTTGAGCATTATTCCCTTTAGGTAGATGTGAATATTACCTGTAAGTTACACGTTTTATTGTGTTCATGTTTTATTGTCTGGGTACTGCAATGAATATACCTCCTACTCATAGTTCTGTAGATAGTAAAGACTACTTCTCACTACAGTAAGGCACTCACTGGAGCTAGGTCTTTCTCATACGATCAGCACAATCTGCAGCGCAGTAGACAATGAGCTTTCAGTTTAATGTTTGATTTAGCTACAGTGACAGCAGTAAACCTTTCCTCACAAGTATTTAATTCCCATCTCTTGCTCTTCTTGTCACCCTTGCTTCATAACCACTGATTTGATAGATTGATTGGTGAGGCAAATATGGCGAGGACCTATTCCGTCCAACACTAGTCTTAAAGCATACTGTAGGAGAGAAGAGAACGGAGGCCATTTTAAGACTTTTGGAAAAGTTTGGGCCGTGGGGTCGGTGGATGTGCCGGTCTACCTGTGGACTGCGGGGGCCGGTGAGCGACGCGATATGTGGGCTTCGTGCAGCATATCGCCCCCCAGTCCGTCCCTGGGTGTGATTAATTATTCAAACACTGACATAAGCACGCTATGGACTACACAGGATTTGACCGTCATAGTTTCGTGTGTGCATGCGTTTGTTGTGCCACACACAAACACAGTTTCAAGTGTCACTCTATGAATTGTTCTCAATCAAATCGTTGGACTTGGATGAGCGGTTTATAGTTTAAAACAAAAACGAAGTGCGCTTTGTATTATATTTGACATTATTATTTAGTGCACAATTACAGTAGAGAATGCCAAGGGGAAGTTGGGTTTACAGTAACGTTCACAAGAAATAATGTCTAGTAGTTTGCTAAGGACTGGGGCTTTAGCTTAATTGTTACGTCACAATTAGCGACCGATTCCGTCATCAACTCTAGACCTTAACCTTTACGCAGACGTAAAGTTTGCACAGTTGACTTTGCTCAATCAACACAGGCACATTGTTGTATTCAATGAATATCATTGATATCAAGGATACACAGCTCAGTTTCAGAAGACAGGACTACTGAAGAAGGTGAGTTCATCATTATCACGATGTATAACTTTGATCAGTGTTAATACAGGAGGAGGGTTTGCAAAACGTAACCCTAACGTAACCCTAAAGTAAGAGGGGAAGGGTGAAACTTGTTCTGCCCACACTCTTGAAAATGTGCAACACTCCAGTAATATGCCATCAGCTATAGTCCTCGCTAGAAGATGGCGTCAAAACACCCATCACCCGAGGACAAACCAGAGGAGCGGAGCGCCGACACTGATGGTTAGACTTGACCTCTACCCATATCTAGAGACATGTAGGAATTAATATAGTAGCCTATAGAGTCCCGTGTGATCAGTGGCGGGGCTGGCCATCTGGATCACCGGGAGAATTCCCGGTGGGCCGGTCGGTCTGTGGGGTCGGTGGATGTGCCGGTCGACCTGTGGACTGCGGGGCCGGTGAGTGACGCGATATGTGGGCTTCGCGCATATTTTTATATATATTTTTGCCATATTTATGCTTGAGGAATTAACTGATGAGCCCTTTTCAAAACTGGTGACATTTTCTGCTGTTGTGTTTTTTTCAGGCAATGGGATATGTTCACAAAAGAAATGCATGATGGGGTGAGTTTCCACAGCAACCAGGTCTCTTATTGCTTTAGCACAGGAACAGAAAGTGCTAGAATGGATAGTTGGAATCTTGTTAGCAACTGGTATAGGTCCACATCCATTAATCACATTGATAACACTAAAACCCTTTCTCGATTGTTAGAGACTCGATTCCTCACCGTCCTCTCCTCCGTCCTCCACTACCGTCCTTCTCAAAGAGCATGGGAGGAGAATATCTCAGGGAAGGAACCTAGATGTTCTCCTCCAATGCGTTTTGAGAAGTGAAGGAGTGGAGAACGGAGGAAAGGACACGAGGAATCATGTTTCTAACAGTTAAGAAAGGGCTTTAGTGTTATCTACTGTATATCTTGTTAAGAAAATACAGCAGGTATAAACACTATACATGCCACTTCTGCCATAGGTTTCAATTATAGCTGGAGCTAGGCAGTATGCTAGTGGGGACATTGAAACACAAACATGATAGACTCGTTGAGCTAGGATGCATAGAAGGGGAATGGATAGACTGTAGTGGTGGTGGTGGTGGTGGTGGTGGTGGCATTAAGAAATGGGTTCCAGTCGTAATATCCTGTCAGTGAAGGATAAATCAGTGAAGGTGTAGCTAGAGTTTATTTTTCAGATTAAGGGTTAGGGATTGAGGTGGGTTGTGGTACTTTAACATTTTAATGTTGCTGCATGTGAGACTTTGGGAATGCATGAAATTCTGAGATTATGTTGTAAGCATCAATGTATTCCAAACAGACCCACTAAAATCTGTCTATTCAACTGTAGTTATAAAAAAATAATGCAATACTAATTTTTGGCACTCTACCCTCTTATGTTTGAACAAAATAGATGACGAAAGGAGAGTTTGCTGAAAACTGCGCAGACTTTATCAAGTTCATAAGCGGGTCTGCATTGAACTCCGTCGTACCAGCCCTTGCCCGCATCGTGGGAGTCGACGCTTTGAGGGCTTTGAGTACCCAAGCAACCAAGGGATCCTTGTCAAGACCAGGATCTTCAGCTAGCAGCTATGAGGAGTCTCAGAAGGTAGTTTTTTCTCAGACTGACATGTCCAGGAAAGGCAACAAGTCTTCCAGCTGCATCGACATCCAGGAAAAGCTTACTGATTTGGAACGGCAACTGCGCTCCCTCACCGTGGAGCCGCACAAATCAGGCATTGGCTCTTGGCACAGCTTTTCTGGCAAGAGGTAAGTTCAAAATCATAGTGCCTTAAAGCCATGGTCTGTAAGATTTCCAGTTATTCAGTAGTAGTATCTAGTACTACAACTGTCTTACCTGATAATAACCAAAACATAGCTTATCAATACTGTTTTCATTAGTTGCTTGTTTACTCTTTGATTGTATGTAGAAATTACAGTGTGGCAGTCCTAGATTGCTATGTGCATTTCTTGACAATTTATGATATATAGCCATTGATTCTTGAAGAATATCACTTTTTGATGCCTCACCAGCTTAATACACCTGTCTTATCCTGTCATAGCCCATAATATAAGGCTATCTCCAATGTTTACAAAAAACAGGAACATATACAAACACTATAGCTTCAAAATATGTTTAAAACCCTATGTTGATGTCACAGACTGTCAGTTCTTGCATCTAGAATTCTGTCTATGAATTTGAAAGTGGGAACATTCCTCCAACCCCATCCCTCAGCTTGACGTGGCAGGGCTGACGCTCTGTTGTATTTCAAATGTCAGATTTTGGCTTTAAAAACGTACTCTAACAATTGCTGATCAGGATTTAATTCAAGAGAGAGGCTATGTCTACATTACCCCCCTCACCCTGACTGTGTTGACTCATTTTCTACTATGCTGTGTGATTAATTCGGAGAAACATTCATTGGACACATAGTAATATGTAGCCTACGCTCTTTTAGCAGACTTCTAAGTACAGAATTAACATGTTAACTTCTCTTTTTCTTTGCTTGTTATTTCTTGTAATGTTACCCTAATGTAGATCATCTGCTAAGGACAGCTGGACGCAGGAGGTGATCAACTGCCTCCTTGACAAAATGGGGGGAGAACAAGCGAGCTCTGAGCTGTGGTCGATGTCATCTAGCCCTGGCACCAGGTCACCTAAGCTGACCCATTACATGATCCAGGAAGCAGCTCTGCACGTAGATGCCACCCTTACGAGGGTCATTAAGAACATTGCCTCAGTTCAGCCCTCTCCTGAGCCAGTCAGAGGTAGAGAGGCTTCTGGTGCTACGTCATCTGAGATGCTGGGAGGCATGGACGTGGGCTCTGACAAGGTGTATTTCATCTCTCATCAATCAAAGTCCAACTACTCATCTCAGTCATCAACTCCCCCTCCAGACATTGTGAAGAGTATAAGTGGCATCAACCCTGAGAGCTCAGAGCATTCTGGGTGGAACGACATCCAGCTGGCAGATGGCAGCTCCTGTAAAATCAGAACAATCTACAGGAGTGCGAGTGCATTTTCACTGGCAGAGGGAAGCTTGAGTGACTTTGAAGCCGACCAGAGATCGTGCACTAAGGAAGTAATCAGCCAGATCGTGGTTACATACAACTCTGACCTATCGCTAGAGGAACACCCTTGTGTGTTAGAGAGAGACTCTGATGTGTCCCTTGCAGCTGACAATTTTACTGAAGGGGTCATTTTGCTAGCACCTCCTCATCAGCTCACTGCCTCACAGTCTCACCAAGCCTGCTCTCTCAGCGCCTTGTGATGCTAGACACGCAAGAAGGCAATACCCTGATTGAGACAAATGTCTCCTCCCACAGTTTATGAGGCAATAGGAGACTCTACAGCGTGGAATTCAAGGCAAAAGCTACACAGGCGGTAGCAAAAGCCTTACTGAAATGTCAGTCGTGGAATCCTATTGTGACCGACTCAGTCCAAATTTTAGCGGATAACACAGCCTTAGACATTGTAGAGATATGGGTGGGTGGCCTCTGCAGTTGGACCCAAACTCTCCAATCACAGACAGGACTCAACATCTCAGAGGAGAGGATGTTCTCAGCGGCTCTGGACATATACCAAAGTACGGAACATAAGGTGACAGAGTTTTTTGCTCTGCACAAATGTTTATGTTCTATTTTGAAAGAGAAGGAGGCCCCCCTAGAGAGGCTATCAAAGCAAGACAGGGTTGAGGCTCCCATTTTGACCACGACCTCCACACAAACCAGTGTCAGACACCTGCCACAGCCAGTAGCCACAGAATGTCCTCAACCACAGGTTGCCCTCAGTGCCTCTGAAGGAAACCAGGACCAGAGTGACCCATTGGACAACTGTTCAAAAGAGGTTTTGACCCAGATGATGACCCTGTATGTTTCTGAGGTGACAAGCAAAGATGACTTAGCCAGTCTCAATGTGACTCTGGAGGACAGAAGCTTATTGGAAAAAAGAGATTCCAAGTCATTTTACAGTGGATGCAATACAACAGATGACTCAAGAACCAGCAGTGTCTGCTCACTTCTCATTTCTCCAGCAAGCATTCAGAAGCTCTCCAGTGAGGCATTCCACACGAAGGCCATGAGGGTAGTTAATGATATCCTTCTTAAATCCCTGAAGAGCTCTGACACTTCCATATCTTTGGAGCGTTCCAGCATCGGGTCAAGCCATACAGATCTGCAATATAGCTCTATAGGCTCCAGAACCTCTCAGTACTTTCATTGTGCAGCCAGACATATCGTTAAAACATTTGGCAGTGCCATGAGGAATATTTTGAAATCAATGCAAGTGTCTTGCATTGACCTCCTGAGTGGGCCTGAAATGCTTTTGAGCAGACTGGCCATGGCTTTAGCACCCTCGGTTGGCCAAATTGTCCGTAAAAAGATGAGGGGCTTTTTCATTAAGCAGAAGCGTTTACAAGACAAGGATATACCCAGCCACAACAGAAGAAAGACCTGAGCCTCAGCCTACTAAGTCTGCATGCTCAATGCGACCAGCATCCTCACGCTCAAAAGCCAGTCGTAAAGATTTTGACTTTGGAAGTTTACCAGGCACTCCTGATCTTCCAGACATGTCTATGACTGATCATCACCCGATTGTCAGATCTTCCGTGATTGACACGAGTGACTCTGTGGGAGAAATTCAGTGTCAGGAGTGTGACAATGTCAGGAAAACAATTTCCGCCATTGTTGACGTCGTAATGGATAACAGGAATACACAGGAGGAGGCAGGCCAGGTGTTTTCCTATGAACCTGCAAAAGCATTGAAGAAGTTAATTTCTGGTGGACACATTAAGTCCTTATCCAGAGAGCTGACAGATCAGGTCCACCAACTAATCCTGCTAATGGAGTCAAACTCTCAATACCAAATTGTGCCAGCTGGAAAAAGTGTTTCGTGTTCCGCTCTTCTTCAAAAATGTGGATGGAGGGGAAAAGTAATTGAGAGGCCAACTGAATTCACCTTTGATCTCATCTATCTCTTCGCAGAAGAGGCTTTCAAGCGTTTATTACGAGATCTGATCAGTCCGATTCATTCATCAGGGTCGGATTCAGATTCTTTCTCTGATGAAACCCAGAGTGCCATTGTGAACCTGTTCACCAGGACAATGGTGAATCAGGTGATGAGAAGTATCTCATTGACACCGGTTCAAGAGGAAGTTGTCAGTATCCAAAATGGAAATGCTGTTTCATCACCTGCTGATCTTAATCAAGCCCTCCCTCCACCTGAGGATGCAAAGAAAACCCGGCTACATCGTTTCCTGCCCACGCTCCCCAAATTCAGGGTCTGTATTACATGGTAGACATTTATAATGTGAATATTTTGCAATTGGCTGGTTTTCAGATTGTGTGCAGCACACCGATATCATTTCTAACAATTCAATTCAATGTTTTCTCACCAGGGACTATTGATATCAAATGAAACATAATATCTCTCACATTTCAGCTTCCCAAGAGGAACAAAACGAAGCAGAAAGTCCAACTAGGTAAGGACGACCAAGCTAATGACAGTGATATTCAGAGTAAGTTAATTAACTTTCAAGCAGCAGTTGCGGATACTGTACTGTGCGTATGTGGATTAGATTAGATGGATTAGAACTGGTATGCCCAATGGAGAGATTTATGAAGTTACAGAATAATAGAGTGGAGTCATCGTAGGTATCAACTATCTTTTTTAGAAGTGAAATGTTTATGACACACAGTAGCCTATCGTAATGACATACATAATGTGATACTGTATATCCTCACTCTCTTACAGTGCTTGATGGAGAGACACAGGCCTCCACATCTAAAGACGGAGTCAATGGCCCTGCTTCCACTCAAACCAACGGGAAGAAAGCTTCACTCTTTGTCCGGGCGTTCCGTACCATGAAGAAAGCTATCCCTAACCCATTCAAGATGTGTGGCAAGAAGTAACTCAGCCACCAACCTTTACAAATCAGTGACAGTGGTATAAAAATATCTCAAAAAGGACACATATGACATACTCACATCCGCAAGACATATAACATACGCACACACACGCACACCCACACCTTCCCTAAAACCTGTCCACCTTTACACGAGCAAAGACCCTCACACACACACACACACAGATACACACATACACCTTCCCACCAACCTGCCCACCTCTACAGGAGCAAAGACCCTCACACACACACACACAGACCACACATTACTTGACAATTATTATATACCGTGTACTGAGTTTGTATGAGAAAGTGAGCATTAAAATATTCTCAAGTACAAGATTGTCTTTGCTTTAATTTTGGGCTTTAATCACCCTCTGAAAGGGATTGTTGAGTTGTATGCTCAGTATGATTTTCTGCTCAGATGGTAACCAAACAAGACTTGATGCATTTACAATGTTCAGGAAGACGCAAAATAAAATATAGTATAATACTTATTATCCTCTAGGAGGACATCAACTCCTAATTCTTGTAAATTGTACTGTTATTTTGTTTATTGTTTTAGCCTTTGAATCTATGTATTCATCACCCAATTTAGGTTTTCTGCTTTTTTCTTTTAATGAGAGAGCTTTTCTACAGATGAATCACAAGCACAGCATAGACAAGGACATGTTTTGGGAGATATGCCTGCACCCAATGGCACAGAGAGTGACACAGTGATTGACATGCAGCTTGTTTTGACATTAATAATGTATTCCTGGGACACATCTAAACTCATTATCCCTTTCTCAATTGTTAGAAACTCGATTCATCGATTCCTCTCCTCCGTCCTTCACTCACTTCCTTCTCAAAAAGCATTGGAGGAGACTATCTAAGGGGGAGGAACAAAGTATACTATGAGTCGCTTTGGATAAAAGTATCAGCTAAATATTATATATTATTAATAATTGAGCAAGGGCCATTGTCTTCACAGGGTAAATGGGGTAAGGGAAGATGGGTGGGGGATTTGGTGAAGATTATTGCTAGGTTAATTTTGGAGTTTAGTTCGAATCATCTTCAGGAATCAATGAATCATTCATTTAAAAGTCCAAACATTGATGTACCAATTATATACAATATACCAAGTGTTTGATGAGTAAACATTAGATAAGGGGATGAGAGGTATACATCTAAATGTAATTAATCCATGCCTAGGTTGCCCACTCATAAGAGAGGCTGAGCTGCTGCACCATGTACTTGATCAGCCAAGAACATTGGGGTGATCCTTGACAACCACTTATCCTGTGTGGCGAACATCACCGCGACAGCACGCTCCTGTCGATTCTTCTTCTATAACATTTATCCTCACCAAAGAAGCAGCACAACTTTTGGTCCAAACACTTGTGATCTCTCGCCTTGACTACTGCAACGCACTCTTGGCCGGTCTCTCCGCCTCCACCATCAGGCCTCTGCAGCTCATCCAGAACGCTGCCGGCCGTCTCGTGTTCAATCTCACCAAATTCTCCCATGTCACGCCCCTCCTCCGCACCCTCCACTGGCTCCCGGTAGCAGTTCGCATCACATTGAAGACCCTGGTGCTCGCCTACTGGGCGGCAAAGTGAACAGCCCCTCCCTACTTGCAAGCAATGGTCAGCCCCCAAACCCCTGCCCGATCACTCCGCTCTTCCACCTCGGCTGGCCGTCTGGCACCGCCGCCTCTACGTGGATGCAGAAGGTAACGGCTTTTCACTGTCCTGGCGCTGGTGGAATGAGCTTCCCACTGCTGTCATGACTGCAGAGTCACTACCAATCTTCCGACATAGATTGAAGACCCATCTCTTCAGGCTACATCTTAACGGTCCCCCCTCTCAATTACTTTTCCCCTCCATCCACATTTTTGAAGAAGATGGCTTTAACATGTTCCATTACGGCTGTAAACTATCCATACTGCCCTCCCATCACTTACTTGACTGCTGTAGCTATCTGCCTGCGTGCACACGCACACACATGCACATGCACACACACACAGTCCTTGTTCCATAATGTAACTTTAACAAGTGTGTAGCTCTTGACTCATCTGAACAATGTTCATTTACAGTATAGTGCTACGTTTTCTAATTGCACTCCTATTCTTAGTGCTGCCTGCCATCAAAGTATTATCCAATGAGAAAATGTGTGGATTCCTACATCGCAATGTCTAATGAGACAATTCAATTGATTGGAAATGATACTGATGTTGAATTTTCAAATTGTCTTTGTGAGAACTAACAGAGACACAGCGTGAGTGTCAGCTCCCAACCAGTCAGTGCATTTAGCTGACCACAAATAATTGCTGCGCCTGCTTCTGTGAGGGGCAGCCTGTGTGCATTTTGTCTTGTGAAAAAAGGTATATTGCACAATGATTAAAGTCAGACAATTTGCCATTTAGGTCAAAGTATGTGTATTTTTGACAATACATTATATTTTCTTGGCTCCTCCTGAAACTATTTCCCAGGTGCCGTGATATAGCTACAGAGCTAGCCTGTTTGAAAAGTTAGCGCCCAGAGTGAAATACAGTATAACCCTCCGAACCCCCTTCACCGGCTTCATTTACGACTGAGTCAAACAACCTTTCCGCACATTTGATTGAGAATTGCTTCTTCTTACAATTTACCCATCTTCTAATGGCTACTTCCAGCATGATAATACACCATGTCGGAAAGCAAAAGTCGTCTCAAACTGGTTTCATGAAAACATGATAATACTCAATAACATTTGCTATCCAGTTAAATGGTCTAAGGCAATCCATTCCATTGGTTTGAATCACACAGTTGGCACACACACACCATATGATGGTAGACCATAACCCATATGGTTAACAGCGGCATCATGCAGGCTAAGGGACAGTGTGCTAGGACAGATTGTGTGTGTGTGTGTGTGTGTGTGTGCGTGCGCGTGACTTGACATGGTCTAGACAGAAGGTAGCGTAGGCTGTTTTGGGAATAGCTCATGTTGTGGTTGTGTATTGCTAAGAGTTTAATGTCACCGTCAGTAAGTTGAATGCTGCTGTAGTGTGTTGATAAGCTGTTGTAGTGTTACAGGTTATGTTGTGATTCTGTCATGAAGTGTTGTGTTAGTCCGTCTGCTGGAGATAATTGGAATTACATAGCTGATTGATTTGCCTTTTTTGAGAGTATGGCAAGAGTGGACGTTAATCAGTCTGATTTTGAGCCATAAAGTATTTCCAAATAATATGTTATACTATCTTCCTGTGAGTTCATGTCTCCATATGTTTCGTTTTGTCTCTAAACAGGCTGTTTTAGTGTTTTTGCTGTCAATAGCTGATTGATAGTGATAATGATTGATTGATATACTGTATAACTAATAATATGCCCAAGTTGCTGTTAACAAGCCGTTGCTGTTAAACATGCTAACTAGCTACTGGTTAACTGGCTGCATAACATGTTGTGTCTCAGCACCACCATGCAGTATGTGATCCTGACCTATATGAAGCACCTGGGGGTGAAGGAGCCTCGCAGCCTCGAACCCAAACGAGTCCGTCTCAACTTCCTGCCCAAGATCAAGGTATGGTTCAGCACTGAACACACACATGCATGCACATAAGCACACACACACACACACACACGTCTACATATGCACACACACACGCACACATGCAGGCATGTACGTGTGTGCGCGCGCACACACACACACATACGCACAGTTACAAATTAGCATCAATAGAGCTGTTTCGTTCTGTACTAAGCAAATACCTTGTCTCATTTGGCATTTTGAATAAGCCTTGCTTGACAAATCTCTTCAACGCAATACAGCTTGAAAAAGCCATTTAAAATGTGTTACACTGTTCTGCTTCTTTCACCCCCAGCAGTAACATGGTTGCTCACTTGTTTAGGGCCTTCTTCTCATGTCTTCTCTCACTAATATTTAATGTCTGGGTTTATTACGTCGAGCAGAAGAGCATCAAGCCTGAGAAAGAGGGGGAAGAGAAGGTGAAGAAGCCTCGGTTTCCCAGCATCCTCGGCTCTCCCCGGCGCCCCAGCCGGGTAGACTCCACATCAAGTACGTATTGAGAACACTAGAAAGTGCTGTGTGCTCAGGTGTCAAGTGTTCTGTGTTGCTATTGCCTTGGCAATACTTGGTTTGGCAATAATTGGTTTGAAACAGACTTGACACACTAGAAATGGCATATTATTTCTCAACAGCGTAATAAAAAAAATAAAAAAAATCATTCTGAGAAAATAACTCAAAAAAGATCATCAAATGACTCCAAATGTGAACAAAAATAATGCTCAACAGGCCTACTTATACCCCATTCTATGTCAAAGGTACACATCTAGAACAGATGAAGCTACATGGCCATCTCTCTCTCACTCCCCCCCCCCCCTTGCTTTGTCAAATTCCCTCCTCTCTACGACATGTCTTTGTTGTAACAGCGGCCCAGCCTGCCTCAACAATGACCCATCCGGGGTGCTTACCACGTAATCGCAAGGTTCCTGGTTTGATTCCGACCCTCGACCTATCTTGCATGTCGTCCCTCCTCTCTCTCCCATCCTTCCTGTCAATCTCTACTGTCTCTATCCCAATAAAGCAGAAATGCCCTAAAAACATATTTAAAAAAACAAAAAAACAATGATCCGCTCTCCTCCTCTCATTTCGTGCCGACAGGTCTCACTCCCTCCTCTGCCCAGCCCAGACTGAGCGAGGGTCTCCACACCGGCGACGCCCAGGACGGCATGCCTCACCCAACCAGCACCCACTATGACTTCAGCCCCTGCAGCCTGGACCAATTACAGGAGGAGGAGTGCGAGACAGACAGGTATGGACACTTGACTTGGAGAAGCAAAGAGCGACGGAGGTCAAATATAAATACATCTTATTTAAAAATATGCGGCATTCATGGATGTGTTGAGGCATACTGTAGGATTATGGAATCATGGGCAATTTACATTCCTTGCCCAAACCAAATAAGGTGTCACTTATTATGAAACTAAGAATTGTGTTGAAGTTATTTCATTAGTTTCTATACGTTGTGCTTGGACATTACTTGTCGAATACAAGACCTGACTTGTTGACAGCACCTCTCTTCATTATACAGTATGCTCTGAGTACATACATAGTTACACTAGTGGGGGTTGTTATTGTTGTCACCAGTGGAAAATATACAGCTTGCATTCTGTAAATACTTGATAGGAAAGAAATTCTGCTGCTGCTTCGCTCTCCATCTAAGGTGCATGGATTGAGGAGCAAACTGAAGTGAAGAGGAAATTCAGCAGCTCTTGGAGGACAATGTAACTTGAAAAAATTAATTAAAAAAAAATATTTTTAAAACCAATGTTCAGCCTTCAGCATTCATCAGGGTTTAGTGCTATAGAAATGTGTTTCTCAAATCTATCATTAACGGTTTCCACACGCTTTTTTCATTGCATTGCCATATAATCAATTGGTCATTGATGCGTCACGAATAACGACAATGCGTCGAAAATTAAAGAAATGTAAACATGAATTATGTCATTACTGTTGAAGCATTGAAAAGATGTATGCGTAAAGGCGTCATACGTCACAGTGGCATGCCTGAAACACAAAGGAATTGGAGAAACGTGCCTACAGGGCGGTTGAATCGGCGTCTCCCCCTGATGGAGCAAAGTTGTTACATTTACAAAGATAAGCTCTGCGCTCATGAGCAATTTATATGAAGCAACTGTGCTGCGAGTATCGAAGCAGTCGTCGTGAATGGATAAAATGCAATGTTTCAAACAGATCTGATGAATTCACTTACTTTGAAAAAGTGTGCGTCGGGGAGTCCTTTTGACACGAAGCGAAAATCTACAGTCAAGCGTCCTTCAGCAGACAACCTTGTGTTCTTTATAGTCATGAGAATGTTGTCAAAACGGCAGAAAAAAATTGTCACAAACGAAATATTTTTTCTACACATTAAAATTAACAAAGAAATAAAAAGAGCTAGCCTGATACAACGAATGTTCATGGCGATGCAAATCTAAAGACATTTCGAACTGTTCTGTTGCACACGTTGGGACTAATTTTATTTTTCTACAAGAATCATTTGCCATGACGGGAATCGAACCGTGGTCGCCGGGGTAAAAACGCAGATTCCTATCCGACAGACCATTTGGGAAGACGTGATATCTGCACCCTAAGATCTAAGTGTCATTTTGATGAGGTCTGTAGCCGAGGCCATAGAGCACACCAAATAAATAATCAGGTGTTTAAATATCTTTGTCGTTTTGAAAAATGACCATTGTCACCTGCACAGCAATGGCATGCGGCCACCATTGAAGAAATGTGTTTCTCAAATCTATCATTAACGGCTGTTTCCACACGGTTTTTTCATTGCATTGCCATATAATCAATTGGTCATTGATGCTTCACGAATAACGACAATGCGTCGAACATTAAAGAAATGTAAACATGAATTATGTCATTACTGTCTAAGCATTGAAAAGCTGTATGCGTAAAGGCGTCATACGTCACAGTGGCATGCCTGAAACACAAGGGAATTGGAGTAACATGTGCCTACATGGGGAGTCGAACAGGCGTCTCCCCCTGATGGAGCAAAGTTGTTACATTTACAAAGATAAGCTCTGCGCTCATGAGCAATTTATATGAAGCAACTGTGCTGCGAGTATCGAAGCAGTCGTCGTGAATGGATAAAATGCAATGTTTCAAACAGATCTGATGAATTCACTTACTTTGAAAAAGTGTGCGTCAGGGAGTCCTTTTGACACGAAGCGAAAATCTACAGTCAAGCGTCAATCAGCAGACAGCCTTGTGTTCTTTATAGTCATGAGAATGTTGTCAAAACGGCAGAAAAAAATGGTCACAAACGAAATATTTTTTCTACACGTTAAAATGAAGAAATAAATAAAAAGAGCTAGCCTGATATAACTAATGTTCGATGCAAATCTAAAGAGATTTCGAACTGTTCTGTTGCACACGTTGGGACTCATTTCATTTTTCTCATTAGTGTCCATTAGCAGAGCCAATCGCAACGCCCAATTCCATTAGTGCGCCATTACTCCCCATTAGCAGAGCCAATTCCAGCGCTCCATTCCATTAGTGCGCCATTTTGTGGGCGGGTGACGTTTGGCTAACTGTGGGCTTTCGTCACACTGCTCAGATCACACTGGTAACCTGGCTTGATATATTGATTTGATCAATTGAATTGTTTATATAAATTAATACTTTCTTGTCTTATCAGTTCACAGCACCACACTTGCAGCTCTCGTTGTTTGTTGACGAGAGACAGACGCTAGTTCTACGTTCCTTATATTAGTTGAATCACTAAGATAAGATCTCCGATGATGAAATATGTGCTTGTCACTTGTTTTCTGGCGAAATGTTGAAACTGTCGGCTGTGTCTTTTCATTATACCATTAAGTGCAGAGTGATCCATTTTAGATAGATTGATTTGATTCTGCGAACAAATAGAGACAGAATATCAACAAAGAAGTCCAGAAAAAACACATTATATAAAGTTATAAATTAATTTGCATTTGATCGAAGGAAATAAGTATTTGATCCCCTACAAACCAGCAAGAATTCTGGCTCATACAGACCGGTTATATGCCCATGAGGCACACAGATTAGTCCTGTCACTTTAGGAAAAGTACTCCTAATCTCTGCTTGTTATGGGTATAAAAGACACCTGTCAATAGAATCAATCTCTTCCATTCCAACCTCTCCACCACCATGGGCAAGACCAAAGAACATTCAAAGGACATTAGGGTAAGAGTTGTAGACCTGCACAAGGCTGGAATGGGCTACAAGACGATCAGCAAGAAGCTTGGTGAGAAGGAGACAACTGTTGGTGCAATTATTAGAAAATGGAAGAAATACAAAATAACCATCAATCGCCCTCGGCCTGGAGCTCCATGCAAGATCTTGCCTCGTGGGGTAAGGATGATCATGAGAAGGGTGAGGGATCAGCCCAGAACTACACGGGAGGAGCTTGGTAATGATCTCAAGGCAGCTGGGACCACAGTCACCAAGAAAACCATTGGTAACACACTACACCGTAACGGATTGAAATCCTGCAGTGCCCGCAAGGTCCCCCTGCTCAAGAAGGCACATGTACAGGCCCATCTGAAGTTTGCCAATGAACACTTAAATGATTCAGAGAAGGCTTGGGAGAAGGTAATGTGGTCAGATGAGACCAAAATTGAACTCTTTGGCATAAATTCGACTCGTCGTGTTTGGAGGGAGAGAAATGCTGAATGCTACAATCCCAAGAACACCATCCCCACCGTCAAACACGGAGGTGGAAACATTATGCTTTGGGGTTGTTTCTCTGCTAAGGGTACAGGACGACTTCACTGCATTGAGGGGCCAATGGACGGGGCCATGTACCGTAAGATCTTGGACGAGAACCTCCTTCCCTCAGCCAGAGCACTGAGGACGGGTCGTGGATGGGTCTTCCAGCATGACAACGACCCAAAACATACGGCCAAGGCAACAAAGGAGTGGCTCAAGAAGAAGCACACTAAGGTCATGGAGTGGCCTAGCTAGTCTCCAGACCTTAATCCTATCGAAAATTTGTGGAGGGAGCTGAAGCTTCGAGTTGCCAAGCAAAAGCCTTGAAACCTTTTTGGAGATTTGGAGAGGATCTGTAAAGAGGAGTGGACCAAAATTCCTCCTGAGATGTGTGCAAACCTGGTGACCAACTACAAGAAACGTCTGACTTCTGTGCTTGCCAACAAGGGTTTCTCCACCAAGAACTAAGTCATGTTTTGCTTGGGGATCAAATACTTATTTCCTTCGATCAAATGCAAATAAATTTATAACTTTATATAATGTGTTTTTTCTGGACTTCTTTGTTGATATTCTGTCTCTGTGTTAAAATAAAAGTACCATAAAAATTATAGACCGCTCATTTCTTTGTAATCAGGCAAACTAACAAAATCAGCAGGGGATCAAATAATTATTTACCCCCACTGTATATACTATTGATCTCCTTTTCGTAAAGTGGTGCATGATGTCTCGACGGCGCACCCTCTTCTCAGTTTCGAATCAAATGTTTGCAACCAATTGTCTTCTATGAGATTAATCTTTTTCAGCTGTATAGTGGTAAAGCAATCTTAATTTTTCGAGTTTTCGTGTTTTCCGAGATAATTCCCTGCCTTCTGCGTATCAACTATTGTATTGTTTTTATTGTAAAGTGGCGGATGTCTCCTTTCCTTAAATTTATATGCAGTACCGACCGTTGCTTGTTGTGTTTTACTCATTTTAAAATGGATTAAATTCAAAGAACTTGCCATCAATCCACACACAATATCCCAGAATGACAAAGCGAAAACACATTTTTTGAAATTTCAGTAAAGTTAATAAAATTGAAATACAGAAATACCTCATGTACATAATATTCAGACCCTTTGCTATGACACCCTTAAAATGAGCTAAAATGCAAAAATGTCATCAACAAATCACTCAATGAATTGAATTGAGTCTATTTTAATGCAAGGATAATAGTTCATATAATTTTAGAATTAATATCTTTGTTTTTATAGGGTGTCTGATTAGCATAGGAATCAATTCCACACTGTGGATAAGGTTGTCATTACAAACGGAGAAAATGGTGTGCGTGTGTGTGTGTGTGAGAGAATATAGTATACACTTTGTGACAAAAAGTGATGACGTCACATAAATTTAATCATCGAAAATAATACTTGAAAATTATAAGTCCCGCCCCTTTGGGGGCGGATGTGGTGGGCTGTTGATGCTTGCCCAATGAGACGTGTGTGAGAGGCTAAGGTGTTCTGGTGTTTGTCGGAACTTGACATTTTTATGAGGCTGTGGTCACCCCCATAGGATATAGAACCGTGAGAATGGATTGGATGGATTAGGGGGTTTCCCTGGGGCCCTGAACTGTCTGAAGACCCACCGGGGTTCAGCTAAAGTTTGTCACTGATAAGGGCTGTGTGATGTGTGGTGATGACTTTATGCTGCATACAGACATCTATGTCCAAATTGCATATGAGGCTTAAAATAAAAGTTCAATACTGAGGGTTAAAATGTGCAATTAAAAAAGGCAATTAAAAAATGGTTAGGCTGCTACTCTAGTGGTAGTAATGTGTTCAATAATGAAGGGTTAGGGTTAATAAAATGGGGGATTAAAAAATGGTTAAATTTTTAAAAATGTTTAGTTTCAAACGTGGGTCTGACCCATGTCGCGGACGTGTCACTGATAAGATCACGTGTTTCCCGGGCAAAAAGGTGTATATATATTACCCTGTGTGAGATCTGTAGTAGTTGTTGCTATATGACAGTGTCTAAAATGGCGTCTACAAGGATGGTGTGAGAATTGGACGGGTGTTTATTGCCCCATGAGACGTGGGTGAGAGGCTATGGTGTTCTGGTGTTTGTAAAATTAGTTGTAGCATCTTGACATTTTTATGAGGATGTGGTCACCCCCATAGGCTATAGAACCGTGAGAATGGATTGGATGGATTAGGGGAATCCCAGGGCCCTGAACTGTCTGAAGACCAAATTGTTAGGAAAGTATTTGTTGGTCGTACAAAGCTTTTGGCTTTTTCCTTTTTTTCTACATGCCAATGGAACAGCATTTCCAGCACCTTTTTTATATTTGAGATGGATATGGGAAGTTTAGAAACCAATGCTGGATAACAATACAATCTGACTTAAAGAAGCGTATTGCATATCTTTGAATATAGACATGTTGCATATGTAGGTATGTTCGTAAGTAACATGTCAGTAAAGAAAAGGGTAATGAAAGTCATAGCAGCTCACCACCAAAAATCTGAATTTGACTATGGGTATTGTCTCTTATTTTAACCCTTGGCTTGACATTTTAAATGTACAACATGTACCGCTATATTCCCATAGACACATATAGAGTTCATGAAAAGTATCACTAATTTGGAACGTTATCTCACAATTTGTTATTTAGGTCGATTTTTAGGATAGAACTTGAGTTGATGGTATTATTGTGGGAACTCAAATCAGTCACTCAGCTTTTTCTATTGGCTACCCTCATCAATGCAGAATATGTGCTTGTCCAATAAAATGTGAATGTTCTCGTTTCAGTACGCTGAACGCTTCATCTTTCACTCCACCGTTTCCTAAATCATTTTACCTCATATCCTTTGTGCATCCTAAATTTGTTTCTAATACTGCTTATTCATGTTTTAAGTTACCTATTTATACCAGCACCTTAGATTACCAGACCTGTACAACATTTGATAACAATGTTATTTTTGCACTAAAATAAAATGACTTTTGGAGCTATTGCTTGAGTTGAGTCTAGTGTGTTTCAGATGGTTGGACGTTCAGATTGTTCTGTTTTAGAGAGGAGAGGTGATGAGGGCAGGTGGATGTTCATCATGAAGCTTACTTTGTTTAATACCAGGCTAGTTTGTCTGGTGAGACCACACCAACTCATTGCATAGCTTGTTAACCAACTGGTCCCGGATAATGTACGTGCACTACTAATTCAGAAATTCATTTTTACACCCATTGGTCGAGAGGGATACTAACTAGCCAACTAGCATGCAGTGGGTGATATTACAGAGAATAATGCCTTTAATGTTTTATTACAGAAATAACTGCCAATAGGTTGTCATTGAATCTCCCCCCATAAAATGTTGCTGTTCATTAGTTATGATCTCAGTTTTGAGCTATGGTGAAGCGTAACAGTGCATATGCAAAACATTGTGAAACTGACATTTATTTTGACTTTTGTTGGACATTCAATATGTAGGCTAGGCTATATCTTACTGGTTGTTTGTAGTCTGTCTGTCTATCTCTAGTGTGTGGAAAGTATCCAGCAAATTGGTTCTTCGATGAATATGTGTAGGCCTAGTACTTGTTTCTGTGGTCACCGAAACTACAGCATTTATAGAGAAGTCAAGCTGCAAAAATGCATCATGGAATGTTGCCACTGGCCATGCAGGTAGAACTAGTTACATATCAGGATGTAGTTGAATTATCTGTCAACCTGTACATTTTTCATCGTTGGGGGACACAGTTTATCTGAAGCTAATCTATTTCCAGTGAATGGATATGTTCATGGGTGTGTGTGTTGTCATTCCAATGAGGGATAAGTGCTTAATTTGAGAGTGACCTGAACAATAGCAAGCCCAGGATGTAAATAATGAAATCACATTTAAATCATACATGCACCATTTCTAGTCTAGTACTTGCATAAAAACTAGGCTTAAGGGTGCCCTCTGATCAGATCTTGACAGTTTTTAGGGAAAAGGCACATTTAATTGCGAAAGAGTATGGTTATGAGGGGTCTGTTTTGTTTAACTAAATGGCATATCATCATGGATATCATAGACCAATTCAGCTCACCAGTAGGCACATTTCACGTGCCTCTGTTGCTTGAATGCAACAATTGAATTGGATTCAATTGGATTGTCTGTTGATCTTTTTTCATCATGCTTAATCGAGTTGTTGGGAGTGTTTTAGAGATTGTTTAACGTCGTCATTGCTCGGCTTTACCCTTTGTTGGTTTGTATGACTTCTTCAACTGGTCCCTACATGGATGTCTCAGTTCAGTTGTCAATCTCCATTCAAAATGGGCTAAGAATAGTATAGATGGATGCCTTTTCCATATGACCCATATTTCTCTGTGTTGCAGAAGGACATTCAAGCAAACAATGTTAATAACAAAATGAAACGTGAATCTGGGTTTGCACTATTGTAGGCCTATAGCCTACTGCTGACCATCTAAACATCTCCTAAAAGTATAATGTCAGATATATAGGCACAGTAATGCCTCTCTTTGCCTTTCTCCTATCTTCCCCTGAAGAGCTAACCTCCCCTTATAGTAGAGTATAACTTATTTTCTTAATTCAAAGGTAACAATAGGTAACACTGAATGTACTGAAAGCCAGAGTGTTGATATACTTTCAGAAATGACGTATCCACCTGTAATATGCGTATTATGCATGTTCATTAACTTGAACTTATTGACCCCTCAAATTGGGATAGTAAGAAGTCGAAGTTGTCTTTGTTTTCTGATGTCTGTTCTCTGGCAAAAATTGACCCTAAGAATGAGACTGATGGAACATTAGTCATGTTAGTCGTTGAATTGGCATCTACTAGAAAGATTGAATTTGAGCTGGTGCGAAGATTGGTCCTACTTTGTATTGCCTGTTGAGGTGCTGTAATAGAGGAGCTGTTACCATAGTTGCGGTGTCGTGTGATCTTATTCGATGTTTAATTTTGGCTTCAGCTTTTACTATTCATATTCCCATCAGACGACAGTTTTTTCCTCAAGTAACCAACAGAAACAATTAATGTTTGTCACCTTTTGCGGAATGCCTGAAAATGTTATGGTTATCGTTAAACCCCCCTACAACCTTTAATACGCGTAATGGCACCATAACAATGATGCTTCTCGTACCGTTGTCCGTTATGGTTTATGAGTTGACTTCTCTTGTATTTTTGTTTGTTTAGCTTATGTCTAGATGTTGCTCTTTTATTCCCCAAAAATATGTATGATGGCTTCTGCAGGCCCTGCTACAGTATGATGATCACATATCTCACTCTGTTTTGAGTAGTCAACATTTTAGTTTATTTTATCGGGTCTTTTTTGGTTGCGTTCATTTGGAGAACTATGATCGTCGTCACGCAGAGCTTGGCTCCATCCATCCATCGACTCGCAGCGACTCTATCCTGAGAAAGTACGGTTGCAAAAGAAATCGGAGAACTTTCGTAGAGCTTCCCTAAACCGAACCAATGCCATATAGCTGAATTACATGCAACATGCAAGACATCATAACTAATAATGCAAGGTATTTTGTATCTTTCTGAAAGCATTGAGGGCTTCAGAGCAACTTGGCTTTTTATATACCAACTTGGAAAACCACCTCAGAACGGTCTCGGGTGCTAGTGTTGTATATCCCTAATTTATGATGACAAAGATCAATTTTAGTGACCAAATGACACAAGCCAATACTGTGTACAAACTTTATCATTTTACTTCCTTTAACCTTTAGTTAAGCAAAATTTGTAATTATGGATGAACTTTGAACGTTTTAGTATGTACATTAAAGTTCATGGGACCCAAATTTTGTAATTGGGAGTTCAAGTCTCAATGTTGTTATGTACGCATGCAAATCCTCCCTTTTTAAAATGTAGTAATACTGTAACTAAAACAACCAATGAACGCTCAGCAGACACTGAGTTGGGACTCATTTGTGTGGCAATATAAGATGTAGTCATGACTGGATGATATATTGATGTACCAATGAAATGGATATTTAGATTTGCAATGAATCACTATCAATATTCCTGCAATATGTTTTGGTAGTATAAATAGTGGGCTGCGGATTGAAAGAAAGAGGCATGTTGTTGGGATGTTGTAGGCAGAGCAATAATGACTAAAGTCTGAGTTGGAGTTATGATTTGCTGAGCAGTGTAGATGGGCCAACGTTAGGTAAGATGCATGGCAGGTATCACTCTGAGCTGTACCCTGGACTGGGGTCTCCAGCACGTCTTGTGGCAACTTTCATTTAACATTTAAGCATTGGTAGGAGGTCATCTAATTAATTGAATATAGGTTACCTGTAACTTTGCAAACCTATAAGTAGTGTTTTTAGTGGTTCGTAGTTGGCTTATAGACGTCACTGAGTGATCATCAAGGATCTAACATCTGCATCTTGAAGTGATGTTATCCAGTGCCGCAATAAAACCAGCGAGGCTTTTCTTGCCCTTTGCCATTTAAAGCTGTTTGTTGCAACCAGAAAACAAGAACAGTAGCACGCTATTCATTATCCAAATTTGATACAGTTTTTGATATGACGATAGATGTATTTTTGCATGCTACATTTTACAAAGGGAATACACATTTGAAATTACTTTTCTCAATGTATTTGTGACATGATATACTGATGTAGTGGCATATATCGGTCATTCAAGAGATCAATCGATTGAAAGGCACTGTACAGAGAAGGTTGTATGGAAATTAAATGAAAGTTCTTATGTCATTCTTGTTGTCTGAGCTGAAAACATCCCGCATGTTATTGTTTTATGTGTGCCTTTTCAGAGATTTCCTTTCCACCTCCCATATACTGGGGTTGCCATCCCTATTTCATTTACAGCGCCACATAAAATAATTTCTACATTAATTATCATGCAACCTTAAAAGTGAAGACGCTGCATAGAACGATCAGTATTTGTGTTTTGCACTTTCAAAGCAGTTTCAAAATTGCCCCACTTAAGGTTGGGCAAACTGACAAAAAAACAACAATAAAAGACGAGGTATTTTAAGCTATCGATAGGAATTATAAGGAATAATATGACTTTGAAGAGCTTTTCTAAAAAGGTAAAAGATATATCTATATATATATATCTCTATATATACATATCTATCTATATAGATAGATATTCATATATATTCATGAAGTACCTCATAAGCCTGATATATGCTGCATTGACTTTTCTCATTTCTTTTTTTCTTTTGTGTGCTTCATATTATCCAATAAAAAATTGTATTTCCCCTTTTTTGAGAGGTTTGATCATCACCTAAGGCTGTGCACTGGCCATGCAAAAGCTATTTTCTGATTAAGGAGGTCTTGAACAACATGTAGTGCTACATGTTCACTGTCAGATGGAATGAAAGGGTATGTATGAATCTGAAGCGGAATGGTTACGTAGGATTATGTGTAATTTATGCAATTGTTAACATTACATTTGATCAAAGGAATATTTCTAAATTGTAGCGACGGTACTTTCCATGTTTTGCTTTGTAAGGATGCTGTAGGTGTCCATATAGCCTAAAACACTGGGTTAAATCAATGAGGACTTAATGTCCACCAACACAACTATCGGGTACCTGGCGACTCCATGCTGGTCAATGTGACTGGTGATTCAGGTATTGCCGTGAAAGGGCTGTATCTGCTACTGTGTCCATCCCTGTCCTATTCCCCCGCGCCTTTCTCACACAGGGTCATATATATACACCTTTTTGCCCGGGAAACACGTGATCTTATCAGTGACACGTCCGCGACATGGGTCAGACCCCCGTTTGAAACTAAACATTTTTAAAAATGTAACCATTTTTTAATCCCCCATTTTATTAACCCTAACCCTTCATTATTGAACACATTACTACCACTAGAGTAGCAGCCTAACCATTTTTTAATTGCACATTTTAACCCTCAGTATTGAACTTTTATTTTAAGCCTCATATGCAATTTTGACATAGATGCCTGTATGCAGCATAAAGTCATCACCACACATCACACAGCCCTTATCAGTGACAAACTTTAGCTGAACCCCGGTGGGTCTTCAGACAGTTCAGGGCCCCAGGGAAACCCCCTAATCCATCCAATCCATTCTCACGGTTCTATATCCTGTTGAGTATTGAGCACTGCAATTGTACCCTAGTTGATTGAGGCATTCAGTAGGCCTATTACCATTCCATGTTTACACCGATAAAGCATTGACTTTTTCCTTGACATTTCCTGTCAGGTTTTCTTCATAATCACAGCATTCTTTGGCACAGGGAACATAGCATCCATTAACAGGTGGAGTGGAGAGACTGAGGCTATGAAACCCTTTCTTATGATGGTTATCAGAGTGGCCATGGATCAATGCATTATTTCATACAACAGAGTGGAGCTTACCCTGATGCTTTCTCTTATTTGCTCCCCTCCTCTCTCTCTCACTCTCTCTCTCTCACCCTCACAACCAGTTCTGACGCAGCATGGTGTCCTGTTTTCTCACATTGTAAGCACCATCTTCACCACACAGCTAAGCTTTCCACAACAGCTGACACAGCACAATATCTTGCAAGCTGGTTGGATTTTTTCTTTGGGAGGCCTGCAATTTGCAGTCCACATACTGTCAGGTAATGCACATGTCCAAAGCTTTGTAGAAAAGGCTTCCTCCATATAAAGATTGAATGAGCAGCCTACTTCTAATATGGTCACCTCTCCTTGGCTTTTATCAACAACAACAATGTCAGGTGTATTTGGCACATTAGAATCATTCTATGATCATGAGAATCATTCCTTGTGATCATTCTCACTGAACCAACTTGCCATAACACGAGAATGCTGGTGAATTTTAACTGTTGATGGTGATGCCTGTCTAACTTCACTAGCAATTAGGTCAACAATGCGGTCATGCCTGGCAATGTAAAGGCATCTCAATAACCTATTCAACCGGATTGGAATGGAGTTAAAATGGACACACATTAACCCACAAATGGAACCGGTGTCTTCATTTGATGCAGTGGTCACAGACCTCTGTGTTGTTGTAGAGGCTATGGTCATCCATGACCGAACATCCCAGGAGGGGACCACAGCATACATCATACAAGGACAACTCTCCTCAGTAGAAGACAGAAGCAGCTAATGCAACACTGGACTGGTCTGAGGTTGTTGGGGAAACTTGCTGCTCTGGACTTTGTTGACAATTCTGTATCACATGTACAAAAACGCTGCCATAAGCAGGGACATACTGATCTTTAATGTTAAAGCAAGGCTGCTGGTTCTGCCAACTAAGTATTACCTCTCACTCTGGTCTTCAAATTTACCATAGTATCCTGCGAGTCATGAGCCTGACTCCATTAGATCTACATTGGGGTGCATAATACAAAAAGGCTCATGATTAGCAGGATAGCACGGAGGTCTGTAACCACTGCATCAGATGAAGACACCGGTTCCATTTGTGGGTTAATGTGTGTCCATTTTAACTCCATTCCAATCCGGTTGAATAGGTTATTGAGATGCCTTTACATTGCCAGGCATGACCGCATTGTTGACCTAATTGCTAGTGAAGTTAGACAGGCATCACCATCAACAGTTAAAATTCACCAGCATTCTCGTGTTATGGCAAGTTGGTTCAGTGAGAATGATCACAAGGAATGATTCTCATGATCATAGAATGATTCTAATGTGCCAAATACACCTGACATTGTTGTTGTTGATAAAAGCCAAGGAGAGGTGACCATATTAGAAGTAGGCTGCTCATTCAATCTTTATATGGAGGAAGCCTTTTCTACAAAGCTTTGGACATGTGCATTACCTGACAGTATGTGGACTGCAAATTGCAGGCCTCCCAAAGAAAAAATCCAACCAGCTTGCAAGATATTGTGCTGTGTCAGCTGTTGTGGAAAGCTTAGCTGTGTGGTGAAGATGGTGCTTACAATGTGAGAAAACAGGACACCATGCTGCGTCAGAACTGGTTGTGAGGGTGAGAGAGAGAGAGTGAGAGAGAGAGGAGGGGAGCAAATAAGAGAAAGCATCAGGGTAAGCTCCACTCTGTTGTATGAAATAATGCATTGATCCATGGCCACTCTGATAACCATCATAAGAAAGGGTTTCATAGCCTCAGTCTCTCCACTCCACCTGTTAATGGATGCTATGTTCCCTGTGCCAAAGAATGCTGTGATTATGAAGAAAACCTGACAGGAAATGTCAAGGAAAAAGTCAATGCTTTATCGGTGTAAACATGGAATGGTAATAGGCCTACTGAATGCCTCAATCAACTAGGGTACAATTGCAGTGCTCAATACTCAACAGGATATAGAACCGTGAGAATGGATTGGATGGATTAGGGGGTTTCCCTGGGGCCCTGAACTGTCTGAAGACCCACCGGGGTTCAGCTAAAGTTTGTCACTGATAAGGGCTGTGTGATGTGTGGTGATGACTTTATGCTGCATACAGGCATCTATGTCAAAATTGCATATGAGGCTTAAAATAAAAGTTCAATACTGAGGGTTAAAATGTGCAATTAAAAAATGGTTAGGCTGCTACTCTAGTGGTAGTAATGTGTTCAATAATGAAGGGTTAGGGTTAATAAAATGGGGGATTAAAAAATGGTTACATTTTTAAAAATGTTTAGTTTCAAACGGGGGTCTGACCCATGTCGCGGACGTGTCACTGATAAGATCACGTGTTTCCCGGGCAAAAAGGTGTATATATATGACCCTGTGTGAGAAAGGCGCGGGGGAATAGGACAGGGATGGACACAGTAGCAGATACAGCCCTTTCACGGCAATACCTGAATCACCAGTCACATTGACCAGCATGGAGTCGCCAGGTACCCGATAGTTGTGTTGGTGGACATTAAGTCCTCATTGATTTAACCCAGTGTTTTAGGCTATATGGACACCTACAGCATCCTTACAAAGCAAAACATGGAAAGTACCGTCGCTACAATTTAGAAATATTCCTTTGATCAAATGTAATGTTAACAATTGCATAAATTACACATAATCCTACGTAACCATTCCGCTTCAGATTCATACATACCCTTTCATTCCATCTGACAGTGAACATGTAGCACTACATGTTGTTCAAGACCTCCTTAATCAGAAAATAGCTTTTGCATGGCCAGTGCACAGCCTTAGGTGATGATCAAACCTCTCAAAAAAGGGGAAATACAATTTTTTATTGGATAATATGAAGCACACAAAAGAAAAAAAGAAATGAGAAAAGTCAATGCAGCATATATCAGGCTTATGAGGTACTTCATGAATATATATGAATATCTATCTATATAGATAGATATGTATATATAGAGATATATATATATAGATATATCTTTTACCTTTTTAGAAAAGCTCTTCAAAGTCATATTATTCCTTATAATTCCTATCGATAGCTTAAAATACCTCGTCTTTTATTGTTGTTTTTTTGTCAGTTTGCCCAACCTTAAGTGGGGCAATTTTGAAACTGCTTTGAAAGTGCAAAACACAAATACTGATCGTTCTATGCAGCGTCTTCACTTTTAAGGTTGCATGATAATTAATGTAGAAATTATTTTATGTGGCGCTGTAAATGAAATAGGGATGGCAACCCCAGTATATGGGAGGTGGAAAGGAAATCTCTGAAAAGGCACACATAAAACAATAACATGCGGGATGTTTTCAGCTCAGACAACAAGAATGACATAAGAACTTTCATTTAATTTCCATACAACCTTCTCTGTACAGTGCCTTTCAATCGATTGATCTCTTGAATGACCGATATATGCCACTACATCAGTATATCATGTCACAAATACATTGAGAAAAGTAATTTCAAATGTGTATTCCCTTTGTAAAATGTAGCATGCAAAAATACATCTATCGTCATATCAAAAACTGTATCAAATTTGGATAATGAATAGCGTGCTACTGTTCTTGTTTTCTGGTTGCAACAAACAGCTTTAAATGGCAAAGGGCAAGAAAAGCCTCGCTGGTTTTATTGCGGCACTGGATAACATCACTTCAAGATGCAGATGTTAGATCCTTGATGATCACTCAGTGACGTCTATAAGCCAACTACGAACCACTAAAAACACTACTTATAGGTTTGCAAAGTTACAGGTAACCTATATTCAATTAATTAGATGACCTCCTACCAATGCTTAAATGTTAAATGAAAGTTGCCACAAGACGTGCTGGAGACCCCAGTCCAGGGTACAGCTCAGAGTGATACCTGCCATGCATCTTACCTAACGTTGGCCCATCTACACTGCTCAGCAAATCATAACTCCAACTCAGACTTTAGTCATTATTGCTCTGCCTACAACATCCCAACAACATGCCTCTTTCTTTCAATCCGCAGCCCACTATTTATACTACCAAAACATATTGCAGGAATATTGATAGTGATTCATTGCAAATCTAAATATCCATTTCATTGGTACATCAATATATCATCCAGTCATGACTACATCTTATATTGCCACACAAATGAGTCCCAACTCAGTGTCTGCTGAGCGTTCATTGGTTGTTTTAGTTACAGTATTACTACATTTTAAAAAGGGAGGATTTGCATGCGTACATAACAACATTGAGACTTGAACTCCCAATTACAAAATTTGGGTCCCATGAACTTTAATGTACATACTAAAACGTTCAAAGTTCATCCATAATTACAAATTTTGCTTAACTAAAGGTTAAAGGAAGTAAAATGATAAAGTTTGTACACAGTATTGGCTTGTGTCATTTGGTCACTAAAATTGATCTTTGTCATCATAAATTAGGGATATACAACACTAGCACCCGAGACCGTTCTGAGGTGGTTTTCCAAGTTGGTATATAAAAAGCCAAGTTGCTCTGAAGCCCTCAATGCTTTCAGAAAGATACAAAATACCTTGCATTATTAGTTATGATGTCTTGCATGTTGCATGTAATTCAGCTATATGGCATTGGTTCGGTTTAGGGAAGCTCTACGAAAGTTCTCCGATTTCTTTTGCAACCGTACTTTCTCAGGATAGAGTCGCTGCGAGTCGATGGATGGATGGAGCCAAGCTCTGCGTGACGACGATCATAGTTCTCCAAATGAACGCAACCAAAAAAGACCCGATAAAATAAACTAAAATGTTGACTACTCAAAACAGAGTGAGATATGTGATCATCATACTGTAGCAGGGCCTGCAGAAGCCATCATACATATTTTTGGGGAATAAAAGAGCAACATCTAGACATAAGCTAAACAAACAAAAATACAAGAGAAGTCAACTCATAAACCATAACGGACAACGGTACGAGAAGCATCATTGTTATGGTGCCATTACGCGTATTAAAGGTTGTAGGGGGGTTTAACGATAACCATAACATTTTCAGGCATTCCGCAAAAGGTGACAAACATTAATTGTTTCTGTTGGTTACTTGAGGAAAAAACTGTCGTCTGATGGGAATATGAATAGTAAAAGCTGAAGCCAAAATTAAACATCGAATAAGATCACACGACACCGCAACTATGGTAACAGCTCCTCTATTACAGCACCTCAACAGGCAATACAAAGTAGGACCAATCTTCGCACCAGCTCAAATTCAATCTTTCTAGTAGATGCCAATTCAACGACTAACATGACTAATGTTCCATCAGTCTCATTCTTAGGGTCAATTTTTGCCAGAGAACAGACATCAGAAAACAAAGACAACTTCGACTTCTTACTATCCCAATTTGAGGGGTCAATAAGTTCAAGTTAATGAACATGCATAATACGCATATTACAGGTGGATACGTCATTTCTGAAAGTATATCAACACTCTGGCTTTCAGTACATTCAGTGTTACCTATTGTTACCTTTGAATTAAGAAAATAAGTTATACTCTACTATAAGGGGAGGTTAGCTCTTCAGGGGAAGATAGGAGAAAGGCAAAGAGAGGCATTACTGTGCCTATATATCTGACATTATACTTTTAGGAGATGTTTAGATGGTCAGCAGTAGGCTATAGGCCTACAATAGTGCAAACCCAGATTCACGTTTCATTTTGTTATTAACATTGTTTGCTTGAATGTCCTTCTGCAACACAGAGAAATATGGGTCATATGGAAAAGGCATCCATCTATACTATTCTTAGCCCATTTTGAATGGAGATTGACAACTGAACTGAGACATCCATGTAGGGACCAGTTGAAGAAGTCATACAAACCAACAAAGGGTAAAGCCGAGCAATGACGACGTTAAACAATCTCTAAAACACTCCCAACAACTCGATTAAGCATGATGAAAAAAGATCAACAGACAATCCAATTGAATCCAATTCAATTGTTGCATTCAAGCAACAGAGGCACGTGAAATGTGCCTACTGGTGAGCTGAATTGGTCTATGATATCCATGATGATATGCCATTTAGTTAAACAAAACAGACCCCTCATAACCATACTCTTTCGCAATTAAATGTGCCTTTTCCCTAAAAACTGTCAAGATCTGATCAGAGGGCACCCTTAAGCCTAGTTTTTATGCAAGTACTAGACTAGAAATGGTGCATGTATGATTTAAATGTGATTTCATTATTTACATCCTGGGCTTGCTATTGTTCAGGTCACTCTCAAATTAAGCACTTATCCCTCATTGGAATGACAACACACACACCCATGAACATATCCATTCACTGGAAATAGATTAGCTTCAGATAAACTGTGTCCCCCAACGATGAAAAATGTACAGGTTGACAGATAATTCAACTACATCCTGATATGTAACTAGTTCTACCTGCATGGCCAGTGGCAACATTCCATGATGCATTTTTGCAGCTTGACTTCTCTATAAATGCTGTAGTTTCGGTGACCACAGAAACAAGTACTAGGCCTACACATATTCATCGAAGAACCAATTTGCTGGATACTTTCCACACACTAGAGATAGACAGACAGACTACAAACAACCAGTAAGATATAGCCTAGCCTACATATTGAATGTCCAACAAAAGTCAAAATAAATGTCAGTTTCACAATGTTTTGCATATGCACTGTTACGCTTCACCATAGCTCAAAACTGAGATCATAACTAATGAACAGCAACATTTTATGGGGGGAGATTCAATGACAACCTATTGGCAGTTATTTCTGTAATAAAACATTAAAGGCATTATTCTCTGTAATATCACCCACTGCATGCTAGTTGGCTAGTTAGTATCCCTCTCGACCAATGGGTGTAAAAATGAATTTCTGAATTAGTAGTGCACGTACATTATCCGGGACCAGTTGGTTAACAAGCTATGCAATGAGTTGGTGTGGTCTCACCAGACAAACTAGCCTGGTATTAAACAAAGTAAGCTTCATGATGAACATCCACCTGCCCTCATCACCTCTCCTCTCTAAAACAGAACAATCTGAACGTCCAACCATCTGAAACACACTAGACTCAACTCAAGCAATAGCTCCAAAAGTCATTTTATTTTAGTGCAAAAATAACATTGTTATCAAATGTTGTACAGGTCTGGTAATCTAAGGTGCTGGTATAAATAGGTAACTTAAAACATGAATAAGCAGTATTAGAAACAAATTTAGGATGCACAAAGGATATGAGGTAAAATGATTTAGGAAACGGTGAGTGAAAGATGAAGCGTTCAGCGTACTGAAACGAGAACATTCACATTTTATTGGACAAGCACATATTCTGCATTGATGAGGGTAGCCAATAGAAAAAGCTGAGTGACTGATTTGAGTTCCCACAATAATACCATCAACTCAAGTTCTATCCTAAAAATCGACCTAAATAACAAATTGTGAGATAACGATCCAAATTAGTGATACTTTTCATGAACTCTATATGTGTCTATGGGAATATAGCGGTACATGTTGTACATTTAAAATGTCAAGCCAAGGGTTAAAATAAGAGACAATACCCATAGTCAAATTCAGATTTTTGGTGGTGAGCTGCTATGACTTTCATTACCCTTTTCTTTACTGACATGTTACTTACGAACATACCTACATATGCAACATGTCTATATTCAAAGATATGCAATACGCTTCTTTAAGTCAGATTGTATTGTTATCCAGCATTGGTTTCTAAACTTCCCATATCCATCTCAAATATAAAAAAGGTGCTGGAAATGCTGTTCCATTGGCATGTAGAAAAAAAGGAAAAAGCCAAAAGCTTTGTACGACCAACAAATACTTTCCTAACAATTTGGTCTTCAGACAGTTCAGGGCCCTGGGATTCCCCTAATCCATCCAATCCATTCTCACGGTTCTATAGCCTATGGGGGTGACCACATCCTCATAAAAATGTCAAGATGCTACAACTAATTTTACAAACACCAGAACACCATAGCCTCTCACCCACGTCTCATGGGGCAATAAACACCCGTCCAATTCTCACACCATCCTTGTAGACGCCATTTTAGACACTGTCATATAGCAACAACTACTACAGATCTCACACAGGGTAATATATATACACCTTTTTGCCCGGGAAACACGTGATCTTATCAGTGACACGTCCGCGACATGGGTCAGACCCACGTTTGAAACTAAACATTTTTAAAAATTTAACCATTTTTTAATCCCCCATTTTATTAACCCTAACCCTTCATTATTGAACACATTACTACCACTAGAGTAGCAGCCTAACCATTTTTTAATTGCCTTTTTTAATTGCACATTTTAACCCTCAGTATTGAACTTTTATTTTAAGCCTCATATGCAATTTGGACATAGATGTCTGTATGCAGCATAAAGTCATCACCACACATCACACAGCCCTTATCAGTGACAAACTTTAGCTGAACCCCGGTGGGTCTTCAGACAGTTCAGGGCCCCAGGGAAACCCCCTAATCCATCCAATCCATTCTCACGGTTCTATATCCTATGGGGGTGACCACAGCCTCATAAAAATGTCAAGTTCCGACAAACACCAGAACACCTTAGCCTCTCACACACGTCTCATTGGGCAAGCATCAACAGCCCACCACATCCGCCCCCAAAGGGGCGGGACTTATAATTTTCAAGTATTATTTTCGATGATTAAATTTATGTGACGTCATCACTTTTTGTCACAAAGTGTATACTATATTCTCTTGTGTGTGTTAGGGTTAACTAAATTGGTAATACAGTGTAAAGAGCTGGTGTATGTTTTCTTCAGTTAGTAAATTCATGTTCCTGTCTCTGTCTTTCAGAGCGAACCTGTCCTGAAGGATGGAGGAAGTTTAATGGTAGCTGTTACTTCCTCTCTACTGAGAAGAAGCCCTGGGAGGAGAGCAGACAGGACTGCAGAGACAGAGGAGCAAACCTGGTGATCTTAGACAGCGTTGAGGAACAGGTAGGGGCTGTGTGTGTGTGTGTGTGTGTGTGTGGTTCGACTAATCAATGTTTGTGTTATGTTATACACAAACATTGCATACTCTCCTCATGCTTCTCCTCATGAACCTTTTATTCTTACAGTGTGTTATCTTGGCCTGTCAGGGCCCACGCTCTTTAGACTGTTCAATGCTAATGTTACCTCATCTCACACCACATATGTAACAAGGTCCGTTAGTACACAGAGGCAGACGCAGTATAGGGATCAGGGATTGCTCCCGTTTATTCCTAAAGTCTTTCGTAAAACTCTTAGTTGGCTTTCCAGCCTCGTCAAAAAGGTTCGTTCGTTCGTTCGTTCGTTCGTTCTCTCTCTCTCTCTCTCTCTCTCTTTCTCCTCTCGCCGTTCCCAGCTCACCTACTGAAATGGCAGAAGCACACACATCTTAAGCACTCGCCAACGAGACTTTATTTGCAACAGGTGTGCAACGAAGCCTCGCCGACACAACCCCGGCCACGGTCCTGTAGCTCCCTCTACAGGCCGAACGCTGCATGTCCCCCCACATACCCCCACCGCCCGACACAGGCCGGGGACCCGACGGCCGACGACCTACTCCCCCCCCCCCCTGCACGGGAGAGGAAGTCTGCCACGACCATCTGCGCCCCCGGTCTGTGCACGACCGAAAAGTTGAAGGGCTGCAACGCGAGATACCACCGGGTGATCCTCGCGTTCACATCCTTCATGCGGTGGAGCCACTGGAGGGGGGCATGGTCGGAGTAGAGGGTGAAAGCGCGACCCAGCAGGTAGTAGTGGAGGGTGCCGACGGCCCACTTGATGGCCAGGCACTCCTTCTCCACGGTGCTGTACCGGCCCTCCCTCTCCGACAGCTTGCGGCTCAGGTACAGCACCGGTCGGTCGGCCCCCTCCACGCGCTGGGTCAGCACTGCTCCCAGCCCTCTATCCGACGCGTCCGTCTGTAGGGAGAAAGGGAGGTTAAAATCAGGCGCATACAGGACCGTTTCTCCACAAAGAGCTCCCTTAAGGGCCTCGAACGACCCCTGGCACTGGCCCGACCATTGGACCGGATCCGGGGCACCCTTCCGGGTGAGGTCCGTCAAGGGACTGGCCAGCTCTGAAAACCCTGGCACGAACTGCCGGTAATAGCCAGCCAGCCAGGAAGGCCCTCACCTCCTTCTTCGTCTTGGGTCGAGGAGAGGCGGCGATGGCCGCAGTCTTTTCAATCTGCGGTCGCACCTCCCCCCGACCCAAGTGGTACCCCAGATACCGGATCTCCCTCCGCCCGATCACGCACTTTTTCGGGTTGGCCGTCAGCCCCGCCTGCCTCAGGGACCGCAGAACAGCAGCCACACTCCGCACATGCTGCGCCCAGGTGTCACTGTGAATGACAATGTCATCTAGGTAGGCCGCAGCATAGGCAGAGTGCGGCCGCAGAATACGGTCCATGAGGCGCTGAAAAGTGGCTGGGGCTCCGAACAACCCGAAAGGGAGCACGGTGAACTGGAACAGCCCGAGCGGAGTGGAGAATGCCGTTTTCTCCCGGGACACCGGCGAGAGTGGAATCTGCCAGTATCCCTTCATGCAATCCAATGTCGTGAAGTTCCTGGCCGTACCAAGCCGGTCCAAGAGCTCGTCAACCCGGGGCATCGGATACGCATCGAACTTGGAGACCGCATTAACCCGTCTATAATCCACACAGAACCGTATAGCCCCATCTGGCTTGTTGACAAGCACGATGGGGCTACACCAATCACTGCGGGACTCCTCGACCACACCCAGCTCCAGCATGGCTTCCAACTCCCTGCACACAATGTCTCGTTTGTGCACCGGCAACCTATAGGGACGCGTGCGCACCGTTAAACCCGGCTGCGTTTCTATATGGTGGTCGATGAGCGTAGTCCGTCCGGGCAGGGGAGAGAACACGTCGGCGAACTTAGCCTGCAAATCTGCAACGTCCGTGGCCTGGCTAGCAGAGAGATGGTTATCAATATCGACCGGAGTGCTAACTTTCGATTTTGGGACTTCCGGACCGAACTCCTCTCTCTCTGGAATTACTGTAGCCAGAGCAACAGTGACCACGTCGTTCCATTTTTTGAGGAGATTGACGTGATACACCTGCAAGCTATCCCCCCGGTCCGAGCGTACTACCTCATAATCCACGTCCCCCATGCGACGTGTGACCACAAACGGCCCTTGCCACTTCGCGAGTAATTTCGTGCTGGAGGTGGGTAACAGTACGAGCACCTTGTCTCCCGGTGTAAACTCTCGTAGGGTAGTTCCCCTGTCGTAAAGGCGTTTCTGACGCTCCTGGGCTTGCAGCAAATGCTCGCGTGAGATAACCCCTAGGGCGTGGAGCTTTGTGCGCAAGTCCAGGACGTATTGGATCTCACTTTTACTGTCGCTAGACCCTTCCTCCCAATTTTCTTTAAGAAGGTCTAGGACACCCCGGGGCTTACGCCCGTAGAGTAATTCAAACTGGGAAAACCCGGTGGAAGCTTGGGGGACTTCCCGCACCGCAAACAACAGGGGATCTAGCCATTTATGCCAATTCCGACTATCCTCGTGTACAAACTTCCGGATCATTGACTTCAAGGTCCGATTGAACCGCTCACAAAGGCCATCAGTGGCCGGGTGGTAAATACTGGTTCGAATCGCCTTGATGTTCAACAAGCCATACAGTTCCTTGAGGGTGCGTGACATAAAATTAGTGCCCTGATCGGTGAGAATCTCTTTCGGGATTCCCACGCGGGAGATTACTTGAAACAATGCCTGCGCTACACTCCTGGCAGAGATATTGCGCAGTGGTATTGCCTCGGGGTATCGGGTGGCGTAATCTATCAAGACCAACACAAATCGATACCCCTGTGTAATCCGGTCAAATGGCCCGATAATATCCATCGCAATGCGGTCGAATGGGTTCTCGACCAATGGTAAGGGCCGCAAGGGGGCCCGTGGAATGGCCGGGGAATTTACCAACTGACATTCACGACAGGAAGCGCACCACCTACGCACCTCTGCCCGAATCCCCGGCCAATAAAATCGAGCCATTATACGGTTCAGTGTTTTATCATACCCTAAATGGCCCGCCATGGGGTTGAAATGAGCCGCCTGGAAGACCATTTCGCGGCGGCTGCGGGGAACCAACAACTGGGTTACTTCCTCCTGACTATGTGAGTCACGACTTACTCTATAACCTGTCGCTGATAATCGCAAAATAGGGGTGGGCGCGCACTGTGTCTGGCCGTATCAAAGTACCATCAATTGCTATCACTTGGTCGAAGGCTGATCTTAGGGTCTCGTCACGAGACTGCTCGAGGGGGAGGCGCCCCCGCAGCGGATAGTTCGGCGGGGAAATCTCGGGGTGAGGCGCCCCCGCCGGCTCCGGCTCCCCGGCAGTGTCGCGAGGCGCCGCCTCAGCACAGAGCACATTACACGCCTCACACCTCCCTAGCTGTCGTTCACGCATCCCGGTAGCCCTCTTTACCGCTTTAGGAAACCCCTCCCAATCTACACCTAGAATCAGGGGATGCGTGAGGCGTGGGCTAACCGCCGCCTGTACACTATGTTTTTTCCCCTCAAAATGAATTTCGATAGCGACCACCGGATATTCGTGCATGTCCCCATGCACACACCTCACCCGCACCCTCGATGCCTTCAACAATGCCCCTGGCCGAACCAGGCGCTCCTGGATCATGGACTGCATGCAGCCCGAATCCAAGAACGCCTGGTGCGTATCATGCTGTATCCTTACCGGAACACGATACGCCGCTCCTGGTCCGGGGGGAGGGCCCGGTATGTCGCCGATGCGGACGACCTGTCCCACCTCCATCGCCTGGCACTCGGCCTGCACATGGCCCGGCCGTCCGCACCGCCAACACACCCCCCCTGTCGCTCGGGGTGCTATCTGTGGGGCCGGGGTCGGCTCTGGATGGGTGCGCCCCTGCCATCTCGACCTTGGGGCGGGCGCCGGCCTTTCTCCTTCCGGTCCCTCGGCTCCTCCTGGGCGTCGGCCCCCCGCCCCCTGGCGCGGGGCCGGGGTTGGTCGTTGCGGCCCCCGCGGTGGGAGGGAGAGATGGTCCTCCGCCAACCCCACGGCGGTCTTGAGGTCCTGGGGGCGGTGGTACTGGACCCAGGCGGCGGTTCGGGCCGGGAGCCCCGCGAGGAACTGTTCCATGACTACCCGGTACCCGACCTCCTCCGCCGAGTTGTTCTCTGGGTCCAGCCACCGCCACGCGCTGTCCTGCAGCCGCTGGGCGTAGGCGAAGGGCCGGCTCCCCTCCTCCATTGCCAGGGCCCGAAACCGGCGCCGGTGTTCCTCCGGTGTAAGGCCCAGGCGGTCCCGAATTGCCCGGGCCAGGGACGTGTAATCCCGTTGGGCGGCCGCTGGCAAACTGTGGGCGCGCGAGCTGCGCCTCCCCTGACAGGAGGGGCAGCAGATGGTAGGCCCACTCTCGGTCCGACCACCCCGAGATCCTTGCCGTCCCCTCGAACACCGCGAGGAACGCCTCCGGGTCGTCCAGGTCCCCCATCTTCTGTAGCTGGACCTTGGGGGGACCTTGTGCCGACCCAGTCCCCGGCGCCGGCCTGATGACCCTGGTGAGGTCCTGAAGGAGGGCACGGTCCGCAGCCCTCGCCGCTGTCAGCTCTCCCAGCGCAGCCTGCTGGGTCTGTTGTAAGATGGTCTGTTGCTCGAGGATCAATGAAATCCTCGAGACTGCTGCTGCTAATGTCTCCATTCCGTGTCCCAAGTTGGGCGCCAATGTAACAAGGTCCGTTAGTACACAGAGGCAGACGCAGTACAGGGATCAGGGATTGCTCCCGTTTATTCCTAAAGTCTTTCGTAAAACTCTTAGTTGGCTTTCCAGCCTCGTCAAAAAGGTTCGTTCGTTCGTTCGTTCGTTCTCTCTCTCTCTCTCTCTCTCTCTCTTTCTCCTCTCGCCGTTCCCAGCTCACCTACTGAAATGGCAGAAGCACACACATCTTAAGCACTCGCCAACGAGACTTTATTTGCAACAGGTGTGCAACGAAGCCTCGCCGACACAACCCCGGCCACGGTCCTGTAGCTCCCTCTACAGGCCGAACGCTGCATGTCCCCCCACAACATACATCCAGCGTAAGGCACAGAGATAAACAAGCTACTTGTGTGGTGGAATTCCAAGTCACAATACTTTGAAATAAAATGCCAAAGACTAGAGCTGATGGTTTATTCAGAGACTTTTAGTAACAAAGCCAACCTAGTTTGCGAATCATCATAGATTTCAGGCGCAGACGGTCCCTCAAAACACCCATTCACATCTCTGGCGAACCCATAACTGTAACGGACTCATTCAAATTTCTTGGCACACACATCAGTAATACACTCAAATGGAACATAAACACAGACCACATCATCAAAAAAGCCCATCAAAGACTGTTTTTTCTGAGGCAGCTCAAGAAATTCAAAATAAAACAAAACCTCCTCCTTCAGTTTTACTCAGCCATTATTGAAAGCATCCTCACCTCCTCCATAACAGTTTGGTATGGCAGCCTGGACAGTCATTCACGCAAAAAACTACAGCGCATAGTCAAAAAATCATCAAAGATCATCGGCTCCCCCCTCCCCACAGTCGAATCACTTTATCATAAACGCACAATCAAACGGTCACAAAAAATATTATCTGATCCCTTTCACCCCGCTCACCACCTGTTACAACTGATGCCCTCTAGGAGGCGTTACAGATCCATATCCACCAAAACAACCCGCTTCAAAAACAGTTTTTTCCCCACAGCCATAAGGACCCTTAACTCTTTGCACTAAATCACCACTGCATGTGTTAATTTGTGTATATTGTATGCTGTATACTGTCTGTGTATATTGTCTGCTGTACTACTGTCTGTGTATATGTCTGTATTGATTGTCTATGTTAATGTCTGCGGTTGTGATAAGACACTTGATCTGAGCTTTATAACATGCTGTACTGAAAGCAAATTCCACCAACCTTGGTTGTGTGGTCCTTAATAAATGATTTGATTTGATTTGATTTGAAGTAGAGTCCCTTTTTCCTCCCAATCCACCATCTTTATACAATTCAAATGTAGGTTTCATCCCCCATATGCAAATCATTTACACTTCCTGGCTGTTTTGCCACCAATATCATTTACCCGGTTCCTATACCTCGTCAGCTTGGTTTCCCCTCTCATTTCTAAAGATAGTTCTTGGGTTTCTACAATATTGGTGGTGAGCTCATCCTAATTAGTACTGTGGTGCCGATGAACCTTCTTTCACGTACCAACCGCACTGTTATCAGTGTCTCCATAAAACGTCACTCCCTCTATCCCTTATCCTGTTTTCTTATGGAACATTTATAATTGGTTTTCATAACTCACTGTTAGCCTCTTTGTCCTGTCTTATATGGAATGTTAATATTACATCACCCCCTGTACTCCTTCATTTACAATTTCCTGTTTTTCGTGCTCTGGTTATCTACTTCCTTAAGGCTCTCATCCTTTCATACAACTTCTAAGAACCTCTTCACATCATTCCATTCATAAATCAACATCTGGGTATCTCTTGGTTTTAATCCCTTTCTACATCAACTTGTTTTCTTATGGAACATTTATAATTGTTTTTCATGACTCACTTTTAGCTTCTTTGAAAAAAATAACAAAATAACATATATACAGTATTTACATTTTATACCAACAAATTTCACAAAGAGTATTACTGGCCATACATACAATTATTGTCAATGGCTAAACTGAACATCTATTATTAAATATATATTGAATATCTAAACCCCCCCACCTCCCCGTTCCCACCACCACCCTGCAGAGGAGCCAATCAAACACCCTCACAGCAGTCACTCTAACCAAGCTGTTGTAGACTCCCACAGACAGCTGTTTCGGGAGGGGCAAGGATATGCAGATATTGGGAGGGTGTGTTGTGTTAAGATGTGCGTAGGTACACAAGAGTAGGTTATGCTGAGTGAGAGTGGGTGTAGGCCCACTGTATGGGTGCTAAGGGTGCATTTTGGGCTCATAGGAATGTCTCTTTGCCTTATAAAGACGAGGAGACTTGCTGCCAAACACGTCTTACCTTAATTGAAGGATTTAGAAAAGTAGAGAAGTCCTGAGAGATTATTCCAGAAACATACTGAATTCCCTTTTGGATGATGAAAGGGTGATAGCTATACAGATATCCCCCGGCCCTCCCCCGCCCGGCCCTCCCACCCCTCCTAAAGACCTCTTCACCCCACTTGTAAACCCTGTACAAGTTTCTGTAAAAATATCCTTCTTCTAGCATTGTGACTGCCAATGACCCCTGGTCTGAGCATTTATCTTATGATGACTTATGATGATTCACTAACTTAAGCAAATGTATTTGTTGCAAGTAGCTTTGGATAAAGGCGTCTGCTAAATGCCATACATGTAAATGTAGATTGGCCCAATAGTTTACTTCATATGGTTGGTTTCTTATTACTTCCCTTACAATCATCCCTGCTCCAGACAAAATGTGCAATATACAGTATGTCATATTACAGTACATAGAGAAAGTACAAGAATTGCTCTGTTCTGATAGGTCAATGGGTGACCCTCCCCCTGACCATAACACTGCAGAAGAGAAGGTAGAGCAAGTGAGGGTGTTTAGACTGGGGCACTTGTAGCCTTGAATATCTCTCAAAAGCACAGGGCTCTTTACTGGAATGCAATTTTTTTTCAAATCAAAGGGCAATCATAGACAAACCCATCCACACTCACAAAGATACTGTATGAGTAAAAAAAAAAAAGAAATGCAGTATGATTTGTCCATCGCATCCCTGTCTATATATCATAAGTGATACTCACCTCATACCTTCATATTGAGGTTATAGATTTGTATGTTGTTTAACCGGGTGGGGTTTGGGTCGGGTTGGATTGGATGTGTGTTACCTGTAGAACCCCAAGCTGCTTTTTTAACTAACGTGGGTCTGTTTTTTGCCTTGACATTAGTATGAATCTTCTCCTAACGAGCTTTGCCTTGACTATGTGCTCCTGTTAAGATTGTCCATGGGGTGTTGTCGTGGTCTTTGTTGTTCATGTTTACTGTCTATGACTTTTCAAAGACTAATATGCTGTGCAATCCCCCCCCCCCAAAGCACCTTGGGATATCCTCTGGCACTCTGTAGCTTCTAAACATACATTCGAAAAAAAGGTTCCCAAAAGGATGCTTTGGCTGTCCCTGTGGGAGAACCCTTTACCCTTTTACATGGAACCTAAAAGGGATCTTCAACGAGTTTTCTCACAGGGTCAAGTCGAATAACCCTTTTTGGTTCTAGTTAACATAGAACCTTTTTTTTTTTTCTTCTTCAAAGATTGTAGCAGAGGAAAGTCAGAGGGAGAGTTTTCCCCCGCCTTCCTCCTATATTGTTTCTTTCCACATCTCCTGTCTTGTATGAGTGTTTCAAAGACAAGAGAAAAAAAAGAGACTAAATTGTGTCAAAAGATTATTTTAATTGTCAATCTGTTTTGATACTGCATACAAAAGTTGTAGCTAAAGTGTTTTTTTTCCAATGTTGTCAGAAAAAGTGTGTGAGTATTGATATATTGATTAGTGTTTTGTTCATCTACATTATGAAACTCCAGCAGCCCAAAGAAAAAAGAGCTTTTAGAACTTTTAATGTATTCTTTGATCGATGAGGACAGAAATAGTGAGGTAAATGCTGTTGACTGTGTGGTTTAATACAAACAACAAACATACAATGTCTGAGAGTGGGTGGAGAGGAGAGTGGGATTATGAAACGTGGTCAATTCTGAATGTAATTCGGCAGTGGCACTATTTCAGTAAAGGTAAAAACTGGACAGCAATCGAAATGGATTCTCAGCATTCTTAAGTGGTAAATAAATATGTCAGAGCCATTCAATTCAGGCCTCAGTGTCCTTTTAGGTCAACGTGAGCCAGCCAATTCATGTGAAGTACAATCATTTCTTATACTTGTCATTGTTGTTTTAGTTTTCCTTAAGCTGGACACACTGTACAGTAGAGTGTGATATCAGCATCATGTTGATTTGTGTCAACATGTAAGACTATGGAAAATGATTACAATTCTGTTACAATCATGAATTTGAAATCTTAATGTGTCCTTTGTTTTTGAAAATGTGCTATTAGGGTACAGCTTTTAGGAAAACCTACAAACAATAAAAAGTGGAAGCCAAATTCAACCACTGTGCTGCATGTATTATTTTTATGTCCGTGGACATACTGACTTTGTTAGAATGCACATACAGTACCAGATGTTACTGTCACTGATCTATACACATAGAGTGCCCTGCATAAGTATAGAGACAGTGGGACAGTGAAGCATTTTCTCTTCTTTTGGCTCTACACTCTACAATGAAACAATTACTGTGAGGTTAAGGTCGAGATTCTCAGCTGGGTCTTCAAACTGACCTGGGCCAGCTCCTCCAAAGCATTCTGCTGAACTGTCATCTGATCCTCCTGGACAATCTGGTGGATCGACAGCCTGAGAACCTTCTTAGTATGTGCCTGAGCAGTCAGCAGAAGCTCTTGTTCGTAAATCTTTTGGTGGAGTCCTCTACCTTGGTGTCCATAGAGGCCTGGTCATTGAGACTAGCCATTTCTCCCATAGTAGGACTGTAGTAATAGTAGTATCGTAGTAGTAGTAGTAGTAGTAGTTGTAGTAGTATAGTAGTAGTCGTAGTATAGTAGTGGTAGTAGTAGTAGTAATAGTAGTAGTAGTAGTCGTAGTATAGTAGTAGTAGTAGTAGTCGTTGTAGTAGTAGTAGTAGTAATAGTAGTAGTAGTAAAGTAGTAGTGTAGTAGTAGTAGTAATAGTAGTATAGTAGTAGTAGTAGTAGTAGTAGTAATAGTAGTAGTAGTAGTAGTAGTAGTAGTAAAGTAGTAGTGTAGTAGTAGTAGTAGTAATAGTAGTATAGTAGTAGTAGTAGTAGTAGTAATAGGAATAGTAATAGTAGTAGTAGTATTAGTAGTAGTAGTAGAAGTAGTAGTAGTAGTAGTAGTAGTAGTAGTAATAGTAGTAGTAGTAAAGTAGTAGTGTAGTAGTAGTAGTAGTAATAGGAATAGTAGTAGTAGTAGTAGTAGTAGTAGTAATAGTAGTAGTAGTAAAGTAGTAGTGTAGTAGTAGTAGTAGTAGTAATAGTAGTATAGTAGTAGTAGTAGTAGTAGTAATAGGAATAGTAGTAGTAGTAGTAGTATTAGTAGTAGTAGTAGAAGTAGTAGTAGTAGTAGTAGTAGTAGTAGTATAGTAGTAGTAGTAGTAGTAGTAGTATAGTAGTAGTAGTAGTAGTAGTAGTAATAGTAGTAGTAGTAAAGTAGTAGTGTAGTAGTAGTAGTAATAGTAGTATAGTAGTAGTAGTAGTAGTAGTAGTAATAGTAGTATAGTAGTAGTAGTAGTAGTAGTAATAGGAATAGTAGTAGTAGTATTAGTAGTAGTATTAGTAGTAGTAGTAGAAGTAGTAGTAGTAGGGAGCAAAGTTTGAAGAAAGTAGATGATCAGGCCGTGAGAAAGCAGGATATGGTAAATAAAGAGTGAAGAGAATATAAATTTAACCAGCTGTGAACATTCCAAGTGGACAGGACAAAGAAGCTGAGAGCAGATTATGGAAACCAGATACACTTATTCCGTGAGAAAACAAGATAAGGGAGAGAGGGAGTGAAGATTTATTAAAACCCTAATAAACACTGCGATTGGTAGGTGAAGATAAGGTCAACCGTGCCAGGCACTAGAATCACAGTAATAAACACAATGAGATCATCACCAATATGAAGTAACTAGAGATGTAGGAACCGAATGTTATTGGTGGATGTAGCCAGGAAGTATGAATGATTTGCATATGAGGGAGGTAACCTAGATTTGAAAGTATAAAGTGGTTGACTGAAATGACAACGGGAACTCCTTTGCAAACATGTTCGGCTTTTATTACTTGTGACTAAAAGTCTCTGGATAAACCATCAGCTTCAAAGTATTTTAACGTGGTATTCCACCACAGTAGTAATAGTAGTAGTAGTAGTAGTACAGTAGAAGTATAGTAGTAGTAGTAGTAGTAGTACTAGTAGTAGTAGGAATAGTAGTAGTAGTAGTAGATGGCGCCTCCTATGGCTGCCACGGTGTGTTGGTGCACACTTCTTTGTTTGTTTTTAGTCTTTAATTCCGTTAATTGTGATTCCACTAACTTTATTTTCACGAGGGACGAGATACTTAACATCAGGGACTCAACACCATCTGATTTATGTCCCAACTTTCTCGCCTCATCTGTGGATTTACTGGACATTCTGGTCAAAGGTGCTCTGGCCCATGGCCAAGCAGTGAGACGGAGGCGGCGGAGAGGCAAGCACGCCAGGGCTCTGGTGCACTTCAGGGAGAGAGGATTACGCTTGCCTCTATTGGGAATACTCCTCTCAAATGTCCGCGCACTGTGCAACAAAATGGACGAATTGCATGTTCTTATCAGGACAAATAGAGACTTTTCTCTCTCTTCTGTTTTGTGTTTCACGGAATCGTGGCTGATGGAATCGACACCGGACTCCGCTGTACAGCTGCCCGGCTTTCAGCTGTTACTGGCGGATCGCAACCTGATTTCTCACGCAAGGCGAAAGGTGGAGGGATCTGTTTCTATATAAATCAACGCTGGTGCAATGACGTGAAAGTGATTTTGCAAACTTGTTCTCCTGACCTGGAATCATTTTTCATCACCTGCAGACCGTTTTACTCTCCACGTGCGTGAATTCACTTCTTTTATTTTGGCTGGAGTGTACATCCCCCCCGCAAATGTGTGAAAGTGGCTCAACATCAACTCGCCGACCAAATATTAGGAGTGGAGAGAAGGAGAGTGAACACGTATTCCCCAGTTATTGTCCTTGGGGACTTTAACAAGGGCAACTTAACTCATGATCAAATGCCCGATCAGGGAGGAGAAGATTTTGGATCACTGTTACAGCAGAGCTTATCACGCAGTTCCCCACGCGGCTCTGGGACTATCTGACCACGCTCTTATTCATCTGATCCCGGCATACAGGCAGAAACTAAAACTTTCTAAACCTGCTGTGCGGACATCTAAAAATTGGAGCAACAGAGAAGCAGTAGAGGAGCTGCGTGACTGCCTAGACACCACAGACTGGGAAATTTTTAAGACTGCTTCCAAGCGCCTGGACGAATACACAGAGTCTGTGACATCATACATCAGCTTCTGTGAGGACAGTATTCCAACATGCACCAGGGTGAGTTACAACAATGACAAGCCCTGGTTCACAGCAAGACTCTAACTGCTTCGTTTGGAGAAGGAGAGGGCTTTCAGGAGTGGAGACAAGGAAAGGTTTAGACTGGCTAAGTACATGTTTGGCAATGAGATTAAGGAGGCCAGACGACAGTACCCAAAGAAGCTAGAACAACAGTTTGCAGCCAACGACCCCTCGTCAGTCTGGAAAGACCTTTGAGTGATCACAGACTGCAAAACCAAATCCCCCCACTCTATGGATGACCTCAGACTTGCAAACGACCTGAATGACTTCTACTGTAGATTCCACAGACAATGGAGCAGTCCTGACTCTGACCCACACAACCTACCCTCCCCCACAGCTATCACACCTCTTCTTCCCAGCCTGGACAGAGACACTACCTACCTACCCACCTACCCACCTCAAGGCCATCACCAACCCCCTTCTTGACCCACTGCAGTTTGCCTATAGAGCTAACAGGTCTGTAGACGACGCAGTCAACATGGGACTTCACTTCATCCTCCAGCACCTAGACTCCCCCGGCACCTACGCCAGGATCCTGTTTGTGGACTTCAGCTCTGCATTTAACACTATCGCCCCAGCTCTCCTCCATTACAAGGTCAGCTGAGCATGCCGGAGCCCACCTGCCCACCCTTCTGTCAAACTCCTGAAGCTCACGGATGACATAACCCTCATTGGATTAATCTCCAATGGTGATGAGGCCACCTACAGAGAGGAGGTTGACAGCCTGGCTTCCTGGTGCAGCCAGAACTACTTGGAGCTCAACGCCCTAAAAACTGTAGAGATGGTAGTAGACTTCAGGAGAAGCCCAGCCCCAACCGCCCCCCTCATCATGTGTGACTCTCCAGTTAACACTGTGGAGTCATTCAGATTCCTGGGGACAATAATTTCAAAGGACCTCAGGTGGGCGGAGAACATCACCTCCACCAACAAGAAGGCCCAGCAGAGGATGTTCTTCCTGCGGCAGAGTAGTAGTATAGTAGTAACGTAGTAGTAGTAAAAATAGCAGTAGTGTAGGAGTAGTAGTAGTAATAGTACAGTAGAAGTATAGTAGTAGTAGTGGTAGTAGTACTATTGGTAGTCGTAGTAGTAATAGTAGTAGTAGTACAGTAGTCGTAATAGTAGTTGTAATAGAAGTAGTAGTAGTAGTAGTACTAGTAGTAGTAGTAGTAGTAGTACTAGTAGTACTCATAGTAGTAGTAGAAGCGCAGTAGTAGTAGTACTAGTAGTAGTAGTCGTAGTTGTACTAGTAGTCGTCATAGTTTTAATAGTAGTAGTAATAGTAGTAGTAGAGGTAGTACTATTAGTAGTAGTAGTAATAATAGTAGAAGTACTATTAGTAGTAGTCGTCGTATAAGTAGTAGTAGTAGTAGAATAGTAGTATTACTAGTAGTATGAGTAGTACTAGTAGTAGTAGTAATAGTTGTAATACTAGTAGTGGTAGTAGTACTATTGGTAGTAGTAATAATAGTAGTAGTATTAGTAGTACTGGTCGTAGCAGTAGCAGTATAGTAGTAGTAGTAATAGTAGTAGTAATAGTGGTAGTAGTAGTACTTGTAGTAATCGCAGTAGTAGTAATAGTACTAGTCGTAGTAGTAGTAGTCGTAATAGTTGTAGTAGTACTAGGAGTAGTAGTAGTTGTAGTAGTACTAGTAGTAGTAGTACTTACAGTAATAGTAGTAATAGTAGTAGTAGTATTAGTCCGAGTTGTAGTAGTAGCAGTATAGTAGTAGCAGTAGTAGTCGTATAGTATTAGTCATATAGTAGTAGTAGTAGTAGTAGAATTGAAGTATTATTGTAGTAGTATAGTAGTAGTAGTTGTAGTAGTAGTAGTTGTAGTATTACTATAGTAGTAGTAGTAGTACTAGTAGTAGTCGTAGTAGTAGTAGTACCAGTAGTGATAGTAGTAGTACTATTAGTAGTAGTACTTGCAGTAGTAGTAGTACTAGTAGTAGTAGTTTTAGTAGTAGTAGTCGTAGTAGTAGTAGTAATAGTAGTAGTAGTAGTAGTAGTAGTAGTATTAGTAGTAGTAGTAGTAGTAGTAGTAGTAGTAATAGTACGATAGTAGTAGACCTAGTGGTAGTATAGTAGTAGTAGTACTAGTAGTAGTAGTAGTAGTAGTAGAAGTAGTAGTACTAGTATATTTGTAGTAGTATTAGTACTAGTAGTTGTAGTAGTAGTAGTACGAGTACTAGTAGTATAGTAGTCATACTATTATTATTATTATTATTAGTAGTAGTAGTAGTAGTACTTGTAGAAGTAGTAGTAGTACGATAGTAGTCGTCGTAATAGTACGATAGTAGTAGTAGTACTAGTAGTAGTAGTAGTAGTAGTACTTGTAGTAGTAGTCGTTGTAGTACGATAGTAGTAGTAGTAATACTACGATAGTAGTATTACTAGTTGTAGTATAGCACTAGGAGTAGTAGTAGTTGTACTTATAGTAGTAGTAGTAATCGTGTGGGGGGACATGCAGCGTTCGGCCTGTAGAGGGAGCTACAGGACCGTGGCCAGGGTGACGTCGGTGAGGCTCCGTTGCACACCTGTTGCAAATGAAGCCTCGTTGACTAGATGGTTTAAGACAGTGTTTTTCAACCTTTTTTGAGCCACGGCACATTTTTTACATTGGAAGAATCTTGGGGCACACCACCAACCAAAAATATTACAAAATGACACTCTGTAGCCTGATACAGTATATATAATTACAATATTATATAAATTTCCTCTCCTGTTGTTTTTTCTGGCAGTGCCTTGCAAAATAGGAAGTTTTCTCTAATGGCATCTCCATCCACAAAACGCACATTGGCCAAGAGCTGAGAATGTCCACTAATATCCGTAGACTCATCAAGTTGCAACGCAAATTTCCTACTGATACGTATCTTTCCCAAAACATGACTTTCGATGTCTGTACACATGTCATCAATACGCCTGGCAATTGTGTTATCTGAGAGCGGGACTTTAGCTCTGTCTTTAACCGCGTCAGGGCCGAGCATCTCGTTGACAATGGCTTTGCAGGCAGGTAGTATTAATGTCTCTGCCACAGAGTGGGACTTTTTTGATTTAGCTACGAGTTCAGCAACTAGGTAACTAGCTTTGAGGGCTTTCTCATTTACCTTTGTGGTTTTTCTCATAAAAGTTGCCTGTTTCCCTGTGTTTTCACGCCATCGGCTTGTTTTGAAGCGACGGGTGTTTCGTTTGGAGATGGCGTTTAAGCTTGCTTGGCACCATGGCGCTGTTGGAAGATAGCTTTCGCTGTATTGCCTCGAGCTCACCGTCTTTAGTTTCTTTTTACCACCACTCATACTAGGGCCTGCTACTTCACCTGGGTCAGAATCTTGTCCAAGGCCCATTTTTTCCTTTTTAAAAACTTCTCCATCACTGTCACCACGACCTGTCGCATGCGTCACTAATTCTCTTGTCTCTAAGAAGGAACGAGGCAATTAGCTACCTGCTGCCACCCGGACGAATATTACATTACTCTGCCAGTCACTATATTACAGCACAGACACTCGACAATGGCATTTTATTTGCAGATAATAATTAATAAATGTTAATTTAAAAAAAAAAGTGAAATTGAATAATTTCTCACGGCACACCCAACGATCTCTCACGGCACACTAGTGTGCCGCGGCACAGCGGTTGGGAAACGCTGGTTTAAGATGTGTGTGCCTCTGCGTTCGAGGAGGAAGGAGGGCGACTGGAAAGTCGCCGAGGGTTTTGGGTTTTACGAACTTGATGAATACATTACGAACATTTTATAAAATAAACGGGATTTCCCAGACCACAGCACCTCGACTCCGCCTCTGTGTCACGGAACTTGTTACAAATAGTAGTAGTAGGAGTCCTAATCGTAGTAGCAGCAGTATCGTAGTAGTAGTAGTAGTCGTATAGTATTAGTCGTATAGTAGTAGTAGTAGAATTGTAGTATTACTAGTAGTAGTATAGTAGTAGTAGTAGTAGTAGTAGTTGTAGTATTACTATAGTAGTAGTACTCGTAGTAGTAGCAGTAATAGTAGTAGTACTAGTAGTGGTAGTAGTAGTAGTAGTAGTAGTAGTAGTAGTAGTACGATAGCAGTAGAACTAGTAGTGGTCGTAGTAGTACTATTAGTAGTAGTAGTAGTAGTAGTACGAGTAGTAGAAGTAGTAGTATAGTAGTAGTTGTAGAATTAGTAGTTGTATTATTACTACAGTAGTAGTAGTTATTGTAGTCGTAGTAGTACGAGTAGTAGAAGTAGTAGTTGTAGTATTAGTAGTTGTATTATTACTACAGTAGTAGTAGTTATTGTAGTAGTTGTAGTATAGTTGTAGTAGTAGTAGTACTAGTAGTAGTAGTCGTAATAGTAGTAGTACTAGTAGTAGTAGTAGTAGTACGATAGTAGTAGTACTAGTAGTAGTAGTAGCAGTAGCAGTAGTAGCAGTAGTTGTATTATTACTACAGTAGTAGTAGTTGTAGTAATAGTAGTAGTAGTTGTATTATTACTACACTAGTAGTAGTAGTAGTATAGTTGTAGTAGTCATCGTACTAGTAGTAGTTGTACTATTAGTAGTAGTACTAGGAGTAGTAGTAGTACTAGTAGTAGTAGTAGTACTAGTAGTAGTAGTAGTAGTAGTAGTTATAGTAGTAATAGTAATAGTACTAGTAGTAGTAGTAGTAGTAGTAATAGTACGATAGCAGTAGTACTAGTAGTAGTATAGTAGTAGTAGTACTAGTAGTAATAGTCGTTGTAGTACGATAGTAGTAGTAGTAATACTACGATAGTAGTATTACTAGTTGTAGTATAGCACTAGGAGTAGTAGTAGTAGTACTTATAGTAGTAGTAGTAATAGTAGTAGTAGTAGTCCTAATCGTAGTAGTAGCAGTATCGTAGTAGTAGTCGTATAGTATTAGTCGTATAGTAGTAGTAGTAGAATTGTAGTATTACTAGTAGTAGTATAGTAGTAGTAGTTGTAGTATTACTACACTAGTAGTAGTAGTAGTATAGTTGTAGTAGTCATCGTACTAGTAGTAGTTGTACTATTAGTAGTAGTATTAGGAGTAGTAGTAGTAGTAATAGTAATAGTAGTAGTAGTAGTAATAGTACGATAGCAGTAGTACTAGTAGTAGTATAGTAGTAGTTGTACTAGTAGTAGTAGTAGTTGTAGTAGTATAGTTGTAGTAGTACTACTTGTAGTAATAGTAGTACTAGTACTATTAGTTATAGTAGTAGTAATAGTAGTAGTACTATTAGTAGTAGAAGTACTACTAGTAATAGTAGTAGTAGTATGATAGTAGTAGTCGTAATAGTACGATAGTAGTAGTACTAGTAGTAGTAGTAGTAGTACTTATAGTAGTAATACTTATAGTAGTAGTAGTAATAGTAGTTGCAGTAGTAGTCGTATTGTATTCGCCGTATAGTAGTAGTAGTAGTAGTAGAATTGTAGTATTACTATAGTAGTAGTAGTAGTAGTATTAATAGTAGTCGTAGTAGTAGTAGTACTAGTAGTAGTATGATAGCAGTAGTACTAGTAGTAGTAGTAGTAGTACTACTAGTAGTTGTAGTAGTAGTTGTAGTATAGTTGTAGTAGTAGTAGTACTAGTAGTATGATAGTAGTACTACTAGTAGTGGTATAGTAGAAGTAGTAGTCGTAGTAGTTGTATTATTACTACAGTAGTAGTAGTCGTTCTATTAGTAGTAGTACTAGGAGTAGGAGAAGAACTAGTCGTGGTAATAGTAGTAGTACTAGTAGTAGTAGTAGTAGTAGTAGTTGTACTACTAGTAGTAGTAGTAGTAGTAGTAGTAGTACAGTTGTAGTAATAGTAGTACTAGTCATCGTAATAGTAATACTAGTACTAGTAGTATAGTAGTCGTACTATTAGTAGTAGTATTAGTAGTAATAGTAGTAGTACTAGTAGTAGTAGTATTAGTAGTAGTAGTAGTAGTACGATAGTAGTAGTCGCAATAGTACGATAGTAGTAGTACTAGTAGTAGTACGATAGTAGTAGTAGAAGTAGTAGTAGTAGTAGTTGTATTATTACTACAGTAGTAGTAGTTGTTGTAGTAGTTGTACTAGTAGTCGTACTACTAGTAGTCGTTCTATTAGTAGTAGTACTAGTAGTAGTAGTAGTAGTAGTAGTAGTAGTAGGAGTAGTACGATAGTAGTAGTAGTAATACTATGATAGTAGTCGTACTAGTAGTACGTATAGTAGTATAGTAGTATATAGTAGTAATACTTATAGTAGTAGTAGTAATGGTAGTTGCAGTAGTAGTCTTATAGTATAAGTCGTATAGTAGTAGTAGTAGTAGAATTGTAGTATTACTATAGTTGTCGTAGTAGTAGTAGTATTAGTAGTTGTCGTAGTAGTAGTAGTACTAGTAGTAGTACGATAGCATTGGTACTAGTCGTGGTAGTTGTAGTAGTACTATTAGGAGTAGTAGTAGTAATAGTAGTAGTTGTAGTATTAGTATCGTGTTGTAGTAGTAGTTGTATCATTACTACAGTAGTAGTAGTTGTAGTATAATTGTAGTAGTAGTAGTACTAGTAGTAGTAGTAATAGTAGTAGTACTAGAAGTAGTAGTAGTAGTAGTAATAGTAGTAGTACGATAGCATTGGTACTAGTCGTGGTAGTAGTAGTAGTACTATTAGTAGTAGTAGTAGTAGTACTGGTAGTTGTAGTAGTAGTTATAGTATAGTTGTAGTAGTAGTAGTAGTACTAGAAGTAGTAGTAGTACTAGTAGTATAGTAGTAGTAGTAGTATGATAGTAGTACTACTAGTAGTAGTTGTATTATTACTACTACAGTAGTAGTAGTTGTTGTAGTAGTTGTAGTATAGTTGTACTAGTAGTCATACTAGTCGTAGTCGTTCTATTAGTAGTAGTACTAGGAGTAGTAGAAGTACTAGTCGTAGTAGTAGTAGTTGTAGTGGTAATAGTAGTAAAACTAGTAGTAGTAGTACTAGTAGTAGTAGTAGTAGTACTATTGATGGCGGACCAAGATGGCGGCGCGCATGCATCGCGACGCTCAGTGTCTCTCCAAGTAACTAGTAGTTATTTGCTTGTTTATCTTAAGTATTCTCGCTAAAAACAGTTTAGCGTACATATCGTACAGCCGACAAGAACTTCTGGACATCGGTTCCGGCACTCCAGTCATCTTTATCGACGATATACCCGAGATTAGCAAAACAGCGGGTCCAGCTAACTCCGCTACACCGACCGGAAGAGGCCCCAGACCGGCTCGGAAACGAAAACACAGGCGAGGGAGCCGAGGTGGGCTGAGAGCTAGGCTAAAGCTAACTCCACACCGACTCTCACTACCTAGCCTTTTCCTTGCAAATGTTCGTTCCCTGGCAAACAAGATGGATGAACTGCGGCTGCGGATCACCACCCACAAATGGATTAAGGAATGTAACATCATGGTTTTCACTGAAACCTGGCTCAACAGCGAGGTTCCCGACAACGCTATCGAGCTAGCAGGGCGCTGCGTTCTCCGAGCAGACAGAACAGCAGGCGACTCCGGTAAGACCAGAGGTGGAGGTTTGTGCATTTATGTGAATAAGACGTGGTGCACGGACACTACCATCACCGAGAGTCACTGCTCAGCTAACCTGGAGTTTCTCATGGTTAAGTGTAGACCTTTCTATCTGCCCAGAGAGTTCACGTCTACTGTTATCACGGCAGCCTATATCCCCCCGGATGCTAATGCTAAGATTGCTATGAAAGAACTGTATGCTGCCATTAGCAAACAACAGACTCTGCATCCCGAGGCAGCCTTCATTGTCGCGGGTGACTTCAATCACTCCAACTTAAAGACTGTACTGCCCAAATTCCACCGAAATGTCTCTTGCCCCACCAGAGGAGACAGGACATTGGACCAAGTATACACCAGCATGGCTGATGCGTACAAAGCCGTTCCCCTCCCCCACCTAGGTCAATCAGACCACCTCTCATTGTTCCTACTGCCCAAGTACTCAGCACTCATCAAACGAGTGAAACCTACAGTGAGGACATTCAAGGTCTGGCCAGAGGGAGCTGACTCAGCGCTCCAGCAGCGTTTTGGAAACACTGACTGGGGTGTGTTTGCCACTCAGGCCACCCATGACTCCCACACGGACATTAATTCATATGCCTCATCTGTTTTGGACTACATCAATTCCAACATCAGCAGTGTCACCACACTCAAGCGGATCACCACTTTCCCTAATCAGAAGCCATGGATGAACAGTGAGGTCCGACTCCTGCTGAAGGCACGCGACATTGCCTTCAGATCAGGGGATGCTCGGGCCTATAGCTCATCCAGGGCTAATCTGCAGAGGGGCATCAAAAAGGCCAAGCACAACCACAAGCTGAGGATAGAGGATCACTTCAGAAACAACTCTGACCCCCGACGCATGTGGCAGGGCATCCAGGCCATCACTGACTACAAACCATCTAACACCTCACCCCTCTCCGCTGACGCCTCCCTCCCTGATGAGCTGAACCACTTCTACGGCCGCTTTGACAGGGACAACAAGGAGGTGGCCATCAAGGCTGTGCTCCCTGCGGATCACCAGCCCCTCACTCTATCCCCCACCGACGTGTGTGCGGCACTGAGCAGGACTAACGCACGCAAGGCTGCTGGTCCTGATGGGATCCCCGGACGCGTCCTCAGGGCCTGCGCTGTGCAGCTGACTAAGGTTTGGACTGACATATTCAACCTGTCCCTAGCCCAAGCAACTGTCCCCGCGTGCTTCAAAACCACCTCCATCGTGCCGGTGCCAAAACACTCCACTGCAACGAGCTTAAATGACTTCCGACCAGTGGCACTCACGCCCATCATCATGAAGTGCTTCGAGAGGCTGGTCTTAGCTCAACTCAAGACCTGCCTACCACCCACACTGGACCCCTTTCAATTCGCCTACCGGCAGAACAGGAGTACAGAGGATGCCATTTCAACGGCACTTCACTCCGCCCTGTCCCACCTCGACAAGACTAACTCTTATGTGAGAATGCTGTTTATTGACTTCAGCTCAGCATTCAACACCATCATCCCCTCCAAACTGATCTCCAAACTCAGGCAACTGGGCATCAACCCCTCCCTCTGCAACTGGATTCTAGACTTCCTGACCAACAGGCCGCAGTCTGTTAGGCTTCACAACCACACCTCCTCAACCCTCACCCTGAACACCGGCGTTCCACAAGGCTGTGTGCTGAGCCCCCTCCTTTACTCCCTCTTCACCTACGACTGCACACCTGTACATGGCTCAAACACCATTGTTAAGTTTGCAGACGACACAACGGTGATCGGTCTCATCAGCAACAACGATGAGTCGGCCTACAGGGAGGAGGTCCAGCACCTAACAGTGTGGTGCAACGACAATAACCTGGCTCTCAACACCAAGAAGACCAAAGAACTCATTGTGGACTTCAGGAAGTCTAAAGCTGGCGCACACACCCCCACCCTCATCAACGGGACTGAGGTGGAGCGAGTCACCAGCTTCAAGTTTCTGGGTGTCCACATCTCTGAGGACCTCTCCTGGACCCTCAACACCTCCACCCTGATAAAGAAGGCTCACCAGCGTCTCTTCTTCCTGAGGAGACTAAAGAAGGTCCATCTATCTCCTCAGATCCTGGTGAACTTCTACCGCTGCACCATCGAGAGTATCCTTACCAACTGTGTCACAGTATGGTATGGCAACTGCTCGGCATCGGACCGGAAAGCACTGCAGAGGGTGGTGAAAACTGCCCAACGCATCACCGGTTCCTCACTCCCCTCCATCGAGGCTGTCCAGGGCAAACGATGCTTGCGTAAGGCACGCAGCATCGTCAAGGACATCTCTCACCCCAACCATAGACTTTTCACCCCACTCCCCTCCGGGAGGCGCTACAGGTCTCTCCGCACCCGAACCAGTAGGTTCAGAGGCAGCTTCTTCCCTGTGGCTGTCACCCTGCTGAACTCGAACACTACACCTACCTGACAACCTACTACCCCTGCAACCCCCACCCCCCCCCCCACCCGGACAATTGCACTATTGCACTATTACTCCCCTCCCCTGCTCTTACTCAATACCACTGCTCTTCTGTACATACCTGTCCATACTGTTCATACTGTTCATAATGCACATAATGCACATATCCTATATTTTCTTTAATACTACTGCACATACTGTACATACTTGTTTATACTGTTTATACGGCATTCCATATTTATATTTATTCTGCATCTACCTCATGTTACTGTTAATACATATATACTGCTAGACTGCATTACACATACAGCTCATATGCTGCTACACTGCTCATACTGTAACTATTTATTCTGCTATAATGCTACTGCTACTCATATACTGCTATACTGCACTGCTATATTATACTGCTTATATTATACTATATTATACTGCACTACCACTGATCATATATTGCACTACCTGTAAATACTGTTCATTGCACTTTCTGCTATTTTGCACTTCTGGTTAGACGCTAACTGCATTTCGTTGTCTCTGTACTTGTACTCTGCGCAATGACAATAAAGTTGAATCTAATCTAATCTAATCTAATCTAGTATAGTAGTCGTACTATTAGTAGTAGAAGTAGTAATAGTAGTAGTTGTAGTATTAGTATCGTGTTATAGTAGTGGTTGTATCATTACTACAGTAGTAGTAGTTGTAGTATAATTGTAGTAGTAGTAGTACTAGTAGTAGTAGTAATAGTAGTAGTACTAGAAGTAGTAGTAGTAGTAGTATAGTAGTAGTAGTAGAAGTAGTAGTTGTATTATTACGACAGTAGTAGTAGTTGAAGTAGTAGTTGTAGTATAGTTGTAGTAGTTGTAGTATAGTTGTTGTAGTACTAGTAGTAGTAGTAGTAGTGGTAGTAGTAGTTGTAATAGTACAATAGTAGTAGTACTAGTAGTAGTAGTGGTAGTAGTAGTAGTAATAGTACAATAGTAGTCGTACTAGTAGTAGTAGTGGTAGTAGTAGTAGTAATAGTACGATAGTACTAGTAGTAGTAGTAGTAGTAGTAGTATAATTGTAGTAGTAATAGTACGGTAGTAGTACTAGTAGTAGTATAGTAGTTGTAGTACTAGTAGTAGTAGTAGTACTAGAAGTAGTAGTAGTACTCGATGTAGTAATAGTATAGTTGTAGTAATCGTAGTACTAGTAGTAGTAGTAGTAATTGTCTTAGTACTAGAAATAGTTGTAGTACTAGAAATAGTAGTAGTAGGATAGTAGTAGTAGTAGTAGTAGTTGTATTATTACTACAGTAGTAGTAGTTGTAGTTGTAGTATAGTTGTAGGAGTCGTAGTACTAGTAGTAGTAGTAGTAATAGTAGTAGTACTAGAAGTAGTAGTAGTAGTAGTAGTTGTATTATTAATACAGTAGTAGTAGTTGTAGTAGTAGTACTATTAGTATAGTAGTCGTACTATTAGTAGTAGTAGTAGTAATTATTGTAGTTGTAGTTGTAGTTGTACTTGTGTCACGAGGCTGTCCAACCAGCAGACGGCGACAGAGAGCACGTCCAGAAGGACCAAGAGGAAGTGACTTGGAGATGCCCTTATTTGGTCCTTCCTGCCCTAGGAACTCACCTGCTACTAATTACAGGAGTGATTGTGTTTTGTGTTTATGTTTCTCACCTGTGTTCTACCCTTTAGACCTTATTAGTTATAGTATATTAAGACCTCTGTTAGGCAGTGCCTCCTTGTCAAGTAATGAACCTTTATGCCTAAGACTGTCTTGCTGCCTGTTGTAAAGATACCCAAGTTTTCGAGTAAAAGCCTTGGACCTCCCTACTGCCTCTGACTCTGCATTTTGGGGTTTTACCTGGTTACCATCAGCCTTTGCTAAGGTGTATAGAGCCACTGGTGGTCAACTCCCATCCACCGTGACAGCATTACTTGACCATCAACATGAACCCCGCGGAGTCACCAGCACCCTTCTCAGAGGCCGAGCAACTCCGATCGGCACTGGCGAACCAAGGAGCGCTGCTGGGTACACACCAGGACCAGCTCCAGCACCTCACCGACTCGGTGGGAATACTCCTTGACTCTGTGCGCCGCCTGGAGAGTCGATTGTCAGGACCCTCACCAGCCCCAACGCCGACTGCTCCGCCAGAGCCACACCGAAACCCCCAGACACCAGGCCCTGAACCCAGGATCCTGGCCCCTCAGCGCTATGATGGTCGCTCGGGTGGGTGCAAGCCATTTTTCACCCAGTGCTCGCTGATTTTTAAACTCCAACCCTATTCTTTTGCCACAGAAGCCTCCAAGGTCGCCTGTATCATCACCCTGCTGTCTGATCGGGCCCTACACTGGGCCACAGCCCTAGTGGAGAAGGATTCCCCGATCTACGCCAGCCTGGATGTGTTCACCCATACACTCCGCCAAGTCTTCGACCATCCCGTAAGTGGGCGTGAGGCCGCCAGACGACTCCTAGACCTACGTCAGGGATCACAGACGGTGGTCGACCACGCCATTCAGTTCAGGACCCTAGCCGAGGAGACTGGATGGGAAGAAGAGGCCATGATCTCGACCTTTTACCACGGACTAGCAGAAGACATCAAGGATGAGCTGTCGACTCGAGACTGGGGCGATGGCCTGGAGGCACTTATCACCCTTGCCATCCGTATCGACAACCGCCGACTGGAACGCCTAAGAGAGCGAGGTAGCAGGAACCTGGCGTCCAGCGGCCTGTATCCCCCAACCCTGTCACCCGCAGCTCCTCAGACACCTCCGGAACCCCCATGGAGTGCGGAGGAACCTATGCAACTGGGAAGAGCTCGTCTGTCTCAGCAGGAACATGAGAGACGTTGGCGAGAGGGAAGATGCCTCTATTGTGGGGCCACCGACCACCTCCGCCTCCAATGCCCAGGGCGGCAGGGAAAAGCCAGGCCTCCTCAGGGAGCTGGGAAGCCCTGAGGAGCGGAGCCGTACTCCCGTCCAGGTCAGTGTCCGGCCTACATTTGCACGTTATACTCAGATGGGGGGGATCCTCAGACCGGGCAAGCACAGGTTAATGCCCTTATTGATTCTGGAGCTGCAGAGAACTTTTTAGACTTATCGTGGGCCTTAAAATTGCAATTACCCATTGAACTAAACCCTTCTCCACGAATGGTGCAGGCCATTGATGGGAAGCCGATTGGCACTGGCAGACTCACCTACCGTACGAAGCCTGTTCAGCTATGTATTGAGGACCACTGTAAAACTGTCCGATTTCAGTTACTTGACTCACCCATGGACCCTGTGATTCTGGGCTATCCCTGGTTGTGTAAGCATGAACCTCAGTTCTCTTGGTCCACAGGCTCTTTAACCTGCTGGGGCCCTAACTGTGTCCTCTCTTGCCTCAAACCTCAGAAGGTGTGTTACGCCCAAATAGAGGAATTCCCTGTGTTCGATCAGCTCCAGAGTAGCGTGGACCCCAGACCCCGGTTTGAGATACCGGGATAACCATAGACAGGTCTCTGTATTGTTCTGGTATTCAGCAAGGCCAAAGCCTCAGTGCTACCACCTCATCGACCCTATGACTGTGCCATCGATCTGCTGCCTGGTACTAGGCACCTAGGGGCAGACTTTACTCCCTCTCTCCCCCTGAGAAACTGGCCATGGAGGAGTACATCAGGGACGCACTAAAGACGGGCTTTATCAGGCCATCGAGATCTCCTGCAGCAGCAAGTTTCTTTTTCGTAGGTAAGAAGGACGGGGGGCTCCGTCCTTGCATAGACTACAGAGGCCTTAACAAGATCACCATCAAGGATCGATATCCTCTCCCCTTAATGTCGTCCGCCTTTGAGCAGCTGCGCAATGCCACCATCTTCACCAAGCTGGACCTGTGTAGCGCCTACAATCTGGTGCGTATGAGGGAAGGGGATGAGTGGAAGACCGCATTCATCACCCCCAGCGACCACTACGAATACCTGGTGATGCCCTTTGGGTTGGCCAACAGTCCAGCGGTGTTTCAGGCATTTATAAATGACGCCTTGCGAGACATGCTCAACCAATTTGTGTTTGTTTATTTGGACGATATTTTAATCTTTTCTCGTTCCCAGAGTCTCCATGTCCAACACGTCCGAGAGGTCCTGAAGAGGCTGTTCTCGTACGTTTGTGAAATGGGAGAAATGTGAGTTCCATGTCACTCAGGTCGCCTTCCTGGGGTTGGTCATATCGCAGGAGGGTGTTCACATGGACCCCACCAAGGTGCAGGCCGTGTTGGACTGGGCTCAACCAGCGACCCTTAAGCAGGTACAACGTTTTTTAGGCTTCGCTAACTTTTATCGCCGTTTCATTAGGAACTTCAGTTCGGTGGCGGCACCACTCACTGCCCTTACCAAGGGGTCCCCAGCAAAGATCAAATGGACAGCAGAGGCACAGATGGCATTCAACACCCTAAAGAAACACTTCGTGACCGCCCCCATTCTGCGTCATCCAGACCCGGCCCAGCCGTTTGTGGATGCCTCTGATGTCGGAGTAGGAGCCATTCTTTCACAGAGGTCAGTGGAAGACGGTAGAGTTCACCCGTGTGCCTTTTTCTCACGCCGCTTGACCTCATCTGAAAGGAACTATGCGGTAGGAGACAAAGAACTATTGGCCGTCAAGTTGGCACTGGAGGAATGGCGCCACTGGTTGGAGGGGGCGGAACACCCCTTCCAGGTCTGGACTGACCACAAGAACCTATCCTACATCCAAGAGGCCAAACGACTGAACCCGCGGCAAGCTAGGTGGGCACTATTCTTCAGCCGTTTTAACTTTGTACTTTCTTACAGACCCGGGTCGAAGAACACACAAGCAGATGCCCTCTCCCGCCAGTTTGACCTCTCTGAAAGGGATCGCACTCCAGAGCCCATCCTCCCAGCCTCCTGCATCGTGGCGCCAGTACAGTTTGCCATTGAGGACACGGTCCGCCGGGCCCTCGAGTCCGAGACTTGCCCCCCTGAAGCCCCTGAAGGCTGTCTCTTCGTACCCAGCTCAACCAGGTCACGGGTCTTACAATGGGGCCATTCCACACTACTGACAGGCCATGCAGGCGTGCAGCGCACCTGGGAGTTTATTTGGCGGAAGTTCTGGTGGCCTAAGATGCGAGGGGATGTCAAGACCTTTGTGGACGCGTGCTCAGTACAAGACCAGCAACCAACGACCTGCAGGTCTCCTACTGCCGCTGCCCATTCCAAGGCGACCATGGTCCCACGTCTCAATGGATTTTATAACAGGCCTGCCAACCTCCAGGGATAACACGGTAATTCTTGTGGTGGTAGACCGATTCTCGAAGGCGGCACATTTCATAACGCTCCCTAAGCTGCCATCTGCTAGCGAGACCGCCGATCTCGTCCTCCAACATGTGGTGAAGATCCATGGCGTTCCTTCGGATATCGTCTCCGACCGGGGACCCCAGTTCGCGTCTCGTTTTTGGAAGGCTTTTTGGTCCCTCTTTGATGCCTCAGTCAGCCTCTCTTCGGGATTTCACCCTCAGTCCAATGGCCAAACCGAGCGGGTGAATCAGGACCTGGAGAAATATTTGAGATGTTTTGTGTCCTCCAACCCAGACAAATGGAGCCAGTTTCTGATGTGGGCAGAGCTGTCGTACAACACCCTCCAGCGGTCATCTACTGGTATGTCCCCATTCGAGTGCCAATTTGGCTTTAAACCTCCTCTGTTCCCCAATCAGCAGGACTCCGTGGCACTCCCATCTGCCGAGGCATTCGTGTCCCGCTGCAGGAAGGTCTGGAAACGGGCTCGCATGGCCTTAAGCCAGTCTACATCGCGCCACCAGAGGCAGGCCAACTGACGCAGGAGACCGGTTCCACGGTTGAGGCCGGGTCAACGGGTATGGCTGTCCGCCAAGGACCTCCCATTGAGAGTGGATTCCCGGAAGCTGGCCCCACGTTACATCGGACCTTTCCGCATCATTCGGAGAGTGAATCCGGTCGCTTACCGGCTGGAGCTCCCAAGGTCCATGAAGGTGAACCCAGTGTTTCATGTCTCCTTACTGAAGCCAGTAATTTCCCCCCCCTCCCCCACCCCGTCTCATAGGTGGAGGTATGGCTTATTCCGTCAAGCGGCTGCTAGACTCAAGACGTGTTGGACGGGGACTACAATACCTGGTAGACTGGGAAGGCTATGGCCCAGAAGAGGAGTTGGGTCCCCTCACGACACGTCCTGCACCGAGACCTTGTCCAAGACTTTCATCGAAGGCGACCAGATCGCCCTGGGCCGCCGGGAGTCGGCTGTAGAGGAGGGGGTCCTGTCACGAGGCTGTCCAACCAGCAGACGGCGACAGAGAGCATGTCCAGGAGGACCAAGAGGAAGTGACTTGGAGATGCCCTTATTTGGTCCTTCCTGCCCTAGGAACTCACCTGCTACTAATTACAGGAGTGATTGTGTTTTGTGTTTATGTTTCTCACCTGTGTTCTACCCTTTAGACCTTATTAGTTATAGTATATTAAGACCTCTGTTAGCAGTGCCTCCTTGTCAAGTAATGAACGTTTATGCCTAAGACTGTCTTGCTGCCTATTGTAAAGATACCTAAGTTTTCGAGTAAAAGCCTTGGACCTCCCTACTGCCTCTGACTCTGCATTTTGGGGTTTTGCCTGGTTACCATCAGCCTTGGCTAAGGTGTATAGAGCCACTGGTGGTCAACTCCCATCCACCGTGACAACTTGAAGTAGTAGGAGTACAGTAGTAGTAGTAGTAGAAGTACGATAGTAGTAGTAGTAATAGTACGATAGTAGTAGTACTAGTCGTAGTATAGCAGCAGCAGCAGTAGTAGTAGTAGTACTACTTATAGTAGTAGCAGTAATAGTTGTTGTAGTCGTCCTAATCGTAGTAGTAGCAGTATCATAGTCGTATAGTATTAGTCGTGTAGTAGTAGTAGAATTGTAGTGTTACTAGAAATAGTATAGTAGTAGTAGTTGTAGTATTACTATATTAGTAGTAGTACTAGTAGTAGTCGTATGTAGTAGCAGTAATAATAGTACTTCCAGTAGTAGTACGATAGCAGTAGTACTAGTAGTGGTAGTACTATTAGTAGCTGTACTATTAGTAGTGTCTGTAGTAGTACGAGTAGTAGAAGTAGTAGTATTGGAGTGTAGTAGTAGTTGTAGTATTAGTATCGTAGTAGTAGTAATAGTTGGATTATTACTACAGTAGTAGTAGTTGTAGTATAGTTGTAGTAGTAGTACTAGTAGTTGTAGTAGAAGTAGTAGTAGTAGTAGTACTAGTAGTAGTAGTAGTATAGTAGTAGCAGTAGTTGTATTATTACTACAGTAGTAGTCATTGTAGTAGTAGTATAGTTGTAGTAATAGTAGTACTCTTCGTAGTAATAGTAGTACTAGTAGTCGTACTATTCATAGTAGTATTAGTAATAGTAGTAGTACTAGTAGTAGTACTAGTAGTACTAGTAATAGTAGTCGTAATAGTCGTAATAGTAGTCCTAGTAGTAGTATAGTAGAAGTAGTACTAGTACTAGTAGTAGTAGTAGTAGTAGTACGATAGTACTAGAAGTAATAATATGATAGTAGTAGTACTAGTAGTAGTAGTACTAGAAGTAGTAGTACTTATAGTAGTAGTAGTTGTAGTATTACTATAGTAGTAGTAGCAGTAGTAGTACTAGTAGTGGTAGTACTAGTAGTACCAGTAGTAGTACGATAGCAGTAGTACTAGTAATGGTAGTAGTAGTACTATTAGTAGTAGTAGTAGTAATAGTAGTATTACTAGTAGTAGTAGTGTTAGTAGTAATAGTAGTACAAGTAGTAGTAGTAGTATAGTAGAAGTTGTAGTATTAGTATCATAGGAGTAGTTGTAGTAGTAGTTGTAGTATAGTTGTAGTAGTAGTCGTTCTAGAAGTAGTAGTAGTAGTAGTAGTACTAGTAGTAGTAGGAGGACAATAGTAGTACAATAGTAGAATTAGTCATAGTTGTAGTTGTATTATCACTACAGTAGTAGTACTTGTTGTAGTAGTTGTAGTATAGTTGTACTAGTAGTCGTACTAGTAGTATTCGTTCTATTAGTAGTAGTACAAGGAGTAGAAAAAGTACTAGTCGTAGTAGTAGTAGTAGTAGTAGTTGTTGTGGTAATAGTAGTAGTACTAGTAATAGTAGTACTAGTAGTAGAAGTAGTAGTAGTAGTAGTAGTAGTAGTAGTACGATAGTACTAGAAGTAATAATATGATAGTAGTAGTACTAGTAGTAGTAGTACTAGAAGTAGTAGTACTTATAGTAGTAGTAGTTGTAGTATTACTATAGTAGTAGTACCAGTAGTAGTACGATAGCAGTAGTACTAGTAATGGTAGTAGTAGTACTATTAGTAGTAGTAGTAGTAATAGTAGTATTACTAGTAGTAGTAGTGTTAGTAGTAATAGTAGTACAAGTAGTAGTAGTAGTAGTAGTAGTTGTTGTAGTATAGTAGTACTAGTCATCGTAATAGTAATACTAGTACTAGTAGTATAGTAGTCGTACTATTAGTAGTAGTAGTAGTTCGATAGTAGTTCTACTAGTAGTAGTATAGTAGTAATAGTACTAGTACTAGTAGTAGTATAGTAGTAATAGTAGTAGTAGTTGTAGTCATAGTACTAGGAGTAGTAGTAGTAGTACTAGTAGGAGTAGTGTTTATATTAGTAGTAGTAATAGTAGTCGTAGTAGTAGCAGTATAGTAGTAGTACTAGTCGTCGTCGTAGCAGTAGTAGTAATAGTAGTACTTGTGGTAGTACTAGTAGTGGTAGTAGTAGTACTATTAGTAGTAATACTTGCAGTAGTAGTAGTAGTAGTACTAGTTGTAGTAGTACTAGTAGTAGTAGTTTTAGTAGTAGTACTAGTAGTAGTAGTACGAGTAGTAGTAGTGGTATAGTAGTAGTTGTAGTATTAGTATCGTAGTTGTAGTAGTAGTTGTATTATTACTACAGCAGTAGTAGTTGTAGTATAATTGTAGTATTAGTAGTACTAGTAGTAGTAGCAATAGTAGTAGTAGTCATAGTACGATAGTAGTAGTACCAGTAGTAGTAGTTGTATTATTACTACCGTAGTAGTAGTTGTTGTAGTACTTGTAGTATAGTTGTAGTAGTCGTCGTACTAGTCGTAGTAGTAGTACTAGAAGTAGTAGTAGTACTACTAGTAGTATAGTAGTAGTAGTAGTAGTAGTAGTTGTATTATTACTACAGTAGTAGTAGTTGTAGTATAGTTGTAGTAGTAGTCGTACTAGTAGTAGTAGTACTATTAGTAGTAGTCCTGGAAGTAGTAGTAGTACTAGTACTAGTAGTAGTAGTAGTAATAGTACGATAGCAGAAGTACTAGTAGTAGTATAGTAGAAGTACTAGTAGTAGTATAGTAGTAGTAGTAATAGTAGTAATATTATAGTTGTAGTAGTAATAGTACGATAGTAGTAGTAGTAGTAGTAGTAATAGTAGTAATAGTATAGTTGTAGTAGTAATAGTACGATAGTAGTAGTACTAGTAGTACTAGAAGTAGTAGTAGTAGTACTAGTAGTAGTGGTAGTAGTACTAGTAGTAGTAGTAGTACTACTCGTAGAGTATAGTAGTAGTAGTAGTAGTAGTAGTAGTATAGTAGTAGTAGTAATAGTACGATAGTAGTAGTACTAGTAGTAGTATAGTAGTTGTAGTACTATGAGAAGTAGTAGTAGTAGTAGTACTAGTAGTACTAGTAGTTGTGGTAGTAGTACTAGTAGTAGTAGTAGTAGTACTCGTAGAGTATAGTAGTAGTAGTAGTAGTATAGTTGTAGTAGTAATAGTACAATAGTAGTAGTAGTATTAGTAGTAGTATAGTTGCAGTAGTAATAGTACGATAGTAGTAGTACTAGTAGTAGTATAGTTGTAGTAGTAGTCATACTAGTAGTAGTACTAGTAGTAGTAGTAGTACAATAGTAGTAGGATAGTCAAAGTAGTCATAGTAGTAGTTTTATTATTACTACAGTAGTAGTAGTTGTTGTAGTAGTTGTAGTATAGTATACTAGTAGTCGTACTAGTAGTAGTCGTTCTATTAGTAGTAGTACAAGGAGAAGAAAAAGTACTAGTCGTAGTAGTAGTAGTAGTTGTAGTGGCAATAGTAGTAGTACTAGTATTAGTAGTAGTTGTTGTAGTATAGTTGTAGTAATAGTAGTACCAGTCATCGTAATAGTAATACTAGTACTAGTAGTATAGTAGTCGTACTATTAGTAGTAGTAGTAGCACGATAGTAGTAGTACTAGTAGTAGTATAGTAGTAATAGTAGTAGCACGAGTAGTAGTAGTAGTAGTACTAGTACTATTAGTAGTAGTAGTATTAGCAGTAATAGTACGATAGTAGAAGTACTAGTAGTAGTATAGTAGTAGTAGTAGTAGTAGTAGGAGTATAGTTGTAGTTGTAATAGTACGATAGTAGTAGTACAGTAGTAAAAGTACTACTAGTAGTAGTAGTAGTACAATAGTAGTAGTAGTATCAGTAGTAGTAGTAGTACGATAGTAGTAGTCGTAATAGTACGATAGTAGTAGTAGAAGTAGTAGTATAGTAGTAGCAGTACTAGTAGTGGTAGTAGTAGTAGTAGTAGTACGATAGGAGTAGTACTAGTAGTAGTATAGTAGTACTAGTAGTAGTGCTATTAGTAGTAGTACTTGCAGTAGTAGTAGTAGTAGTACTAGTTGTAGTAGTAGTATGAGTAGTTGTTGTAGTATTAGTATCATAGTTGTAGTAGTAGTAGTATCCTTACTACAGTAGTAGTAGTAGTAGTAGTTGTAGTAGTAGTTGTACTAGTAGTAGTACTAGAAGTAGTAGTAGTACTAGTTGTAGTAGTGGTAGTAGTAGTAGTAGTAGTAGTAGTAGTAGTAGTACGATAGTAGTAGTACTAGTAGCAGTATAGAAGTAGTTGTAGTATTATTACTACAGTAGTAGTAGTTGTAGTATAGTTGTAGTAGTCGTAGTACTAGCAGTAGTAGTAGTAATAGTAGTTTGTATAGTAGTAGTAGTAGTAGTAGTTGTATTATTAATACAGTAGTAGTAGTAGTAGTATAGTGGTAGTATTAGTACTAGTAGTAGTTGTATTATTACTACAGTAGTAGTAGTTATAGTATAGTTATAGTAATAGTCGTACTATTAATAGTAGTACTATTAGTAGTAGTCCTGGGAGTAGTAGTAGTACTAGTAGTAGTAGTAGTTGTTGTAGTAGTAATAGTAGTAGTAGTAGTAGTAGTTGTAGTAGTAGTAGTAGTAGTTCTCGTAGAGTATAGTAGTAGTAGTAGTAGTAGTATAGTTGTAGTAGTAATAGTACGATAGTAGTAGTATAGTTCGATAGTAGTATAGTAGTACAATAGTAGTAGTATAGTCAAAGTAGTCATAGTAGTAGTTGTATTATTACTACAGTAGTAGTAGTTGTTGTAGTAGTTGTAGTATAGTTGTACTAGTAGTCGTTCTATTAGTAGTAGTACAAGGAGAAGAAAAAGTACTAGTAGTAGTAGTAGTTGTAGTGGCAATAGTAGTAGTACTAGTAGTAGTAGTACTAGTATTAGTAGTAGTTGTTGTAGTATAGTTGTAGTAATAGTAGTACCAGTCATCGTAATAGTAATACTACTACTAGTAGTATAGTAGTCGTACTATTAGTAGTAGTAGTAGTAGTACGATAGTAGTAGTAATAGTAGTAGTATAGTAGTCATAGTAGTAGTAGTAGTAGTACTAGTAGTAGTATAGTAGTAATAGTAGTAGTAGTCGTAGTACTAGGAGTAGTAGTAGTAGTAGTAGTAGTACTAGTAGGAGTAGTGTTTATTGTAGTAGTAGTAATAGTAGTCGTAGTAGTAGCAGTATAGTAGTAGTACTAGTCGTCGTTGTAGCAGTAGTAGTAATAGTAGTAGTACTAGTAGTGGTAGTTGTCGTAGTACTTGTAGTAGTACTAGTAGTGGTAGTAGTAGTTTTATTAGTAGTAGTACTTGCAGTAGTAGTAGTACTAGTAGTAGTACTAGTTGTAGTAGTAGTACGAGTAGTAATTGTAGTATTAGTATCGTAGTTGTAGTAGTAGTAGTATTATTACTACAGTAGTAGTTGTAGTAGTAGTTGTACTAGTAGTAGTACTAAAAGTTGTAGTTGTACTAGTAGTAGTAGTAGTAATAGTAGTAGTAGTACGATAGTAGTAGTACTAGTAGTAGTATAGAAGTAGTAGTAGTATTATTACTACAGTAGAAGTAGTTGTAGTTGTAGTATAGTTGTAGTAGTCGTAGTACTAGCAGTAGTAGTAGTAGTATTAGTAGTAGTAGTTGTATTATTACTACAGTAGTAGTAGTTATAGTATAGTTGTAGTAGTAGTCGTACTAGTAATAGTCATACTATTAGTAATAGTCCTGGGAGTAGTAGTAGTACCAGTAGTAGTAGTAGTAGTTGTTTTAGTAGTAATAGTAGTAGTATTAGTAGTAGTTGTAGTAGTAGTAAAAGTACGATAGTAGAAGTACTAGTAGTAGTATAGTAGTAGCAGTAGTCGTATAGTTGTAGTAGTAATAGTACGATAGTAGTAGTACTATAGTTGTAGTAGTAGTACGACAGTATTAGTACTAGTAGTAGTGTAGTAGTAATTGTAGTAGTAGTAGTAGTAGTAGTTGTAGTATTAGTTGTATTATTAATATAGTAGTAAAAGTAGTAGTAGTAATATAGTAGTAGTATTAGAAGTAGTAGTAGTTTTATTATTACTACAGTAGTAGTAGTTGTATTATAGTTGTAGTAGTAGTCGTACTAGTCGTAGTACTAGAAGTAGTAGTAGTACTAGTAGTGGTAGTAGTAATAGTAGTAGTATAGAAGTGGTAGTAGTAGTAGTAGTAGTAGAAGTAGTAGTAGTAGTACGATAGTAGTAGTACAAGTAGTAGTATAGAAGTAGTAGTAGTTGTATTATTACTACAGTAGTAGTAGTTGTAGTAGTCGTTGTAGTATAGTTGTAGTAGTTGTAGTACTAGCAGTAGTAGTAGTAATACTAGTAGTATAGTTGTAGTAGTAGTATTAGTAGTTGTATTATTAATACAGTAGTAGTAGTAGTAGTAGTAGTATTAGTATAGTAATAGTATTAGTAGTATTAGTAGTTGTATTATTACTACAGTAGTAATAGTTGTAGTAGTAGTCGTACTAGTAGTAGTAGTACTATTAGTAGTAGTCCTGGAAGTAGTAGTAGCACTAGTAGTAGCAGTAGTAGTAGTACTAGTACTATTAGTAGTAATAGTAGTAGCAGTAATAGTACGATAGTAGAAGTACTAGAAGTAGTATAGTAGTAGTAGTAGTAGTCGTAGTAGTAGTAGTAGGAGTATAGTTGTAGTAGTAATAGTACGATAGTAGTAGTACAGTAATAAAAGTACTACTAGTAGTAGTATTAGTACAATAGTAGTAGTAGTAGTAGTACGATAGTAGTAGTCGTAATAGTACAATAGTAGTAGTACAAGTAGTAGTATAGTAGTAGCAGTACTAGTAGTGGTAGTAGTAGTAGTACGATAGGAGTAGTACTTGTAGTAGTATAGTAGTACTAGTAGTGGTAGTAGTACTACTATTAGTAGTAGTACTATTAGTAGTAGTAGTAGTAGTACTAGTAGTAGTACTAGTTGTAGTAGTAGTACGAGTAGTTGTTGTAGTATTAGTATCGTAGTTGTAGTAGTAGTAGTATCGTTACTACAGTAGTAGTAGTAGTAGTTGTACTAGTAGTAGTACTAGAAGTAGTATTAGTACTAGTTGTAGTAGTAGTAGTTGTAATAGTAGTAGTAGTAGTAGTACGATAGTAGTAGTAATAGTACGATAGTAGTAGTACAGTAGTAAAAGTACTACTAGTAGTAGTAGTACGATAGTAGTAGTCGTAATAGTACGATAGTAGTAGTACAAGTAGTAGTATAGTAGTAGCAGTACTAGTAGTGGTAGTAGTAGTAGTACGATAGGAGTAGTACTAGTAGTAGTATAGTAGTACTAGTAGTGGTAGTAGTACTACTATTAGTAGTAGTACTATTAGTAGTAGTAGTAGTAGTACTAGTAGTAGTACTAGTTGTAGTAGTAGTACGAGTAGTTGTTGTCGTATTAGTATCGTAGTTGTAGTAGTAGTAGTATCGTTACTACAGTAGTAGTAGTAGTAGTTGTACTAGTAGTAGTACTAGAAGTAGTATTAGTACTAGTTGTAGTAGTAGTAGTTGTAGTAATAGTAGTAGTAGTAGTAGTACGATAGTAATAGTACTAGTAGCAGTATAGAAGTAGTAGTAGTATTATTACTACAGTAGTAGTAGTAGTATAGTTGTAGTATTCGTAGTACTAGCAGTAGTAGTAGTAATAGTAGTTTGTATAGTAGTAGTAGTAGTTGTATTATTAATACAGTAGTAGTAGTAGTAGTAGTATAAGTAGTAGTTGTATTATTACTACAGTAGTAGTAGTTATAGTATAGTTGTAGTAACAGTCATACTAGTAATAGTAGTACTATTAGTAGTAGTCGTTGTAGTAGTAATAGTAGTAGTACAAGTAGTAGTTGTAGTAGTAGTAATACTAGTAGTAGTAGTAGTAATAGTACGATAGTAGAAGTACTAGCAGTAGTATAGTAGTAGTAGTAGTCGTAGTAGTAGTAGTAGAAGTAGGAGTATAGTTGTAGTAGTAATAGCACGATAGTCGTAGTACTAGTAGTAGTACTATAGTATTAGTACTAGTAGTAGTATAGTAGTAGTAGTAGTAGTAGTTCTATTATTAATATAGTAGTAGTAGTGGTAGTAGTATAGTAGTAGTATTAGAGGTAGTAGCAGTTGTATTATTAATATAGTAGTAGTAGTGGTAGTAGTATAGTAGTAGTATTAGAGGTAGTAGCAGTTGTATTATTACTACAGTAGTAGTAGTTGTAGCATAGTTGTAGTAGTAGTCGTACTAGTAGTAGTACTAGAAGTAGTAGTAGTACTAGTAGTAGTAGTAGTACTAGTAGTAGTATAGAAGTAGTAGTAGTAGTTGTATTATTACTACAGTATTAGTAGTTGTAGTATAGTTGTATTAGTAGTCGTACTAGTAGTAGTACTAGAAGTAGTAGTAGTATTAGTAGTAGTAATAGTAGTAGTAGTAGTTGTAGTAATAGTAGTCGTATAGAAGTAGTAGTAGTTGTAGTAGTATTAGTAGTAGTAGTACGATAGTATTATAGTAGTAGTATAGTAGTAGTATTAGTAGTTGTATTATTACTACAGTAGTAGTAGTAGTTGTAGTCTCGTAGTAGTAGTAGTCGTACTAGTAGTAGTAATACTATTAGTACTAGTCCTGGAAGTAGTAGTAGTACTAGTAGTAGTATTAGTAGTAGTTGTAGTAGTAATAGTAGTAGTACTAGTAGTAGTAGTAGTAGTAATAGTACGATAGTAGAAGTACTAGTAGTAGTATAGTAGTAGTAGTAGTCGTAGTAGTAGTAGTAGGAGTATAGTTGTAGTGGTAATAGTATGATAGTAGTAGTACTACTAGTAGTACAATAGTAAAAGTACTACTAGTAGTAGTAGTAGTACAATAGTAGTAGTAGTAGTAGTAGTACGGTGGTAGTAGTCGTAATAGTACGATAGTAATAGTACGATAGTAGTAGTACTAGTAGTAGTATAGTAGTAGCACGATAGTAGTAGTAGTATAGTAGTACTAGTAGTAGTACTAGTTGTAGTAGTAGTACGAGTAGTTGTAGTATTAGTATCGTAGTTGTAGTAGTAGTAGTATTATTACTACAGTAGTAGTAGTTGTAGTAGTAGTAGTACTAGAAGTAGTAGTAGTACTAGTAGTAGTAGTACGATAGTAGTAGTTGTATAGTAGTACTAGTAGTGGTAGTAGTAGTACTATTAGTAGTAGTACTTGCAGTAGTAGTAGTAGTAGTACTAGTAGTAGAACTAGTCGTAGTAGTAGTATGAGTAGTAGTTGTAGTATTAGTATTGTAGTTGTAGTAGTAGTAGTATTATTACTACAGTAGTAGTAGTACTAGTAGCATTATAGAAGTAGTAGTAGTAGTTGTAGTAGTAGTTGTAGTATAGTTGTAGTAGTCGTAATACTAGCAGTAGTAGTAGTAATAGTAGTTTGTATAGTAGTAGTAGTAGTCGTAGTAGTAGTAGTAGTTGTATTATTACTACAGTAGTAGTAGTTATAGTATAGTTGTAGTAATAGTCGTAATAGTAGTACTATTAGTAGTAGTCCTAGGAGTAGTAGTAGTAGTTGTAGGAGTAATAGTAGTAGTACTAGAAGTAGTTGTAGTAGTAGTAGTACTTGTAGTAGTAGTAATAGTACGATAGTAGAAGTACTAGTAGTAGTATAGTAGTAGTAGTAGTAGAAGTAGGAGTATAGTTGTAGTAGTAATAGTACGATAGTAGTAGTACTAGTAGTAGTACAGTAGTAAAAGTACTACTAGTAGTAGTAGTAGTACTATAGTATTAGTACTAGTAGTAGTATAGTAGTAATTGTAGTAGTAGTAGTAGTAGTAGTAGTTCTATTATTAATATAGTAGTAGTAGTAGTAGTAGTAGTAATAGTAGTAGTATTAGAAGTAGTAGTCGTTGTATTATTGTTGTATTAGTAGTCGTACTAGTAGTAGTACTAGAAGTAGTAGTAATAATAGTAGTAGTAGTAGTAGTAGTAGTAGTACGATAGTAGTAGTACTAGTGGTAGTATAGAAGTAGTAGTAGTAGTAGTAGTAGTAGTAGTTGTATTATTACTACAGTAGTAGTAGTTGTAGTAGTAGTAGTAGTTGTACTTGTAGAAGTAGTAGTAGTACGATAGTAGTAGTCGTAAAAGTACGATAGTAGAAGTACTAGTAGTAGTAGTAGTAGTACTTGTAGTAGTAGTAATAGTATGATAGTAGTAGTACTAGTCGTAGTATAGCACTAGCAGTAGTAATAGTAGTACTAGTTGAAGTAGTACTTTTTGTAGCAGTATCTTAGTCGTATAGTATTAGTCGTATAGTAGTAGTAGTAGAATTGTAGTGTTTCTAGTAGTAGTATAGTAGTAGTAGTAGTAGTAGTAGTAGTCATAGTAGTAGTAGTAGTTGTAGTATTACTATAGTAGTAGTAGTAGTAGTACTAGTAGTAGTCGTAGTAGTAGCAGTAATAGTAGTAGTACTAGTAGTAGTACGATAGCAGTAGTGGTAGTAGTAGTACTATTAGTAGTTGTACTATTAGTAGTATCAGTAGTAGTACGAGTAGTAGAAGTAGTAGTATTAGTAGTGTAGTAGTAGTTGTAGTATTAGTATCGTAGTAGTAGTAGTTGTATTATTACTACAGTAGTAGTAGTTGTAGTAGTCGTAGTAGCAGTAGTTGTATTATTACTACAGTAGATTCAAGATTCAAGATTCAAAGTGTTTATTATCATATGCACAGTCGAAAACATGTTTCACTGTACAACGAAATTCTTGCTTTGCTGTCCGCAGAATGCCAACCAATGTAAAATATACAATACTAAAGAATATACAATATATACTAAACAAATGTACAAGACAGCAAAATTTAAGGCATAAAATAAAATAGCAGCAATAATAATAATAAAACAGTGCAAATGTAGCAGTGCAATTATGCAAACTGGAAAGTTCAGTTATTGAGGTAGTACGGTTATATTAATCTCCTATGGGTTGTTTAGGAGTCTGATGGCAGTGGGAAAGGAGTTCTTCAGTCGGGTGGTCCTGCATTTAACACTTCTGTACCTCCGGCCTGAGGGTAGAAGTGTGAACAGTCCGAGCTGGGGGTGGGTGGGGTCCTTGAGGATGGAGGCGGCTCTCCTGTGGACTCTGCGGTGGTAGATGCTCTGCAGAGAGGGCAGTGGAGTCCTGGTGATTTTCTCAGCAGTCTTCACCACTCTCTGCAGGCGTCTGCGGTCCATAGCAGTAGTGCTGCCATACCACACAGTGATACAGCTAGTTAGGATGCTCTCAACAATGCAGCTGTAGAAGTTGCTGAGGATCTTGGGCGACATGCCAAACTTCCTCAGCCTCCTCAGAAAGTACAGCCGCTGTTGGGCCTTCTTAACCAGCTGAGTGGTGTTAAGTGTCCAGGTGAGGTCCTCGCTGATGTGGACGCCCAGGTATTTGAAACTGCTCACCCTCTCTACTTCAAGTTCCCGGATGTACAGTGGCCGATGAGGTCCCCTCTTCTTCCTCATGTCCACTATCATCTCCTTCGTCTTGTCCGTATTGAGGGTGAGGTTGTTGTCCTCGCACCATGTTACCAGACTGGCCACCTAGTAGTAGTTGTAGTAGTAGTATAGTTGTAGTAATAGTAGTACTCTTCGTAGTAATAGTAGTACTTGTACTAGTAGTATAGTAGTCGTACTATTAGTAGTAGTATTAGTAATAGTAGTAGTACTAGTAGTAGTAGTAGTAGTAGTACTAGTAATATTAGTCGTAATAGTACGATAGTAGTCGTCCTAGTAGTAGTATAGTAGTAGTAGTACTAGTAGTAGTAGGTATATTAGTAGTAGTACCTAGTAGTACGATAGTAGTAGAAGTAATAATATGGTAGTAGTAGTACTAGTAGTAGTAGTAGTTGTAGTAGTAGTAGTTCTAGTATTACTATAGTCGTAGTAGGAGTAGTCGTAGTAGTAGTAGTAATAGTAGTAGTACTAGTAGTACCAGTAGTAGTAGTAGTAGTACTAGTAGTAGTAGTGTTAGTAGTAATAGTAGTACTAGTAGTTGTAGTAGTAGTACAAGTAGTAGTAGTAGTAGTATAGTAGTAGTTGTAGTATTAGTATCGTAGTAGTAGTTGTAGTAGTAGTAGTACTAGTCCAATTGTAGTAGTATAGTAGAAGTAGTCATAGTAGTAGTTGTATTATTACTATAGTAGTAGTAGTTGTTGTAGTAGTCGTACTACTAGTAGTAGTAGAAGTACTAGTAGTAGTAGTAGTAGTACGATAGTAGTAGTACTCGTAGTAGTATAATTGTAATAGTAGTAGTAGTAGTAGTAGTAGTAGTAGTAGTAGTTGTAATAGTACTAGTCGTCGTAATAGTAGTCCTAGTTCTAGTAGTATAGTAGTCGTATTATTATTATTATTAGTAGTAGTAGTACGATAGTAGTAGTCATTAATGGTACGATAGTAGTAGTACTAGTAGTAGTAGTAGTAATACTAGTAGTAGTAGTAGTACGATAGTAGTAGTACTCGTAGTAGTATAATTGTAATAGTAGTAGTAGTAGTAGTTGTAGTAGTATAGTTGTAGTAATAGTAGTACTAGTCGTCGTAATAGTAGTACTAGTTCGAGTAGTATAGTAGTCGTACTATTAGTAGTAGTAGTAGTACTAGTACGATAGTAGTAGTCGTAATAGTACGATAGTAGTAGTACTAGTAGTACTATAGTAGTAGCAGTACTAGTAGTAGTAATACTAGTAGTAGTAGTACGATAGTAGTAGTACTCGTAGTAGTATAATTGTAATAGTAGTAGTAGTAGTTGTAGTAGTAGTAGTAATAGTACGATAGTAGTAGTATAGTAGTAGTAGTAGTAGTAGTAGTAGTTGTAGTAGTAGTACTAGGAGTAGTAGAAGTAGTAGTAGTACTAGGAGTAGTAGTAGTAGTAGTAGTAGTAGTGGTACTAGTAGGAGTAGTGCTTATAGTCATAGTAGTAATAGTAGTAGTAGTACTAGTCGTAGCAGTAGTAGTAATAGTAGTAGTAGTAGTACTAGTAATAGTAGTAGTAGTTGTAGTAATAGTAGTACTAGTCGTCGTAATACTAGTACTAGTAGTATAGTAGTCGTACTATTAGTAATAGTAGTACTAGTAGTAGTAGTACGATAGTAGTAGTTGTAATAGTACGATAGTAGTAGTACTAGTCGTACTATAGTAGTAGCAGTACTAGGAGTAGTAGTAGTAGTAGTAGTAATACTAATAGTAGTACGATAGTAGTAGTACTAGTAGTAGTATAATTGTAATAGTAGTAGTAGTAGTAGTAGTTGTAGTACGATAGTAGTAGTAGTAGTAATCGTACGATAGTAGTAGTAGTAGTAGTAGTAGTAGTTGTAGTAGTAGTAGTAGTGGTACTAGTAGGAGTAGTGCTTATAGTAGTAGTAGTAATAGTAGTAGTGGTAGTACTAGTCGTAGCAGTAGTAGTAATAGTAGTGGTAGTAGTAGTAGTACTAGTAGTGGTAGTAGTAGTACTATTAGTAGTAGTACTTGCAGTAGTAGTAATAGTTCTAGTAGTAGCAGTGTTAGTAGTAGTAGTAGTACTAGTACTATGAGTAGTTGTAGTACGAGTAGTAGTAGTAGTCCTGGGAGTAGTAGTAGTTGTAGTAGTAATAGTAGTAGTAGTAGTAGTAGTACTAGTAGTAGTATAGTAGTAGTAGTAGTAGTAGTAGTAATAGTGTGATAGTAGTAGTATAGTAGTAGTAGTAGTAGTAGTGTCGTAGAATTTAAGTAATAATACTTTGAAATAAATTACCGTTAACCAGAGCTGTTGATTCATTCAAAGACTTTATTCATGCAGAATATGTGGCCGTTCAGGTTTGCAAAGTTGACCCTGTTTTTACCTCAGTCACCTGTCTTTATAGATTTCACACAGGTTAACGCCTTCTATTCAACGCATTTCTGTTTCCTGTCTACATACACCAATAACATTCAAGATCTATATTTCGTCATCAAGGTGTGCGCCGCCCATTGGGCTGCCGCCAATTCGTCTGGTCATGCCTTGCTGACACCCAGGCTGTTTTCAAAAGCCTTTTGTCCTGGCTGTTTACAACTTTGTTTATTACTTAATTACCCTATCTTTAATTTTTCTATCCTGTTTCCTCCCGCTTTGATCCTTTGTTTTCTTCACCTCTAGCCAACCCCTCAATCTGACCTTACCCCTCTTTACTGCCTTCTCCAAATGTTCTAGGACCATCTGTTTTCCTGTGATCTCTTCGCTAGGTGTGAGATTACTAACCCTTATATTGTCTTTAAATTTACCATAGTAGTAGTAGTAGTAGTACTAGAAGTAATAGTAGTAATTGGAGTAGTAGTAGTATAGTTGTAGTAGTAATAGTACGATAGTAGTAGTACTAGTAGGAGTATAGTTGTAGTAGTCGTAGTACTAGTCGTAGTAGTAGTAATAGTAGTAGTACTCAAAGTAGTAGTAGTACTAGTAGTAGTAGTAGTAGTAGTACTCGTAGTAGTAGTAGTACTAGTAGTAGTAGTTGTTGTATTATTACTACAGTAGTCGTAGTAGAGTAGTAGTAGTAGTAGTAGTAGTAGTAGTACTCGTAGTAGTAGCAGTACGATAGTAGTAGTACTAGTAGTAGTAGTAGTAGTTGTATTATTACTACAGTAGTACTACAGTACTATAGTTGTAGTAGTGGTAGTACTATTAGTAGTAGTAGTAGTAGTACGATAGTAGTAGTACTAGTCATAGTATAGTAGTAGTACTAGGAGTACTAGTAGTAGTAGTAGTAGTAGTAGTAGTAGTATTGTTGTAGGAGTAACAGTAGTTGTACTAGTAGTGTAATCGTCGTACTATTATTATTAGTAGTAGTAGTAATAGTAGTAGTAGTAGTACTAGTAGTAGTAGTAGTACTAGTAGTACTAATAGTAGTGTGTTTGTGTGTGTGTGTGTACATTGTACTGTAGACCTAATAGGACTCTGAGGCCTCAGAGATGAATGAATCAAACTACAGTACTGTAACTGAATGGACACAAGATTTGCTGTCATGACTTTGATACGTGATGAAGTGGTAAGAGAAAAGTTATAGTCAGGTAGTTTTCTCTTCATTTATTAAGTGTGGCCTCATTATTAAGCATGTTGTAATAACCCCACTCAAACCCCTACTAGTTGTAGTAGTAGTTGTAGTAGTCGTAGTACTAGTAGTAGTAATAGTAGTAGTACTAGAAGTAGTAGTAGTAGTTGTAGTAGTTGTATTATTAATACAGTAGTAGTAGTTGTAGTAGTATAGTAGTAGTAGTAGTAGTTGTATTATTACTACAGTAGTAGTAGTTGTAGTATAGTTGTAGTAGTAGGGTAGTGGAATTTAACCCTTGTGTGGTCTTCGGGTCAAATTGACCCGTTTTAAATCTTTACTTGAAGAAAAAATATACAAGGAAACATTTTTTCAACCTGAAACTCCATGGCCTTGGCTTATTTACTGTGAAGAACATGTCAAAGAAAAAAAAATCATTGAGTGCACATGCTACACCCCCCCTACACATTTATGTCCTTCACAAGGTCTTCGGGTCAATTTGACCCGCATATACACAGAGACACACAGACTCACAGAAACATGCACACACACACTCACTCACACACATACAAACACACACACACACACAGAATCTGCACAATGTTGTTACAAAACATTCTGGGAAGCCAGAGGGAGGAGACCCTGAGAGACACCAGGGGACACGGGTGGTACTGGATATGTCACAGGGCCTCAGTGGCCACAACATCACTTGGGATAATTTTTTCACATCGTACAGCCCGGGACAGGAACTTCTCAAAAGAAAGCTGACAATGGGTGGAACAGTCAGAAAAAATAAGACAGAGCTCCCACCTCAGCTTCTAACTGTAACGAACAGGCCAGTCCATTCCTCCCACTTTGTGTTTACGGCCAACATGGCCCTGGTATCCTACATACCCAAAAAGGGCAAAAATGTGATGCTTATGAGCACTGGTGACACCGCACATACAGAGGAGACAACATGTGCCCAGGAACCCAGCTTCTCTAGCCATAGTGAGGAGGGTGGAGGAGGCTCCTGCTGTCCCACCTGCACGACCCACACAACCACAACCTCCAGTGCCTGAAGTAAGTGTCCTGTTGTTGTTGTTGTTTATGTGTGCATGTATCTGTGTGTGTGTGTGTGTGTGTATGTTTCTGAGTATCTCTGTATGTATGTGGGTCAAATTGAAATTGACTATTAGAAGATGTTGTGGGAAAAAAATCCTGAACTAATAAAGTATTTTCATTATTCTAGATTGCAGCTGGTGGCAACAAGAGGAAGCACAGCGAGGTGTGTGAACCCTCAAAGGACTCAAAGACACAAACCACATGCAGAAACTGCTAAAAGTACATCTGTAGTACACATACTCTCAAATTGTATGTATCCAATATTATTTCAGAATTGTTTGAAAGATGTATTTTTCAGTGTACTGTATTTCATTGACAGTGAATAAAGCAGTGTACATTTCGTTCATGTTTTGTGTTTCTATTTATTGTAAATCATCTCAAATTATTTTTGAGACATTTTTGAGAGATGTATTTCATATCCAGTGACTAAATCGATCTAAGTTTGGTTCTTGTGTTTCTATTGTCGTTCATCACCTGTATTTGCTTTTCACAGCTTTGATTATAATAAGATAAAGATGAAAATCAAATGAGAATATCTCCTCAAAAATAATAAACATCAATGAAAACATTGTTTCATTTCAACTTTTCAGAGATAAGCATTCCACCCAAGTCCTTATTATAGCAGATTTTTTACATAAATTATAACTTTATCACAAAAACGAATTACACTTCCACTGTGAAATATGATCTAGCAGAGATTAATTGCAAATATTAATCATACATGTTATCTATATTGTTTGGAATTGAGATAAAGACAATATATGTTAAAGAGTTTTGAATGGAAATTTGTATTTTTGTATTGCTTTTAAAGCCCCAATAATGTCCCGGGTCAATTTGACCCGAAGACTTCCAAAGGGTCCAAAAAGTGAAGACAATACGAGGGTTAAGTCATGGTATTTTGAAATAACATACCGTTAACCAGAGCTGTTGATTCATTCAGAGACTTTATTCACAGAGAACGAAGCCGGGTCAGGTTTGCAAAGTTGAACCCCTTTCACTTCCGTTACCTGTCCTTTTATAAACATCACACAGGTCAACGCCCTTCATTCAAATTCCTGTCTACTTACACCAATGATATTTAAGAACTACATTTTGTCATCCCGGGGCTACGCCCCCTTTGACTTGGCGTCTGTCAGTCTACTTGAGAGATCAATTGACCTAGGCTATTTTCTAAAGCCTTTTGTCCTGGCTGTTTACAACTGTGTTTATTACCCCTCCATCCTGTCCCTAGATCACTCGATCCTGTTTATACAGCTGTGTACCATTTTACTTCAAAGCATTCACACTCTCTAGTCAACCCCACTTATCTGATCTCACCCCTCTGAGATGTTCCAGGACCCTCTGGTGTCCTTGTGACCTTTTCCCCTAGGTGGGGATTACCAAGGCTAGTATTTGTCTTTAAATTTACTATAGTAGTAGTACTATTATTAGTAGTACTGGGAGTAGTTGTAGTAGTAGTAATAGTACGATAGTAGTAGTACTAGTAGTAGTAGTAGTAGTAGTAATAGTACGATAATAGTAGTACTAGTAGTAGTATAGTAGTAGTAAAGTTGTAGTAGTAATAGTACGATAGTAGTAGTACTAGTAGTAGTAGTACTAGTACTAGTTGTATTATTACTACAGTTGTAGTAGTAGTAGTATAGTAGTTGTAGTATAATTGTAGTAGTAGTAGTAGTAATAGTAGTAGTATTAGAAGTAGTCGTAGTACTAGTTGTAGTAGTAGTAGTACTAGTAGTAAAATAGTAGTAGTAGTAGTAGTAGTTGTATTATTACTACAGTAGTAGTAGTTGTAGTATAGTTGTAGTAGTAGTAGTACTAGTAGTAGTAGTACTATTAGTAGTAGTACTTGGAGTAGTAGTAGTAGTAGTAGTAGTAGTACGATAGTAGTAGTACTAGGAGTACTAGTAGGAGTACTTTTACCAGGCCAAGCTGACAGGGAAACCGCCTTAAAGTCAGAGGCGAACATTTCGATGATTGCTGAGACCTCACGTTCCACAAGCAGGGGGCTCAGGCTGGTCTGGCTTGGCAGACGGATTGACGGCTCAGACCTATTGGTGAAGACACACAACTGCCCCCCTCCGCCCCTCGCAACATTGTGGCACTATGACGTCATACAACGTACCGTTACAAAAGTTTCTGCTCATGTTGCTTACCGTTAGTCATTAACGGTTGGTCACAACTCTGATCAGTTGATTAACGATCCGTAATTCCCCGACACACCGACGAATTACCGAACTGCCAATCAACGGAAATACGAATAGCAAGAAAATAAGGAACAGCGTGCAGGATAATCAAATAGACAGGCTAGCTATCTTTTGGACCGGGGATTTCTGCCCAATTGGGCCTATAGTTAGGGTAGGGTTTGTTAGCGTGTGGTGTACGTGAACTTGTATATTGTACGCTATTGTAGTGGAATACATTTCATTGTATGCCTGTATATTAATTCAGATATTTTGAAATGGACCTCCGATTGAATTGCTCCTCACTGTACAATTATCATACTATGTGTTAATCTCTGAAATTAATCCGTGTTGCAAAATGCTTCAAGCATTAATGTGTATGTCAGCACTAATTACAGAGCGACTATTGGCCGTGCTAAAAGCATCCTTCCTCGTATATCCAGGCCTATACTGTAACAACAGCTGTGCAGTAAGCAGGTGTCCTATTTGGTTGAGGTGTGAATCAACAAATTGAATTTGGATTTTGTTTGATCCTCCTTGATCAAGATGTTGGCATCGCACATAATCAAGGCCTACATCCGATAATCTGATTTTATTTGAACTTGAAGTTTATGATTAACAGGTATTATTATGAATACATGGGCCCGAATATACGGTATGTATGAACATGTACAGACAACGAAAATGCATGCTGCTTAGGCTGAGTGTTGGTGATTTTGGTATCCAACTTGAAGACAAATACACGAATTCTGTGAAATATTATCGTTATCATTATTATTAGGTTTCCTATTGTTAGCATTAATAGTATTATTATTAGTAGTAATATTAGTGTTAGCATTAGCATTAGTTCACACAAGTTGAATGGTCCCGTGGTCACCATGGCACCGGCCGTATTGTGACGTTGTCGTTATTTTGTGACACCTGTCACTACGTCAGTAGGCCTACAGTTCAAAAGCCGTCACTGCTTTGTCAAACGTGTATTACGCTAAACTAAAACGACTCAATGGCGTTTCTATATTTGCTTTGACAATAGCGAACAGAAAAGAGGTAACCATTTCGTGAATGTGTTATTGTGTTTATGTGACTGGATCTTATCATGTGAGATCTGATCCGTGTGTTTTCTTGAAGGCTCAGAGGAAGAGAAGTGGCAAGCAGACCATGGTTGAGAAGGCCACCAACACAGGTTAGAGATTCTCTTTAGAATGTTACAATGCTTCTCTGGTGAGGAGATTGTGTTGTTCTATTCAGACAGTTTAAAATCCACATTTTACATTATTAATTCAGATGATGTACAGTTGGATGGAAGACGTTTATTAGAAATGCTGCATACCAATTTGGTCAGTATTGATACAAGATATATTCTATCATAGAGAGGCCATATATACTGTATTTCGACAACACTTTTATTTTCTATTTGAAACATATACTGTAAATCATAGATGTGTAGTTTTTAGATACAACTGTATGTACTTCTCCTTGTATTTGCCAGCAGCTCCCTCCCCTCCACCTGGGCCCCGGTCTCCTGACAGATTTGAGAACCGAGCTGCAGTGATCGAGCTCCTGGAGGAGAAGGCACATCAGAGTGCCGAAGAAGAGGTCTACCCCATCCTGATCAATTTCCTGAGGAGTCTGACTGATAAGTATGTTTAATGTCTCTCTGTAATGGAGTGATCTCTCATTTGAGGGACTGGGACTGAGGGGCTGGTGGAGGTAGAAATCGGACGACGGGCTCATTGTAACACATGGAATGGAATGAGGAATGGTATCAAACACACATTACAATGAGCTCATCCTCCGATTTCTACCTCCAACAGCCTCCCCGACTGTGCTGTATGTTGTCTGTAGCCGAGGCCATAGAGCACACCAAACAAATAATCAGGTGTTTAAATATCTTTGTCGTTTTGAAAAATGACCATTGTCACCTGCACAGGAATGCCATGCGGCCACCATTGAAGAAATGTGCTTCTCGAATCTATCATTAACGACTGTTTCCACACGCTTTTTTCATTGCATTGCCATATACAGTGGGGGAAATAATTATTTGATCCCCTGTTGATTTTGTTAGTTTGCCCGATTACAAAGAAATGAACGGTCTATAATTTTTATGGTACTTTTATTTTAACAAATAGAGACAGAATATCAACAAATAAGTCCAGAAAAAACACATTATATAAAGTTATAAATTGATTTGCATTTGATCGAAGGAAATAAGTATTTGATCCCCTACAAACCAGCAAGAATTCTGTCTCATACAGACCGGTTATATGCCCATGAGGCACACAGATTACTCCTGTCACTTTAAGAAAGTACTCCTAATCTCTGCTTGTTATGGGTATAAAAGACACCTGTCAATAGAATCAATCTCTTCCATTCCAACCTCTCCACCACCATGGGCAAGACCAAAGAACATTCAAAGGACATCAGGGTAAGAGTTGTAGACCTGCACAAGGCTGGAATGGGCTACAAGACCATCAGCAAGAAGCTTGGTGAGAAGGAGACAACTGTTGGTGCAATTATTAGAAAATGGAAGAAATACAAAATAACCATCAATCGCCCTCGGCCTGGAGCTCCATGCAAGATCTCGCCTCGTGGGGTAAGGATGATCATGAGAAGGGTGAGGGATCAGCCCAGAACTACACGGGAGGAGCTTGGTAATGATCTCAAGGCAGCTGGGACCACAGTCACCAAGAAAACCATTGGTAACACACTACACCGTAACGGATTGAAATCCTGCAGTGCCCGCAAGGTCCCCCTGCTCAAGAAGGCACATGTACAGGCCCATCTGAAGTTTGCCAATGAACACTTAAATGATTCAGAGAAGGCTTGGGAGAAGGTGATGTGGTCAGATGAGACCAAAATTGAACTCTTAACGCATAAATTCGACTCTTCGTGTTTGGAGAGAGAGAAATGCTGAATGCTACAATCCCAAGAACACCATCCCCACCGTCAAACACGGAGGTGGAAACATTATACTTTGGGGTTGTTTCTCTGCTAAGGGTACAGGACAACTTCACTGCATTGAGGGGCCAATGGACGGGGCCATGTACCGTAAGATCTTGGACGAGAACCTCCTTCCCTCAGCCAGAGCACTGAGGATGGGTCGTGGATGGGTCTTCCAGCATGAGAATGACCCAAAACATACGGCCAAGGCAACAAAGGAGTGGCTCAAGAAGAAGCACACTAAGGTCATGGAGTGGCCTAGCTAGTCTCCAGACCTTAATCCTATCGAAAATTTGTGGAGGGAGCTGAAGCTTCGAGTTGCCAAGCAAAAGCCTTGAAACCTTCAGGATTTGGAGAGGATCTGTAAAGAGGAGTGGACCAAAATCCCTCCTGAGATGTGTGCAAACCTGGTGACCAACTACAAGAAACGTCTGACTTCTGTACTTGCCAACAAGGGTTTCTCCACCAAGTACTAAGTCATGTTTTGCTTGGGGATCAAATACTTATTTCCTTCGATCAAATGCAAATTAATTTATAACTTTATATAATATGTTTTTCTGGACTTTTTTTTTAAATATTCTGTGTCTATTTGTTAAAATAAAAGTACCATAAAAATTATAGACCGCTCATTTCTTTGTAATCGGGCAAACTAACAAAATCAGCAGGGGATCGAATAATTATTTCCCCCACTGTAATCAACTGGTCATTGATCCGTCACGAATAACGACAATACGTCGAAAATTAAAGAAATGTAACCATGAATTATGTCATTACTGTCTAAGCATCGAAAAGCTGTATGCGCAAAGGCGTCTTACGTCACAGTGGCTTGCCTGAAAAAACAAAGGAATAGGAGAAACATGTGCCTACAGGGGCGTCGAAGCGGCGGCTCCCCCTGAGGGAGCAAAGTTGTTACATTGACAAAGACAAGCTCCACGCTCATGGGCAATTTTTATGGGGCAAGTGTGCTGCGAGTATCTTAGCAGTTGTCGTGAATGGATAAAATGCAATGTTTCAAACAGATCTGATGAATTCACCTACTTTGAAAAAGTGTGCGTCAGGGAGTCCTTTTGACACGAAGCGAAAATCTACAGTCAAGCGTCCTTCAGCAGACAGCCTTGTGTTCTTTCTAGTCATGAGAATGTTGTCAAAACGGCAGAAGAAATGGTCACAAACGAAATATTGTTTCTACACTTAAAATGAACAAAGAAAAAATGAGCTAGCCTGATATAACTCATGGTCATGACGATGCAAATGTTAAGAGATTTCGAACTGGTCTGTTGCACACGTTGGGACTCATTTTATTTTTCTACGAGAATCATTGTCTGTAGCCGAGGCCATAGAGCACACCAAACAAATAATCAGGTGTTTAAATATCTTTGTTGTTTTGAAAAATGACCATTGTCACCTGCACAGGAATGCCATGCGGCCACCATTGAAGAAATGTGCTTCTCGAATCTATCATTAACGACTGTTTCCATACGCTTTTTTCATTGCATTGCCATATTATCAATTGGTCATTGATGCGTCACGAATAACGACAATGCGTCGACAATGCGTGTTTCTGTTAGTCTGCATGCAATTCATTAATACAAGTGGCAAGGCATTTACACAATTAAGCTTTGCGCTGGCATATATCTTTTCCCAATGACCTTTTTTATCATGTCTACATAGTCCATAACCAAATTTATAATTTAAATGTTTTTAATTAATTAATCTATAAGTTTAAATGCATTTTCTACCATTGCCTGTACATAGGGTGCCCAATACCCTTGGATTTTTATCTTTCTCACAACTCCCCCCCTTGCGCAATGGTCAAAACCATGCGCACCAGTGATCAAAATCCCCAGTAGCACCGTAGGTGCCACTATAGTACCCTCATATGATCTCCACATTCCTGTTGTTCAACCAATATTGCTACTTCCTGTGGTATATATTATTTTTATGAATTCCTTATCCGCACAATGTTTCATCAATGGGTTACTTGTTTCTTTCCAATTACTTTTTAATGCGGTTCTCATCATAGGTCCCAAAACTCTTGCTCTATACCCTTTATTTAACCATTAATGACCCATGATGAGCAGCATTAGCTCTATTATACCATTTTTGTCTCAAATTCTGATTCATCTATTTGCATAGCTGCTCCCTGCTTTTTCCCCCTATAATATATTGTGACATTAATGGGACAATCAGATTTTTGGTTTGCTCAAATCGTGGTCTCCTTGCATCTGCCAATTGGGTTTCAATACATTTTCTCCATTTTAACCAATTTTGCTCTATTTCATAATTTATTTCCCCTAACCAGTAAACATTTGCGCTAGCAGTTATTGGTATTTCTTATTGCCATATTATCTACTTATACATCTTCCGGGGAACACCATATTTTCATCCCCAGCATGCATAATGCATCCCTCCCCAAGAGATTCACCGGTGACTGGTCAGGTCAGTATGGGCAGGGTCGTGGCTCTGTCTCCTATCTCCTATTTGAACCTGCAGCATTGGTTCTTGATCAGCTTCTGTGGTTAATACTGGAAGCTGACCCTCTCTTTTTGGATTCTCTGGGCATCCCTAGTAACCATAATTTAGTCCCCTATTTGGATTGGCTGGTCCTTGTGGAGGCCCCTGCTGCTGCTGACCATAGCCCTGTCTACTATTCTCCCTCGGTTTCCATGGACTAGGGCAATCCCTGGTGTTTGACATCTCCAGCACACGTCAGATGGACCTTGTGGGCTTGTTCTTTGGGACCTTCCTTGGGGTCTCTGTCTGTCCTTCCGTGGCTGAAACTGCTGGGGCTGCTGGTTATACACCTGAACTACAAGTACGGTGGGTTGCTCTTGTCCCTGAGGTCTCAGCACTGGAAGTGGTTCTGGTGTGGCTCTGTATGGAACTGGTTTCTTGGTTTCGGCGCCCATTACGCCTTGTGCCTTCTTTTTGTTTCGTTCTGTGAGTTCCCCCAGCTGGAGCTGTGTTAACCTTCTCTGATCCTCCTTTTCTTGCTCCTTTAGCCTTGACTCATCCTTGTGTGTTTTGGACGTGAGTCCCACCACATCCTCTAACCTGCTTTTCACCGGAGGGGACATGGCATCTATCACTGCGGTTCTGAACAGTGTTGTCATCAGTGGGTCTCCCTCTGGGTCTGCTTCAGTCTCTAGTTTCCACTTCTTTAGTTGCTGGTGCAGGTATGTGGCAGGATTCTCAGTCGCTCCCAGTGGGTCTCCCTTCAGGGTCTTAATATCCATCCTTTGTGGATATTCTTCTCTCAGGGTTGTCCACCTCTCATTTCTGGTCTGGTCAAATGACATTCCATCGGCTCTGGTATTGTCCTTTGCTCCTTCCAGTCCACAGCTTATGAGAACGTCTTCCATCTTTGCCACCCCCAGTACCTTGGCCAACAGGGCTATGAGGTCTCCCACCGCCTGCAGTCTCTTCCTCAAGGCTTCTAATCCCTTTACCTGCTCCATCATGTATGTTAAGTAATCCGCTAACTATTCCCTGCACATCCTGCATACCCCAGGGCACATAGTGTCCTTGATTTCCTTTTATCAGGATGGGGCAATGATATCTATCTGGGTGACCTATCTTTCCCCTATCCCTCAACTCTCGTTCAGTAGTCCTGGATCTTTCCTCATGTCTTCTCCTAATATTTTCTTTCCAGTCACTAATTATTTCATCTATTGTTTGTACTTGGTCTATCTCCCTCTGGCTTATCCCAGACCTCCTCTCCTCCTGTTCCTCGTCACCGGACCTCGGGTCATCTCCTGGGTCATCTCCGGGTCCCCAGGTGGTTGCTCCCTCATCTCTGGGTGTGCTGTATAGCTGTCTCTCTGTTCGGTGTGCGATTGGTTCCTTCCCTTTTCCTCTCTCTCTTACTCCGGCTTCCAATGGTTTAGTCCTCTTCTCTTGCCTTGACTCTGACCTCCACACACCTTCTTCTAATCCTGCATAACAATCAAGCTCTATGGGGCTTCTAGATCCCCTTCTCACTTCACTTCCCTTCTCTTCTTTTAACATTGCTTCTCCTTCTGTTTTGAACAATTTCAACATATCTATTTCTCTCTTTCTTGAATTTACTCGAGTTTTGGGGTTTCTTATCAGTGTTCCCATTTCCTTACCCACTGCAACATCATATGTCCCTTCCTTTGGCCACTTAGTATAATTCTTACTGGTTAGTTTTTCCCATTTTTCTGACATCTCTTTTATTTGGTTATTTAAAAGAGGGTTTTTATTCTCTAATACTTCTACTGGAGTTACCATGGTAATCCCTTTCTCCATTTTTCCTTTTATCTTTCCTTTTGCAGTAATTATTTTTAGGGTTATTGTAAAATGTCTTAATCTTCACTCTCTTCTGTAATTTGTCAAAAGAGAACAATGTTGTATTATTGGTTATCTAGGATATCACTGTAAAATTAAAGAAATATGTTAGGCAACCACTTTGGAATCCACTTGAGATATCCTAATCACAATTGGTGTCTTACACCCTGGGAATCAAATATAGATATAACCCACAACTTGTGTACTTGCCTGTATGTATGTGTGCTTGAGAGTATATTTGTATGTATAACAATGTATGAATGTGTATGTGTCTATATTGGTATAATTATGTGTATGTGTCTGTGTGTAATGTATTGTATGAGAGCAGTATGTGATGTGTGTGTGAGTATATAAGATGTGTGTGTCTATGTGTGTGAATGTGTGGTGTGTGTGACCCTAGAAGGTGAATTAAATCAGTGTGAGCTTAGACATGAATCTCTTCAACCAAGAATCACTTTCACTCAGCATATACTTATATAATAAAATATTCTTATTCTATCTTATTTATTTATTTCATTATTTATTCATTCATTCATTCATCTTAAACCTAACTGCTTTGGAGTCTATTGTTAAAAAACGCAGTCAACCCACTCAGTTGGTTCCCTCCCCCTTTTACAACAATACTGCCCAACTCGAATGACGTTTCAAGATGGCGGTTTTCCCGTTTTTTTCTGTAAACGTCTCTCCCCAAAAGGGTTGTCGCTATTCTTACTCTTGATTATTTGGCTTTTACAAGAAGTATCTTACGTTTCCTTTAAGAGGCACCGATGGCTTTCTTCCAATTCCGTATACACAGATATACTATATATCATACTATATTCTCCTTATTCTGTACTCTGGGAGGCCTAAAAAGTTCACACATTGACCCGTTCTCTAAAAATGTATACTCTCTATTCCTCTATACCTAATTTCTATAATATATCTAATTAATTAAACTTTTGTCTTCTCTCTTATGTTATATACTAACTGTAGTCCTCAATTCCCGACCAACAGTGTTTATACAGAATATCTCTCTCTCAACACAAGCCAGCACAACGAAATATCACTCTCTCCACACAACTCAGCGCTTTTCACAAACACTCACAACACAGCAATTTTTACAAATATTATCACCACACGACACAGCGTTCTTACACTAAAACTACACAACGTCCGCTACGTCACAATACTAATACACACCGCAATATTTCCCTTAAACTACACCACAACGATATTTCAGTGTTATCCATGCAATAATCTGCCCGTTCAGACCTGTAATATTTATTTAACCCTCGTATTGTCTTCACTTTTTGGACCCTTTGGAAGTCTTCGGGTCAAATTGACCCGGGACATTATTGGGGCTTTAAAAGCAATACAAAAATAGAAATTTCCATTAAAAACTCTTTAACATATATTGTCTTTATCTCAATTCCAAACAATATAGATAACATGTATGATTAATATTTGCAATTAATCTCTGCTAGATCATATTTAACAGTGGAAGTGTAATTAGTTTTTTGTGATAAAGTTATAATTGATGTAAAAAATCTGCTATAATAAGGACTTGGGTGGAATAAATCATGCTTATCTCTGAAAAGTTGAAATGAAACAATGTTTTCATTGATGTTTTTTTATTTTTGAAGAGATATTCTCAATTGATTTTCATCTTTATCTTATTATAATCAAAGCTGTGAAAAGAAAATACAGGTGATGAATGACAATAGAAACACGAGAACCAAACTTAGATCGATTTAGTCACTGGATATGAAATACATTTCTCAAAAATGTCTCAAAAATAATTTGAGATGACTTACAATAAATAGAAACACAAAACATGAACGAAATGTACACTGCTTTATTCACTGTCAATGAAATACAGTACACGTCTGAAAAATACATCTCTCAAACAATTCTGAAATAATATTGGATACATGTGAATTAGAAAAATGGTGTGTGTGCATGGGCATGCCTGTCTACACAACACATGATGCACAGAATTTCAGAGTATGTGTACCACAGATGTACTTTTTGTAGTTTCTGCATGTGGATTGCGTCTTTGAGTCCTTTGAGGGTTCACACACCTCGCAGCGCTTCCTCTTGTTGCCACCAATCTAGAATAATGAAAATACTTTATTAGTTCAGGATTTTTTTCCCACCACATCTCCTTATATTCAATTTCAATTTGACCCACATACACACAGAGACACTCAGAAACATGCACACACACACACACACATATAAACAACAACAACAGGACACTTACTTCAGGCGCTGGAGGTTGTGGTTGTGTGGGTCGTGCAGGTGGGACAGCAGGAGCCTCCTCCACCCTCCTCACTATGGCTAGAGAAGCTGGGTTCCTGGGCACATGTTGTCTCCTCTGTATGTGCGGTGTCACCAGTGCCTTCCCTAGCTCCTCTAGAAAAATGCGTCTTCTTTGGAGCTTCTTTTGGTTCCAGTCTGAGTTTATTTCCATCCAGATTGCAAAAGCGTTGTAGGCTGAGACATCTAGTATGTTGAAGAATATCACAAGTGGCCACCGTAAAGTTCTTCTTTGGCAGCTGTCGCAGGAGAGCAGCTTGTCCAAGTTGTCTACCCCTCCTTTGGTACCGTTATAATCCAGTATGATGTCTGGCTTACGATCCTCCCGGCCACTGATCCTTCCATCCCTGTGTAGGGTGCTCATAAGCATCACATTTGTGCCCTTTTTGGGTATGTAGGATACCAGGGCCGTGTTGGCCGTAAACACAAAGTGGGAGGAATGGACTGGCCTGTTCTTTACAGTTAGAAGCTGAGGTGGGAGCTCTGTCTTGTTTTTTCTGACTGTTCCAACCATTGTCAGCTTTCTTTTGAAAAGTTCCTGTCCCAGGCTGTACGATGATGATGTTGTGGCCACTGAGGCCCTGTGACATGTCCAGCACCACCCGTGTCCCCTGGTTTCTCTCAGGGTCTCCTCCCTCTGGCTTCCCTGTATAAATTTGCATGTTCTATGCATAAGATGAAACAGCATCACAAGCGGTCCAGATTTTGATTCCATACCTTGCTGGTTTGGAGGGAATATACTGCCTGAAGGGGCAACGGCCTCTAAACCCCACAAGCCGTTCGTCCACAGTTACATTGGGCCCAGGGTTGTAAAGAAGTGGAAGCCGGTCCACCCACTTGTCCCACACAGTGCGGATTGCTGCCAACTTGTCCCTCCGCCGTCTAGCAGGTCTTGATTCCCGGTCATCAAACCTGATGACCCTTGAGAATATATGGAAGGTCTTCAAAGACATTGTGGCTCCAAAAATCGCTCTCCCTGTCTCAGTATCCCACAGACTTTCAGTCGACTCCCCTCTTGACCTATAGACACCTGCAAGGATGAGGATCCCAAAGTAGGCATGTAAATGTGTATTGTCCATCTCTTTCCACTGCTCCCTGAAAACGCGTCTCCCCTCAAGGTTGGTCATATCCAGAATTATTTTCTGAATTGAGTCAGGAATCAGCAGCTCAAAGGATGACTTGATATCATGAACATGAGTCACTGCCATTCGTGTGGGCCCTGGTACCATCCTTATTATGTTAGCAGTTGAGCGGGGGGGCTCTCTCATTGGTGATGAAGACCATTCAATCTGGCCATTCTTGGACATATAGTATGTGTGCTGTGGGGCTCCACCAGCGGCTGGCTGTGGGGCTCCACCAGTGGCTGGCTGTGGGGCTCTTCCTCTGGCTGGCTGAGGGGTTCTTCCTCCGGCTGGCTGAGGGGCTCCACCAGCGGCTGGCTGTGGGGCTCTTCTTCCGGCTGGCTGTGGGGCTCTTCCTCTGGCTGGCTGAGGGGCTCTTCCTCTGGCTGGCTGTGGGGCTCCACCAGCGGCTGGCTGTGGGGCTCTTCCTTCGGCTGGCTGTGGGGCTCCTTCTGGTGCATGCTCATCTTCAAATTCACTGTCATACTCAGAATTGATTTCTACATTATCCTCATATTCTGAAACATCCCCCTCTTCCACTTCACTATGTGTCTCACTCTCTTCCAATATTAGCTCCAAGGCCCTCTGAGCAGCGAATCTTTTGCTCATATTGCTGGTGGAGGATTGTAGTTGAAGTGACCTATACACTGTGATGAAGAGTTATTTATCTGTTTTGTCCCTCCCCCGATGTGCAGGTGTGAGGGGTACAGTGCGAGAAATGTTAAATGTTTAGAATGTATTGTAACATCATTGTGCAGGTTCCCACACTACAGACGGTAAAGAGAGCGGGAAAGTAGAAGTAGACGGCTTCTCGGTGCTTGCATTATAAAAATGTAGGAGGTTTATCTGTTTTGTCCCTCCCCGATGTGCAGGTGTGAGGGGTACAGTGCGAGAAAATGTGAAATGTTTTGAATGTTTTGTAACAACATTGTGTGTGTGTGTGTGTGTGTGTGTGTGTGTGTGTGTGCATGTTTCTGTGTGTCTGTGTGTCTCTGTGTATATGCGGGTCAAATTGACCCGAACACCCTGTAAAGGACATAAATGTGTAGGGGGGGTGTAGCATGTGTACTCAATGATTTTTTTTTCTTTGACATGTTCTTCACAGTAAATAAGCCAAGGCCATGGAGTTTCAGGTTGAAAAATTGTTTCCTTGTATATTTTTTCTTCAAGTAAAAATTTAAAACGGGTCAATTTGACCCGAATACCACACAAGGGTTAATATGACAGCGGCATCCACAGATTAGTATACACCTATACAGACCTCAAATATTGCTCTAACACTTCAGCTTACCGTCCAGCCCCAAATCAATCAATTTCAATTTCAGCGGTATTCCATAAATTTACATTTACCCGAGCAGGCCTGAAATATTGATCTAATTTGGCGTTTATCGTAAGCTCTTCCGTCCGTACAGCCCTGTAATATTTATTTAATATCACAGCGTTTATCCACGGGATTTACCTTATTATTAACAATTACAGCATGCACATTTTCTGAAATCCTCAACAGCTCTAGTTCAAATCCTGAATTTGGTTCTTTATGGGTAAGACACGTGTCCACCGCGGAGGCCAAAGGTCCAGGGTGATCTATACAAATTTTCTATACTAAAAGCAGAAATTCTGCTTACTTTGTTTTTGAGCTCATTAAATTTGTATAAATTGTCCGGTCCCCTTCTCAACGATAGTTCACGAGGCGAGCCTTATTTATCCATCCTGTTCGTGATGCCAAATATGTAGTAGAATTTAAATCATGGTATTTTGAAATAACATACCGTTAACCAGAGCTGTTGATTCATTCAGAGACTTTACTCACAGAGAATGAAGCCGGGTCAGGTTTGCAAAGTTGAACCCCTTTCACTTCCGTTACCTGTCCTTTTATAAACATCACACAGGTCAACGCCCTTCATTCAAATTCCTGTCTACCTACACCAATGAACTACATTTCGTCATCCAGGGGCTACTCCCACCTGACAGGGGAGATCAATTGACCTAGGCTGTTTACAAAAGCCATCTGTCCTGGCTTTTTACAACTGTGTTTATTACTCATCTATCCTGTTTCTGCAGCTTTGATCTATTGTACTCCATTGTGTTCATACCCTCTAGTCAACCACCACTTCTGATCTCACCCCTTCTGAGATGTTCCAGGACCATCTGGTGTCCTTGTGACCTTTTCCCCTAGGTTTGGGATTACAACCCTTATATTGTCTTTAAATTTACCATACAGCCAGAGGGAGCTGACTCAGCGCTCCAGCAGCGTTTTGGAAACACTGACTGGGGTGTGTTTGCCACTCAGGCCACCCATGACTCCCACACGGACATTGATTCATATGCCTCATCTGTTTTGGACTACATCAATTCCAACATCAGCAGTGTCACCACACTCAAGCGGATCACCACTTTCCCTAATCAGAAGCCATGGATGAACAGTGAGGTCCGACTCCTGCTGAAGGCACGCGACATTGCCTTCAGATCAGGGGATGCTCGGGCCTATAGCTCATCCAGGGCTAATCTGCAGAGGGGCATCAAAAAGGCCAAGCACAACCACAAGCTGAGGATAGAGGATCACTTCAGAAACAACTCTGACCCCCGACGCATGTGGCAGGGCATCCAGGCCATCACAGACGACAAACCAACTAACACCTCACCCCTCTCCGTTGACGCCTCCCTCCCTGATGAGCTGAACCACTTCTACGGCCGCTTTGACAGGGACAACAAGGAGGTGGCCATCAAGGCTGTGCTCCCTGCGGATCACCAGCCCCTCACTCTATCTCCCACCGACGTGTGTGCGGCACTGAGCAGGACTAACGCACACAAGGCTGCTGGTCCTGATGGGATTCCCGGACGCGTCCTCAGGGCCTGCGCTGTGCAGCTGACTAAGGTTTGGACTGACATATTCAACCTGTCCCTAGCCCAAGCAGCTGTCCCCGCGTGCTTCAAAACCACCTCCATCGTGCCGGTGCCAAAACACTCCACTGCAACGAACTTAAATGACTTCCGACCAGTGGCACTCACGCCCATCATCATGAAGTGCTTCGAGAGGCTGGTCTTAGCTCAACTCAAGACCTGCCTACCACCCACACTGGACCCCTTTCAATTCGCCTACCGGCAGAACAGGAGTACAGAGGATGCCATTTCAACGGCACTTCACTCCGCCCTGTCCCACCTCGACAAGACTAACTCTTATGTGAGAATGCTGTTTATTGACTTCAGCTCAGCATTCAACACCATCATCCCCTCCAAACTGATCTCCAAACTCAGGCAACTGGGCATCAACCCCTCCCTCTGCAACTGGATTCTAGACTTCCTGACCAACGGGCCGCAGTCTGTTAGGCTTCACAACCACACCTCCTCAACCCTCACCCTGAACACCGGCGTTCCACAAGGCTGTGTGCTGAGCCCCCTCCTTTACTCCCTCTTCACCTACGACTGCACACCTGTACATGGCTCAAACACCATTGTTAAGTTTGCAGACGACACAACGGTGATCGGTCTCATCAGCAACAACGATGAGTCGGCCTACAGGGAGGAGGTCCAGCACCTAACAGTGTGGTGCAACGACAATAACCTGGCTCTCAACACCAAGAAGACCAAAGAACTCATTGTGGACTTCAGGAAGTCTAAAGCTGGCGCACACACCCCCATCCTCATCAATGAGACTGAGGTGGAGCGAGTCACCAGCTTCAAGTTTCTGGGTGTCCACATCTCTGAGGACCTCTCCTGGACCCTCACCACCTCCACCCTGATAAAGAAGGCTCACCAGCGTCTCTTCTTCCTGAGGAGACTAAAGAAGGTCCATCTGTCTCCTCAGATCCTGGTGAATTTCTACCGCTGCACCATCGAGAGTATCCTTACCAACTGTGTCACAGTATGGTATGGCAACTGCTCGGCATCGGACCGGAAAGCACTGCAGAGGGTGGTGAAAACTGCCCAACGCATCACCGGTTCCTCACTCCCCTCCATCGAGGCTGTCCAGGGCAAACGATGCTTGCGTAAGGCACGCAGCATCGTCAAGGACATTTCTCACCCCAACCATAGACTTTTCACCCCACTCCCCTCCGGGAGGCGCTACAGGTCTCTCCGCACCCGAACCAGTAGGTTCAGAGGCAGCTTCTTCCCTGCGGCTGTCACCCTACTGAACTTGAACACTGCACCGACCTGACAACCTACTACCCCTGCAACCCCCCCCCCCCCCCCCACCCGGACAATTGCACTATTGCACTATTACTCCCCTCCCCTGCTCTTACTCAATACCACTGCTCTTCTGCACATACCTGTCCATACTGTTCATAATGCACATAATGCCATATCCTTATATTTTCTTTAATACTACTGCACATACTGTACATACCTGTTTATACGGCATTCCATATTTATATTTATTCTGCTATCTACCTCACGCTACTGTTAATACATATATACTGCTAGACTGCATTACCCATACAGCTCATATGCTGCTACACTGTTCATACTGTAACTATTTATTCTGCTATAATGCTACTGTTACTCATATACTGCTATACTGCACTGCTATATTATACTGCACTACTACTGATCATATATTGCACTACCTGTAAATACTGTTCATTGCACTTTCTGCTATTTTGCACTTCTGGTTAGACGCTAACTGCATTTCGTTGTCTCTGTACTTGTACTCTGTACAATAAAGTTGAATCTAATCTAATCTAATCTTAGTCTCCACCTTCTGGGGAGTGAGAATGGAAACAAGGACATGTGTAGTAAGTGTGATCCTAGAGGAGGTCAGTGATAGAGCTACATGGAGACCTGACATGAGAATATTCACCAACACAGAGCAAATTGAATGGTCATATTGTATACAGTAGAACAACCATGCTCTAAGATGGTACTACAAGGGCCCAGAGTTATTAGATTGGTTGTTGAAGGTTGTTCTACGGTACCTTGGACCCAGTGACATGAGACCATGAAGTCTGGAACTGGAAAATCCTCTCTGAGCTCATCAGCACTGTCCGTGCATGTGTCCGTCTGAGAACGAGAGGAGAGGAGACATCAAGAAATGTTCCAGGACGATTATCACTTCAGTTAAAATAGGGAAACATTAAATATAACAGATGTCAGTCTACAGCCCCTATGTTATTTCTGTGACTGAAACATAGTAAAATAGTATTTATTTTTTCCACCTAAATCAAGCATAGCTAAGTATTTATAAGGTGAACCTGCTGTGAAGGTCTGCTGTGAAATCAATTGGATTTTTCACCATTTGGACATTCCCTTTTCAAAGTCCAACTAGGGACTGATGGTGAAAGTTAGCACAAGCTAAACCTAATCAAGCTCTAGAGCAGGGGTGTCCAAACTACGGCCCGCGGGCGGCCCGTGATCCATTTTTAATTGGCCCGCAGCAAATTCTAAAAATATACTGGAATATGGTCCACACATGAAACTTGGCTTAGCGGTATTGCATTTCTTAGTTTTAACACTAGGTGGAGCTACTGGGTTGAACAAGGCAGCTCCTCCACAAAACAAAATTAAGAAAAGAAAGATTTTGCCACGAGGTACCAAAAATGGCAGAACCAAAGAAACGCAAGATAGCAAGTGAGTGCAGAAAATTCCAGACACGGTGGCAAAATGAATACTTCTTTATGGAAGTGAAGGGGAAGTGTGTCTGTTTGATTTCCAATGAAAGTGTTGCAGTGATGAAAGAGTATAATCTACAACGACACTATGAAACCAAACATCAGACCTACACGTCCTACACTGGTGTGGAACGAGAACAGAAGGTTAAGCAAATGGCAACTAGCTTGCTAGCCTCACTAAAGTCGCAGGAATAATGTGCCTGGACAAAAGTCAGGAATTCGACAGCGTTAGCCTGTCAAGAAACACAGTTGTGCGGCGAATCGAAGACTTGTCAGCTAACGTAAAACATCAACTGTCAGATAAAGCGTGTGCTTTTGATTTCTTCTCGATTGCATGTGATGAGAGCACAGACACCACAGACACCACACAGCTGTTAATTTTTTTGAGGGGAGTTGACAATAACTTTTGGATTACGGAGGAGCTGCTTGATCTTAGCAGTCTAAAGACCACAACAACAGGTAAAGACATGTTTGAAGCTGTGTCAGATGCAATTGACAAGATGGGACTTAAATGGGACAAGCTGTGTGGAGTTACGACGGATGGGGCTCCAGCTATGACAGGCGAGCGCAAAGGAATGGCCTCTATGGTGTGCGCCAAGGTGCGGGAGAGTGGAGGTGAGGCTGTTAAAATGCACTGCATCATCCACCAAGAAGCACTCTGTGACAAGACAGTCCAGCTTGGCGATGTGATGAACACTGTTGTGAAAACGGTCAACATAATTCGAGCACGAGGACTCTACCACAGACAATTTCAAACTTTCTTAAGTGATGTTAATGCTGAATACGGGGACCTGCTCTACCATTCAGAAGTGCGCGGGCTAAGTCGCGGCTCCGTGCTTCGGTGGTTTTATTCTCTGAGATCAGAGATCGACCAGTTTTTGAAAGAGAAGGACCAATCTCTTCACCAGCTGAGTGACCCTCTATGGTTGGCTGACCTGGCGTTTTTAGTTGATCTTACTGATCACCTTAACACATTGAACAAGAGCCTACAAGGCAAAGACCAACTTGTACCGCAGCTTTACGCGCACATGAAAGCATTCTGTGTGAAGCTCAGACTCTTTGAGACACAATTACACACCTTCAATGTTGCGCACTTCCCCACACTGTCTGAAATCAAATCTGCTTTTCCAAAGGCCGATCTCTCTGATAAAAAGAGGAAATATGTGTCTATGATCACATCTCTCATGACAGAATTTTCTCAGCGCTTCCAAGATTTTTCTGTCATTGAGAAAGAAATCAAGCTGTTCGCGACTCCCTTCCTGATAAACGCAGAAGAAGTGGAAGAGAGTCTGCAATTAGAACTCATAGAAATGCAGTGTGATGATTCTCTGAAGAATCAACATCAGCTTCTCTCCTTGCCTGACTTCTACCGGAGCTTGGAAAAAGCCAAGTTTCCTCTGATGAGACGCCACGCGAAACGAATGATGAGTCTGTTCGGCTCAACATACATATGTGAGCAAACATTTTCTCTGATAACGCTGAACAAAAACAGATTGAGAACCAAAATGACCGACGACCATCTCTGTGACGTCTTTCGCATCTCAACCACCAAACTGACTCCCGACCTGCCAGCCATCCTGCAGGCCAAAGCGCAACTTCATTGCTCCCACTGACCGCAACGCTGTTCTCGTTATAGGTGAGTTCAAAATATATTACACAGTATCCATGTGTTATTAAGCCCAATTACTTAATAAATGTAGTAATTTTATGTTGATAGCATTTTTTTTAACAAATATTAGTTGATCTGTTAACAAGCCAAACAACTTATTTTCATAACAAGCTTGAAATATATATACAGTGGGGGAAATAATTATTTGATCCCCTGCTGATTTTGTTAGTTTGCCCGATTACAAAGAAATGAGCGGTCTATAATTTTTATGGTACTTTTAGTTTAACAAATAGAGATAGAATATCAACAAAGAAGTCCAGAAAAAACACATTATATAAAGTTATAAATTAATTTGCATTTGATCGAAGGAAATAAGTATTTGATCCCCTACAAACCAACAATAATTCTGGCTCATACAGACCGGTTATATGCCCATGAGGCACACAGATTAGTCCTGTCACTTTAGGAAAAGTACTCCTAATCTCTGCTTGCTATGGGTATAAAAGACACCTGTCAATAGAATCAATCTCTTCCATTCCAACCTCTCCACCACCATGGGCAAGACCAAAGAACATTCAAAGGACATCAGGTTAAGAGTTGTAGACCTGCACAAGGCTGGAATGGTCTACAAGACCATCAGCAAGAAGCTTGGTGAGAAGGAGACAACTGTTGGTGCAATTATTAGAAAATGGAAGAAATACAAAATAACCATCAATCGCCCTCGGCCTGGAGCTCCATGCAAGATCTTGCCTCGTGGGGTAAGGATGATCATGAGAAGGGTGAGGGATCAGCCCAGAACTACACGGGAGGAGCTTCGTAATGATCTCAAGGCAGCTGGGACCACAGTCACCAAGAAAACCATTGGTAACACACTACACCGTAACGGATTGAAATCTTGCAGTGCCCGCAAGGTCCCCCTGCTCAAGAAGGCACATGTACAGGCCCATCTGAAGTTTGCCAATGAACACCTAAATGATTCAGAGAAGGCTTGGGAGAAGGTGATGTGGTCAGATGAGACCAAAATTGAACTCTTTGGCATAAATTTGACTCTTCGTGTTTGGAGGGAGAGAAATGCTGAATGCTACAATCCCAAGAACACCATCCCCACCGTCAAACACGGAGGTGGAAACATTATGCTTTGGGGTTGTTTCTCTGCTAAGGGTACAGGACGACTTCACTGTATTGAGGGGCCAATGGACGGGGCCATGTACCATAAGATCTTGGACGAGAACCTCCTTCCCTCAGCCAGAGCCCTGAGGATGGGTCGTGGATGGGTCTTCCAGCATGACAACGACCCAAAACATACGGCCAAGGCAACAAAGGAGTGGCTCAAGAAGAAGCACACTAAGGTCATGGAGTGGCCTAGCTAGTCTCCAGACCTTAATCCTATCGAAAATTTGTGGAGGGAGCTGAAGCTTCGAGTTGCCAAGCAAAAGCCTTGAAACCTTCAGGATTTGGAGAGGATCTGTAAAGAGGAGTGGACCAAAATCCCTCCTGAGATGTGTGCAAACCTGGTGACCAACTATAAGAAACGTCTGACTTCTGTGCTTGCCAGCAAGGGTTTCTCCACCAAGTACTAAGTCATGTTTTGCTTGGGGATCAAATATTTATTTCCTTCGATCAAATGCAAATTAATTTATAACTTTATATAATGTGTTTTTTCTGGACTTCTTTGTTGATATTCTGTCTCTATTTGTTAAAATAAAAGTACCATAAAAATTATAGACCGCTCATTTCTTTGTAATCTGGCAAACAACAAAATCAGCAGGGGATCAAATAATTATTTCCCCCACTGTATTTCCAAAGGTGCTATTGACATGACATTTTCACCAGATGTTGGTAACAACCCAAGTAATCCATACATACAAAGAAACAAAAAAAAATACCTTCAGAAATGAAGTTGTGTGTAATAATGTGAAATGACATAGGGAAAAAGTATTGAACACAGGAAGAAAGGGAGGTGCAAAAAGGCATGGAAAGCCAAGACAACAATTGAAATCTATCAGTAATTAAAAAGCAATCCAGCCCCTTGTCAGTGCAAATTAATATCAGCTGGTTCAGTCCCAACTGATGGCCTACAAAAAGGTGTCATTGCCAAGGTGTCACAGAAGACACATCTCATGATGGGTAAAAGCAAAGAGCTGTCTCAAGACCTTCGCAACCTAATTGTTGCAAGACATAACGATGGCATTGGTTACAGGCGCATTTCTAAGCTTCTGAATGTTCCAGTGAGCACTGTTGGGGCCATAATACGGAAGTGGAAAGACAATCATTTCACCATAAATTTGCCTCGATCAGGTGCTCCTCGCAAGATTTCTGACAGAGGAGTGAAAAGAATAATCAGAAGAGTTGTCCAAGAGCCAAGGACCACTTGTGGAGAGCTTCAAAAAGACCTGGAATTAGCAGGTACTGTTGTCTCAAAGAAAACAGTAAGTAATGCACTCCACCGCCATAGCCTGTATGCACGCTCACCACGCAAGACTCCATTGCTGAAAAAAAAGCATGTTGAAGCTCGTTTAAAGTTTGCTGCACAACATTTGGAAAAGCCAGTGAAATATTGGGAGAATATAGTGTGGTCAGATGAGAGCAAAATTGAACTGTTTGGATGCCATAATACACACCATGTTTGGAGGAGAAATGGCAATGCACATCACCCTAAAAACACCATACCAACAGTGAAGTTTGGAGGTGGGAACATCATGGTGTGGGGCTGCTTTTCAGCAAATGGTACTGGCAAACTTCACATAATTGAAGGAAGGATGAATGGGCAAATTTACCGAGACATTCTTGACCAACATCTGCTGCCATCTACCAGGATGATGAAGATGAAACGAGGGTGGACATTTCAGCAAGACAATGATCCCAAACACACAGCCAAGGAAACTCTCAATTGGTTTCAAAGAAAGAATGAAGATCAAGATTCATAGAAGAGGCCCACGGAACCTTCAAGATTTGAAGACTGTTTGTGTGGAAGAACGGGCCAAAATCACACCAGATCAATGCATGCGACTAGTTTCTCCATACAGGAGGCGTCTTGAAGCTGTCCTTACCAACAAAGGCTTTTGTACAAAGTATTAAATAAATATCAGTAAGCGTGTTCAATACTTTTTCCCTGTGTCATTTCACATTATTACACATAACTTAATTTCTGAACGTATTTTTTTTGGTTTCTTATAAATATATGTACTGAGAAAAATGGTTCTTGTTTGGCAAATATTCAACACAGCGCCAGCTCTAATACTATCGAAGTGAATACGCACCGACCAACGCGGACGGATGATCACGGCGAGGGAAATCATCAGTGGATGAAATGTTTTCGCTGACTGGCGGCGCAAGAGTGTGGGGGGTGGAGCTCCGCTGTTTGAGGCGAAAAAAGACATGGTTCCCAGAGGAATAAAAACTAAATAAAAATGAAATATCACAGTGTTCCTAACAAAACAAAGAACCCAAAACCATTTCAATGGAAACGATCAGAGTTTACCTTGGAACGTAGCGGACGGATGAGCGCGGATTTGGATGTTAAACACAGCGCCCGCTCCAATACTATAGAAGTGAATACGCACCTACCAACGTGATGGAAGAAAGAGGGCGAGGGGTCCAATGTTTAACACAAAAAAAGACAGGCTTCTCTGCAAAATGAAAATAAAATAAAAATTAAATATCCCCGTGTTCCTCTCAAGGAACCCAAAAGCATTTCAATGGGAATGATCGGAGTTTACCTTGGAACGTAACGGACGGATGAGCGCGGCTTTGGAATTGTTCAAAACAGCGCCCGCTCTAACATGATCAAAGAGAATACGCACCTACCAACGTGTTGGCAGGAAGTAGCGAGAGATGTCCACTGTTTGTGGCGAAAAAAGACAGGGTTCCAAGCGGAAAAATAAATAAAAATGAGTTCCTCACAAAACAAGGAACATAAAACAATTTCAATGGAAACCATCAGAGTTTCCCTTCGAATGTTAAACACAGTGCCCGCTCCAATACTGTAGAAGTGAATACGCACCTACCAACGTGATGGAAGAAAGAGGGCGGGGGGTCCAAAGTTTAAGGCAAAAAAAGACAGGCTTCTCTGCAAAAGGAAAATAAAATAAAAATTAAATATCCCCGTGTTCCTCTCAAGGAACCCAAAACCATTTCAATGGAAACGATCGGAGTTTCCCTTCTAATGTAGCGGACGCATGAGCGCGGTTTGGCAAATATTCAAAACAGCGCCAGCTCTAATACTATCGAAGAGAATACGCACCGACCAACGCGGACGGATGATCACGGCGAGGGAAATCATCAGTGGATGAAATGTTTTCGCTGACTGGCGGCGCAAGGGTGTGGGTTGGGTGGAGCTCCGCTGTTTGAGGCGAAAAATGACAAGGTTCCCAGAGGAATAAAAAAATAAATGCCTTTATGCACCTGACACCATAAACAAAGTACCTTCTGGAAAAATAAACTTCTTCTAATCCAAGCCAGCTCTGTGATATTCTAGAAGGTCAGAGTTTAGCAGTTAGCACAGTAACATTGTTGCGAAGAGGTTTGATGAGTAAGTAAGAAACCTTCCAAAAAAAAAGTATAAATATGATCAGTCTTTTTTCTGATAAAATAGTTTTTTTGTTTAACAGTACCACTTTGTCTGTTTTTCCATTTTCTTGAAGCATCTGCACTCGATTTCCAGCCAGCATCATAGTCATGACAGTGAAAGTGTCCAAACAGGTGACATGAAAAAATATCAAGATGAAGAAGATACTAGCGAAAGAAAACAAAAACATGGAGAGGAAAAACTGTCTGTGGAGTATAAGGCAGCTATTAAAGAGAATGACAACATTTGGATGAACTTTCGTTCATCTTGGTCTAATAATGGAAATAGTCTAGTCGTGGTGTGGGCCAGGAGTGACTGCAACCTATAATAAGCCTTCTTTACTTTGCTACAGCCATCGCTGGCTGACATTGTCATTCACTGCCATCAACGGAAATCAATGTTTCCCACATTATATTTCATGCCAACGTCAATCAAAAGTAACCTCAAACCAAGTACTGTAACAAAGTGATGAAGGCTTATCAAAGGTTACAGATGCATAGTCTTGAACCAAAATAAGAAAAACATACAATAATGATTGAATGGGTGGACTATGGCTTTAAAAGACCCAGAAAACAACCAAAATATCGTATGATGAAAAGAAAGAGATTCCCCAGACTGATGAAGAATAATGGACAGATGCCAAAAATAGAAATGAGACATTTTGTTTAATATACTGTGAAGAGGAGGATCAGGTGAAAGTAATAACGGGAGTGGAGAAAACAAGGGAACAAAGCTTTAGTCACAGTGAAAAGGTAATTAGTGAACAGGAGAGAAGTGCCATCACACTTACTTGAGATTTTTTGATCATTTTGAGTTACAATTCTAGTGTTTCTTTTTTGTTCATCTGGTTCACTTTCTTACCTCTGTATCTATCTACAGTTTTCCCGTCTTTTCCAAGGGTAAACAGACCCGAGTTCAATACCCAACAGCCTTGGCAGAGTAGACAGCGAACACAATGCAAAGGTGGGCTAATGGAAAACTGTTTTGATAGATTCAACAGTTTAGATTGTAGATTCATTGATAGGTTGGTTGATTGATTTACAATGAGCAGGACCTTTCCCTTTATGTTCCTTCCTCAGATGTCTATCCACAGCTGGACAATGGTAATTTGCTGAAATGAACTGTGGATTAACAGTCAGGAGAATTCAAAAGGTAAGAGGAGACTAACAACAAAAATATGTATAAAAAGTAGCTTGAGTAGAAAAAATGTGAAACAATAAGCCTACAACAAAAACCAAGTCACCAGCGTGGCTGAAGCCATAATTATTTTGAATGGCCATATCAAGTATTCATTCAGTAAGACGAGTTATGGTTTATAATGTTTGGAGAGCACACACATACACTCACCGGCCACTTTATTAGGTACACCTTGCTAGTACCGGGTTGGACCCCCTTTTGCCTTCAGAACTGCCTTAATTCTTTGTGGCATAGATTCAACAAGGTGCTGGAAACATTCCTCAGAGACTTTGGTCCATATTGACATGATAGCATCACGCAGTTGCTGCAGATTTGTAGGCTGCACCTCCATGATGTGAATCTCCCGTTCCACCACATCCTGCTGGAAGTAGCCATCAGAAGATGGGTACACTGTGGTCATAAAGGGATGGACATGGTCAGCAGCAATACTCAGGTAGGCTGTGGCGACAAAGAAACAAACATCTGTTAATACTTATAGACACCTGCTCTGTCCTCATACATAGCTGAACACCTCTAAACACCTCCCAAGAGTCTGGAGACAGAATGTCAGTCTGACTTCAGGTTTATTGATTTAGAAAGAGTGAAACTGAGAAAGAGAAACAATAATCAATGATATGGTTTCACATCCACACATTGCCTTGCCATACATCACAGAGATGATCTAACAAAGAAATAGCGACATATAGCTACAATGTGTTGCATTAACATTGAAATATAGTATCCTCTCTAAGCTAACATAACCAAGAATACCCAATGTGTTCTTATATAATGCTAGTATGGTCTCACATGAAGAAATAAAAGGTAAGTTTACATAATCACCATGAAAGCCAATAGTACAAGCTAAACTAGCATCTAACACAAACACTTGTCTACAGTGGGATATTACTGAGATCCTCGCCACAGATGTATGATGCAACAATACACAGGTAAAGATCATTTTATGCCACGTCCTACACATTTGGGGTAGTCAATAGTCCTAGGAGAAGCACACCTGTTAACCATCTCAATGCCTCTCCTTTCAGTCATAGGGTTAGGGTAGGAGTTTCTCATAGAAGTCTGTCTGTGTGTGGTAATGCTGATCTGCACTGTGACTGCAGCCTTTTAGGAAGTGAATAGGTTGGTTTCACATACACTAAAATATGTGTACTTAAAGTAATCTTGTCTGTCTACAAGAGGGCAGCATATCATCATTTCAGATCTGCGATCAATGAAGGGGCTCAACAGTTTAAATAAATCATATTAATATCTATTGTTAAAGTTGAAGGGTTCTCCCTCGACAGACTCTCTCTCAATGTGAAGAATTACTTTGATGTATTTGAAAATAATCTTCTACATGCAGATGCATCATTTACTACTATGTAGTAGTTGTCATTCACTCATGGCCTGTCTGAAGGTGTTGAGCAGGACAGGTCTCAGCACTCATCCACTCAAGGTCTCTGATCCAGCACTCCTGTCTTCCTTTCTTTCTCTCTATCTTTAGGATCGATCCCCATTAGCTGCCGCCATTAACAACCACCTATACACTCACTGGGTTCTTTATTAGGAACACTATATTAATACTGGGTAGGGCCTCCCTTTGCTCTTAAAACAGCCTCAATTCTTCGTGGCATTGATTCCACAAGATGTTTGAAACATTCCTTTGAGATTCTGGTCCATGATGACATGATTGCATCACGCAATACCTATAGATTTTTCAGGTGCACTTTCAAGCTGTGAATCTCCCGTTCCACCACTTCCCAAAGGTGTTCTATTGGATTCAGATCCAGTGACTGGGAAGGCCACTGAAGAAAACTGAAGCACTTACACATGGCCACTTTATTATGGGGGTTATACGTCCTGTTATCTATAATTGTCTTATCATTATGCTTATTACTAATTTATTACATGTCCCCAGCATTTTCTTTTTATCTTGTAATTGTTATTATCTATTTATATAGGCAGGCCTGCTATGATTTTAAAATCAACACCTTACTTTGCACTTTCGCCCACGTAGCACTTCTTCTCCTAAAACATTCACACCCTGATGGTTCAATAGCGCTCCAACAAATTCTTCTTGACTTCCCTCTAGTGTCCATTTTTTGGCAGCAGCACACACAGTCCACCCTTCAGACCCACTCAGGCCTAAATAAATGCACCACAATAACATACAATAAAAAAAGGGTTAATGGGCCCTGTAGTGGCCGAAGGAAGAATAGAGGGGGGAGGGGGGGGACTCTGTGGGACTAGCTCTGATGGGGGTGGGTGTGTCCAGGCTGTGGGCTACTGTAAATGTAGCTGTGCACACCAGTTCTTGAATATGTTGTCTGCTGTGGTGCTGGTCCAGTGTGTGTTGTCTGGTGCAGTGAAGAATGTGTCATGGGGTATTTCTAATAGGTTGGAGAGGTGTGTAGTGATGTAGCTGTTTAGGATCCTGAGGTTGTGCTGTCCTTGCTGGCTCAGTTGGTGTGAAAAATGTATAACTGGAATGTAAATGTTTGCATTGGGGTATGTCTCTGTGGCCTGTTTGTGAATGGTTGCTAATTGTTTCAGTGATGTCTGTGGCATGGGTCATGGTCTCTGTTATTGATGTCCACCGAGAGAACCACTATGCGGGCATGGGGTGGATGGGGGCCTTTTCCAAAACTTTGGTGAAATGGTAGAAGCAGGCCCCAGGGTAACTGTCAATTTATATGTTGGGGTTGGTGAAAGGAGGAATTTGGTTCAGGTTACAATCCCCCAATATCAGTGTCGGTTTGTGGCCTTCAAAATTCCAATCTGTCACCTTATGTTGTAGTCTGGCTTTGTGTTACCAGCGAGCTTTAGATTTTTCCTTCACACTGGCGTCACCTGTTGATGAAAGGGGGAAAGGTGAAATGACATCATCAGTGTGTATGGAGATGTGACTATCTGTGTAGCTGAAGGGTGCACATGGTTGTTAAAGGGATAGAGATGGCTGCTACAGAGGCCCGAGGTTGACGCCTCGCAGGACGGCAACAGGAAGTGACGGGAAACTCGCCAAAACTGAAGACGGGCTGAAAAGCCCGAGAATTAAGGACTGTGATAATAAACGGGAACAAATCCCTTACCGATATACTGCGTCTGCCTCTGTGTACCATCGGACATTGTTACAATCATAATTATCATTATTATAGAATTATAATTATATAATATAATTCCAGGAGATTGTCCCTCTCCTTCTCCTGACTGCACACACACAATCTCTATTTTCATCCTCAGAATGAGTATGTTCGAGTAAAATTTCTAAGAATGTGTCTTCGATGGAGTGATACTGTCCGTCCACTAGAGGGCAGTCCAATGCAACTCATCTCATCTCATAGGGTCATTCAGATCAACACTCCATTCAAAAGCAAGTGGTGACCGTGAGGAAATCAAATAAGCATTACACTATGTATGTATATGTATTTCCATCATATCTTGCTACAGTGAAAATACTAGGTTTGTAGGTTTGTTTCGTTTGTTTAATCTGGTCCGGGTCCTTATCGTGTAAAAACATTACTCTTCATACTTTTAGACAATATTAAACAATAACAACACCGAGCCCATGGTACTTCTGCACATCTGTATCTGGTGGAAGACCTTGTTGACGAAGATGATGTTGTCCCGCCAGTTGGACAGCGTGCTGCTGTTGGAATGGCTCTTCTCTGTCTCAGCAGGCCTGTTGGGCTCCCCCTCCTCCCCAGTCCTTCTCCTTCCTGAGAATTGCACATAACTTGATTTATAGATTGGAGTGTTACAATTTCTATTGTGGCTTCTTTTAACAACATAACGAAATAACAAAAACACTCCTTTCAAATAGCCACTGTCGAAGCTGGAGCGGGGTTAATAACACACAATCCAAGATAGAGAAAAAAGCGGACATCAAAAGTTAGAATTCAAACCAAAATAGCATTTATTATGCATTAACGTTCAACAAAAATATTCTCTGTGGCTCTTCAATGCCATAAACAAAATATATTGATCCCGAATTGTTTCTTTCAATTTGTGACAATAACTTTTGTTAGTTTGCAGTAGCTTGTGGTGATTGTTTGTGGTCAAAAAGCTGTTCCACTTCCCCGTCTAACTCGGATTCTCTCCAAAAACAGGTGCCGCGGCTTTCCACCAATTAAATAGACACCTCCCATAGCAGACCTAGAATCGAAGAAAAAAAAATATATAGAAAAAATAATTCACAGGTTCTTGACAGAACAAAAGCATAGATGTAGAGTAGTCGACCGTACATGAAGAGTTTGACTGTAAGACATGGTTATGGTACAGTATAGCACCGTGCTTTGTTAGTCTACTGGGGTAGGCCAGGGCAGTGAACTCACAGGTCCTCAGGGCCTCCTCGGCTTTAGACGGGGGGATTCCAAAGGCGTCAGGTTCCTGGTGGTTGACGGCGATGCCCTGGTGTGACCTCTCCTGGAGGAAGGGTAGTCTGTCTACCAGCTCGCCCTCTAGGAAGGCTCCTTCTTCCACCTCCTCCTCCTCCTTTTCCTCCACCACCACCTCCTTCAAATCTTCCTCCTCTCCCCTATCTGGCAATGGCAACTCTTCCTCCTCCTTTGATTTTTGATTTTAAAGGGCTTCACAACTTTAAAACATTGTAAAATGTAAAAATCAAAATGAGAAGTGTACGGTACAATGAATTAATTCAAATGCAGTATTTTCTCTCTGCGCTAAAACACATTTCATTCATGTCAACGTACCGATTGTCTTGTCTTTGTTGACCTTCCAGGAGAGAGGTCCCTCATGCACCATCTTCCTCTTGGTGAGATCCATATTCGACAGGAGAATGTGAATCATCAAATCATCATCAAAACTTTAGTTTCTTCTTTTCTTTTTCTGAACATTTTTGGCTTTTACAGAGTAGAAAACAATCATAATGCCAAACAAGAATACAAGGCTACGGATAACAGACGCAAGGGAATAACTTACAGAAATTCAAAATAATCAAACAGGAACCTTAAGCAATGAAAAAGTGAGGTTGCCTTCCAAGAAATGTCATTTATTCAATCACATTTTCAAAAACAATGGTACACAAAATAAGAATATTTTTAACATTTGTGACTTGCTCATTTCTCCACTCAGTCACATTAACCCCAAAACACATTTTAGTTTAATATACCGTATTGTTGGAAAGAGGAGATCCTTAGCTTTCTAAAGACATCAATATTGTCTTTGTACTCCAAATATTAAGCAGTCTAACCATCTAATTTACTGTTTCAGTTTTTTTTTCTTGTTCAGTGAGAGAAATCTAGTCTCTGTTGGGCTTTAACAAGTGTATCAAAGTCAGGCTGAATGTCTGAGGTGGCTATGCGAAGCACAGCTGACAGATGATCATCAGTGAGAGAGGATCTATACCTGGATTTGTTAAACTTCATCAATGAAAATGTTTGTTCACATATGTAGGTAGATCCCAAGAGAACCAACATCTTGGAAAGTTCTCCTTTTTGAGAGAGGAGTAAAAGTCCAGCACTGATTCTGACTTAAAGTGCTCTGCCAGTACCACATCAGACTGCAGGTCAATGAGCTCCAGCTGAACGTCACTGGGTGCATTATCCACAATGCAGGTGAAGGGAGAGAAGATCATGCTCATTTCATCCTCAACTGTTTTGAAATCTTCAAATCGCCTTGAAAACTCACCATGCAGTGCTCCTAACATGGATGAGTACCTGTGGAGGTGATCAGCTGATGGTTTGACTTCTTTCAGGGTTTGCATGTGAGTGAGAGTGTTGCTCTCCAGTTGGCTTGAAAGAAACTGCAACTTTCTCATGAAAGCCTTCACCAGGCTGTGCATTTCATGAACAAAAAGGCCCTTGCCTTGCAGTTTGGTGTTCAGTTCATTCATCAGTGCAGTCACATCCACAGCAAATGCAAAATCTGCCATCCAGTCCCCATCTGAGAGCTCTGGGATGTCTTTGCCTTTCTTCTCACAAAACTCCTGAATCTCTGCTTTCAGGTCCCAAACTCTTTTCAGCACTTTGCCCAGGCTGAGCCATCTGACAGTTGTGTGGTAAACAATGTCACCATGTTCAGACTCATGCTCCTCCAAAAGCTCAACAAACTGTCTGTGATTTAATGCTCTTGCCCTGATAAAGCATACTATTTTAGTTACAACATCAGTAACATGGTTCACTTTTAACACTGACTTGCACAACACATTCTGATGTAGAATACAATGTAAAAATACCAATTTCTGCTCTGGGTCGATTTCAGTCACTTTATCTTGCATTCGTTTCAAAAGTCCAACATTTTTCCCCATCAGATTTGGACAACCATCGGTTGTGACACCTGCCAGTCTGTCCCATCTCAGTCCCAGCTCGTCCATGCATGCATTTACCTCCGTAAACAGATCGCTCCCCGTCGTCGTCCCTTTCATTGACCGCACTGCTGCCAGCTCCTCCGTAATCTTGAAGTATTTCGTTATCCCACGTAAAAATACAAGTAACTGGGCTGTGTCACGGACATCACAGCTCTCGTCCAAAGCTAAGGAGAAAAAGTCCAAATTTGCAATCTCACTTTGCAGCTGAAGCTCCAAATTCCCTGCGATGTCCTCGATCCTTCTCGTCACTGTTCGCCTGGACAGCGGGACTTTCTCAAATGCTTCTTTTTTCTCGGGGCATATTAGCGCCGCAGAGTCCACCAAGCACTCTTTAATGAACTCCCCCTCCGAGAATGACTTGCTGTTTTTAGCGATTTTGTGGGATATCACAAAGCTGGTCTTGGTTGCTGCCTCACTGGATGTGTGAAGCTTGGTAAAAAAAAAGCCTTGTTGCCTCTGTAGCTTAGCTAGCAAAGCTTCTGTTGTCCGTGACCGTTCAGCACCGGTCAACTCTTTGTATTTTCCCGCGTGTTTCGTCTCGTAATGTCGATTCAAATTGTAATCCTTGAAAACGGCAATCTGCTCTCCGCAAACTAAACACACAGCTTTACCTCTGAGTATAGTAAATAAATACTTATCAGGCATCGACCTTTCTTTTTTTGGCGTGACCAGACATTTTGAGGGCTATCTTGTGACAAGGTAATGTCAGATACCGTCAATCAGACTCGTCTCATCACACAGTTTTACGACAAGTCGTATCGAGTCATTAGGTACGCTTAAAAAACGTATACATAAATAAAAAACAATACGTTTATTTTCTAATTTCCATTTATCCCTACGGGGGCCGGTCAACGTCAGCCAAAGGGCCGTATGTGGCCCGCGGGCCGTGCTATGCCCAGGTCTGGTATAGACAGATGTGTACAGAAGTGCAGTAGTATGTAGTATAAGAGCAGTGTGTACAAGTGAGGATGCAGTATGTACAGTTTATAGTAATACTATAGGGTAAGAGAAGTGCAATTGTCCGGGGGGGGGGTGTAGGGGTTGGTAGGTTGTCACCTAGGTGCAGAGTTAGAGTTCAGTAGGGTGACAGCTGCAGGGAATCCTCTGAACCTGCTGGTTTGGGTGCGGAGAGACCTGTAGCGCCTCCCGGAGGGGAGTGGGGTGGACAGTCTGTGGTTGGGGTGAGAAATGTCCTTGACAATGCTGCGTGCCTTACGCAAGCATCGTTTGCCCTGGACAGCCTCAATGATCTTCTCCATGTGACAACACTTCATAAAAATAAAATAAACATTTCGGTGAACATGGGTTATCATTCGGGCCAACCCAAAACCCCAAAAAATAACGTGTTTCTTAGTAATTATCTTAGGTATTTTAGTGATTGCGTCTATTCTGTTTGTACTCAGGCTTTTGCCCTCCCTGGTGACCTTATGGCCCAAAAACAAAAAAACAAGAACAATAAGAACAACAACTTTTACAAACAGTAATCTCTGCAAGCTTGCCTTGAGGCTCTGTTCAGTCAAAGATTTTAACAGAGTCGCCGTGTTCTTTTGACAGGTTTCTTTGTCAGTTGAACAGATCAGAAGTCCTTCAACATATTGGATCAGGGTGCTACCCCCTTTCGACACTAAATTCTTACTAAATAGATACTAAAGTTATCTCTTATAGCTGTCCAAATACTGCTGGGTTTTCAACCCAAAAATAATTTAGCGGTGCATTACCCAACAACATATTTTGATTGGTTTTATCTCACCGGGTAATGCCGTTGATGGGACCTCTCCTGCCTCCTTCTTATCAGCCTGCGGTGCCGTCAGGGGTCGGTACCGTGGTGGGCGGACAGAGAGGCGGTCGAGATCCACATCAACCTGCTCAGACAATAAAACACTGGTTAGAAGACCCTAGCCTACCTAACTTGCGGTTACTTTCCTGATTCAACTTTGTGTCTACCTTCTTGATTCAACTTGCTTTACCTTCCCTGGCTCCCCTTTCCCCCTTCCTCTTTCATCGTTAGCTGCTCCGCCTTTTTCTTGTTGTGACCGTCTAATTGTCACCTCCGATTTCCATCCCCAAACCTTCCAATCTACCTTCCGTGACCCGTTCCGTAACTTCTTTATCTTACCAGCAGCATGGTACAAACAGTCGACCTAGCCCGGTTAGGATTTTCAACTGCCGACTCGGTCGAACCAGGGATTTACAAACAGTCGACATAGCCCGGCTTAGAATTTTCGCGAGCACCTAGTCCTACACAGATTTTTAATTCACAAATATTGTGGACTCACCTCTTCCGAGTTCAATGTCTTTATGGACTCGCCATGCCTGAGAACTCCGTCCCTCTCCTTTCAGGCGCCTTTCTCTCAACCTTTGCGTTCCGAACTTTCAAAGGGGGGATTTCGGATCCAGGAATATATCCTGTCCGTATACGAGTTTTGACCTTCTTGGCAGAGAGACGACGAACTCAGGGCAGGCGGTCCCGTACGAGCCCCCAAATTGTGGTGAAAGTCTAGGATTTACCACTCTGTACTTCAGCTCTTCGGAGGTAACAATCAAGAAACAAGTCCTGAGTAGCCACAATATCCGAGTCCGGTATTTATTGCTTGCAAACAAGAGACAAGAGCGTAACAGCAGCCCAGCGTAGATCCGGGGGTCTGTTCAGCACAAGTCTGAAGAGACGATTATCAGGGTTGCCTTTTATACAGTTTAAACATAATGGTCGGCTCCGCCAAGGCTATCGGCTTGTGCTTACATGAGAGAGGGCGGGAGAGAATGAACAATGGGGAGACTTTCTTACTGATCAATCGGCATTCAACATTTCACACCTATCGGCAAGATATGTCTGTTCCCCCATTACTGTGCTCCCTCACCACTCCCTCCGAAATCACCGCTGTTCATATGGTAAATTATACAGTGCTTCTCAGAACAATGGCTATAGAACTTTAGAGGTGTGGCAAGAGAAAATGTAATCACAGTATTTACACAAGTTGTATCATATGAAAGTGTATAACCTGAAAACAGTTCTATCAATGTATTTTCATAACAAATGACATAATTCATGTTAACATTTCTTTCATTTTTGAAATTGTTTGTTATTCGTGACGCATCAACAGCCAATTGAATACATGGCAATGCATTGAACAAAGCTTGACGAAACCGCCGTAAATAAAATATTTCAGAAACACATTTCTTCAATGGTAGACGCATGGCATTTCTGTGCAGGTGACAATGGTCATTTTTCAAAACGACAAGGATATTTAAACACCTTATTATTTGTTTGGTGTGCTCTATGGCCTCGGCAAGAGACCTCCTTCGAAATGGAACTTAGATCTTAGGGTGCAGATATCACGTCTTACCAAATAGTCTAGCGGGCAGGAATCTGCCTTTTTACCCAGGCGACCCTGGTTCGATTCCCGTCATGGCAAATTAAATTCTTCTAGAAAAATAAAATGTGTCCGTACAACGTGTGCAACCGAACAGCTCGAAATCTCTTTAGATTTGTATCGCCATGAACATTAGTTATATCAGGCTAGCTCTTTTTATTTCTTTGTTCATTTTAATGTGTAGGAAAAATATTTCGTTTGTGACCATTTCTTTTGCCGTTTTGACAACATTCTCATGACTATAAAGAACACAAGGCTGTCTGCTGAAAGACGCTTGACTGTAGATTTTCGCTTCGTGTCAAAAGGACTCCCTGACGCACACTTTTTCAAAGTAAGTGAATTCATCTTACTTTGTAATCATTCATGATGACTATTTAGATACTCGCAGCACAGTTGGTTCATGTAAATTGCTCATGAGCGCAGAACTTATCTTTGTAAAAGTAACAACTTTGCTCCATCGGGGGAGACGCCGGTTCGAGTTCCCTGTAGGCACATGTTTCTCCAATTCCTTTGTGTTTCAGGCATGCCACTGTGACACTAGCTTCACCATACAAATCACAATGTTGAAGACCATAAGAAGGTCTTTGACTTACAATGAGCAACATAAAGCACCTTACAGAATATAGAATAGTAAAATATACCAGTAACATTGAAACACACTTGGGTACATACAGTGAAACGTTCTGTACATGTAATAACTACCCAGTAATGAGGGAACGGTATGCTGACCGATGTCTTATGACACAGGTGAGACTGAACCTGCCTCACCTGACCGCCCAGGAGCTAAAACAGCCAAGACAGAAACAGAATGTCACACACTCATACTCCCATACTGAATCTGCTGCAAGACCTAAAACTCAGCTTCCTTCTCATCTCAGGAGGTTGAAATCTCACCTGAATGCCAGTAACAGATACCACTGTTGTGCAAGTGTATGGGTAACCCTTCAGAAACAAACAGAAGAGTGAGATCCTCATTCATAAAGAGATGTGGGTTACAGGATAGATCTGGGATGTCTAACTATCTCTATGTATGTTTGCCACTTCCACCAGAACTTTCTGATTTCACTTATCCCAACTAGAGTAAATCTTCTTTCTTCCTACCTCTGGCGTTAGCCTTGACCTCTCCACAGACATCGCCCACCACAGTCGGCTATCAGCCCCTCGCACCACACACACGGTGCATCTTAGTCTCCACCTTCTGGGGAGTGAGAATGGAAACAAGGACATGTGTAGTGAGTGTGATCCTAGAGGAGGTCAGTGATAGAGCTACATGGAGACCTGACATGAGAAAATTCACCAACACAGAGCAAATTGAATGGTCATACTGTATACAGTAGAACAAAAATTGCTCTAAGATGGTACTACAAGGGCCCAGAGTTATTAGATTGGTTGTTGAAGGTTGTTCTACGGTACCTTGGACCCAGTGACATGAGACCATGAAGTCTGGAACTGGAAAATCCTCTCTGAGCTCATCAGCACTGTCCGTGCATGTGTCCGTCTGAGAACGAGAGGAGAGGAGACATCAAGAAATGTTCCAGGACGATTATCACTTCAGTTAAAATAGGGAAACATTAAATATAACAGATGTCAGTCTACAGCCCCTATGTTATTTCTGTGACTGAAACATAGTAAAATAGTATTTATTTTTTCCACCTAAATCAAGCATAGCTAAGTATTTATAAGGTGAACCTGCTGTGAAGGTCTGCTGTGAAATCAATTGGATTTTTCACCATTTGGACATTCCCTTTTCAAAGTCCAACTAGGGACTGATGGTGAAAGTTAGCACAAGCTAAACCTAATCAAGCTCTAGAGCAGGGGTGTCCAAACTACGGCCCGCGGGCGGCCCGTGATCCATTTTTAATTGGCCCGCAGCAAATTCTAAAAATATACTGGAATATGGTCCACACATGAAACTTGGCTTAGCGGTATTGCATTTCTTAGTTTTAACACTAGGTGGAGCTACTGGGTTGAACAAGGCAGCTCCTCCACAAAACTAAATTAAGAAAAGAAAGATTTTGCCACGAGGTACCAAAAATGGCAGAACCAAAGAAACGCAAGATAGCAAGTGAGTGCAGAAAATTCCAGACACGGTGGCAAAATGAATACTTCTTTATGGAAGTGAAGGGGAAGTGTGTCTGTTTGATTTGCAATGAAAGTGTTGCAGTGATGAAAGAGTATAATCTACAACGACACTATGAAACCAAACATCAGACCTACACGTCCTACACTGGTGTGGAACGAGAACAGAAGGTTAAGCAAATGGCAACTAGCTTGCTAGCTCAACAACAGTATTTTTTCCGTGCTAAAAAAACTCAAGAAAATGCCACAATAGCCAGCTATGAGGTAGCTCAACTCATTGCCCAACATGGGAAACCTTTCTCAGATGGCGACTTCATAAAACAGTGCCTCACTAAAGTCGCAGGAATAATGTGCCTGGAAAAAAGTCAGGAATTCGACAGCGTTAGCCTGTCAAGAAACACAGTTGTGTGGCGAATCGAAGACTTGTCAGCTAACGTAAAACATCAACCGTCAGATAAAGCGTGTGCTTTTGATTTCTTCTCGATTGCATGTGATGAGAGCACAGACACCACAGACACCACACAGCTGTTAATTTTTTTGAGGGGAGTTGACAATAACTTTTGCATTACGGAGGAGCTGCTTGATCTTAGCAGTCTAAAGACCACAACAACAGGTAAAGACATGTTTGAAGCTGTGTCAGATGCAATTGACAAGATGGGACTTAAATGGGACAAGCTGTGTGGAGTTACGACGGATGGGGCTCCAGCTATGACAGGCGAGCGCAAAGGAATGGCCTCTATGGTGTGCGCCAAGGTGCGGGAGAGTGGAGGTGAGGCTGTTAAAATGCACTGCATCATCCACCAAGAAGCACTCTGTGACAAGACAGTCCAGCTTGGCGATGTGATGAACACTGTTGTGAAAACGGTCAACATAATTCGAGCACGAGGACTCTACCACAGACAATTTCAAACTTTCTTAAGTGATGTTAATGCTGAATACGGGGACCTGCTCTACCATTCAGAAGTGCGCGGGTTAAGTCGCGGCTCCGTGCTTCGGTGGTTTTATTCTCTGAGATCAGAGATCGACCAGTTTTTGAAAGAGAAGGACCAATCTCTTCACCAGCTGAGTGACCCTCTATGGTTGGCTGACCTGGCGTTTTTAGTTGATCTTACTGATCACCTTGACACACTGAACAAGAGCCTAGAAGGCAAAGACCAACTTGTACCGCAGCTTTACGCGCACATGAAAGCATTCTGTGTGAAGCTCAGACTCTTTGAGACACAATTACGCACCTTCAATGTTGCGCACTTCCCCACACTGTCTGAAATCAAATCTGCTTTTCCAAAGGCCGATCTCTCTGATAAAAAGGGGAAATATGTGTCTGTGATCACATCTCTCATGACAGAATTTTCTCAGCGCTTCCAAGATTTTTCTGTCATTGAGAAAGAAATCAAGCTGTTTGCGACTCCCTTCCTGATATACGCAGAAGAAGTGGAAGAGAGTCTGCAATTAGAAATGCAGTGTGATGATTCTCTGAAGAATCAACATCAGCTTCTCTCCTTGCCTGACTTCTACCGGAGCTTGGAAAAAGCCAAGTTTCCTCTGATGAGACGCCACGCGAAACGAATGATGAGTCTGTTCGGCTCAACATACTTATGTGAGCAAACATTTTCTCTGATGACGCTGAACAAAAGCAGATTGAGAACCAAAATGACCGACGACCATCTCAAGTTTAAATAATAACCTCACATGCCTTCTTGTTATGTCCCCCCCTCTCTCCCTTTCCCCTCTCTCTCTCTGATATGCAGGGCCACAGGTGTCTCATTGTCTTTACTTACAGACACTTATTACATATATTTGCAAATACATGAGTGATAGAGTATCTGAAATTGATTTAATGTCTCTGTTTTCTTTTCTTTTGGTGACACTTAACACTAAGGTTTCCTTTTATAATGGGTTTATAATTCAGTTTGCACATTATAAGCATGTGTTGCATTTATAGCATTAGTAACAGTGCAGCCACATATTTTCAAATTATTTGAATTGTCACTATCTATGAATGAATCATTAAAGAGAAGCTACGGGATATGGCAATAACTATTTCTGTATTATTTAACCTCTTATTTTGTGTCTGAATTATCAATGCATAGTTTGTACAAATATAATCAATTGAATCACTGTTTTATCTCATTCAGCCACAGACTCCCTAGTTTATCATCGCCAACTTTAGAAGCAGCATTACTGTTAAGTGTGTCGATGTCATTGGTCTACGTGGAATCCACACACATACGCACCACACTGAGGGCATGTAACAGGGACCCGTTTCCAACTCATTAGCGCTACGTTGAGAACTGTAGGCTGAGATTATAGAAATTATCTCGTAGAATCACTTTAATAGTCAAGAAACTACTCAGAAATCATACCACAATTAAACTTGAAAAAGTTCCAGAAGAAACATTGTTTCTCTTTAACAGAGCAATATCCAAGACTGCGTAAAGAGGGAGAAAAATATCTTTCTTAAAAATCAGATTTTAGTAAATAGATATTATTGCACAAAATTGGGCTATAAGAATCTCAAAGACAGAATCAAACATTTCACTCTCTATAGTAGTGATTTTGGTGTCTAGTGTCAGAGGAACATATTTCATCCCCACATTAAGTAAACACAACTAAACTAATTCATATGTAATGTCCTCCAACTTTACATCAAGAATAAAGACACACTGTGTACTGTGTACCAGTATAGTAACACTACTACTAGAATATATGGACTTGCAATGGAATTTGGCCTTGGAGGGCTACAGGTCCTAGGCCCCCCATTCCCTAGCATCTGATTTCATGTCTCTGCATTGTGTACTGGTTATGGCATGGTACCACTAGGTGAAAGGTCGAGAGGCACATAGAATATTGTACAATTCCAACAGTCCCCTCTTTGATTATTTTAAACAAAGTATAATAATCAAGAATTACCAAAATGAATAATAAAAACATGAAAAAATATAAAAGTAACAACAGGAAATATAAAAGAACCACTTTCCTCATCTTACTAGTGAGTGAGATCTGCTTGTCCTATTTCACACATACAATAAGTTGAGTTGACACCATGAGCATGCATGATGTACAGGACTGAGTGAGCGCTGCAAAACATGTCTGTCTACTGATGCTGTATCTTGAACCGTCATCTGCGCTTAACTCACTCACTGCCAAAGAATTCCGGTACACTCACCACCTGGAGTGCCAAGTGTTTTATGTGGTATTCACCTAGCAATAATACTTGGATTGGCTTCAAAATGAAGTCGCCCTTGGTGCTCTAGAATGTTGACAATTTGGGTCTCTGGGACTTTATTCCTGGTCCTCTGTGGCTCAGTTGGTACAGCATGGCGCAAACAACGCTTAGGTTGTGGGTTAGATTTCTGCTGGGACCATACAAACTGAAAAAAGTATGCACTCACTGCAATGTAAGTCGCTTTGGATAAAAGCGGTAGCTAAATTGCATATATTATTATATATTAGTCTCATTTCCCAACATTTCTCGTGATTACGTAGTACCATTAGCCAATTTATCCATCTCCTCTGCCAATGTCCTGATATCAGGGCATAGTAAACACCTACAGGAGCGACAACAGAGAGAAGAAAATGTTGAATACCTGTAGTGTGAGACAGTTTGAATATTACATCAGTCTTAAGTAAACGTCTAGTGTACTGTCCTCCTTCAAGTGTATCTAACCAAAATTAAATAGCCACAAACAGAAAATAAATTAGACAGCCAAAAGATTAGACAGACACGCAAACACAAAATAAATATAACATTGAGTGCTAAAAACAACGCATTAAATGCAGAATAATTAGTGCTACTGACAATTGTCATTGCTAGGATTGCGTCTTTCTTGTGCCATTTCCCTAGCAACGTGTGTGTAAGACTAGAGTGGTAGGTTAGAACAGAGCCAAACAAGTATGGTAAATTTAAAGACAATATAAGGGTTGTAATCCCAAACCTAGGGGAAAAGGTCACAAGGACACCAGATGGTCCTGGAACATCTCAGAAGGGGTGAGATCAGATAAGTGGGGGTTGACTAGAGGGTATGAACACAATGGAGTACAATAGATCAAAGCTGCAGAAACAGGATAGATGAGTAATAAACACAGTTGTAAACAGCCAGGACAGATGGCTTTTGTAAACAGCCTAGGTCAATTGATCTCCCCCGTCAGGTGGGAGTAGCCCCTGGATGACGAAAGGTAGTTCTTAAATATCATTGGTGTAAGTAGACAGGAATTTGAATGAAGGGCGTTGACCTGTGTGATGTTTATAAAAGGACAGGTAACGGAAGTGAAAGGGGTTCAACTTTGCAAACCTGACCTGGCTTCGTTCTCTGTAAATAAAGTCTCTGAATGAATCAACAGCTCTGGTTAACGGGTATGTTATTTCAAAATACCATGATTTAAATTCTACTACATATTTGGCGTCACGAACAGGATGGATAAATAAGGCTCGCATCGTGAACTATCGTTGAGAAGGGGACCGGACAATTTATACAAATTTAATGAGCTCAAAAACAAAGTAAGCAGAATTCCTGCTTGTAGTATAGAAAATTTGTATAGATCGCCCTGGACCTTTGGCCTCCGCGGTGGAACACGTGCATGAGTCTTAACCATAAAGAACCAAATTTAGGATTTGAACTAGAGCTGTTGAGGATTTCAGAAAATGTGCATGCTGTAATTGTTAATAATAAGGTAAATCCCGTGGATAAACGCTGTGATATTAAATAAATATTACAGGGCTGTACGGACGGAAGAGCTTAGGATAAACGCCAAATTAGATCAATATTTCAGGCCTGCTCGGGTAAATGTAAATTTATGGAATACCGCTGAAATTGAAATTGATTGATTTGGGGCTGGACGGTAAGCTAAAGTGTAAGAACGCTGTGTCGTGTGGTGATAATATTTGTAAAAATTGCTATGTTGTGAGTGTTTGTGAAAAGCGCTGAGTTGTGTGGAGAGAGAGATATTTTGTATAAACACTGTTGGTCGGGAATTGAGGACTACAGTTAGTATATAACATAAGAGAGAATACATAAATCAATTAGATATATTATAGAAATTAAATATAGAAGAATAAAGAGTATATATATTTTTAGAGAACGGGTCAATGTGTGAACTTTTTAGGCCTCCCAAAGTACAGAATAATGAGAATATAGTATGATATATAGTATATCTGTGTATATGGAATTGGAAGAAAGCCATCGGTGCCTCTTAAAGGAAACGTAAGATACTTCTTGTAAAAGCCAAATTATCAAAAGTAAGAATAGAGACAACCCTTTTGGGGAGTCGGAGTGTAATAATTTGAGACGTTTAAAGAAAAACGGGAAGACCGCCATCTTGAAACGTCATTCGAGTTGGGCAGTGTTGTTGTAAAAGGGGGAGGGAACCAACCGAGTGTCTTGACTGCGTTTTATAACAATTGACTCCACAGCAGTTAGGTTTAAGATGAATGAATGAATGAATAAATAATGAAATAAATAAATAAGATAGAATAAGAATATTTTATTATATAAGTATATGCTGAGTGAAAGTGATTCTTGGTTGAAGAGATTCATGTCTAAACTCACACTGATTTAATTCACCTTCTAGGGTCACACACACACACACACACCTCACATTCACACCTACTCTACACACACATACCCCCTCCCCCTCATCCCCACTCACACACACACACACACACACATACAGTGGGGGAAATAATTATTTGATCCCCTGCTGATTTTGTTAGTTTGCCTGATTACAAAGAAATGAGCGGTCTATAATTTTTATGGTACTTTTATTTTAACAAATAGAGACAGAATATCAACAAAAAAGTCCTGAAAAAACACATTATATAAAGTTATAAATTCATTTGCATTTGATCGAAGGAAATAAGTATTTGATCCCCTACAAACCAGCAAGAATTCTGGCTCATACAGACCGGTTATATGCCCATGAGGCACACAGATTAGTCCTGTCACTTTAGGAAAAGTACTCCTAATCTCTGCTTGTTATGGGTATAAAAGACACCTGTCAATAGAATCAATCTCTTCCATTCCAACCTCTCCACCACCATGGGCAAGACCAAAGAACATTCAAAGGACATCAGGGTAAGAGTTGTAGACCTGCACAAGGCTGGAATGGGCTACAAGACCATCAGCAAGAAGCTTGGTGAGAAGGAGACAACTGTTGGTGCAATTATTAGAAAATGGAAGAAATACAAAATAACCATCAATTGCCCTCGGCCTGGAGCTCCATGCAAGATCTTGCCTCGTGGGGTAAGGATGATCATGAGAAGGGTGAGGGATCAGCCCAGAACTACATGGGAGGAGCTTGGTAATGATCTCAAGGCAGCTGGGACCACAGTCACCAAGAAAACCATTGGTAACACACTACACCGTAACGGATTGAAATCCTGCAGTGCCCGCAAGGTCCCCCTGCTCAAGAAGGCACATGTACAGGCCCATCTGAAGTTTGCCAATGAACACCTAAATGATTCAGAGAAGGCTTGGGAGAAGGTGATGTGGTCAGATGAGACCAAAATTGAACTCTTTGGCATAAATTCGACTCTTCGTGTTTGGAGGGAGAGAAATGCTGAATGCTACAATCCCAAGAACACCATCCCCACCGTCAAACACGGAGGTGTAAACATTATGCTTTGGGGTTGTTTCTCTGCTAAGGGTACAGGACGACTTCACTGCATTGAGGGGCCAATGGACGGGGCCATGTACCATAAGATCTTGGACGAGAACCTCCTTCCCTCAGCCAGACACTGTCAGAGCACTGAGGATGGGTCGTGGATGGGTCTTCCAGCATGACAATGACCCAAAACATACAGCCAAGGCAACAAAGGAGTGGCTCAAGAAGAAGCACACTAAGGTCATGGAGTGGCCTAGCTAGTCTCCAGACCTTAATCCTATCGAAAATTTGTGGAGGGAGCTGAAGCTTCGAGTTGCCAAGCAAAAGCCTTGAAACCTTCAGGATTTGGAGAGGATCTGTAAAGAGGAGTGGATCAAAATCCCTCCTGAGATGTGTGCAAACCTGGTGACCAACTATAAGAAACGTCTGACTTCTGTGCTTGCCAGCAAGGGTTTCTCCACCAAGTACTAAGTCATGTTTTGCTTGGGGATCAAATACTTATTTCCTTCGATCAAATGCAAATGAATTTATAACTTTATATAATGTGTTTTTTCTGGACTTCTTTGTTGATATTCTGTCTCTATTTGTTAAAATAAAAGTACCATAAAAATTATAGACTGCTCATTTCTTTGTAATCGGGCAAACTAACAAAATCAGCAGGGGATCAAATAATTATTTCCCCCACTGTATCTTATACACACATCACATACTACACTCATACATACATTACACATTCACACACATAGACACACACACCCACACACACATCTTATACTCATACACACATCACAAACTACTCTCATACATACATTACACACATAGACAAATACACATAACTATACCAATATAGACACACACTCATTCATACATTGTCATACATACAACTACAGCACCCATACATACATGCAAGTACACAAGTTGTTGGTTATACTTATATTTGATTCCCAGGGTGTAAGACACCAATTGTGATTAGGATATCTCAAGCTGATTCCAAAGCTGTTTCTTAACTTATTTCTTTAATTTAAAGTGATATCCTAAATAACCAATAATACAATATTGTTCTTTTTTGATAAATTACAGAAAAGTTTAAGACATTTTAAAATAACCCTAAGAATAATTACTGCTAAAGGAAAATAAAAGGAAAAATGGAGAAAGGGATTACCATGGTAACTCCAGTAGAAATATTAGAGAATTAAAACCCTCTTTTAAATAACCAAATAAAAAAGATGGGAAAAATGGGAAAAACTAACCAGAAAGAATTATACTAAATGGCCTAAAGAGGGGACATTTGATGTTGCAATGTGTAAGGAAATGGGAAAACTGATAAGAAACCACAAACCTCAAGAAAATTCAAGAAAGAGACAGGAGAAAAGAAAGAGAGAAATAGACATGTTGAAATTGTTCAAAGCAGAAGGGGAAGCAATGTTAAAGGAGGCTAGAGAGCTAAGAAAGGTGGAGAAGAGCACAGAGGAAGAAAAGGTGATGCCCCCACCCTACAGCCATGGGGAATTCTCTGTGTTATCAGCAAAGATACACCTGGATGGGAATTTAAAGTTGGAAGAGAGAGATGAGGAAGAAGAGAAGGGAAGTGAAGTGAGAAGGGGATCAAGAAGCCCCATAGAGCTTGATTGTTATGCAGGATTAAAAGAGGCCTCAAATCAGGTAGACAAAGGCGGGTGGAGGTCCGAGTCAAGACAAGAGAAGAAGACTAAACCAAGCGCACGCCGAACAGAGAAACAGCTATACAGCACACCCAGAGATGAGGGGGCAACTGCCTGGGAACCCAGAGATGACCCGAGGTCCGGTGACGAGGGACAGGAGGTGAGGAGGTCTGGGATAAGCCAGAGGGAAATAGACCAAGCACAAACAGTAGATGAAATAGTTAGTGACTGGGAAGAAAGTGTTAGGAGAAGACATGAGGAAAGATCCAGGACTACTGAACGAGAGTTGAGGGATAGGGAAAAGATAGGTCACCCAGATAGATATCATTGCCCCATCCTGATAAAAGGAAATCAAGGACACTATGTGCCCTGGGGTATGCAGGATTTGCAGGGAATAGTTAGCGGATTACCTAACATACATGATGGAGCAGGTAAATGGATTAGAAGCTTTGAGGAAGAGACTGCAGGGAAACTACTGGCGGTGGGAGACCTCAAAGCCCTGTTGGCCAAGGTACTGGGGGTGGCAAAGATGGAAGACATCCTCATAAGTTGTGGACTGGGAGGAGCCACGGGCAATACCAGAGCCGATGGGATGTCATTTGACCAGACCAGAAATGAGATGTGGACAACCCTGAGAGAAGAGTATCCACAGAGGCTGGATATTAAGACCCTGAAGGGAGAACCACTGGGAGAGACTGAGAATCCTGCCACATACCTGCACCAGCAACTAAAGAAGTGGAAACTAGAGACTGAAGCATACCCAGAGGGAGACCCACTGATGACAACACTGTTCAGAACCGCAGTGATAGATGCCATGTCTCCTCCGGTGAAAAGCAGGTTAGAGGATGTGGTGGGACTTACGTCCAAAACACATAAGGAATTCTGTGATCATCTGGTCCATGCAGTGGAAAAATACCGGAAAGATGAGTCAAGGCTAAAGGAGCAAGAAAAGGAGAACCAGAGAAAGTTAACACAGCTCCAGCTGGGGGAACTCACAGAACGAAACAAAAAGAAGGTACAAGGCGTAATGGGTGCCGAAGCCGAGGAACCAGTTCCACACAGAGCCACACCAGAACCACTTCCAGTGCTGAGACCTCAGGGTCAAGAGCAACCCACCGTACCTGTAGTTCAGGTGTATACCCAGCAGCCCCAGCAGTTTCAGCCCTGGATGGACAGACAGGGACCCCAAGGAAGGTTCCAAAGGACAAACCCACAAGGTCCACCTGATGTGTGCTGGAGATGTCAAACACCAGGACATTTCCAGAGGAATTGTATTAATCTATGGCAGCCGAGGGAGGATAGTCAACAGGGCTCTAGTCAGTAACAGCAGGAGCCTCCACAAGGACCGGCCAATCCATATAGGGGGCTAAATTATGGTTACTAGCTTCCAGAAGATAGGAGACAGAGCCACAACCCTGCCCATACTGATCTCTGACCAGACTCTGGTAAATCTCTTGGGGAGGGATGCATTATGCATGCTGGGGATGAAAATATGGTGTTCCCCAGAAGGTGTATATGTAGATAATATGGCAATAAAGATACAAGAAATACCAATAACTGCAAGCGCAAATGATTACTGGTTAGGGGAAATAAATTATGAAATAGAGCAAAATTGGTTAAAATGGAGGAAATTTATTGAAGCCCAATTGGCAGATGCAAGGAGACCACGATTTGACTTAAATTATCACTCCTGCCAAGAACAAATCTGGCAGGAGCAAACCAAAAATCTGGTTGTCCCATTAATGTCACAATATATTATAGGGGGAAACAGGGAGCAGCTATACAAATAGATGAATCAGAATTCGTACAAAAATGGTATAATATACCTAATGCTGCTCATCATGTGTCATTAATGGTAAATAAAGGGTATAGAGCAAGAGTCTTGGGCCCAATGATGAGAACCACATTAAAAAGTAATTGGAAAGAAACAAGTAACCCATTGGTAAAACATTCTGCAGGCAAGGAATTCATAAAATACTATATACCACAGGAAGTAGCCATATTGGTTAAACAACAGGTTCAGATGAAAGAAAAGTCAGATAATCAATTAAATAGAACCGATAACGCAACTAGAGGATATGATACGCATGCATCGGATTGCAGGGCCATTTGAGCAATCCATGTGGATCCGAAGGGGGGTGAAGGTGGACTCTACAGGAATGTGGAGATCATATGAGGGTACTATAGTGGCACCTACGGTGCTACTGGGGATTTTGATCACTGGTGCGCATGGTTTTGACCATTGCGCAAGGGGGGAAGTTGTGAGAAAGATAAAAATCCAAGGGTATTGGGCACCCTATGTACAGGCAATGGTAGAAAATGCATTTAAACTTATAGATTAATTAATTAAAAACATTTCAATTATAAATTTGGTAATGGACTATGTAGACATGATAAAAAAGGTCATTGGGAAAAGATACATGCTTGTTGTTACAGATAAATTCAGCAGATGGGTAGAAGCAAGGAACAGGGGTTACATTTTTAACAAGAGAAGTAATACCCAGATTTGGAGTAACTAATGAGATTAGCTCAGATAACGGTGCAGCATTTATTCAGAAAACTGTGAAACAAGTCATACAGCAGTTAAGAATAAAGCAAAGATTGGGTTGTGTCTACCATTCACAATCACAAGGAATGGTAGAAAGAATAAATGGTACCCTCAAAACAAAGCTGAATAAGATATGTGCCAGCGCAAAGCTTAATTGTGTAAATGCCTTGCCACTTGTATTAATGAATTATCGCATGCAGACTAACAGAAACACGCATTTAACACCGCATGAAATGCTTTCGGGTCGACCCATGCCAGTGCTAACAATAAGAGGACCTTACAAAGGACCACCGCTTGAAGAACGCCAGATAGAATTGAAACAATATATGAATTGATTAACTGAGATACACAAAGTTATATGTTCACAGGAAAAAGACAAGCAGCTGGAGCCGGAGACACCCCTGCCCAATCCGAGAACTCCAGGAGACCAGGTGTACATCAAAGTCTTCAGAAGGAAGTGGAACGAGCCAAGGAGAGAGGGACTGTACGAGGTAGTGAGAGCCACCCCCACTGCAATACAAGTTCGAGGGAGCCTAACCTGGTACCACTAGAACCACGGTCCCGAGGCAAGAACTCAGGCAAACCAGAGAAGAAGATGAAGGAATGGGTGAGATCGTACAGGAGCACAGAAGAAATGAGGGCACAGGAATGTTGGCGAGAATGGGCATAATGGTTGTGATAGCGATTGTAGTGTTAGGACTGTTATTTTGTTGTATAATGCCTGTTTTGAGATCCTTTTTTATACAGAGCACAATTAAGCAGACGAGTGTAACCAGAGGGATAGCTCCGATGGCACTCAACAAAATGGGAGGCCACCTAGACCTATATCCTGTTCTCGACTGGGGAGGCAGCAGTGAGTCTTCTGCCCCCTCATCCGATGATGACGAGATCGTCTACACTCCCAGCCAGGACTAGCAAGCGCTTACAGCTACACCTACATGGGAGGAACATGGCCACAATCATCAAGGAAGACGAAACCCTGGCCATACAAGGACTATATTCCCTTTGGAATATTGACAATTTGAATGGACAATGATGTGTTTTAAAGTGTTATGTGTAACAATTATTGTGTGTACTACTGATAGAATGACCATGTTGAATGTATGCATAGAGACACAATGGGATGGCCATGGATCAGAGACAGGGGATGGTCCCCTGTGTTGGACATAAAGTCCCATTATAGGTTGATGTGTTGTGTGTTGTTTTACTTTTTATTAACAATTTGTGTAGTCATTTAAATGTGTAGGAAGTTGTTGCTCATGGGGACGGGTGCTCATTTGCAGACCTGTAAAGTGGTTGCTCAATGATGATTGGATAAGGTGAGAACCGTGGGGGAATTTTCCCTAAGGATAAGGCTGGGTTTTTCGCCCCCACCTGTAAAGGAGGCGTGTCCCCAGGAGCTAATAGAATGTCATACTGTTGATACCATACAGGTTATGTTTACTTCTGTGAGTTGCTGTTACGTTCCACGTAGGTTTGTCTGTTCTGTTTTCCCTCTTTCTTTATAGGGCGACATCACCACTCCCATTTGCTGCACCTGCTGCCAATCCTCCTAATCACCTGCCATCCCAGTCCAACCCCAATCAACTCCCTTCATTTTTATTTTTATTTTATTTTTTTATTAATCTCTTTTTATTCACCAGAGATGACCAAAATACATACTTACAAGAAATACATTTGTTTTACTCTTACAATAGAACCCCCCCTGTCCACCCTCCCACCCTCATCAGAACTTCTGTGCATCTCAGTATATCAGTCAAACAAAAGACAGTAGTAAGTCACAAGTACACTTATTGCCACATCATACCAAATAAAATAAATATATAAACAATCCAGCAATAAAACCAGTGGTACATAAAACAATATGGCAGACTCAGGCCTTGGCCATCAAACCAACTTAGTGCTTTGCATGTCATTAGGGAATCTCAGGAAGGGACTTAAGTTTTTCAAAATATATGATCAATGGGTTCCAGATGCCATAAAAAAGGTCAGTGGACCCTCTAAGTGCATTTTAAATGTGCAAATATTCTTGCTCGTTTCATCCCCTTTACATTCCAGCTTATAAATCTGACAGCTTCACCCAAGTTTTGATTAAGCCGACTATTATTCATAACAAACTTAAAACTGATAGGCCATAAGTACTTAACAAAACTGACTCACAATGAAAACCCATGACGCACCTCCCCATACCCTTAACCCTCCCCCCTCATACAACAAAAACATAAACTGAAACCCATAGCGCATGAACTACCTATGTCTAAATCCCAAAATGGGATAAACTGCAGGCTCGCTAAAGATGCCTTACCGGTAAACATCCTTTAAGAACTATTTTATCTACAAAGATCCCAACATCTGTCATTGAATTTACATCCTTATGTAAGTGACATACATTTTACAAAATAATTAAAGCAACTGTGCTTTTATCAAACAGCAAAATACTTAGTTATCATGCAGTCAAGGTCGATTCCTCTGAGTTCGCATGAAGTCCACCACCTCCTTTCACTCGATGGACCGAATGCGCTTGTTGTAGAATTCCTGTGCTTCATCAGGTGACTCAAAGGTAAGTGTCTCTTCCCCCAGAATCACTCTCAGGCGGGCTGGATATATCAGGCGGAACTTCACTCCCTTCTCATACAACGCTTGTTTAACTCCGTTGAAAGCATTGCGTTTTTTTGCCAAGATAGCACTCAGGTCGGGATAAAACCGGAGTTTAGCATTGTGGAACTTAACCTCATGGTTCCTTGCCCAACGTAGCACTGCTTCTTTTTGTTGAAAGCTTCGAAAACACACCACAAATGCTCTAGCAGGCTTACCGCGAGCTGGTTTAGAAGCCAAGGGTCTATGAGCTCTTTCCAGTTCAGGTGGCTCAGCGAAAACACTCGACCCCAAACATTCCACAAGTAGCTCTTCCATGAATTTAACTGGATCTTTGCCATTCTCGCTGCCCTCCGGAATGTTCACGATTCGCAGGTTAGACCTGCGTGATCTGTTTTCGAGATCATCCACCCGATCTAACAATTCTTGATTAGCTACTTTCAGCGTGTTTATAGTTGCTTCAGCAGTGTTCAAGCGCTCGAAGTTTTCACCAGCTATAGCCTCCGTCGAAGTTAGTCTGGCTTGAAACGAGTTGACGGTGTCACGTATAGCATCCACAGCAGTCTGGAGAGGTTTTAACGAGTCTTGAATCAACGTGGAGATGTCTACTGTGAGAACAGACCTCTGCTTAGCTAGTTCGGTCACAAGTTGAGGCATGGATATAGTATCTTCCACCTTGCCACTCGCCTTGTCCTCCACCATAGTTGAAAGTTTGCTAGCAATACTAGCCTGCCGTGTTTGTTTCGAGGATTTCGGTTTGCCACTCATTTCAGCAGTAACATAAAGCGTAGTAAACGTTATCTCGCAAATGTATGATCCCACAGAAACAAATATTTAAGTCCAGGGCGATGTTAAAACAATATAATTTCACAAGTTCACTGGGAACTCTGTAATGCGTGTCTCACCCCCACGACGACATACCGGAAGTCCTTCATTTAGTATTTAAGCTGTGTGTTGCATGCCAGTCGCTCTCTTCCTGAGCTCATGCTTTGTTGTACACTTTGATGTATGTATCCCCACTGACACTTGTTTCCCCCTACCTTGATTGTGTGTGTGGTAGTTGTTTGTATGGTCCAGGCCCTGGGGCAGGTAAGACAGAGGCCTCTATACTCTCACACATAGGTGGAACTATTGTATAGATACACTAGGAAAGGGGTGGTTGCCAACCATGTACATTTTGATGTCCTTGGTCAGAGTAGTTAGTTAGTCAGAGAGGTATTTTGAGTTTGAATGTTTAGTTAGGATCAGTTAGTAGCCTCTCCTAACCCTCCTAGATTTTTGTTACTTTCTTTTCTTTGGCACCATCCGTGTCCCCTTGGCCTGTGGGCTGCTAGTGTTGTGTGTGTCTGTTGTGTTGTGTGTACACCCCCCCCCCCCCCCCCCCCCTACTATTTACAATATACCACAATTTCAGTTCACTCCATCCTGGTCTGGTCTCTTTTATTTCACACCAACGCGCTCAAGATTCCTGCCTTTAGTTGGTCAAGCCTGTTACGTACTTCCCTTTACCCTAGACATAACTGAGTCGTAACAGTTGCCTATGTATATTGTCTTGAAATCACTTGTATGTTTTATTAGTGTATCAGTACTCATTAATATAGGATGTGGGACTATTAAGTCCCAAGGGGGGGAATATATGGTAAATTTAAAGACAATATAAGGGTTATAATCCCAAACCTAGGGGAAAAGGTCACAAGGACACCAGATGGTCCTGGAACATCTCAGAAGGGGTGAGATCAGGGTATGAACACAATGGAGTACAATAGATCAAAGCTGCAGAAACAGGATAGATGAGTAATAAACACAGTTGTAAACAGCCAGGACAGATGGCTTTTGTAAACAGCCTAGGTCAATTGATCTCCCCCGTCAGGTGGGAGTAGCCCCTGGATGATGAAATGTAGTTCTTAAATATCATTGGTGTAAGTAGACAGGTAACGGAAGTGAAAGGGGTTCAACTTTGCAAACCTGACCCGGCTTTGTTCTCTGTGAATAAAGTCTCTGAATGAATCAAGAGCTCTGGTTAACGGTATGTTATTTCAAAATACCATGATTTAAATTCTACTACATAAGGTGTAATTAAGGCATTACAACAACAACAATCAAATGTCCACACAAACCTGACATCACTGTCCTGCCCTCCCATCGGGCAGAATATCTAGCATGTGTGTGTGAGTGTTGCACATAGTCAGAAGGTAGTCCTAGATGATGTACCAGGAAGAACGAAACCCAGATAACAATTCCCAAACCTATTGTTACATCTGGCACTGCTGCGTCAGTGCAATGTGTTTTACGGCAGCGTGCGATTCACGTGACCGTACCTGTTTTTTAATTAGTGGCATTTTGGTTAATAAAATGGAGAGCACGCTCCGAAGTTAGCTCTGGCTTCAGTCTCCGTTATTAAAACCCAACACGTAGTAACATAGAGTAGGCCATTAGAACACAAATCCAATAAGTGTTGTTCAATATGCTTAAGCTGGGTAGTTGAGATTTTGGAGTCTGCTATTGATGTCTGTCAACATGAAATCTGTCAAGAAATCTGCCCTATTTCACTCTATGGGAAATCCCATAGGAATGATTTTCGTCCAGTGGAGAGATAGAAATAGAAATTTACTAAAGTGTCTTATTGGTCAATAATGGTCTGTAATGAGAGTTGGTGTCATGACAGATTCACACAAAACAAACTCAAGCAGTAGTCAGTCACCATTTCAAGTTATATTTAATAGACTAGGACAGTTCAGATTAAAATACATGTTCATCTGGGTTTAAAGATGAGAGCATAAAACCTCTTCTGATAGAGAGGGACTTCAAAAATGTAATTGGATATAGGGCCATCGCAGATTTTGTCCACAGCCACTCCCATGGCAGTCATAAAAAACAATTAAAAAAACCATTGCTAATTATGTGAAACACCAAATTTCCTGATTCATGGCTCATTCTGAGAATTGGAATCATATACCAGCTATACACTAACTATGTATAACTTTGGTTTGTGGTCTCACTGAGGTCCAGCTCTCCACCCAGGGCACTGCAGAGGGATACAGCACGCCTCACCGCCCCCCTCTCACCTCCCACAGGGACCAGGTACAGGAGCTGCAGGAGGAGGGCTTTGCTGGAGCTGAGGGGAGACAGAGGAGGGAGCGTACATTGTACAATGAGAAATCCTCCTCCCTCCTCCTCATCAGAGATCAGTGTGTCTGTCCTTACCCCAGACGGACTGTGTCTAAGTGGAATAGCTGGTCTAGTCTGGCCTCCTCCACCTCACAGATTTGTAGGATGAGCTCTGTGCTGTGTCCCTCTGCTCCTATGCTCACAGGTCCACAAAGGAGGAGCAGGAGAAATCCAGCCTGTGCTGCAGAGCCCTGAGCTGCTCTGCTGCTGCCCCCCAGCAGGATGTGTGAGGCAGTGCAGCAGTGGAGGAACCTCAGCAGCAGCCTCCTGTCAACACTGCAGCAGGGGATACAGGGTCAGCTGTACCTGGTGGAAGACCTCGTTGACGAAGATGATGTTGTCCCGCCAGTCGGACAGCGTGCTGCTGTTGGAGTGGCTCTTCTCTGGCTCGGCAGGCCCGTTGGGCTCCCCCTCCTCTCCAGTCCTTCTCCTTCCCCTGGAGAATTGCACAACTTTTTTTTATAGATTGGAGTGTTACAAATTCTTTAGCTGAGTAGTTTTACTGAGTTAATACCTATGTCTGATCTAAATTTCATGTGAATGGCTGCAATGGAAATATGTTGAATTAAACATTTGTTGAGGTGTTGAATACTTATTTCCCCCACTGTATATACACACTCACCGAGCATGTTATTAGGAACACTATACTATACTGGGTAGGGCCTCCCTTTGCTCTGAAAACAGCCTCAATTCTTTGTGGCATTGATTCCACAAGATGTTTATAACATTTCTTTGACATTCTGGTCCATGACGACATGATTGCATCACACGATTGCTGTAGATTTTTCAGGTGCACTTTCAAGCTGTGAATCTCCCTGTGGGGGGACATGCAGCGTTCGGCCTGTAGAGGGAGCTACAGGACCGTGGCCGGGGTTGTGTCGGCGAGACTTTTGTTGCACACCTGCTGCGAATTAAGTCTCGCCGGCGAATGTTTAAGATGTGTGTGTGCTTCTGCCTTTGAGTAGGGGAGCTAAGCAGGAGAGCGAAGCTGGAGACAGGAGAGAGAACGTCGACTGGAAAGTCGCGGAGCCTGGAAAGGCTGGAAAGCGGGGACGGGAAAGTCCCAACGAACATTTAAAAACTGTATGAATAAACGGGAAAGTTGTTCCCTCCACGTAAACGCTGCGTCTGCCTCTGTGTACCATCGCAATGCGGTCGAATGGGTTCTCGACCAATGGTAAGGGCCGCAAGGGGGCCCGTGGGATGGCCGGGGGATTTACTAACTGACATTCCCGACAGGACGCGCACCACCTACGCACCTCTGCCCGAATCCCCGGCCAATAAAATCGAGCCATTATACGGTGCAGTGTTTTGTCATACCCTAGATGGCCCGCCATGGGGTTGAAATGAGCCGCCTGGAAGACCATTTCGCGGCGGCTGCGGGGAACCAGCAACTGGGTTACTTCCTCCTGACTATGTGAGTCACGACTTACTCGATATAACCTGTCGCTGATAATCGCGAAATAGGGGTGGGCGCGCACTGTGTCTGGCCGTATCAAAGTACCATCAATTGCTATCACTTGGTCAAAGGCTGATCTGAGGGTCTCATCACGAGACTGCTCGAGGGGGAAGTCGCCTAGCAGCGGATAGTTCGGCGAGGAAGTCTCGGGGTGAGGCGCCCCCGCCGGCTCCCCGGCAGTGTCGCGAGGCGCCGCCTCGGCACAGAGCACATTACACGCCACACACCTCCCTAGCTGTCGTGCACGCATCCCGGTAGCCCTCTTTACCGCTTGAGGAAACCCCTCCCAATCCACACCTAGAATCAGGGGATGCGTGAGGCGTGGGCTAACCGCCGCCTGTACCCTATGGTTTTTCCCCTCAAAATGAATTTCGATAGCGACCAGCGGATATTCGTGAATGTCCCCATGCACACACCTCACCCGCACCCTCGATGCCTTCAACAGTGCCCCCGGCCGAACCAGGCGCTCCTGGATCATGGACTGCATACAGCCCGAATCCAAGAACGCCTGGTGCGTATCACGTTGTATCCTTACCGGAATACGATACGCCGCTCCTGGTCCGGGGGGAGGGCCCGGTATGTCGCCGATGCGGACGACCTGCCCCACGTCCATCGCCCGACACTCGGCCTGCACGTGGCCCGGCCGTCCGCACCGCCAACACACCCCCCCTGTCGCTCGAGGTTCTCTCTGCGGGGCCGGGGCTGGTTCCGGATCAGCGTGCTCCTGCCATCTCGTTCTCGGGGCGGGCGCCGGCCTCCCTCCTTCTGCTCCCCCGGCTCCTCCTGGGCGTTGGCCCCCCCCCCCTTGCCGCGGGGCCGGGGTTGGTCGTTGTGGCCCCCGCGGTGGGAGGGAGAGATGGTCCTCCGCCAGACCCACGGCGGTCTTTAGGTCCTGGGGGCGGTGGTACTGGACCCAGGCGGCGGTGCGGGCCGGGAGCCCCGCGAGGAACTGCTCCAATACCACCCGGTTCCCGACCTCCACCGCCGAGTTGTTCTCGGGGTCCAGCCACCGCCATGCGCTGTCCCCCAGCCGCTGGGCGAAGGCGAAGGGCCGGCACCCCTCCTCCATGGACATGGCCCGGAACCGGCGCCGGTGTTCCTCCGGTGTCAGGCCCAGGCGGTCCCGAATCGCCCGGGCCAGGGACTGGTAATCCCGTTGGGCGGCCGCCGGCAAACTGTGGGCCGCGAGCTGCGCCTCCCCTGACAGGAGGGGCAGCAGATGGTAGGCCCACTCTCGGTCCGGCCACCCCGAGATCCTCGCCGTCCCCTCGAACACCGCGAGGAACGCCTCTGGGTCGTCCAGGTCCCCCATCTTCTGCAGCTGGACCTTGGGGGGACCTGGTGCCGCTCCGGTCCCCGGCGCCGGCCCGCCGGGCCTGTCCGCGAGCCTCGCCGCCGTCAGCTCCTTTAGTGTCGCCTGCTGGGTCTGTTGCAGGGCCGTCTGTTGCTCGAGAACGAGCGTTATCCTTGCTATCGCCGCTGTTAGCGCGTCCATCTTGCCTTTTTCCTGTGTCCCAGGTTGGGCGCCAATGTAACAAAGTCCGATGGTACACAGAGGCAGACGCAGCGTTTACGTGGAGGGAACAACTTTCCCGTTTATTCATACAGTTTTTAAATGTTCGTTGGGACTTTCCCGTCCCCGCTTTCCAGCCTTTCCAGGCTCCGCGACTTTCCAGTCGACGTTCTCTCTCCTGTCTCCAGCTTCTCTCTCCTGTCTCCAGCTTCGCTCTCCTGCTTAGCTCCCCTACTCAAAGGCAGAAGCACACACACATCTTAAACATTCGCCGGCGAGACTTAATTCGCAGCAGGTGTGCAACAAAAGTCTCGCCGACACAACCCCGGCCACGGTCCTGTAGCTCCCTCTACAGGCCGAACGCTGCATGTCCCCCCACACTCCCGTTCTACCACATCCCAAAGGTGTTCTATTTGATTCAGATCTGGTGGCTGGGAAGGCCAATGAAGAACACAGAACTCATTGTTATGTTTCTGAAACCAGTTTGAGACGACTTTTGCTTTGCGACATGGTGCATTATCATGCTGGAAGTAGCCATTAGAAGATGGGTAAATTGTGGCCATGAAGGCATGCACATGGTCAGCAACAATACTCAAATAGGCTGTGGCATTCAAGCAATATGATTGATTGGTATTAACAGGCCCAAAGTGTGCCAAAAAAACATTCCCCACACCATTACACCACCTCCACCATGATAATGTGTACAGGTGTTCCTAATAAAGTGGTTGTTGAGTGTATATATAAAATATATATATATATACAGTGGGGGAAATAATTATTTGATCCCCTGCTGATTTTGTTCGTTTGCCCGATTACAAAGAAATGAGCGGTCTATCATTTTTATGGTACTTTTATTTTAACACATAGAGACAGAATATCAACAAAGAAGTCCAGAAAAAACACATTATATAAAGTTATAAATTCATTTGCATTTGATCGAAGGAAATAAGTATTTGATCCCCAAGCAAAACATGACTTAGTACTTGGTGGAGAAACCCGGTGGTCACCAGGTTTGCACACATCTCAGGAGGGATTTTGGTCCACTCCTCTTTACAGATCCTCTCCAAATCCTGAAGGTTTCAAGGCTTTTGCTTGGCAACTCGAAGCTTCAGCTCCCTCCACAAATTTTCTATAAGATTAAGGTCTGGAGACTAGCTAGGCCACTCCATGACCTTAGTGTGCTTCTTCTTGAGCCACTCCTTTGTTGCCTGTATGTTTTGGGTCATTGTCATGCTGGAAGACCCATCCACGACCCATCCTCAGTGCTCTGGCTGAAGGAAGGAGGTTCTCGTCCAAGATCTTATGGGACATGGCCCCTCAATGCAGTGAAGTTGTCCTGTACCCTTAGCAGAGAAACAACCCCAAAGCATAATGTTTCCACCTCCGTGTTTGACGATGGGGATGGTGTTCTTGGGATTGTAGCATTCAGCATTTCTCTCCCTCCAAATACGAAGAGTCGAATTTATGCCAAAGAGTTCAATTTTGGTCTCATCTGACCACATCACCTTCTCCCAAGCCTTCTCTGAATCATTTAGGTGTCATTGGCAAACTTCAGATGGGCCTGTACATGTGCCTTCTTGAGCAGGGGGACCTTGCGGGCACTGCAGGATTTCAATCCGTTACGGTGTAGTGTGTTACCAATGGTTTTCTTGGTGACTGTGGTCCCAGCTGCCTTGAGATCATTACCAAGCTCCTCCCGTGTAGTTCTGGGCTGATCCCTCACCCTTCTCATGATCATCCTTACCCCACGAGGCAAGATCTTGCATGGAGCTCCAGGCCGAGGGCGATTGATGGTTATTTTGTATTTCTTCCATTTTCTAATAATTGCACCAGCTTCTTGCTGATGGTCTTGTAGCCCATTCCAGCCTTGTGCAGGTCTACAACTCTTACCCTGATGTCCTTTGAATGTTCTTTGGTCTTGCCCATGGTGGTGGAGAGGTTGGAATGGAAGAGATTGATTCTATTGACAGGTGTCTTTTATACCCATAACAAGCAGAGATTAGGAGTACTTTTCCTAAAGTGACAGGACTAATCTGTGTGCCTCATGGGCATATAACCGGTCTGTATGAGCCAGAATTCTTGCTGGTTTGTAGGGGATCAAATACTTATTTCCTTCGATCAAATGCAAATTAATTTATAACTTTATATAATGTGTTTTTTCTGGATTTCTTTGTTGATATTCTGTCTCTATTTGTTAAAATAAAAGTACCATAAAAATTATAGGCCGCTCATTTCTTTGTAATCGGGCAAACTAACAAAATCAGCAGGGGATCAAATAATTATTTCCCCCACTGTATCTGCTTAGGCCTCATTATGATGACGGCATGCTACCAATGAAAGTACTAAGAATATAAGAATACCAATGTTTGATTGTGTAATCTTACTCAGGGATGATTACTGAAGTATGATACTATATTACTGAAGAGTAACAATGTTAAGTATAGAGTGATTTACTGGTTTTGATCTATTGATAAATTTGATTACTATACTGTTTTACTGTTTGGATGTATTGTTTTGATGAGGTCTTGTAACACTGAGAGTTGAGGGACAGAGAAACTTCCTTAAAAGGACTTCCCTAAAAGCACTTCCTTAATTCTTTAGAAGCTTAGCCGCTTAGCGGCTAACCTAGCATGACTACTTAGCTACTAGCTTAGACTAGCCACGGTTCTGACTACCTGCTCAAATACACAAACAAAGATGATGTCATATGGGAGTAGTTTTGGATCAGAAACAGAGTATAAAAAGAGCTCCCCGGAGCAGTACATCGGTCATTCCCCGCTGAGGAGCGTTAAAACCTGAAGGACCGGAGCAGGAAGGAGTGTGTTGGATACCTTACCCCGGGGTGAAACTGGAGCTCTCATAGTCTGGTGCCCGAGAGGTTGTCCATGGCCGGAGCCCACACTCTGATCAAATCCTGACTAACGGTCTCGCCGCGGCAAAGCTGTACGAGACTCGGTCGGAGTTCTCTCTGAGGTGAAGCAACAGAGACTCGGTCGGAGTTCTCTTTGAGGCAAAGCTGTATGAGACTCGGTCGGAGTTCTCTTTGAGGCAAAGCTGTACGAGACTCAGTCGGAGTTCTCTAGGCAAAGCTGTATGAGACTCGGTCGGAGTTCTCTTTGAGGCAAAGCTGTACGAGACTCAGTCGGAGTTCTCTAGGCAAAGCTGTATGAGACTCGGTCGGAATTCTCTCTGAGGTGAAGCTGTATGAGACTCGGTCGGAGTTCTCTATGAGGAAAAGCAGTTTTCTGAGGCAAAGCTGAGACACTCTACGGGAATCAGAGACCCTCGGCCAGGGGCGCATAGCGCCGGCCCTTTACCACAGCCGTGGCGAAAAGAGGAACTGGCTTCACTCGACGGAGTGAAACTGGGACTTCTCTAAATTCACAGACAGGTAGATTAGGCAGAGTAGGGAAAGAGGTAGAGTTTTATTCTTTTCTTATTTTTACAAATTTAACACGTTTATTATTTTTTATTTTTTAAAATCTTTTTTAACTATTTGATACTCTGTCTGTAACCCATTTTTATGATAACTTAGCTATGCTGTAATGCTTTAAGCCAAATATTAAAAATCTAACCTGCATTTAAAGTAACAGTTTTCTAAATTTTATTTTTAATTTTAATTTTTATTGTACTATTCCATTCATCATAAGTATTTTACCTCCTCCTGATGACATAAAATGTTATAGATTACTGTGCATATTTCATCATAGGATCTGAATGGTTATATCTAGCCCATTATTACCTCCTTTGGGTAAATTGTACTTACCTATAAACACGGAAGGTGTTCGGCACATCCCGGGTGGTTTCGGGGCACAAGGCGGGGGGAGATGCCTTACTACCTACCGCCAAGGGAACCAGCCCATGGCAGACTACTCAGTCGGCTTCTGTACCTTGGCTAGAGAGGCCGGATGGCAGGAGAATGCTCTCGTAGTCCTTTACATTCAGGGACTTTCCAAGGTCATCGAGGACGAGCTCGCCCTCAGGGAGTTACCCGAGACACTGGACGCCCTCGTCGACTTGACCATACAGGTGGACAACCGTCACCGTGAGCAGGTGCACGAGAGGAGGTTGACTCTCTGCGAGCCTCTCCATTACACATCCAGCCCAGAGCCCACTCACCGCCCCCCGGACGAACTTTCTCCGGTGGAACCCATGCAGTTGGGAAGGATGCGTCTCCCCAAAGAGGAGAGGCAATGCTGCTTACGGGAGGGGCACTGCCTGTACTGCGGGAGAGCGGGACATGTCTGCGCCACATTCCCGGAGGGGTCGGGAAACGACCGGTCTCGCTTGCCACAGAAGGGGTGCTAGTGAGTCAACGTCCACCCTTCGACACAAAAGACACCAGAACATTTTTCCCCTCGGTGATGCAGTGGGCCCAACACACCCGTCACATACAGCCGTTAATTGACTCAGGGGCTGCGGGGAATTTGCTGGATGCGGGCCTGGTCCAAGAGTGGGGTGTTCCAGGGGATCAAATAAGTTCCCCTCTCCCCGAACTTATGCCTGTCAAGGCGTTGGACAGCCGGCCCTTGGGCTCAGGTAGGATAACCCGGCGCACGGTCCTGGTGCACCTCCAGGTAGGAGAGGGGCATGGGGAACTTATCCAGCTTCACATAGTAGACTCTCCCGATTGCCCTCTAGTCCTCGGCCACTCCTGGCTGTCTACCCACAACCCCCACATAGACTGGTCATCGGGCCAGCTCCTCCGCTGGGGTAACACCACGGCCAACGCCCTCATTCCTGTCCTCCAAGACCCCTTGCTGCCGTCTCTACCAGGATGCCAGGATCCCCGGGGGGAGTGATCAGGCCCGACCTTTCCCGTGTTTTCCCGGGTTTACTGGGACCTGGGAGAAGTTTTTACCAAGCAGCGGGCCAAGGAATTACCTCCCGATAGACTTTATGACTGTGCCATTGACCTCCTGCCAGGTACGACGCCTCCACGGGGTAGACTTTTTTCCCTTTCTCGCCCCGAGACCCTAGCCATGGTGCCATACATTGAGGAGTCCCTCACCGCCGGAGGACAGCGCCCCTGTATTGATTATAGAGGTCTGAACAACATCACCATTAAGAACCGCTACCCCCCAGGGGCGCTTAGTGGCGTAGCACACTAATGCACTTACCACGTAATCGCAAGGTTCCTGGTTCGATTCCGACCCTCGACCTATCTTGCATGTCATCCCTCCTCTCTCTCTCCCATCCTTCCTGTCAATCTCTACTGTCTCTATCCCAATAAAGCAGAAATGCCCTAAAAAAAACATATTTTAAAAAAAAAGAACCGCTACCCCCTCCCCCTGATGACTACGGCCTTCGAGTCCCTGCAGGGGGCACAAGTGTTCAGCAAGCTGGATCTTCGTAATGCCTACCATCTCCTCCGTGTCAGGCAGGGGGATGAGTGGAAGACCGCCTTCAACACCCCAAACGGGTCATGCCCTTCAGGCTTGCGAATGCGCCCGCAGTGTTCCAGGCACTGGTGAACGACGTGCTTCGTGACCTGCTGAATCACTGTGTCTTTGTTTACCTGGACGACATCCTCATCTTTTCCCAGGACCTTGCCCAACATGAGCAGCACATTCGACTAGTCCTCCAGTGCCTCCCGGCTATTCATTAAGGCAGAGAAGTGCGAGTTCCACATGGACACCGTCGCCTTCCTGGGTTTCATCGTTTCCCAGAGACATCTCTGGACCACGCTAAGGTCTGTGCTGTGCTGGCCCCAACCCTCCTCAGTGAAACAGGTGGAAGGCTTCCTGGGGTTTGTGAATTTTTACAGACGCTTCATTCGCAATTTTAGTACCCTTGCCACCCCCCTGACAGCCCTCACCTGGAAGGGGTCTTTTCCCTTCTCCTGGTCCCCGAAGGCGGAATGCGTTTTCGCCGACCTCAAGCGACACTTCACCTCGGCACCTGTCCTGGTGCACCCAGACTCCTCTCTGCCCTTCATGGTGGAGGTTGAAGCCTTGGACATTACGGTGGGGGCAGTGTTGTCCCAGCGGTTCCCCCTCGGACAAAAAGTCCCATCCCTGTGCGTTCTTTTCGCGACGGCTCACGTCAGCGGAATGCAACTACGATGTGAGGAACCGCAAGCTACTGGTGAAGCTCGCATTGGAGGAGTGGAGACACTGGCTGGAGGGCGTTCATTGTGTGGATTGACCACAAAAACCTGGCATACATTCAGGTGGCCAAGCAGCTCAACTCATGCCAGGCCAGGTGGGCACTCTTCTTCACACGTTTCGAGTTCACAATCTCGACAAGCTACAAAAGGAACTAGAAAAATGAGTTCCAGAAGACACTTTTGTGGGCTTGCACAGTCTTATTTTGGTTGTGGAAATTTTAAAGATGGTTTGGACAATAGATAGATGGATAGATTTGCTGGGTAGTTGAAAGAAAGTGAGATAGTAGGGTGAACCAATGGATAAAAAATGGTCAGAGGGTAGCGTATAGGCAGATAGATAGATAGATAGATAGATTAAAGAGGGTGAGGGATAGATCAATATAATGAAGACTTTCATAAGTATGAGTTATACTGAGAAAGCAGTAGTGTCTGGCAATAGGAAGAAAGGATGATGGTTGAGTTGTGGAAAGAAAGTAAGATAGTAGGATGGATGGATGGATAGATAGGTGCAAGCAAGCTGAAGCAAGCCCACAAATTATTGTAAGTATGAGAAAGAGCAATAGTTGGACCTCGTGACACTCTGTCAGCTCTTTCATCCCTAAGCAGATAGAGGTGAGTTGCACATCATGGTGACGAATCCGATTCCCCTGGGCTTGAAGCGCAGTGTGCAGAGAGTCAAGATTCAAGATTCTTTATTTGTAACATTTGCCAAATCCGAGATCCAGGCAGATAGTCCAACAGGGAGAAGGCAAAAAGGCGAAGATCAAAAACCATGAAAAAACTAGACACTAGGGAGATTGCTGGGACGTATTGACACAGAGGCACAATAAACTAACTGGCAACGAAACAGAGGCACACACAGACTATATACACAGGGAATGATGGTAAGGAACAGGGGAAATCAATCGGGGCGGGGCAGACAATCACACAAGCGGGAAAACACACAACGGCAGATAACGAAGTGACAGAAATGAAAAACAATGTGAGTAAAACAGGAAATAAATGAATAACAAAAACAAAGACAAACAACACTAATGCACAGGACGGGATGTTACAATATGTTTAAAAGACAAAAGTTGTATGTATCTTCTAATAACCAGTACGCAAAAGCTATTATTCTAAAATTAATCTTTTAACCGTAAACACATCCATTTAATCTAGATTGTTGAAAGACATGGTGATCAAATATTTTTATTTGATATTCGAGACGTGTGCTACAGTAGTATAGTGGGCCTACAAGTAACGTGGCTAACTGTGACAAGTCACTAATGAAAACCAAAGTTATTATTATTTGTGAGTTTATTGCACATTGTCTATGACATTTCGATAAAGAATGAAAATGCTGAAAAGTGTTTATTTAAGATCATACATAAGGCATACAGTGCGTACATGTACTGTACACTACAAGACCAGCCCGGGAGGTTGGGCTCTCGGTGAGCGCAAGGACTCGTTGATCCTGTCCTTGATGCTTCTCCGGTCTCCATCGGTCATGGCAGGAAACGTTTGCATTGTTGTGTCAATGACAAAGTCCCTGAGATTGAAGCCATAAGTACATTTTGGGACGAAAAGCTGACAAAAGCGGCCTGCAACAAGTACATTGATCATTGATCAACCCATTTGTGCCGGATGCTGCGCGACGCAACATTCCATCTACCACGTGAGCACCCAAATGTTGTGTGGTTCGCCGAAAATCAATCAGACATACACGTGCGTTTAAAAAATCTACGATAAACGCACGTGTATGTCTGATTGATTTACGTGATTTTCGGCGAACCACACGACATTTGGGTGCTCACGTGGTTTTAAAAAATCAACAAGACCCACCTCATGTGTATTTGAACCAATGACAGTGCATTATATGCTGCACTCATGAAAATTACGACAAATCAAAAATGCTGCGCCACGCAGCAACTGGCGGTAGATTCAAAGTTGCGCAATGCAGCAACCGGCGGTATTCGTCGTGCGGCATTCGGCACAAATGGGTTAAGGAATGTTCTGCCAGTGGTCATCGAGCTGGAAGGTGGAGCATCCGGAATGTGATCAAGAATGTCCTGTGTTACAACCTCTAACCTATGTGTATTACCAATAAACTTTCACTTGACTTGACTTTTTATATGACTGTTATTATAGCCCTCATATACTTTTAATTCCAAATTCCAAATATTAGCACGTACTGTATTAGGCCTGCCCAATCTGCTCAAATACATTTCAATAGAATTAGGGCGGGAGGCGGGCGGATTGTAGCGTATTTGGCATTCATAATCGTTTCCTATGAACAAACAAAAGCCTGACAATTTATCTAGCCACTGGAGAAAAATTATTCGAATGATCACACTCCTCCCCTAGAACAGTTGTTCTTCATTTCTTCAATCTTCATTTCCGTTGAAGAAGATTGACCCCCCAAATAGACAATTACATTATGATAAAAAATGTGTGCACAAAACAAGATTACATTACAGTATTTTATTTGCTCCATGTTTTAACGAAAATCGAGATTTATCCTACTGGTGATAGTTGTTCTCAACTGTATCAAACAGACCTGTGTCATTACATGGGGAGGGTAATCTTTTCTTGTTCTCCTGTGAGAGAACGGGAAGGGGATGCAGGACGTTATTGAATGTGTCACTGTCACCTATCAATGTTACATCTGTTGTATACTCCTACTTTTACTGGAGTATAACTGTTAATAAAAAGGCATGAGACGGAGGAGTATTTGTTATGGGTATTCTTGTCAGAAATCAGCATAACCATAACACACAAGGTATATAAGGGATATGTGACGGTATCTTCGAAGGGACAAATTTAGATGGCCAATACATATCCCTCCCCCTTCACTTTTGATGTTCCCTTAACAAAAGTAAAACATTTCACTCTGTATATACTTTCTTTAAAGCCTCTGTTTCAAATAAACTCTATTAATATGTCACAGTCTCTATTGTGGTATTCTTCCCTTTATAATTACTTTTAACAAATTAACATGTGTTAATTACCAAAACATGTTGTGACAATATAGAACTATTGCCTGAACTAGGGAAAGAGGGTAGACTACCTCGTTTCCCGGACTGAACCCTGGGGATTATTATGCCCCAACGCTGTGGGTTAGTCTCTAGACTACAGTGTCAGTCTATCCGGAGGTCGTCTGTCTCTTCTCGGGTAAGTACGACCTGTGGGTAAGCCAGTCACTGTGTTTTTGGGTGGGGCCTGTATATGTCCTGGTCTGGGCGAAGTGATGCTTGGCGTAGGCACCTCAGCAGGTGTAGGGGTGTCTGGAACTGTGTCCATTCCGGACGCTGGCGTCTGGGGATCTTCAGGTAATGGAGGTGGTTCCTGGTAAGCCTCCAGCTCTGGATCGAGGGGTAATGACTGTGGTGAGTCATTACAGGAACCAGAAGCGTGGAGTAGTTGATCAATGTGTCTTCTCCAGATTAGATGACTACTGGTTTCTACTGTGTAAGACACTGGACCTGTGTTTGCTAAAACTGTCGCTGGTGTCCACTTTTCCCCCCATGGCATAGTTCCAGGCGAGAACCCTGTCACGTGCTGTGAAGCTCCGCAGCCTTCCTCGTCTCTCTACCTGAGCTCTCTATTGACGGTGGACAACCTCTCTTGTCTTTTGTGGTCTCAGGAGGTCCAGACGAGTGCGGAGTTGTCTCTTGAGCAGAGCCGTGGCAGGAGACACCTTTGTGGTAGCATGAGGTGTGTTATGGTAAGAAAACAGGAAAGCACTGAGGCGCCAGTTAAGGGACTACGTACCTTGCGAGGACTTGGGAGCTTGCTTCATGGTCTGTACAAATCTTTCAGCGAGCCCATTGGTGGCTCAGACTTAATGTGTTGGATTCCGTTTTCTTCCATGGCGGTGGAATGATGACACGATAGCCCCACAATAAGCATCCAGACTGAACTGACAGCTTGTTCCTTCTCACCAGGTAAGGCTTCAAACTCTGTGTCATCTCCCCTCTCCTTCCACCGGTGATGATGTCCATAACCTCAGACAGGACTGGATCGGCGTGTGTGTGTTTCTTCACATGAGACGAGGTCACGGGAGCAGCAGGCACTTCCATGAAGTAGAATATCTCAGCTTGTGTTGGTTCAGCGTGTGTGACAGGCAAGGGGAGCCTGGAGAGCCCATCTGCGTTCCCGTGCCAGTCTCCTATACTTTGTCATACTGGTGAGCAGGCAATAACAGAGCCCATCTCTGCATGCGACTGGCTGCCAGTGACGGTATGCCAGTGTGGGGACCAAAGATAAAGGTGAGTGGTCGATGGTCAGTCAGTAGCGTAAATTTCCTGCCAAAAAGATACTGGTGGAATTTCTTTACTCCAAATATTATCGACAGTGCTTCACACTCAATCTGTGCGTACCTGCTTTCTGCCTGGCTCAAGGTCCTCGATGCGAAGGCAATTGGCCTCTCTTCCCCAGATGGTAAGATGTGTGACACTACTGCACCCACACCATACGGCGAGGCGTCACATGCCAACTGAAGTGGTAGTTTGGGGTCGAAATGAGTGAGGGCCTCTGATTCAGAGAGGGCCAACTTGACTTCTCTGAAAGCTGCCTCATGCAGTGGCTTCAGCTTATTAGCTAGGTTGGGCACGAACTTTGCGTAGTATGTCAGCAGGCCAAGGAATGATCTCAGTTGACTCACATTCTTTGAGGACGGTGCATCCACATTAGCCTTCACCTTTGACGGGGCCTTGTGGAGTCCGTTACTGTCAATTACATGGCCTAGGTACTCAACAGAAGATCTGAAAAACTCACATTTAGTCTTCGTTACTCTCAGACCATTATCCTCCAGTCTTTGTAGGGTTGCATCCAGGTTCTTTAAGTGGGACTGCTCATCTGGACCTGTGATGAGGAGGTCATCCAGATAGCACTGGACCCCTGGAAGCCCACTCAGGATTTGGCCCATTGCTCTTTGGAACAGTGCAGGGGCAGAAGTAATCCCAAAAGGGAGCCTATCGTACCTGTACAGCCCTTTGTGTGTCACTATGGTCAACAGTTCCTGTGACTCTGGATCCACATGCATCTGCAGATATGCCTGACATAAGTCTAGCTTACTAAACTAAACAGCCAAACCTGAAAAGATGTCATCGATGAGGGGTAAAGGATACTGTTCTGCAGTCAAAACAGGGTTCACAGTGACTTTAAAATCACAGCAGATCCTTAGAGACCCGTCCTTTTTCATGACTGGCACAATTGGTGTAGCCCATTCACTCATTCTCACTGGTTCCAATACTCCACTCTTCACTAATCTGTCTAATTCTGCCTCTACCTTGGGTCTGATGGCATATGGACAGGTCTAGCTTTTAGACACTTTGGTGTGCATCTTGAACTGACTGTCAGCTTAACTGTTATGTCTTTCATGCTGCCGAGTTCTCCATCAAAAACCTTGGAGTGCTTCTCCAAGATCTCCTGTAGGGGGCCGGTGTCTCCGTCATAAACCAGGAACACATCCTGCCAGTTCAGTCTGAGCTTTTCCAGCCATCTGCGGCCTAGCAGGGCTGGACGGTTTCCCTTAATGATGTAGAGTGGAAGAATCATTTTTTGCTTGTTGTGTTCAACTGTCACGTCCACAACTCCTAACACTGGAACAGCCTCACCTATATAAGTCCTTAATCTCAGGTTTGTCATCTGCTGCCTTGTTCTTGGACTCATAAGACAACTGATGTACTTGTGTTGATGCACTTAGTTGCTGTGCTTCACGAGCAGCCATCTCCATTGATGTGCTTATTGATATAGTATTTTCCAATGTCAAATCAGCCTTAGAAAGTAGTCGTTTCTGGATGGACTCATAATGTAGGCCACGTATGGTGTCATTGAGCACGCGTCCGAATTCACAATGTTGAGATAACCGTTTCAGTGCAGCTACGAACTGTGAAACAGATTCTCCCTCTTCCTGGTTCCTTTTATGGAATCGGAACCACTCGGCGATGATCAGTGCCTTAGGAGAGTCGTGATTTCCCAGTATTTGGACTATCTCGTCAAGTGATTTGTCCCCTGGCTTCTCAGGTTGCACTAGACTGCGCAGTAGGTTGAATGTTTTTCCTCCCATAATACTCAAGAAGGTTGGCACTACAACATCTCTATCAATCTTGTTAGCAAGTATAAAATACTCAAACCTTTCAGTGTATGCCCTCCACTGCCCTGTGTTTTCTTCTAATGGTCCTATATTTCCAATTAGTGCCGCCATTTTCATATGGTATTGGTTGTTTTACACTGACTTCAACAATTAGCCTTATTCTTATGATCTTTATGCTAATTTTCCTTTTTTAGCCAGTCCACTTTGTCTGTCTCCGTTTGTTGTTTCGTTTAACTTACTGTCCTTCCTTTCTCCGTTTTCTTTCAGTCTCCTTTCCACCGCGGAGATTCCTCCTCCTCACGCAGCAGCGCTGTCCTCTGTTCGAGCGCCGTCTTCTCTACAATGCCGTCGCTAGCTTGCTAGCTAGTAGCGAAGTTAGCCGCAACCTCGCACTGTACATCCGTGAAAAACTTGCTCACATCAGACTTTCTACCGAAAATAATAAACACAACGCGGGAACGTATTACCTCATCGCCAGTTTGTTGTATATTGTATAACTGTTAATTAAAAGGCATGAGATGGAGGAGTATTTCTTATGGGTAATTGTATTCTTGTCAGAACCCCGGAATCAGCATAACCATAACATACAAGGTATATAAGGGATACGAGCTCACGTTGAACATATTTATGTCCATATAGCTGAAATGCGCGGAATCAACTGAGAAACATTATATCCTAATTAATATGCATTTTCGCGGACACACTGCCACATATATTCCATGTCTGACATCATTTTATGAAGTGTCCATGAAGTCTTTAATTATTTCGAAATTAAGGTATATCCAAAGACATCACTCCCCTCACAGCATTTTAGGCAGCACCCCCTCATGAAATATAATTGCGCTAAAACATTTCCCCTCTTCTCTGCGCAGTGAGAGAATGCGTGATGACGGTATGAGAGCAGATAGGAGTTGGTCCTATTGCTTGGTCCTCCTTAAAATAACCTGATATTTAAACCATTTCCACTCTTCGTCTCTGTAATTAATGAGCTGCTATAATAAACTTTTCGGCGCGTGCAAAATGCCTTCAGTCTAGTTGTCATCTGAATGGAGATCCGTTCGAGAAATATTGCTTACGCTCACCCAAGGTCCGACTTGACAAAAATGGAGGACACAGAGAAGTTGATTGGAGTTGTCTCGGCTTATCCCGAACTGTACGATGCCTCTTTGCCAGCGATCCATCATCATAGAATGGACAGAATTGCATTCTATTTATACACAGCTATTGTCCCTCCAAAAATCTAAAACTGATCGGGAAGATATTTCGTCAATAAGTACTTACAAATGACAATTGAGATAAAATATGATCCGATATTTGCGCGCCTGTGCCATAACGTAGCGATATCAACAAGCACTTTCTCTAAAGAGCCATCAGCTAATACAGTGCCTTCGGAAAGTATTCAGACACCTTCACTTTTTCCACATTTTGTTGTGTTATAGACTCAATTTAAAATGGATTAAATTAAAACAATTTGCCATCAATCCACATAAAATACCCCAGAATGAAAAAGCGAAAACACGTTTTTTAAAATGTCTGTAAATTGAAATACATAAATACCTCATGTACATAAGTATTCAGACCCTTTGCTATGACAGTCTTAAAATTTGCTAAAATGCGAAAATGTCATCAATAAATCACTCAATTGAATTGAGTCCATCTTAATGCAAGGATAATAGTTCATGTAATTTTGGAATTAATATCTTTGTTTTTACAGGGTCTCTGATTTGCATAGGAACCAATTACACAAATTACGCAAACTGTAACCTGACCATCCTTTTTGAGGATAACTAGTGGTTTGCACCTTGCAGTGAAGCCTCTAGTTCGGCTGGTGACGTATTCTGCGGATAGTAGTCTCTGACACATTCACATCCACACCTACCTCCTGGAGAGTGTTCCTGATCTGTGGAACAGTTTTTTGGCTTTTCTTTTCTTATTTATGGTGAGCATTCTTTGGTCATCCACTGTAAAAGTCTTCCTTGGCCAACCAACTCCTTTGCGATTGCTGAGCTCACCAGTGCTTTCTTTATTTTTTAATGATGTTACAAACTGTTGATTTTGGTAAGTCTATGGTTTTGGCTATGTTTCAGATCGATTTTTCTGATATTTCAGCCTCATAATGGCTTCCTTGACTTTCATTGACGTCTCTTTGGTCCTCATGTTGACAGAGACCAATAGCAGACTCCAAAGGAAAATGCAAAGCCTACAATCTATACTAGACATTGACTGCTCTCTTATGCCTGCACAAATGATGTGACGGAACACACCTGACTATCCAGAAACACAATACTTTTTGTGCCCTGAAATAGGGGGACTATGTATAAAAAGGGTTGCAATTGCTAAATGGTGAAACCAATCAGAAAAAAGAAAACTTGAATTAAAGCTGAGAATCTCTACTTTAACCTCATAGTAATTGTCAAATCCAAAACTGTTGGAGTATAGAGCTAAAAGAAGACAAAATGCTTCCTCTTTCCAATACTTATGGAGGGCATTGTATTTGTAGGCTCCCTTGGCAAGCATCTCAAATCTCTGTTAAACAAGTCAACAAACAAAAGCTAAGTGATAAATCCAAAATCTGATTTTGATATCTACAGTCCACAGCATATGCATTCCCATACAAAACAGAGCTGCTTGGCTGCTGGCAGCTAACACACTTTCTGAATTTGTCTACTTGTGATAGTTTCCAACACTGTGGAAAACTCTGAGCAGAATACATGTACGGTGGGGGAAATAATTATTTGATCCCCTGCTGATTTTGTTAGTTTGCCCGATTACAAAGAAATGAGCGGTCTATAATTTTTATGGTACTTTTATTTTAACAAATAGAGACAGAATATCAACAAAGAAGTCCAGAAAAAACACATTATATAAAGTTATAAATTCATTTGCATTTGATCGAAGGAAATAAGTATTTGATCCCCAAGCAAAACATGACTTAGTACTTGGTGGAGAAACCCTTGCTGGCAAGCACAGAAGTCAGACGTTTCTTATAGTTTGTCACCAGGTTTGCACACATCTCAGGAGGGATTTTGGTCCACTCCTCTTTACAGATCCTCTCCAAATCCTGAAGGTTTCAAGGCTTTTGCTTGGCAACTCGAAGCTTCAGCTCCGTCCACAAATTTTCTATAGGATTAAGGTCTGGAGACTAGCTAGGCCACTCCATGACCTTAGTGTGCTTCTTCTTGAGCCACTCCTTTGTTGCCTTGGCTGTATGTTTTGGGTCATTGTCATGCTGGAAGACCCATCCACGACCCATCCTCAGGGCTCTGGCTGAGGGAAGGAGGTTCTCGTCCAAGATCTTATGGTACATGGCCCTGTCCATTGGCCCCTCAATGCAGTGAAGTCGTCCTGTACCCTTAGCAGAGAAACAACCCCAAAGCATAATGTTTCCACCTCCGTGTTTGACGGTGGGGATGGTGTTCTTGGGATTGTAGCATTCATCATTTCTCTCCCTCCAAACACGAAGAGTCGAATTTATGCCAAAGAGTTCAATTTTGGTCTCATCTGACCACATCACCTTCTCCCAAGCCTTCATCATTTAGGTGTTCATTGGCAATCTTCAGATGGGCCTGTACATGTGCCTTCTTGAGCAGGGGGACCTTGCGGGCACTGCAGGATTTCAATCCGTTACGGTGTAGTGTGTTACCAATGGTTTTCTTGGTGACTGTGGTCCCAGCTGCCTTGAGATCATTACCAAGCTCCTCCCGTGTAGTTCTGGGCTGATCCCTCACCCTTACCATGATCATCCTTACCCCACGAGGCAAGATCTTGCATGGAGCTCCAGGCCGAGGGCGATTGATGGTTATTTTGTATTTCTTCCATTTTCTAATAATTGCACCAGCTTCTTGCTGATGGTCTTGTAGCCCATTCCAGCCTTGTGCAGGTCTACAACTCTTACCCTGATGTCCTTTGAATGTTCTTTGGTCTTGCCCATGGTGGTGGAGAGGTTGGAATGGAAGAGATTGATTCTATTGACAGGTGTGTTTTATACCCATAACAAGCAGAGATTGGGAGTACTTTTCCTAAAGTGACAGGACTAATCTGTGTGCCTCATGGGCATATAACCGGTCTGTATGAGCCAGAATTCTTGCTGGTTTGTAGGGGATCAAATACTTATTTCCTTCGATCAAATGCAAATTAATTTATAACTTTGTATAATGTGTTTTTTCTGGACTTCTTTGTTGATATTCTGTCTCTATTTGTTAAACTAAAAGTACCATAAAAATTATAGACCGCTCATTTCTTTGTAATTGGGCAAACTAACAAAATCAGCAGGGGATCAAATAATTATTTCCCCCACTGTATGTTGACACAGGGTTATACACTCACATTCTAGTTCCTCTTATGCAGTTACACATATTTGAATCAACTTATCATTCATAAGCAGTTATGCAGTTACACCAATTTGAATCAACTTATCATTCAGGGATCTAGGAGTGTGGAGCTGATGAGCGGCTCCATCACCTCTTCCTCCAGTGTCTGCATCTCCAGCTGTGGTAGGGACAGCTCGTAGAGTAGATCAAAGAAGTTGACCTCGCAGGGCATCTCCTTAGCCGCTGGTGGAGAGCTTAGCAGTAAGGTCTCCGTTTCTAGAGTAAGGGTCGGCATTTGGTCATCCTCCTGTTGCACCGGTCCAAGGGATAGATCGAAGATAAAATGTGTTTCAGGAACATCCGCAGCCGTGGTGTCCCTTGTCAGGTTTGGTAGGATCAGGTCAACAGGACTCGTAGCTTGAGCCATTGGCTCCAGGATGGCTATCTCTGTTATTGTGAGAGGCGAATAGGGGGAAAAAGGTGCTTCGTCCAATATCACCGAGCCGGGCGGCAGCTGTATTTTCTCACAATCAGTGGGCTTGTCACCCTCTTCCCGGGGTATGGTGTTGTTGGTTGAGATCTCCTCGTTTGCCATTCATGGTTTGTCCTTGTGCCACGCTTCCAGCTCCAGTACCCTGCTTGTCTGATTAGCTGCCTGCCTGCTCGACCTCTGCCTGTCTGATTACCCATCTGCCTGCTCAACCCCTGCCTGTCCACTCAGAGATCCGTCCTCAGCCAGCACGACACTACACTGCGGGAGGTTGTGGAGAATCTCTGCAACCTGTCAGTTACTCTGTCCAGCCTCCAGTACCAGATGGGTGCAGCTGCCGGTGCCGCACCTGGGCCGCCGATCCCGCCTGCCCCGTCGCCACCATCGGTCAAGGAGCCCTGGGTTCCCACCCTGGAGTGGTATGATGGAAAGCTGGGATCGTGTCGTTCGTTTTTGATGCAGTGTGACCTGGTTTTTAAACAGCAGCCCCTGTCCTATTCCATGGATCGAGCGAGGATATCTTTTCTCATCGGTCTCCTCCTCCGAGTCGCTCTGGAGTGGGCGACAGCGTTGTGGGAGAGACAGGGTCCTCTCACCGCGTCATATGCATCTCCGCCGTGAAAGCTGGGTAAGATCACCCGGTTCAGGGAAGGGACGCCTCTAAGAGACTCCAGAGTGTAGCGGATTATACAATTGGTTTTCGCACGCTGTCCACTAAGACTGGGTGGAATGAGGAAGCGCTTCAAGCAGCGTTTTCCGGTGGGCTGAGTAAGTCCATCAAGGACTAACTAGTGTCGCATCCCGAACCCTCTGACCTTGATGAACTTGTTGCTCTGTCCATTCGTATTGATAACCGTCTCCATGTGCGAAGAAGGGAGCAAAGGAATCGCTTCACCAATGACTCTTCCGCCCGGCGAGCTCCGTCTCCACCAGACCCGACTAGCCGATCCCGGTCGATGGGGGCCGATGCACCCCGAGAACTACTGAGGTGTGAGACCTCACTGGGGTCTGAGCCTATGCAGCTAGGCCGCTTCCGCCTCGTTCAGGAGGAACGTAGATGTTGCCTCGCCAGTAACAGCTGTCTGTACTGTTTCCTTGCCATCTGTCCTCATCGGCCGTTAAACCAGCAGGCTTGTTAGGAGATGGGAGGATTCTAACGAGCCGTGCTGTCTTCCCTGTGTCTCCCAGCCCCCGGACCCAGCTGCATGCCACCCTCACCTGGAAAGGTCAGTCCCTTGCATTAATTGATTCTGGGGCTGCCGAAAGTTTTTTGGATGTTGTGGTGGTAGAGCAGCTTGGTCTTTCCACTCTTACTTGTCATCCTGGAATAACCCGTACGCTGGCCTTCCTTTGTAGACGGTTTTGGTGGCCGTCCCTTACGGAGGACACCAAGTCCTTTGTTTCTGCCTGTCCTGTCTGTGCCCAGAATAAGACCACCCAGCCCAGTTCGGGTTTGCTACGTCCCCTGCCCATACCACAGAGTCCTTGGTCTCATCTGGCTCTCGACTTTGTCTCCAGTCTACCACCTTCCGACGGTAAGATGGTCATTCTGACAGTTGTGGACCGGTTCAGTAAGTTTGTGTTACACTAAAGAACATCAGCGGAACCAAATGACGGCGCCCAGAGAAGGTGGTGGAATCAGCCCGAAGGCGTATTTAATAGTGAAAAGGGGTAGGGGAGAGAGAGAGGATAATGCAACATAGAGTAGTCAGAGGTAGGTCCAGGGTTCGGCAGGCAGGCGGGTAGTCACACAAGCGGGGATTCGGCAGGCAGGCGGGTAGTCAGACGAGCGGGGGTTCAGCAAGCAGGGAGGTCAGAGATAGGGAATGGGGCTAGGTCCGTGGAAGGGGTCGGCGAGGGGAAACACCAGGGAGGACGAGGAATCTGAGGGGGACACAATGACGCGGTGAAAACACAAAACAAACACTGGGGACTCGAGAGAGAATAATCTAAAGCTGGAAACGTACGTGAAGCTCGAAGGGTTACCGTGGGACATAGTACGATCTGGCACTGGAGAGAAGATCAAGCAGGGTTTAAATAGGTTGATGATTGGGGATGGGTCGCAGGTGTGCTGATTGGGGATCGGGTCCAGGTGCACTGTCGACTGGGAAGACGCTCCAGTGATGACCGCCGCGGCCTCGAGGTGGTGCCAGAGGGTTGGTTGGGAGGGGGAACCGTAACAGTACCCCCCTCCCTATGGGAGACACCGGGCGACCGTCCTGGAGCGTCGGGGTGCGACCGGTAGAAATCGGACTGCAGGGTGGGGTCGGCAAAGTAGGAGGCCGGAACCCAGCTCCGGTCCTCGGGCCCGTAACCCTCCCAGTCGACGAGGTACTGGAACCCGCGACCCCTGCGGCGGACCACCAGGACCTCCCTCACGGTCCACACGGGGTCGCCGTTGTCCAGCACCCTGGGCGGAGGGGGGGCTTCAACCGTGGGAGACAGGGGACTGGAGACTGCGGGCTTGAGTTGTGATACATGGAATACCGGGTGAATGGACATGGAGGTTGGGAGGGTGAGACGTACCGCGGAGGGGTTGATGATCCGGTTTATGGTGAAGGGACCCACGTAGCGTGGGGAGATTGAGGTCCTTGGCCCGTAGCCAAAGCCGTTGAACAGGGCGGTAGGTGGGGGCGGGTCTGCATCTGCGGTTGGCGGTGTGTCTGGACCGCTCGGTGGCTCTCTCCAAAGCGGACCGAGCGGTCCTCCAGACCCGCCGACATCGGCGGAGGTGGGCCCTGGTGGACGGGACCCCAACCTCTACCTCCTGGCTGGGAAACATGGGGTGTTGGTAACCCAGGGAACACTCGAAGGGGGACATTCCGGTGGCGTTGCTGGTCATGGTATTGTGTCTCTCCACCCAGGGCAGATGTCGACTCCAGGAGGTAGGATGACGGGAGGAGACACAATGGAGAGCCGTCTCCAGGCACTGATTGGCCCGCTCTGCCTGGCCATTGGTCTGGGGGTGGTACCCGGAGGAGAGGCTGGCCGTGGCCACAATGCCCTTGCAGAAGGCCTGCCACACCCGGGAAGTGAATTGGGGACCACGGTCAGACACGATGTCCGTGTAGGGTCGGGGTGGATGAGCACCAGGGCCGCCGTGAGCATGTCACGCAGCACGTCGTTCACCAAGGCCTGGAAGACGGCCGGGGCATTAGTGAGCCCGAAGTGAGACGAAGGGGCTCGAAAGTCGAGCTCAGGAGAGGGAGGGGATATTTATTTCTCACCGTGATGGCGTTGATGCCGCGGTAATCGATGCAGGGCCGGAGGTCTCCTCCTTTCTTCTTCACGAAGAAGAACCCCGCTGCCACCAGGGAGAAGGAGGGCCAGATAATGCCCGAGGCCAGGGACCCGGAGATGTATTCCTGCATGGCTTGCTTCTCCGGGAGGGAGAGGTTGGGCGGCACCGGGAACGAGGTCGACAGCACAGTCGTAGGGGCGGTGAGGGGGAAGGGAGAGGGCACACGTTCCTTGTTGAAGACCTCGGCTAGGTGGTGGTAGGTGGGAGGCACACCGGACAAGTCTGGGGGCGGGGCGACCGGTATGGGAGGTCCAGGTGGAGAGGGAGCGGAGCGGAGGCTGTTGGCATGACACCCCACGCTCCACCCCAGGATCCTCCCAGTGGTCCAGCATATGTGGGGGTTGTGCCTCTCTAGCCAAGGTCGACCTAACACAAGGGGGGCCGTGGACGCAGGGATGACGAGGAGCCGGAGAGTTTCATGGTGGTTCTCCGATAGGGTGAGAGTGAGGGATATGGTGCTATGGGTTATGGTGCCCAGGAGTCGACCGTCCAGGTCCTGAGCCCGAATTGGGGTATCCAAGGGAAGCAGGGGAATTCCGGCCTCTTTAGCCAGGGTGGTGTCGATGAGGCTGTCATCGGCCCCGGAATCCAGGAGGGCACCCAAGGCTATAAGATTCGTGGTCCCAGGAGAGGGTGGTGGGAACGAGCCGAGTCTGAGAGGTGCCAGCGTGGGTGAAGGAGGTATGGCTTACCAGGACCTCTCTCTCTGGTAAGCCATGTATTTTACCTCGGGAGGTCGAGGACGAGTTGGACAGGCCCGGATGTAGTGACCTGTCTGCCCACAGTAGAGACAACGCTGATCCCGGAACCGTTGCTCGCGTTCCACTGCGGACAGACGGGACCTGCCCACCTGCATCGGCTCCTCCTCTGTGCTGGTGTCGGCTGCTCTGTGGCCAGAGGTGGTCCGGGTGGGAGGCGTGGAGGTCGGGGCTCGGGGAGGACAGGAATGGGGACTGGGGAAAGGGCGCCCGAGGGAGGGGGTCAACCCCGGAGGCGAAGTCCTCTCTGGACCGCGTTCCAACCATCTCTCCCGCAGGCAGTCGTCCATTTCCAAAGCGAGGACCACTAGCTCCTGATAGTACGAAGGACGATTCTTCAGGAGCCAGTCCTTGATATGGTCGGCGACGCCCCGCTTGTATGCGCTGAGGAGTGCCTTCTCCCCCCAGCCGCTCTCTGCAGCGAGAGTGCGGAACTCCACTGTAGACTCAGCAACCGACCGGTTTCCCTGGCGGATGACGTGTAGGCGCGCACCTGCGTCAGCGCCCTCCTGGGGGTGATCAAACAAAAAACGGAATTCCGCCTTGAACCCCTCGTAATCCGCAGCCAAGGCGGAGTTGCTGCCCAGGGCAGCCACGGTCCACTTCAACACCCGGCCAGTCAGGAGAGCGATAATGAACGCCACCTTGTCCCCTCCAGATCGAAACCTGCTGGGCTGGTACAAGAAGGCGAGCTCACACTGGGCCAGGAAACCGCGACAGAGGTCAAACTCGCCTCCATAGGGACAAGGCGATGTGAGGTGAGGCTCTTGGAAAACGGGGGGGGTTGGGGTACTGGGTCCAGGGGCTAACCTCGGGTCGGGAGGTGACGGTGCTGGTGTTGTGGTTTGGGGTTGATTGGAGGACTGAAGCTCGAGTCTCCGGAGGCGATCATCCATCAGACGAAAAGCGGCGTTGAGTTGATCCGTGACCCGGTTAAGGAGGGTGCCGTGCCCCAGCGTCCTCCTTACCCGGGTTCCGTGAGATGTCTGGTTCCGTCATTTTGGTGGCCAGATCGTTCTGTTACACTAAAGAACGTCAGCGGAACCAAATGACGGCGCCCAGAGAAGGTGGTGGAATAAGCCTGAAGGTCCAGGGTTCAGCAGGCAGGCGGGTAGTCAGACGAGCGGGGGCCATGGTGGCGGAGAGGGCCAACCAGAAGCTGGAGACTACCCTTCGCTGCGTGGTGTCCGCCAACCCATCGACCTGGGCGTCCCAATTTCCATGGGTGGAGTATGCCCATAATACCCTGTCCACCTCTGCTACCAGTATGTCATCTTTTCAGTGCCTTTATGGCTATCAGCCCCCTCTCTTCCCGTCTCAGGAGGAGGAAATCCTGGTTTTGTCGGTCCAAGCCTCCAAATCAATATTATAAAACATTTAAGACACAACTCAACATAAGTGCTTTTGGGTGACAGGTGATTCCAAAGAAAGGAATACAGCTGTAACGAGTCCCTTGTTCACAGAGAGGCAGACGCAGTGTGGTGATGAGGGAATGTCCCGTTTATTATGATAATCGTTACAAACTTTCCAGTCCTGGCTTTCCAGCCTTCCCCCCCCAAAGCAGAGGCACACACATCTTAAACCATTTCCTCAACGAGGCTTCATTCGCAACAGCTGCGCAACGAAGCCTCGTTTTCGTAAACCCCGGCCACGGTCCTGTAGCTCCCTCTACAGGCCGAACGCTGCATGTCCCTCCACAACAGCATAATGGCATGTTGGAATTATCCAAAAAGAACATGTATTCTTTTCATGAATGTATGATCCCCTATGTGCTACTTCATCTCTCATAAATACAAATTATCCACACTGCCATCTACTATGCTGTGCTCAACTGACATATGTTATGGTCAAATCTAATGAACCCAAGGGCGGACACAGAGTCAGAACACAAATATAAAATAATAAGGTATTTAATAAGGGACAAGCAGGGAATGGGACAAGCAGGGGGAATGGCAAACGGGGTAGGGCAGGCAGGTAAGTAGGGCAGGCAGGCAGGCAGGTTGACAGATGAATAGCCGGGTAGGGTTTCTGGAGGATAAAGGAAAGATGGTCAAAACAGAGAACAAACACGCAGACAATCTGGCGATGAGTGAATGGGAAGCCAGGGTTTAAATGCAGCACGGTGATGAGAGATGAATAGCAGGTGTGTAGATCGGGCAGGTGGAGATGATGAACTGAAACGAGAACCGGAGCCTGGCCACGCCCACACACACAACACAAACTGACAGACAAGACAGACAGGAGAGAGGGAGGCACTGGCACAAACTAGGAGGAAGTGGAGGGTGTGACAACATATCCATAAGCCAGCACTAACAGGCCAGGAAGCTTGGTGCAAGAAAAGTTATTTATCTTCTGTCTGTTAACATTGACTTGACACTCATTTAGAAAGGTTGCTGTTGGAAAGGAATAGATCAAAGTCCTTGAAATATGATTTATTAATTTAGTCATGTATGTTTACTGATGTTAGTGTCAAGGCCTGACTCAAGTAAGTCACCTTCTCATGGGTTTATAACAGCAGCCATTTTTAAACCTGAAAAAAACTCAATGTCAACCATCACCTACAGTATAATATCTAAACTTATGGACAGTGTTATATCCATGGACTGGGTTTTTTTGGGACAGTCACATGAGCACCATGTTATTGGATGCCTAGTTGATGTTATGGAGTAAAGGAACAAAGTTACCTCCTACACGTTGTCCTGTTTCCTCATTGATTAAACATAAAATTTGATGACGAGAATGGCTGAATTTTCCCTACCACCACCGGTTCTCCCGGTTCCATGGACTCAATGGATTGAATCCTTTCAAACGTACATAACTGCAATGGGTTTGGACTTGGATAATGTGAGCGATGCTAAGCTAAACGCATTACTGCTACACTGCCTAGGCGCAGAGGGATAGCGCGTGTTCGGAAGTCTCCTCCCTGCAGTCAAATATATGGACGCTGTTGCTCTACTAAAAGCACACTTTTCTGCTCCACAACGCGCTCTCCCGAAATGTGACCCTGATTCGCCACTGGCAGCAGAATCAAAACATTGAGTACATGTTGTGTACATGATTATCGCATTTCTTTGATCTGTACTAAAAGTGTTGTAAGCGCTCATCGGGGGGGTGTAGCATGCACATGTCATTGCACCTCTTTGAGACGCTCTGTCGGACAATAGATCATAACGATGATTACAGGCTGCTACACAGGTCACAAATGCTAATTGTGGAGGAGCAATGGAGTAATGGTTAAGTACACAGTCTGCTGTGTGAAGGTTTTAAGTTCATTTTTGGGCCCTGAGTCTAAATGTATTTTTTTGCCAGACCATGTAGTTCACTCTTAATGACACTATTCTTTGGAAGTGCGAAATATGACTCGTACACACAAATTATGTTACAGTTCGGGTGCATTTCTTTATTGGGTATTTTATATCCACGGTGTTACACATCCAGCTGAATGCAATTGTGTCGAATCAGGGTCACCAGGGTCACTGGTGAAGACAAGGTCGAGCTGGTTGCCTGCCTTATGAGTCGGAGGAGAGTGGGACAAGTGGGGTAAGGCCGAAGGAGGAGAGAAGGTCAAGTACTCCAGACGAGTGAAGCTTCTCCGACTGGATGTTGAAGTCACCCAGTAGTGTGAGTGGTGTGCCATCCTCAGGAAAGAAGCTGAGAAGGACATCCAAGCTGACCTGGTGGATGATAGATAACGACAATGTGAAGTTTGATAGGGGAGGTGACAGAAACAGCATGGAATTCGAAGGTGGATATGGACAGGTGTGACAGGGGAAGGACATTATGTGACTACTTAGGTGAGATGAGGAGTCCTGTGCCTCCCCCTCAACCAGAGAGTCTAGGGGAATGAGAAAAGGAGTAGGCATCAGAGAGGGCTGCCGGAGTAGCTGTGTTTTCCAGTGTAATCCATGTCTCTGTGAGGGCAAGGAAGTGGAGACACATGAAGCAGGCATCGGCTGAGATAGCCTCTGCTTTCTGGACCGCTGACTGGCAATTCCAAAGTCCTCCCACGACAGTGAGGTTGCATGGTGGGTAGATTAGATTGAAATGGTTGCGAGGGGAGGTGTAGCGCCGGTGTGTCCTTCTGAGGGATGAAATAACAGGAATGGGGAGAAAGCACATTGTGATTTGCCTGTGATTTGCCATGTTCTTTCTGAGAACATGGCATGAATAACACTGCCAGATTTATATACCCTTGCTGGTTGTAGCAAATCACCTAACTTCATAAAATTACTTCTGATTGACTAACTTTTGCCTAAAAGTCAAATACTTTGTCACATTAAGAGCAGCGTGTAGCTAACTGTATTGTGCCGAAATAAGATGGTTCACAACCTTCAAATGGGTCTATATTATGAGTACTGCAATAGGTAGCATAGGTAGCAATAGGAAAGCAACCAACGTTGATAAGGGTGATGGATGGGCAGCTGGATGGCACCATAGACATACATATTCCTTAGATGGCTGACAGGAGGCGCTGTTCTGAAGCCACCGTCTGCCATATTGGGACACCTCAGAAGGAACATCCTCCATAGGAATGAATGGGAATACAGCATTTGAATTTAATGTTTTAAGGTTGTTGTTTTTTTTTTAAATAATTCACACAATGTAATTACTATTCAAAAGTATGCCTATTGGCCTATAGTTTTTAAGAGTTTCTAGATCAGAATCAGTTGTTTGTGAGCCCCACTGCCATGGGGAAGAAGGTGGCGCAAGGTTTTAGTCTTGATTAACCGGAACCTTTTGCTGGATGGAAGTCTCTAGAAGAGGTTGTGACCAGGATGGGAAGGATCAGCGATGATCTTTCCTGCTCTCTTACTGGTCCTGGAGTGGAACAGGTCCAGGAGAGATGGCAGGTTGCAGTCGATGACCTTCTCGGCTGACCGAATGATCCGCTGCAGTCTGCCTTTGTCCTTGGCAGTGGAGGCAGCGAACCAGACGGTGATTGATGAGCTGAGGATGGACTCAATGATGGCCGTGTAGAACTCGACCATCACTTTCTGGGGCATGTTAAATGTCTTCAGCTGCCGCAGGAAGAACATCCTCTGCTGGGCCTTCTTGATGGTGGAGGTGATGTTCTCCGCCCACCTAAGGTCCTTTGAAATTATTGTCCCCAGGAATCTGAATGACTCCACAGTGTTAACTGGGGAGTCACACATGATGAGGGGGGCGGTTGGGGCTGGGCTTCTCCTGAAGTCTACTACCATCTCTACAGTTTTTAGATCTAGGTTTGGCTTCTTCAATAGAGGCTTATATAGGCTTTAATAACAACCTAATAGCCTTTGAGTGATGCTACGCAAAAAAATGATACATTCAAACTGCTTACTAGACCTCAGCCAAAACATGTTTAGAATCACCACTATTCCAAAACTATTCTCCGGACGTTTTCGCCTGCTGAAGTAAAAACCATAGGTTTACATGAAATTAAGATTATCTGATTATAAATTATTTGCTACATTGATGTTGGGAAAGGAAAACTACAGACTGACCAATCTCGTGCTGCAAGTTAGGCTTAAGCCTGAATGATGATACAAAATAGATATTTTAAAACTCTGTAATAGTAAAGCGCCATTCACAAGCACCCACCAGAGTGGCAGGTGATCACTGCGAGATTTTCACAAGGAAAATGTAGGCCTTCCCGTGTTTGGCAGGTGTTCATTTCGGACACTGCAAGTTATGTGGCAATACAAGGATATTGTATCTCGGATGCACATGTATACAGAGCGGATGCTTTCACCAAAGCAACACAAAATGTCCAGTAAGAAAATACGTAAGTGGGTAAATGAAATCTAGTGGGTTATTGTGCCTAAACATTTCCAATGATGAGACTGTCTTAGTTACAGATCATTATTTGATCCCCTGCTGATTTTGTTAGTTTGCCCGATTACAAAGAAATGAGCGGTCTATAATTTGTATGGTACTTTTAGTTTAACAAATAGAGACAGAATATCAACAAAGAAGTCCAGAAAAAACACATTATATAAAGTTATAAATTAATTTGCATTTGATCGAAGGAAATAAGTATTTGATCCCCTACAAACCAGCAAGAATTCTGGCTCAGACCGGTTATATGCCCAAGAGGCACACAGATTAGTCCTGTCACTTTAGGAAAAGTACTCCTAATCTCTGCTTGTTATGGGTATAAAAGACACCTGTCAATAGAATCAATCTCTTCCATTCCAACCTCTCCACCACCATGGGCAAGACCAAAGAACATTCAAAGGACATCAGGGTAAGAGTTGTAGACCTGCACAAGGCTGGAATGGGCTACAAGACCATCAGCAAGAAGCTTGGTGAGAAGGAGACAACTGTTGGTGCAATTATTAGAAAATGGAAGAAATACAAAATAACCATCAATCGCCCTCGGCCTGGAGCTCCATGCAAGATCTTGCCTCGTGGGGTAAGGATGATCATGAGAAGGGTGAGGGATCAGCCCAGAACTACACAGGAGGAGCTTGGTAATGATCTCAAGGCAGCTGGGACCACAGTCACCAAGAAAACCATTGGTAACACACTACACCGTAACGGATTGAAATCCTGCAGTGCCCGCAAGGTCCCCCTGCTCAAGAAGGCACATGTACAGGCCCATCTGAAGTTTGCCAATGAACACCTAAATGATTCAGAGAAGGCTTGAGAGAAGGTGATGTGGTCAGATGAGACCAAAATTGAACTCTTTGGCATAAATTCGACTCTTCGTGTTTGGAGGGAGAGAAATGCTGAATGCTACAATCCCAAGAACACCATCCCCACCGTCAAACACGGAGGTGGAAACATTATGCTTTGGGGTTGTTCCTCTGCTAAGGGTACAGGACGACTTCACTGCATTGAGGGGCCAATGGACGGGGCCATGTACTGTAAGATCTTGGACGAGAACCTCCTTCCCTCAGCCAGAGCACTGAGGATTGGTCGTGGATGGGTCTTCCAGCATGACAATGACCCAAAACATACAGCCAAGGCAACAAAGGAGTGGCTCAAGAAGAAGCACACTAAGGTCATGGAGTGGCCTAGCTAGTCTCCAGACCTTAATCCTATCGAAAATTTGTGGAGGGAGCTGAAGCTTCGAGTTGCCAAGCAAAAGCCTTGAAACCTTCAGGATTTGGAGAGGATCTGTAAAGAGGAGTGGACCAAAATCCCTCCTGAGATGTGTGCAAACCTGGTGACCAACTATAAGAAACATCTGACTTCTGTGCTTGCCAGCAAGGGTTTCTCCACCAAGTACTAAGTCATGTTTTGCTTGGGGATCAAATACTTATTTCCTTCGATCAAATGCAAATTAATTTATAACTTTATATAATGTGTTTTTTCTGGACTTCTTTGTTGATATTCTGTCTCTATTTGTTAAAAATAAAAGTACCATAAAAATTATAGACCACTCATTTCTTTGTAATCGGGCAAACTAACTAAATCAGCAGGGGATCAAATAATTATTTCCCCCACTGTACATCCTCTAAACAATGCCTGCAGGGATGAGTTTAGCCAACAGTTTGACATTGTATTGGAAAACATACATACATTGTGTGCCGCGTGCGCTTCATTCAGGGTGAACATTTTTGAATGTACGGCTACTAAAATTTCAGAAGTTGCTTTGGTACTTTTTTCCTTTTGTCCCAGGATTCTACAGGTTGGATGAATGGGCCTAGATATTATTTTATTTTTTTGGCATTGACGTTTTGGTTTGCAACATTTCTCTACGAAATCTCTGTTTGGCTTTATATAAAGTGTGCCAATGCATTAATCAGTTTGATGTGTTTGGCCATGTGGATACAGGACCTTTGTATTTTTTAAATGTAGCTCCACTAATTGCTGTGGTTTTCTTACTTTGGATAGATTTTGAACTGTATATGGGAGAAAATCTTTGCAAATTGCCTGCCAGTAGGTCTGACCATATTGCACTCTCAGGGAGGAAATTAGAGAACATTTTTTCTAAGAGCTTTTGCCAAGAGTAAATGTGTGGGGGGACATGCAGCGTTCGGCCTGTAGAGGGAGCTACAGGACCGTGGCCGGGGTTTACGAAAGCGAGGCTTCGTTGCGCACCTGTTGCAAATGAAGCCTCATTGACGAAATGGTTTAAGATGTGTGTGCCTCTGCTTTCGAGAATAAATAAATCAAATAAACGGACAATTCCCTCATCCCAACACTGCGTCTGCCTCTGTGTGTCACGGACATTGTTACAAAATGTTTCTCTCTGAGCTACTGGACACTGTTAATGTCTTGGATGGATTGGGACCAAATCTTTTCAAAACAGTCTTTGAACAGAGATTTAGTTTCTTCTTCATGGAAATTAAAGGCAGATTTCTCCTCATCAGCACACTAAATGTTATCATCAAATGACTCATGCGTTTCTGCAGTACTGTCTGTCTTTTCTATGTGTAACTGAAGTTTAGCCATACTATCTTTCACCAGTGTAGAATTACTTTGGCTACCAAGTAGAATGCAAGCATCATAAACCATCACACATACTGTATTTCACTGAGATTTGTGGCATTAACCAATAAGCTGAAAATATACAGCCACTCTATATTTGTCATCTTTAACACTACTGATTTTTACAAACGTCATGGGCCTGACCCATTAAATTAGCTTGAAATGCTCGAAAGACACATAAATCTAGATCTGTATTAACTGTGGTTCATGTCACTATTCTCCAGCAGCGCTTCAAATACATCTCCATGTTGTCTCCATTGAAGACTTTCATACTTGCTTTCAGCAAGACTATGGACCTATCACTATTGATTTGTACAGGTAAAGTGTTGTTGTTATACAACTCCCTTTCTTTGTCCATAATTGCATTCAATAACTGTTCAACAGCACTATGTGTATGCTCCTCACTAATCATGAACGCTACAGGGGTTGAAACATGTAGTGGAGTGGGAGTTGAAATCTTCTTCTTATTTACTCTAGACTTGATCATACCACCAGTGGCATCCTAGAATGCTGCATTGTGATGCTGAGTAGAGTGGTACCATAGATTAATTGAAACATTTGAAAAATAGGGCAGCATTTGTTTAATGTCTGGTTTTAGCATTAAGTTTTACAGACACTTTATGGCAGACACTTTATAATGGACATGATTTATCATGAAATGTGCAGAGCACTTTAAGCTCTGTCATCAAAAAGCAAGGGTTTTGTAATGATTCTGCTACCACCTGTCGGTGTAGTTCGAACACTTGGACATGTTGTGTACATGATTATCGCATTACTTTGATCTCTGCTAAAAGTGTTGTAAGCGTCCATCGGTGGTGTAGCATGCACGGCATTGCACCTCTTTAAGATGCTCTGTCGGACAATAGATGATAGCGACGAGTACAGGCTACTAGCCGCAAGTTATTATAGGGCGTCTCAGTGATTTGCAGTGTGTGGACATTATTATATTTGCAGTGTGTTTACATTATTCCTATATCATGAAAAGCACGCTTTCATGGAGGAGGAGTGATGGTTAAGTACACAGCATGCCTTGTGAAGGTTTTGGGTTCGCATCCCACTCGGACGGAATCAAAATGTTTTTTTTTCTTGTTTTTTTTGGGTAGAACATGCACTTAACTCTTAACAATGGTACTATTCTTTGGAAGTGCGAAATTTGACTTGTACACACGCAAATTATGTTACAGTTCGGGTGCATTTTTTTATTAGGAATTTCAACATCCACGATGTTACACATCCAGTATGCAAACGTGTCCAATCAGCGCCACCAGTTAATATGGTCACATTGAGTATTGTAACACTGGCAACTGCACCTCCCCGAGACAACAACAAACCCGTCTGCTGGCTGTGCCGGGGTAATGCTACTGGTAACTTTGATCTAGTGCAACGGATGGAACTACCTCAATAACTGTTCCTTAACTTCTCTTAATGAATCCTCAATTTTCGACAAAGTTTATTGCATCCGAATGCGACTCTCTAAACCTGCTATCTTCTGCAATAACATGATCCTCTCTATGGAGGCTATCCTACATCCTTCGCAATACGAGGAGGACATTGTTTAGATTGCGAGGAATCTCTTACCTGGCTATGTAAGTTGTGATTTGTTTGGTGTACTTCACCAGTTGTTAGGTCCTCACGTGTAAAGAGTTGAATGGAAAAAAAAAACAATAGGACAAAATAGTAGTCTAATGTCGCTCTTCGATCGGCAAAAAATAGAACGTAGAGAATGTTCAATTAAAAAAGTTTGTTGAAAGCTGTAAACTAGCATGTACGAGACGGTCAGATCGGAAGTGACGATTGCATTCTGAAATGCAAATGTTATTTTAATGAATTGTGATTTCAAGGGAAGCGTTTCTACGAATAGGTCATGGCACAGAAATAGTTTATTTTATTTGTGTTTAAAATGTAGTGTTTATGCTAAAATGGTTTGTCATACTATAAAAGTCACGTTTAAAAAGAGAATATTGTGAAACAATTGTGATAGTATGAAAAACATATCCAAATACATGAACAAGTGTTGATGCTCCTATACCTGTGTACCAGTGGAGGCTGGTCCATTTAAGAAGAGGAGGATGGTTCTCCCTTGAATTTTGATGAAATAAAATAACATTAAAATAAAAAATGTATAAAAACTGTGAATCTGCTCGATTCTGCTGCCCAAATTTTTTTTCTCAGATAAGAGTAGTCTCAACAGTGGTCCCAAATGGTTGAACATGGTACTGTAACTGCAGGCTGAATGGGAATAGAGGAGAACACATTTTAAGACTCCCCTCACTACTCCGTTAAGCCCCATTCATTGTGTTTTTATTTTTTTAAATTTGTACTTTTGCTGTAAAATGAGCAACTTCCAAGGATGGTTCTCAGATCAAATATGGCAACCTCATGTCCTTACCATCCAATCAATATCATAGGCTAGCTAGTTCACTCTGACCCACTGTCTGTGCGTGTCTTTCTGGTGTAAAATTCTGGAGAGAGAGATATATTGAGAGAGAAACATAGATTAATTATTATTATTTATTTTTTTTAAATAAGGAGAAGGAGCAGAAAGAGTGAGAGAGAGCTAGCTATTTTTGTAATATTATTTTGTTGTATTTTTTTGTTCTTTTTAGTTTACCTTTCACTTACTTAGCTAATGCAGCTAATTTAGCCTACTCAACGACCTGACTCAGTCACAGAGAAATGCTGTTTATGTTAGCTAGCTGGCTAGACTATCCAACTGCAACTCTTCTGATTCAAGGTAAGCTTTCTGTTTTATTGATTTATTGCCACCGGGGTCTGCCGGTGTAACGGCTTGCTGTTTCCGTGATTGTAAACATTGATCGGAATTGTAGGTTATGCGCATTAGTTCAGAGTTTCTTAAGTATTGTTAATATGGTGACAACAGTGTATGTTGTGTAGCGGTTATTGGAGAGGTTTTTGCACCTGGTTTTACAGACAGCTGTTGTGCACTGAAGTTCCCAGGCGAAGGGAAAAGGTGAGAGGAGAAGACCGTGTGGATAAGAGAAGGAATTATACAACAAGCAAAGTGATGATGCTGTATGTGGCTGCTATGAAAGTGAATCTGAGCATCACGTCGGTTCAGGTAGGGCGCTGTCAGTCAACGTCGCAGCTGTCCACCAGGTGACAGGACAGACTTCCATCTTCAGACCATCTTTCTGAACCCGACGATGAATGCCTTTTGGACGAGGAAACCGAAGATGTTTTATTCGGCTCCTTTTGCCGTCGGTTGAGGTCGATGAGGGGTATCCAGGGTTAGGCGTAGTACTCACTAGCTGCCCCAAAGTTGGACATTTCCTTTTGACCTATGGGCTGCTTTCTCAAGGTTTTGGTTTCGCCAGGACATCGCCCTAACCCATGGACGTCGACCATGATGACTTGTTTCAGCTTTCTTTGAAGGCAAGGCCCCAGCGAAGAATTACATTCCCGGCCACCGCAGCGGTGCTTCTCTCCTGTCAAGCGATGTGCCCATGCCGGTCCCATCAGATCCAGGGACGTTAAACATTTTCAGTCAATGTTTCTGAACATCTAAAGCTCAGACCTTTGTAGCATTCGGGTTTGCAGTATCAGTTTCAGCATGAATTATATTCAGAGACTTTTATTCACAAGTATAAAAGCCGATCTGGTTCGCGAAGTAGATCACGTTGTTCTCCCTATCCACCAACTTTATACTTTCAAATGTAGGTTTCCTCCCTCCTATGCAAATCATTCACCCTTCCTGGCTGTATCCACCAATAACATTCGGTTCCTATATCTCGTCACGGCCTGGTTTCCCCTCCCATTTCTAAAGACAATTCTCGTGTTACTTCATATTGGTGATGAGCTCATTGTGTTTATTACTGTGATTCCAGTGCCTGGTACTAACAACCTTTTCTTCACCTACCAACTGCCCTTGTTTATTAGTATCTGTCACGCCTGAGGTTGCTGTCTGGTGACTCTGGCGCCCTCCTCTGGCGGTACGGGGCCAGTGCCCTCCTAATCTACCAGTATTGGTTTCACCTGTGTTCTGTCCCTTGTTTGTTATTTATAGCCTGTGTGTTTCCCCATGTCCTTGTCAGAGATTCTCCCTGTCTGTCTGTGAGTACCCTGTCTGCCCGTCTGTTCCGCATGTTCTAGTTGTTTGAATTTAGTGTTTCTTTAGTTTTAGTTATTCCACTTATTAAGTGTGTGCTTTTGTTAATGGAGCTGGTTTTCTCCACCTTTGTTTTTCCCAGTGTTTGTTTGTTTGTATGCCGTTCCCCAGTTTTATGATTAAAACCCCCTTTGAATTATACTTTACGCTGTTGTCTGAGTATCTCTCCGCACTTGGGTCCACCGCACTATCACCCGCTAACAGAATCTCTGACCAACATGGACCCAGCGGAGTTACTCAGGCTGCAGAAGGAATCCGCAGCTCAGCATGAAGTTTTAACCCAGCATGAGCAGGCAATGCAGCAGGTGGCCGAGAGCCTCCATCGACTCACCATCATGGTCCGCTCCATGTCGGAGGCTCGGGAGGCCGCCGCTGTACCTGCACCGACACCACCTGCTCCAGCTCCCCAGACCCCAGCACGGGAGCCGCGCCTACCACCGCCTGAACGACACGACGGACGTCCGGAGGGCTGCAGAGAGTTTCTCACCCAATGTTCCCTGGTGTTCAGTCTGCAGCCATCATCCTTTTCCACGGAGCGCTCCAGAGTGCGACCTCCTAGAGGTCGCTTGTTCTCCCTGTCCCGACCAGAGGCATTGGCCATGAAGGAGTACATTGAGGAGGTGCTCGCCGCGGGACATATCCAACCTTCCACGTCCCTGGCGGGTGCAGGGTTCTTCTTCGTGGCCAAGAAAGACGGAGGACAGCGGCCCTGCATCGATTACCGGGGCCTGAACGCCGTCACCGTGAAGAATCGCTACCCACTCCCCCTGATGACATCGGCCTTTGAATCCCTGCAGCAGGCCCGGGTCTTCACCAAGCTGGACCTACGTAACGCGCCGGTCCTTGGGCATCCGGATCCTGCTCGGCCCTTCGTGGTGGAGGTGGATGCCTCCGACACTGCAGTGGGGGCGGTGCTCTCCCAGCGGTGCCTTACGGACGGGAAGGTCCATCCCTGTGCCTTCTTCTCCCGTCGGCTGTCCCCGGCAGAGCGGAACTACGACGTGCGCAACCGTGAGCTGCTGGCGGTTAAGCTGGCGTTGGAGGAGTGGAGGCACTGGCTGGAGGGCGCCGTCCAGCCGTTTGAAGTGTGGATGGACCACAAGAATCTGGAGTATATCCGGGGGGCCAAGCGGTTGAACTCCCGTCAGGCGAGGTGGGTGCTGTTCTTCACCAGGTTCACCTTCACCATCTCTTATCCAGGGGCGAAGAACATCAAACCGGACGCCCTCTCCCGTCAGTTCGACCCGGTGGACCTGGTGGAGACCCCCGACCCCATCATTCCGGAGGCGCTCATCCTCGCCCCTGTGTCCTGGGACATAGAGCGGGTGGTCAGGGCGGCCTTGGGGCGGGTCCGCCAGGGAGACTCTACGTCCCCAAGGCTGCGCACGCGTCCTCCCTCACGGGTCACCCAGGGGCCGCCAGGACCTTGGAATTCATCCGGAGGAGGTTCTGATGGCCCACGGCAGAGGGGGATACGCGCGCCTTCGTGGCAGCATGTGCGGAGTACGCGCGCAGCGAGAGCCCCCGTCTGGCCCTGGCGGGTCTCCTCCGGCCCCTTCCCACTCCCAAGCGCCCCTGGTCCCACATTTCTGTCCCCAGTTTGGGTCCCCAGTTTGCCTCCAGGTTCTGGAAGGCGTTCGCCGTCAGCCTCTCGTCCGGATTCCATCCTCAGTCCAACGGGCAGACGGAGCGCGTCAACCAGGACCTGGAGGGCGTGCTGAGGTGCTACGTCTCCGGGAACCCTGCGACCTGGAGCCGGCGACTGGCCTGGGCCGAGTACGCCCACAACACCCTCCTCTGCTCCTCCACTGGTCTGTCCCCCTTCCAGTGCCAGGACGGCTACCAACCCCCCCTGTTCCCTGAGCAAGAGGAGGAAGCAGAGGTGCCTTCGGTCCAGGCCCAAGTCAGTCGGTGTCGCAGGACCTGGAGACGGGTGCGGGCGGCGCTCGAGGGCTTCGGCCAAGTCCCAGCTCCAGGCCAACCGCAAGCGTCGCCCGGCCCCGGTCTTCCGCCCGGGCCAGAAGGTGTGGCTCTCGACCCGGGACCTTCCCCTCCGGGTCGAGTCCCGGAAGCTGTCCCCCCGCTTCGTGGGCCCCTTTCAGGTAATTAGGCGAGTGAACCCGGTCGCCTACAAGCTGCGACTCCCCCCCTCCATGCGGGTTGACCCGACCTTTCATGTCTCCCTCCTCAAGCCTGTTATCTCCTGCCCCCTGGCCCCCCCTCCCCCACCTCGTCTCGTCGGAGGACAGCCGGCCTACACAGTGGACCGGATTTTGGGTTGTATAAGGGTGGGGAGGGGTCTGCAGTACCTGGTAGATTGGGAGGGGTATGGTCCGGAAGAACGGACTTGGGTGCCCCGGCGGAGTATACTGGACCCCACCTTGATTACTGACTTCCGCCGCACCCAAGTAACGGCTGGTGCCGTTCGCCGGGGGGGGGGTACTGTCACGCCTGAGGTTGCTGTCTGGTGACTCTAGCGCCCTCCTAATCTACCAGTATTGGTTTCACCTGTGTTCTGTCCCCTGTTTGTTATTTATAGCCTGTGTGTTTCCCCATGTCCTTGTCAGAGATTCTCCCTGTCTGTCCGTGAGTACCCTGTCTGCCCGTCTGTTCCGCATATTCTAGTTGTTTATCCCGTTGTTCGAGTTTAGTGTTTCTTTAGTTTTAGTTATTCCACTTATTAAGTGTGTACTTTTGTTAATGGAGCAGGTTTTCTCCACCTTTTGTTTTTCCCAGTGTTTGTTTGTTTGTATGCCGTTCCCCAGTTTTATGATTAAAACCCCCTTTGAATTATACTTTACGCTGTCGTCTGAGTATCTCTCCGCACTTGGGTCCACCGCACTATCCCCCGCTAACAAGTATCTCCATAAAAAGTCAGTCCCTCTATCCCTTATCCTGTTTTCTCACGGAATAAGTGTATCTGGTTTCTATAACCCACTATTAGCTTCTTTGTTCTGTCTCACATGGAATGTTTACAACTGGTTTTGTTTACATCATCTCCTGCACTTATCTACTATATCCTGGCTTCTCATGCCTCCATGTAACCTCTAAGAACCTCTTTCCTTCACTCCCTTCACAAATCAACCTCTGGCCATCTGCGTTCTTATTCTCTCTCTACTGCAACCTTTCCTTTGTGGAATTAGGAATCTTTATTTTCTAAAGAAATTTACCATATATTCCCCCTTTGGGACTTAATAGTCCCACATCCTATACTAGTGATTAAAATGATATACTAATAAATTATATAAGTGATTCAAAGCATATATATATGAATTGTATAAGTGAAAAATAACATGAGTTACATCATCTCAATTACATCATCATTAACTCCAACTCCTGGGGACACGTCCCCTTTACAGGCAGGGGCGAAAAACCTGGAATCTTATCCAATATCAATCTTCCAGGAAAATTCCCCTGCGGCTCTCATACCATCCAGCCAACCTTGAGCAACCTACTATACAAGTCTGTAACTGAGCACCTGTCCCCATGAGCAACAACTTCCTTCATACTTATATGGTTACACAATTGTTAACAAAAAGAAGAATACTGTATCATAAATCAGCCTATAATGAGGCCTATACTTATCCATTATAAGGGATCATCCCTTGTGTCCCTGAATCTATGACCTTCCCATTGTTGCCTCTTTTACACACTTTCAATATAAACATTTTATCAGTAATACAAACAATAGTTGTTATACATGATGCCATAAAACACATCATTGTCCGGTAAGTCGCAAATATTTCCAAGGGGAACATAGTCCTCATATTGCCTGGGGTTTTTCTTTTTTAATGAATGGAGCAGTGGTACTCAAGAGGTCCAAGAGGTTGTTGGAGCTCAAGAGTCATGGCTGGGAGTCTAGACGATCCCGTCGTCGTCTGAGGGGGCAGAAGACTCCAACTTGGTTGACTGCTATTGGCACTGTCCCAGCTGTCACACTCATTTGCTTAACTGTACTCTGTATAAAGAAAGATTCTACAACAAAAGGCATTATACAACAAAACATTAGTCCTAACACGACAATCACTACCATAATCATTATTCCCATTTTTGACAACATTTTGCCTAGTCTGCTCTCATAATGGATTTTCCTTATCTACTCTGTCGTCATCCATTTCTGTATTAACCTGTGTTTGCTCCACTTCCTGAATCAATTCTAGCGGCAGGGCCTGTTCTACTTGGGACAGCAAATAGATTAGTACTATTATTATGTATAGCACTAGTCCCCTTTAACAAGGGCAACTTAACTCACAAACTCCCTAAATATAAACAGTTAATCAAATGGCCGACCGGGAAGGAGAAGATTTTGGATCACTGTTACAGCACCATCAGCAGAGCTTATCACGCAGTTCCCCGCGCGGCTCTGGGACGATCTGACCACGCTCTTATTCATCTGATCCCGGCATACAGGCAGAAATTAAAACTTTCTAAACCTGCTGTGCGGACATCTAAGAATTGGAGCAGCAGAGAAGCAGTGGAGGAGCTGCGTGACTGCTGTAGTGGAATTTAAGTAATGGTATTTTGAAATAACATACTGTTAAACCGGAGCTGTTGATTCATTCAAAGACTTTATTCACAGAGTATAAAGCCGGGTCAGATTTGCAAAGTTGAACCCCTTTCACTTCCGTTACCTGTCCTTTTATAAACATCACACAGGTCAACGCCCTTCATTCAAATTCCTGTCTACTTACACCAATGATATTTAAGAACTACATTTGGTCATCCCGGGGCTACGCCTCCTTTGACTTGGCATCTGTCAGTCTACTTGAGAGATCAATTGACCTAGGCTATTTTCTAAAGCCTTTTGTCCTGGCTGTTTACAACTGTGTTTGTCACCCATCCATCCTGTCCCCAGATCACCTGATTATGTTTACACAGCTGTGTACCACTCTACTTCAAAGCATCCATACCCCCTAGTCAGCCCCCACCTATCTGATCTCACCCCTCTGAGATGTTCCAGGACCATCTGGTGTCCTTGTGACCTTTTCCCCTAGGTGTGGGATTACTAAGGCTAGTATTTGTCTTTAAATTTACTATATATTCCCCCCTTTGGGACTTAATAGTCCCACATCCTAACTTAATGAGTAGTCAATGATACACTAATAAAACATATAAGTGATTTCAAGACAACATACATCGGCAACTCACAGAAGTAAACATAACCTGTATGGCATCAACAGTATGACATTCTATTAGCTCCTGGGGACACGCCTCCTTTACAGGTGGGGGCGAAAAACCCATCCTTTCATTTGGATGTGGTGAGAACCCCCACGGTTCTCACCACATCCAATCATCATTGAGCAACCACTTTACAGGTCTGCAAATGAGCACCCGTCCCCATGAGCAACAACTAAACTACATTTAAATGACTACACAAATTGTTAATAAAAAGTAAAACAACACATCAACCTATAATGGGACTTTATGTCCAACACAGGGGACCATCCCCTGTCTCTGATCCATGGCCATCCCATTGTGTCTCTATGCATACATTCAACATGGTCATTCTATCAGTACTACACACAATAATTGTCACATATAACACATCAATGTCCATTAAAATTGTCAATATTCCCAAAGGGAATATAGTCCTTGTATGGCCAGGGTTCCGTCTTCCTTGATGATTGTGGCCATGTTCCTCTCATGTAGGTGTAGCCGTTAGCTTGCTAGACCTGGCTGGGAGTCGAGACGATCTCGTCATCATCGGATGAGGGGGCAGAAGACTCACTGCTGCCTCCCCAGTTGAGAACAGGATATAGGTCTAGTTGGCCTCCCATTCTGTTGAGTGCCATATCCCTCTGGTTACACTCATCTGCTTAATTGTGCTCTGTATAGAAAAGGATCTCAAAACAGGCATTATACAACAAAATAACAGTCCTAACACTACAATCACTATCACAACCATTATTCCCATTTTCGCCAACATTCCTCCCCCTGATCCTAGGATGTTGTCAAACCAGTCTAATTTCCCAAAGTCTGTGCCCTCATTTCTTCTGTGCTCCTGTACGATCTCACCCATTCCTTCATCTTCTTCTCTGGATTGCCTGAGTTCTTGCCTCGGGACCCTGGTGCCATGGTTCTAGTGGTACCAGGTTAGGCTCCCTCGAACTTGTATTGCAGTGGGGGTGGCTCTCACTACCTCGTACAGTCCCTCTCTCCTTGGCTCGTTCCACTTCCTTCTGAAGACTTTGATGTACACCTGGTCTCCTGGAGTTCTCGGATTGGGCAGGGGTGTCTCCGGCTCCAGCTGCTTGTCTTTTTCCTGTGAACATATAACTTTGTGTATCTCAGTTAATCAATTCATATATTGTATCAATTCTATCTGGCGTTGTTCAAGCGGTGTTCCTTTGTAAGGTCCTCTTATTGTTAGCAATGGCATGGGTCGACCCGTAAGCATTTCATGCGGTGTTAAATTCGTGTTTCTGTTAGTCTGCATGCGATAATTCATTAATACAAGTGGCAAGGCATTTACACAATTAAGCTTTGCGCTGGCACATATCTTATTCAGCTTTGTTTTGAGGGTACCATTTATTCTTTCTACCATTCCTTGTGATTGTGAATGGTAGACACAACCTAATCTTTGCTTTATTCTTAACTGCTGTATGACTTGTTTCACAGTTTTCTGAATAAATTCTGCACCGTTATCTGAGCTAATCTCATTAGTTATTCCAAATCTGGGTATTACTTCTCTTGTTAGAAATTTAACCATTGTTCCTTGCTTCTACCCATCTGCAACAACAAGCATGTATCTTTTCCCAATGACTTTTTTTATCATGTCTACATAGTCCATTACCAAATTTGTAATTTAAATGTTTTTAATTAATTCATCTATACGTTTAAATGCATTTCCTACCATTGCCTGTACATAGGGTGACCAATACCCTTGGATTTCTATCTTTCTCACAACTTCCCCCCTTGCGCAATGGTCAAAACCATGCGCACCAGTAATCAAAATCCCCAGTAGCCCAATAGGCGCTACTATAGTACCCTCATATGATCTCCACAATCCTGTAGCGTCTACCTTCGCCCCCCTTCGGAGCCACATGGATTGCTCAAATGGCCCTGCAATCCGATGCATGCGTATCATATCCTCTAGCTGCGTTATTGGTTCTATTTAATTGATTATCTGACTTTTCTTTCATCTGAACCTGTTGTTTAACCAATATGGCTACTTCCTGTGGTATATATTATTTTATGAATTCCTTGCCTGCAGAATGTTTTACCAATGGGTTACTTGTTTCTTTCCAAATACTTTATAATGTGGTTCTCATCATTGGTCCCAAGACTCTTGCTCTATACCCTTTATTTACCATTAATGACACATGATGAGCAGCATTAGGTATATTATACCATTTTTGTACAAATTCTGATTCATCTATTTGTATAGCTGCTCCCTGTTTTCCCCCTATAATATATTGTGACATTAATGGGACAACCATATTTTTGGTTTGCTCCTGCCAGATTTGTTCTTGGCAGGAGTTGTAATATAAGTCAAATCGTGGTCTCCTTGCATCTGGCAATTGGGCTTCAATACATTTTCTCCATCTTAACCAATTTTGCTCTTTTTCATAGTTTATTTCCCCTAACCTGTAATCATTTGCGCTTGGAGTTATTGGTATTTCTTGTATCTTTATTGCCATATTATCTACATATACACCTTCTGGGGAACACCATATTTTCATCCCCAGCATGCATAATGCATCCCTCCCCAAGAGATTCACCGGAGTCCGGTCAGAGATCAGTATGGGCAGGGTTGTGGCTCTGTCTCCTATCTTCTATTTGAACCTACAGCATTGGTTCTTGATCAGCTTCTGTGGTTAATACTGGAAGCTGACCCTCCCTTTTCGGATTCTCTGGGCATCCCTAGTAACCATAATTTAGTCCCCTATTTGGATTGGCTGGTCCTTGTGGAGGCCTCTGCTGCTGCTGACCATAGCCCTGTTTACTATTCTCCCTCTTCTTCCATGGATTAGTTGTACAATTCGTTCGGTTGTGTCCCGCTTGGTGACATCCCCAGCACACACCTGGTGGACTTAGTGGGTCTGTCCTTAGGACCCTTCCTTGGGGTCTGTGTCTGTCCTTCCCTGGCTTAAACTGCTGGGGATACACCTGAACTACAGGTACGGTGGGTTGCTCTTGTCCCTGAGGTCTCAGCACTGGAAGTGGTTCTGGTGTGGCTCTGTATGGAACTGGTTTTTTTTGTTTTGTTCTGTGAGTTCCCCCAGCTGGAGCTGTGTTAACCTTCTCTGGTCCTCCTTTTCTTGCTCCTTTAGCCTTGACTCATCCTTGTGTGTTTTGGACGTGAGTCCCACCACATCCTCTAACCTGCTTTTCACCGGAGGGGACATGGCATCTATCACTGCGGTTCTGAACAGTGTTGTCATCAGTGGGTCTCCCTCTGGGTCTGCTTCAGTCTCTAGTTTCCACTTCTTTAGTTGCTGGTGCAGGTATGTGGCAGGATTCTCAGTCGCTCCCAGTGGGTCTCCCTTCAGGGTCTTAATATCCATCCTTTGTGGATATTCTTCTCTCAGGGTTGTCCACCTCTCATTTCTGGTCTGGTCAAATGACATTCCATCGGCTCTGGTATTGTCCTTTGCTCCTTCCAGTCCACAGCTTATGAGAACGTCTTCCATCTTTGCCACCCCCAGTACCTTGGCCAACAGGGCTATGAGGTCTCCCACCGCCAGCAGTTTCCCTGCAGTCTCTTCCTCAAGGCTTCTAATCCCTTTACCTGCTCCATCATGTATGTTAAGTAATCCGCTAACTATTCCCTGCACATCCTGCATACCCCAGGGCACATAGTGTCCTTGATTTCCTTTTATCAGGATGGGGCAATGATATCTATCTGGGTGACCTATCTTTCCCCTATTCCTCAACTCTCGCTCTGTTCTTCTATATTCTTCCTCATGTCTTCTCCTAATATTTTCTTTCCAGTCACTAATTATTTCATCTATTGTTTGTACTTGGTCTATCTCCCTCTGGCTTATCCCAGACCTCCTCTCCTCCTGTTCCTCGTCACCGGACCTCGGGTCATCTCTTGGGTCATCTCCGGGTCCCCAGGTGGTTGCTCCCTCATCTCTTGATGTGCTGTATAGCTGTTTCTCTGTTCGGTGTGCGATTGGTTCCTTCCCTTTTCCTCTCTCTCTTACTCCGGCTTCCAATGGTTTAGTCCTCTTCTCTTGCCCTGACTCTGAACTCCACACACCTTCTTCAAGCTCTATGGGGCTTCTTGATCCCCTTCTCACTTCACTTCTCTTCTTTTAACATTGCTTCTCCTTCTGTTTTGAACAATTTCAACATATCTATTTCTCTCTTTCTTGAATTTACTTGAGGTGTGGGGTTTCTTATCAGTGTTCCCATTTCCTTACCCACTGCACCCACTGGGTTTTATTCTCTAATATTTCTACTGGAGTTACCAGGGTAATCCCTTTCTCCATTTTTCCTTTTGCAGTAATTATTTTTAGGATTATTGTAAAATGTCTTAATTTTGACTCTTTTCTGTAATTTGTCAAAAGAGAACAATATTGTATTATTGTTTATCTAGGATATCACTTTAAAATTAAAGAAATAAGTTAAGAAACAGCTTTGGAATCAGCTTGAGATATCCTCATCACAATTGGTGTCTTACACCCTGGGAATCAAATATAGGTATAACCAACAACTTGTGTACTTGCATGCATGTATGGGTGCTGTAGTTGTATGTATGACAATGTATGAATGAGTGTGTGTCTCTATTGGTATAATTATGTGTATGTGTCTATGTGTGTAATGTATGTATGAGAGTAGTATGTGATGTGTGTATGAGTATAAGATGTGTGTGTGGGTGTGTGTGTCTGTGTGTGTGAATGGGGATGAGGGGGAGGGGGTATGTGTGTGTAGAGTAGGTGTGAATGTGAGGTATGTGTGTGTGCCTAGAATGTGAATTAAATCAGTGTGAGCTTAGACATGAATCTCTTCAACCAAGAATCACTTTCACTCAGCATATACTTATATAATAAAATATTCTTATTCTATCTTATTTATTTATTTCTTATCTATTTTTTCTTTAAACGTCTCCAATTATTACACTCCGACTCCCCAAAAGGGTTGTCTCTATTCTTACTTTTGATAATTTGGCTTTTACAAGAAGTATCTTACGTTTCCTTTAAGAGGCACCGATGGCTTTCTTCCAATTCCGTATACACAGATATACTATATATCACACAGTTTTCTCATTATTCTGTACTCCGGGAGGCCTAAAAAGTTCACACATTGACCCGTTCTCTAAAAATGTATACTCTTTATTCTTCTATACCTAATTTCTATAATATATCTAATTAATTAAACGTTTGTCTTCTCTCTTATGTTATATACTAACTGTAGTCCTCAATTCCCGACCAACAGTGTTTATACAGAATAACTCTCTCTCAACACAAGCCAGCACAACGAAATATCACTCTCTCAACATAACTCAGCACTTTTTACAAACACTCACAACCTAGCAATTTTTACGAACATTTTCACAACACGACATAGCAATTGTTACCAATATTATCACAACACAGCAATTTTCACAAAAACTACAGGCGGCGGCTTTCTTTTAGACCACAGTACTTAACAAGCACTTCTGTTCTCTGCGTCCGTCTATCTAACACATTTATCTTGACCAATATTTCACAAAAACTACAGGCGGCGGCTTTCTTTTAGAACACAGCACTTAACAAGCACTTCTGTTCTCTGCGTCCGTCTATCTAACACATTTTTCTAGAAACAGCAATATTTCCGATACACTTCTAAATACTCTCTAGCTTATCCATACAGACCTGAATCAATTAAACTCAGCGGTAGCCACAAGCTCCTTGCCCGTGGTTCTGCCCAGTATTGATCTCTTCAATTCTGCGGTACTCACGGGACTTTGCACATGTGACCCACTCTTTGGGCTTTAACTTATTTACAGTTATTTAACAGTTAGTGCATGCACATTTTCTGAAATCCTCAACAGCTCTAGTTCAAATCCTAAATTTGGTTCTTTATGGGTAAGACTCGTTTCTTACTGTGGAGGCTGGAAATCCAGAACGACTTATATACATTTCCTATACTAAAGCAGGAATTCTGCTTATCTTGTTTTTTGAGCTCATTAATTTATATAAATCGTCGGAGTCCCTCCTCAACGATAATTCACGATGCGGGCCTTATTTATCCATCCTGTTCGTGACGCCAAATATGTAGTGGAATTTAAGTAATGGTATTTTGAAATAACATACCGTTAAACCGGAGCTGTTGATTCATTCAAAGACTTTATTCACAGAGTATAAAGCCGGGTCAGGTTTGCAAAGTTGAACCCCTTTCACTTCCGTTACCTGTGCTTTTATAAACATCACACAGGTCAACGCCCTTCATTCAAATTCCTGTCTACTTACACCAATGATATTTAAGAACTACATTTGGTCATCCCAGGGCTACGCCCCCTTTGACTTGGCGTCTGTCAGTCTACTTGAGAGATCAATTGACCTAGGCTATTTTCTAAAGCCTTTTGTCCTGGCTGTTTACAACTGTGTTTGTCACCCATCCATCCTGTCCCCAGATCACCTGATTATGTTTACACAGTTGTGTACCACTCTTCTTCAAAGCATCCATACCCCCTAGTCAGCCCCCACCTATCTGATCTCACCCCTCTGAGATGTTCCAGGACCATCTGGTGTCCTTGTGACCTTTTCCCTTAGGTGTGGGATTACTAAGGCTAGTATTTGTCTTTAAATTTACTATACTGCCTAGACATCACAGACTGGGACATTTTTAAGATTGCTTCCAACAGCCTGGACGAATACACAGAGTCTGTGACGTAGTACATCAGCTTCTGTGAGGACAGATGTATTCCAACATGCACCAGGGTGAGTTACAACAATGACAAGCCCTGGTTCACAGCAAGACTCAAACAGCTTCGTTTGGAGAAGGAGAGGGCTTTCAGGAGTGGCGACAAGGAAAGGTTTAGACTGGCTAAGTACACGTTTGGCAAGGAGATTAAGGAGGCCAGACAACAGTACTCAAAGAAGCTAGAACAACAGTTTGCAGCCAACGACTCCTCGTCAGTCTGGAAAGGCCTTTGAGTGATCACAGACTGCAAAACCAAATCCCCCCACTCCATGGATGATCTCAGACTTGCAAATGACATGGATGACTTCTACTGTAAATTCGACAGACAATGGAGCAGCCCTGACTCTGACCCACAAAATCAACCCTCCCCCACATCTATCACACCTCTTCTTCCCAGCCTGGACAGAGACACTACCCCCCTCTACAGCCCCCTCCCCCCCCCGTCGCACCTCTCTCCATCCAGGAGAGAGACGTCAACAAACTGTTAAAGAAACAGAACCCCCGCAAGGCAGCTGGACCAGATGCTGTCTCCCCCTCCACACTGAAGCGCTGTGCAGACCAGCTGTCTCCAGTGTTTACGGACATCTTTAACACTTCACTGTTTGAATGCATGGTACCTGCCTGCTTCAAAACATCCACCATCATCCCAGTTCCCAAAAAGCAGAGGATCACAGACCTTAATGACTACAGACCAGTCGCCCTGACCTCTGTGGTATTGAAGACCTTTGAGCGCCTCGTGCTCACCCACCTCAAGGCCATCACTCCTGGACCTGTTCCACTCCAGGACCAGTAAGAGATCATCGCTGATCCTTCCCATCCTGGTCACAACCTCTTCCAGAGACTATCGCAAAAGATTCCAGTCAATCAAGACTAAAACCTTGTGCCACCTGAACAGTTTCTTACTCATGGCAGTGGGGCTCACAAACAAGCCCCCCTGCCTCTCAAGCCCCCCTGCCTGACTCTGGGACTTCCACCCCCCCCCACCCTGTCACACACACAATGCACTGACAGTGTAATATATAATTATTTCAAATTATTCTAATTTATAGTGTACATGCCCCACAACCATTTCACAGCCTCATTGCCATTTAGTCCCACACAGCCTACAAGATGTATTGTTCTGCTGCTTTTTTGTAAATTTGTAAATTTGTTATTGCTATTTTGTTAATATTTTGCTATTTTGTAAATTTCTTGTCAATATTTGCCATTTGTTTTTTATGTGCATGCACACAACCCAGTCTTTGTTTTATTCTTAACTGTTGTATGACTTGTTTCACAGTTGTTTCAGTGTTATGAGCTAATCTCATTAGGTATTCCAAATCTGGGTATTACTTCTCTTGTTAGGAATTTGACTACTGTTCCTGCCCCTAATTCTGCCGATGGCATTGCTTCTACCCATCTGCTGAATCTATCTGTTACACAGGAACGTCTGAGGAACCAAATGACGGCACACAGAGAAGGTGGTGGGGTTTAGCGCGAAGGCGTATTTAATAATAATAAAAGGGAAAAGGGTAGGGGAGAGAAGGATAATCCAAATGGGTCGTCGGGGTCCGGTCCGGGGTCGATAAGGGGAGGTCCAGTGTTCGGGAGAGGGGAAAGGCGCGGTGGGGAGTAGTCGGGGTTCGGTCCAGGGGTCGGTAGCAGGGAGGTCCAGTAGGGAAGAGGGGGTAGGGGCTAGGTCCGTGGATGGGTAGAGGAGGGGAATCCGAGGAAGATGAGGGTTCTGAATGGGGCACAGGAGAACACGGTGAGATACACACATACACAAGGGACACGGGAGGATAGCAAAACTGGCTGGAAACGTATGTGGATACTCGAAAAGTTACCGTGGGACACAGTACGTTCTGGCACCGGAGTGGCGTTCAGGCAGGGTTCTTATAGGGAGTTGATTGCTGATGGTTCGCAGGTGTGCTGAGTGGAGACAGGGAACAGGTGCGCTGTCGACTGGGAGGGTGACACTCCAGCGATGATCGCCTGGGCCTCAAGGTGGTGCCAGAGGGCCGGTCAGGGAGAGGGACCGTAACACTATCTATGACAACAAGCATGTATTTTTTCCCATTTACCTTTTTTATCATGTCTACATAGTCCATTACTAAACGTTTGAATGGTCCATCTGGAACCAGTATGTGCCCTAAGGGTGTTGTGATTCCCTTTCTTACATTGTTTTGTGCGCATACTGTGCATTCTGCTAATGCGTTGTCTACCATTGCCTGTAGATAGGGTGACCAATACCCTTGAAGTTTTATTTTTCTCACAACTTCCCCCCTTGCGCAATGGTCAAAACCATGCGCATCAGTGATCAAAATCCCCAGCAGCACCGTAGGTGCTACTATTGTTCCCTCATGTGATCTCCACAGTCCTGTAGAGTCGGCCTTTGCCCCCCTTTGGAGCCACATGGATTGCTCATATGGCCCCGCAATCTGTTGCATGCGTATGATGCCCTCTGGCTGCGGTATTGGTTCTACCAATACCATTGGGGCCAATACAGCCACCGCACATTTTGATGCTCATTTTGCCACTTCATCAGCAGCATTGTTTCCCTGAATAATGTAATCGTTGCCTTTCCGGTGCGCCTGACATTTAATGATGGCTAATCGCTTTGGTTTCATCATAGTCAACATTAATTCTTTGATTTGTTCAAAATGTTGTATGGGTGATCCATCACTTTTCAAAAACCCTCTCTGTTTCCATACTGCTCCAAACAAATGACAAACTCCATGCGCATACGCTGAGTCAGTAAAAATATTCACTGTTCTGTTCTTTCTGTTCACTTCCCTCTGTATCTTTTTTCAACCTTCTTATTTCCTTAGCACCTTTTAACATTGCTTCTCCTTCTGTCTTGAACAATTTCAACATGTCTGTTTCTCTCTTTCTTTTCTCCTGTCTCTTTTTTTGAATTACTTCGAGGTTTGTAGTTTTTTATTAGCGTCCCCATTTCCCTACACACTGCAATATCAAATGTCCCTTCCTTAGGCCATTTTGTGGGAAATGTACTAGTTCATTTTTCCCATTTTTCTGACATCTTTTTTATTTCTTTATCTAAAAGTTTTTTTTTTCTCGCTATGTCTACTGGAGTTGTCATGGTAGTCCCTTTCTCCATTTTTCCCACTGTTTTTACTCTATTAGTTCCTGTTCTTGGAGCTTGAATCATTTACCTGACCGACCTCTGAGTGTCTGTGGTTACCACTATGATAGGGCAAGGTGTTGACCGTGCTCTTCTTCTTTTTTATCCCTTTGCTTATGACAACTATCGTTAATTTGGGTTGTGGTTTTATATTAAAGTGAGGGACATACACATATGGGGAAGACAGCTGTGGATATCCTTCCGCTGTCTCCAACTCACTCTCAATTTCCTTTATCTTTACTTAAATTAATATTCCCCACAACTGTATTTGACACTCAGTTTATGTTTTTATAGAATAAGACAACAATCTCATTTGCTGTTCTCTTCTGCCTATTAAATGGTCTATCACACACAGTTTTACTTCCTCTTTTTTCCTCAAAGTCTATTTCCCACGTACTCTCTAGTAACCAGTTTATTATTTGATCAAAAAACTGTAGGGAGTGTGCCTCTCTCAACAGTGTTTTTTTGCGTACTTAGAATAACGAGCTATTCTTTTCACATTTGGTGTATTACACCCTGGAAGACAATACTGAGTAAGATTAACAACTGTGTATATGTGTGAGTGTGTGTGTGTGTGTGTATGAGAGTGTGAGAATGTGTGTGTGTGTGCGCGCGTGTGCGTGTGTTGTCGCCAATACGGCCCTTTCCCGACCTGAACACCATGCCAAAGGATACCAGAACAGGTCAAGTAAGGACAGAAAAGGGGAAAAGGGGTCCAAAGACCAGGAGATGGCACCAAAGGCTACGAGCGACTCAAAGCCTGCTCCAGCTACTAACAAGTGTAAGACAAGGCCTCCACAACGGCTCAGGGAAACTACTCCACCAGACAGGGAGATGACTCCACCGGGAGGCCTTATCCTGGAACTGAAGCCTGAGCCTGAGTCTACCTACTATCGACCAGAACCCATACTTAAGAGGCGGAGTAGCGTGACCACTCAAGCTACTCAAACCACCACCACTAGTAAGAAGAAGGTGAAGATCAATGCCCCACAGAGACCCGAGGGAGGCTGAGGGGCGCATACAAAGAGGATGATATCCCCACCACCAGAGGAAGTCTTAGCCGACGATACTCCACACATAGATTGTGATTGTCTCGCCTGTTGTATGCTGCCAGGGATACCACCAGGTTTGGTGGTGGTCGACGAGACGAAAATCACACAGTCCAAAACCGAGGGATCCATACCAGAGCCAATGTTCCAAGCTATGGCTGCATTTGACCAGTTCTTTCCAAACAAGCTGGGACTCTCCGCGGCTGCGAAGGCCCCAGGTCTATCCACGATCTATTCCCTGCAGAACCGAGGGATGATGTACCTGAGCAACAGGATGTTCCAATGCCAACCCTTGATCCAGAAATGGGGGATATGCTACTAAGTGTCCTACCTACATCCGTAGACATGGCTGCCAAGGTCGACATCCTTGACCTCTACGACGAGATGACCCTACCGCAGCCGGAGAGGCCAGAACTGGACGAGGAGGTGATGGAGCTGATTGCCAAGTCGATACCCCTCGACCCCTGATTGATAAGTTGATTCAGATATATATAACCAGCATGATATAATCAATGATATAACCAATAATAATAATAATAAAAATATGAAGAATGAGTGTATAAGCCCCACGTAATGATAACACGTGTAACCAATTAAATGTACTAAGTATACATGAATATTGATGATTGATTATGTAGACTTACTCAAGGATGATTACTGATGTATGTTATCAAGGTTACTGAAGTATGTTGTTAATGATACAGTTTTACTAATACATAAAGAGGAAATGTTGAGCATACAGAGTGAAGTATGCGAAGCACACCCAAAAAGATCTACTAATATATTGTTAATCAGCAATATAAGGAAAAGAACGATTAAGTGTGACAATGTGAAGTATGCATTAATAAATTACATAAATTACACACTAAAATGTATAGACATACTTGTGCCACTCAAGAAGCTCACGGAAGCATTAAAAGACTATTAGAGTGGTATCCACAGGTAAAGGACCATGGCGAGGAGGCTCAAATGCTCTGGCTGAAGCAGGTGACAAAGGCCTGTTACCGGCCACCAAAGTGCTGAGCAGATGTTCGAGCAGTACACCCAAGGTGAAGCAGAGGACGAGGACTCTCTGATCCAGGTGGCCAGAAAGCAGTTGAGGTGTTAATAACCATAACAAAGGGATTCCCTGGGGAGACTGATTTTGTGGGATTGAGTGCCCAATACTCTACCCTAAAAGATATTGAGGTCACCATTACCAAGTGGGAGCTACTCCATGAGCATTACGAGCAGAAAAAGAAACACGGTGGGGAGCCTCGGGCGAGCTCGGCTCCAACCACCCCACGCTCCCCGTGGACGGAGACCAGTCCAAGGCCCGTGCCTATGACACCTCGTGCGGCCTGGAGCGCACCCAAAACCATGGAGGGTCAACGGGGGCCAGCAAATCCACAAAGAGGGGAGTTCACCCAGGGCAGAGAAACTGATGGCAAGTACTCCCGACCAAACCCAATAGCAAATCAGCCACGGGGGAACTATGTTCCTCCTGAGGAGTTCAACAAAATGACACCAGAGCAGAAGGAGGCCCTCTTCCAGTCCCGAAAGAGTAAGAGACTGGAGGGGGCCAGGAAGTAATGACTGCCAACTCACGGGTCACCCTGGAGCATGCCTACTGGGTAGGGAATGACATCTACACTGACATCTTGGGTGTTGCCTACCTGGTGGACTCTGGGGCTGAGGTATCCATGACCCGCAATAAGTTACAACCCAAGGAGTACCTCAAAGTGATATTGGCAGATGGGACGATAAGGAGAGTGCCATATGGTATCTGTAAAGGTATAGTGTCCACACAAAGGTATGGGTCCACACAACCTAATAACGATTAAAGACTTAGTACATAATCCGGGAAGCAACGGACTCCGGTGAGGAGAAAACTAGAACAACTACATGCCAGATTGGTGCGAGCAGGCCCGACCCAGCCAGACTGGTATAAGCCAGTAAACGTTCCATAGGTCATGAAAGAGAGAATCAAGGACAGTGACCTCTCGCCCAAAGGCAAGGAGTGGCTGGGTCAGATACTGGCTAAAGCTCAAGTAGCATGGTTCAAAAACCACTGTGGTAAACTGGGCCCAGAGTACACCCATACGATTGAAGGAGGAGTGCATCCTGAGGTACGACAGTACCCTCTGAATCCGGGAGCGGTGAAGGAGATGGATACAATAGTCAAAGAACTCCTGGCACTTGAAATCCTCCGGGTGGAACCAAATCCAATCACCAACAGCCCAATTCAGGCCATAAAAAAGCCTGAGTCCACTGGAGGGGGTTGGAGGCCCGTGATAAATTTCAAAGCCCTTAACCGATGGACCATTGCTAACAAAGCCAGCCTAATCAATCCACAAGGCACGTTGAAGACCCTGGCAGTCAAGAAGTACAAATCCTTTATTGACTTGGCAAATGGGTTCTTTAGCCTACCCCTGGCGTAAGTCTCACAGGCCAAGACAGCCTTCACTCATCGAGGGAAGTCCTATGTCTGGCAGAGACTACCTCAGGGGTACAAAAATTCACCAAATGTTTTCCAATCCGCTGTGATGAACGTTCTGGATGGCCTGGATGCTACTGTATATATCGATGACATATTCCTGGCTGACGACAGCAAGGAGAAACACTTGGAGTGGCTGCAACAAGTGATAGAGAAATTGACGAACGCAGGCCTAAAGCTGAATTTGAAAAAGTGCCAGCTGGGGAAATTCCAGGTGAACTCCTTGGGTTTTCAGGTTTCCACAACCCTGGGGTTATCCGATGGCTACAAGGAGAAACTGTCTCTGATACAGCCACCTACCAATAAGCGGGGGCTTCAGAGCATCCTGGGGCTCTGCAACTATGTTCAAGATCATGAAGAGGGCTATCAGAAATATGCCAGGCCAAATTATTATGCCAAATTAAGAGACGAGAAAGACCCTGAGGGAAAACCAAAATCCAACAAGGGGTCCTGGACTGCGACTGACCAGGAGAACCTGGAGAATCGACGCAAAACAATACTCACAGCGGTCAGGCTTGAGCCGAGAGGCCTTAAAAGCCGACTGGAGATCGAAGTCCGCTGTGAGGATGAAGACGTGGTGGTAATGGTGAGAAACGAGGGGGGTGGGTTAGTAGCACTATGGAGCGCAAATACCCCCCTGAGGAAAAGGAACTAGCAGTGCTGGCCAAGTATTGGAAACACCTGAAGGAACTGGCGCAGGGCCAGGGCATTAAGGTCAGCACTCAGAGCCAGGTTCATCGTTTCCTGAGAAAAGGTACCGTGGAAAGCACCAAGGCAACCAACACCAGGTGGGGAAGGTGGGAAGATATCCTATTAGACCCAGACCTAGAGATTGGGCCGGTGGCCACGGCAAAACCCAAACCACCAAAACCGGACGTGACAGAGATTGAGCCATATGAGTGGGAGCTGTACACCGATGGCTCAAAGAGAGGAGGGGAATGAATGGGCCTACTGAGGGTTTATTCTCTTTTCAGTTTCAACGAACAAAGAGGTATACCGACAGAAAGGCCGAATCCCAGGTACAGCGCAGACGGGGGAAGTAGCAGCGGTCCTGGATGGGCTGCTAGAGCTGGAGAACAGAAAGATCAAAAGGGCAAGGCTAATCACAGATAGCTTTTACTGTGCGCAGGCCCTAAAGGAAGATCTAGACATATGGCAAGAAAATGGGTTTGAAGCAGCCAAAGGCAAAGAAGTGGCTCACAGAGACCTATGGAAGAAGATTGCTGAACTAAGGTTCAAAGTGGCATTAGAAGTGGTACACCAAAGAGCACATACAACAGAAGGGGCGCACTGGCGAGGAAACGCAGAGGTTGACCGTTACGTGCAGCTCCGCAGAATCATTGTGGTCGGCAGCGTGAAGTGGGAAAAGACACCTAAGGGAAAGGTGGTCCCACCTGAGAGCGTGGAGGAGGCAGTACAGGCTATGCATGAAAACGTGGGCCATGCAGGTGTGCTACCCACGTGCAAAGAATTGGAGAAACTGCAACTTTGGATCCCAGAACGCCAGATCCGTGAGGTCCTCAAAAGCTGTGACGTATGTGGTCAGTACAACGCAGGCCGGAGAGGGCAGCGGGTTGCAGGACAGACTATCAAAAGCACCATCCCATGGGGATCTGTCTGCGTGGCCAGACCAATGGGGGTGAATGGCAAAAAGGGAGAAAAATACCTTTTGGTACTCGGTAGACTCGATGTCAGGGTACGTAGTAGTGAAGGCTGTACGAAAGGCCAATGGAAGCAGCGTCGTGGGCATGTTGGACCAAACCTGTGGTATTCTGGGGGTGCCCAAAGAACTGAGAACAGACAATGGGTCACACTTCCGTAACGCACAGGTGGACACCTGGTGCCAGCAGAAGGCTGTGATAAGGGTTTACTCTCCTCCCTATACACCACAAGCCAATAGAGTGGTGGAGAGGACAATAGGCCTCGTCAAAGGCTGGATAGCCAACAACGCCAACCTAAAGGAGTGGAGCACGAAGGCCCTAGAATTGGGTGAGGCTGACAGACCCTCCCCAGCCGAAAGGCTGAAGCAACACCCTTTCCGGTCAGAGGAGGTAGGATCTGGTTTATCTGCTAGGGTGCCCCACCCTAAGCCGAAGGTACCATTTAAGGTGGGACAGAGGGTCTGGATAAGAGCAAAATACCACCCAACAGACACTGCAGTAAAAACCAAGTACGAGAAATCAAATATAGTGGAAATATACTCGATAGTAACACAGTGCTGTTACAGAAGTCCCGAATTATCCAGATGAAACCCTCGACGTGGAGATCCTGGTGAGGTTCGTGACAGTACCATTTGTGGGCATGTACTCCATGGGGGTGGAGATAGCAGAGGTGGGGATAGAAGCACCAAAAGGAGCCACCGAAGGAGACTGCCCCACCGAGGGGTACTAAATCACAACCAAAAAGCCGACTGGGGAGATTCTTCAGCCGAAAAAAGTAAGATGGCGTCGCCGCCAGGTCTGGTTCATGGTGTAATCAATCAGATGAAGAAAAAAAGAAGCCAAAAACAAAGCCAAAACTAAAATCAAGATCTAAAAGGTGCCTATGACAAATGGAATGACCTACGGACAGAATGGTTTCGAATCCCCCAAAGAGAATTTGATCCGAGGAAGCCCCTCATCCATCGAGCGAGAACCATTGTTCCCGGTGGTTGTCTCAAACATACAAGAAGCGCAATGGAGGAATTGATGAGTAGCAATCATGAAAACACCCCAAGCTATTATTGCAGTCAATGGACTGAGGAGCGGAGTCCGATAATTGCAGAGGCTAGTAGTATTGAGAGACATCCCCGGGACGCCACCTCATTTCATCCCCTCCTAAAAAACGCCCGGGGATATCCCCATGAGTGCAAACTGCCAGGACCCTGGGGAAGGTCATATGGGACCGTTCCCGGTTGTCCTGAATGTACTCAACTGAGTGGTAGTCCACGGGACAACAGGTGGGTGGACACGCCTGAGGGTGCAATGGGGGCACAACTACGTTGACCCGCGCCAGGGGGAATTAATAGAAATCACGCTTGGAGGGCGCCTGCTCTGGACCAGTAGCCCTTATATGCAGAAGTGGCTATCCAAGGACCTCCAACGGAATCTGATCGAGGCTTACGAAAACAGTCATGAACGCCCCTAGGTGCGGGTAACCACCGACTGTTTTGAAATCCGACAAAGCTGGAGGGCGCTTGTGACACCAGATAAAGATCTGGACCCCCAACCAATAATGGTATATTGAAAAACGATATATATAATATTGATATATTGAAAAACGACCCGGAATTCCTCAGACCATGGGTGACGGCCTTACCGAAAGCCCAGAGGAACGGAGATCGATGTTACCTAGTGGAGGTGTCCCATCAGGGAATGCCTTTGATAACTATGAAGGCACAAATGGTTGATCGATATCCTTGGGATGACAAATGGCAAAACCAATGCTTTGAACGACCTAAAGGCACACTCAGAACAGGCCTTCAGTCACGCGGCAAGTCATCCGGCACAGCAAACTGGGGTGAGCACTTGAGGAAGGATCTACAAAAGGGGGCTGAGCTCAAGTGGCACCACGACAAAGTCCAGGCAATAAGAGGTGGGCCAAAGTTAGATTGGAAATGCATATGTGGAAGGCCAAGATTCCCTAATTTGCATGGCGAGTAATAATACAGAAATATAATAAAGATATAAGATGAACCACGACCAGACCAACAAGCAGAGACGACCTAAGGACCGAAACAACGACAATGAGATGCTATATGATAGGAAACTGTGTAATAGTTGCGGCGGGACTGGTAGCAGTCTTAGCCATTCTTTATTTCTGTGGGGATATACCATGGGAAGAAACACATGTTAGAATATACCATACCAGTACAAAGAGGTTCAACCAAACATGCTGGCTGGCTGAGCAAAGGATAATAACCCTTCCCGGATAGAGATCGGGCCAGCAACCGGGAGGAGAGAACAGCACCATTCCAGCACTAAAGATACTGTTGCAGAGATGGAATGGGACAGGAGATGAAGGCGATCGTATCCATGTGTGGGTAGAAAGCAATTCCACTACCCTGGATGAGGGAAACAGCGAAACCTTAGCCAGCTGGGCAGCAATACTGGCGAATGAAACGACCGGGCAAGATGCCTTGGATCCAGTGAGAGCCAGTGGGTGAAAATCTAATGATGTTCTTTTTACAACTGACCAACAGTGTGTGTGAGAGTGTATGAAAGTGTGTGTGTATGGTACCTTAGAAAGTGAAATAAATCAATCTGAGCTTAGACATGGGATTCTACAAGTCAAAAATTACTTTCACACAGCATATACTGTGTAAACACAATAAAAATGTTTTAGTTTTCCACCTAAAACTAACTGCTTTAAATCCTAGAATGCAGAAACAGCTCAGCACACTGAGCTCAGCACACATATTGTATCGTTACAAAAACTCTTGAACTATTTAAAAAAAAAAAAGTTTTACTCCCTCCCCTTCAAGGTTGATACCGTCGTACTTGAGTGACGGCACAAGATGGCGCGCAGCCCTTCTTTTCTTTCGGATGGTCTATTCTATCTTATCTATTTTATCTTTGTCTCCTAAAGTCAGTTTCCACTGTGTCTCTTACAGCTTTTATCCCAATTGGCCAACAGTTGTCTCTTCTATCTGGTGTTCTTATTTTGACTAATGTTTTAACACATCAAATATTTCCTCTAAGAGAAAACATAGGCTTCATGCCAATACCGTATAACTCCTGAATCTATATTGTTGTTATTTTGTACTTTGGGAGGCACACAGAAATTGTGCACGTTAACGCATTATCTAAAACCCTTTGTGTACCCTTTGTTCTTCTGTATATAAGTCTACAATCTTTCTGTTAGGATAAGTAATGAGAACAAACGTCTTATCTATGTTCTGACTGTCTTTCTCAACACCCGGCAAACAGTTTTATACAGGATTTCTGTCTCCCTATTCAGCCTTCTGTTGCTTTACTCCCACACATAACACAACTATATTTCACTCTTTCAACACAACACAGCGATTCACAACACATATCGTAAGTAACATTACACACTTCTGCCCAGCAATTCAACAATATATCCGATTCACTTCCTTGACACGAATACAGAGTTTATTCGCTGAGCTTCAATCTATATAATCAGCTTCCTGTCAATTCACTTCCTCGACATGACAGTTTATACAGCTCTGGAAAGAATTAAGAGACCACTCCAATTTTTTCTTAAATCAGCATCTCTACATTCCATTCCAGTGTCTGTTGAATTCCAATACAGGCACACCTCATTCTACTTAATGAGGTACTGATTAGATGATCACCTGAACCAAATCTTATTTAATGAGGAAAAGTATAAAAACCACTGCTGTGGTCATTACTATCCTCTTGCAATAGGACCAGCCGAATGGCAAAAACAGTGCTAGCAAAAGTAATTGGAATAAAAAAATAACTATTGACCAAGCCAAAAGAGTTGAAAAGAAAAGTTCTGAGTGAGGAAAAGAAGGGTTCAATTCTGGCTTTACTGGCAGAGGGATACAGTGAGCGTCAGGTTGCTTCCATCCTTAAAATTTCAAAGACGGCGGTTCATAAGAACAAGATCAAGCAGCAGACATTAGGGACAACAAAGCTACAGACCGGCAGAGGGCGAAAACGACTCTCCACTCACCGGGATGACCGCCAACTCATTCGAATGTCACTCAACAACCGTAGGATGACATCAAGTGACCTACAAAAAGAATGGCAAACGGCAGCTGGGGTGAAGTGCACGGCGAGGACGGTTCGAAACAGGCTCCTAGGGGCAGGGCTGAAGTCGTGCAAAGCTAGAAAAAAAAACCTTCATCAACGAGAAGCAAAGAAGAGCCAGGCTGAGGTTTGCAAAAGACCATAAGGATTGGACCGTAGAGGACTGGAGTCAGGTCATCTTCTCTGATGAGTGCAATTTTCAGCTTTGCCCAACACCTGGTCATCTAATGGTTAGACGGAGACCTGGAGAGGCCTACAAGCCACAGTGTCTCGCACCTACTGTGAAATTTGGTGGAGGATCGGTGATGATTTGGGGGTGCTTCAGCAAGGCTGGAATCGGGCAGATTTGTCTTTGTGAAGGACGCATGAATCAAGCCACACACAAAGTTGTCCTGGAAGAAAACTTGCTTCCTTCTGCTCTGACAATGTTCCCCAACTCTGAGGATTGTTTTTTCCAGCAGGACAATGCCCCATGCCACAGCCAGGTCAATCAAGGTGTGGATGGAGGACCACCAGATCAAGACCCTGTCATGGCCAGCCCAATCTCTGGACCTGAACCCCATTGAAAACCTCTGGAACGTGATCAAGAGGAAGATGGATGGTCACAAGCCATCAAACAAAGCCGAGCTTCTTGAATTTTTGCGCCAGGAGTGGCATAAAGTCACCCAACAGCAAATGTTCATTTTACTCAAACACATACCTATAAATAGTAAAACCAGAGAAACTGATAATTTTGCAGTGGTCTCTTAATTTTTTCCAGAGCTGTATACACTCACCGGCCACTTTATTAGGTACACCTTGCTAGTACCGGGTTGGACCCCCTTTTGCCTTCAGAACTGCCTTAATTCTTTGTGACAGATTCAACAAGGTGCTGGAAACATTCCTCAGAGACTTTGGTCCATATTGACATGATAGCATCACGCAGTTGCTGCAGATTTGTCGGCAGCACATCCATGCTCTATTGGATTGAGATCTGGCGACTGTGGAGGCCATTGGAGTACAGCGAACTCATTGTCATGTTCAAGAAACCAGTCTGAGATAATGTGAGCTTTGTGACATGGCGTGTTATCCTGCTGGAAGTAGCCATCAGAAGATGGGTACACTGTGGTCATAAAGGGATGGACATGGTCAGCAACAATACTCAGGTAGGCTGTGGCGTTTAAATGATGCTCAATTGGTACCAAGGGGCCCAAAGTGTGCCAAGAAAATATCCCCCACACCATTACACCACCACCAACCTTTGAGTTACTGTTGCCTTTCCATCATCTCGAACCAGTCTGGCCATTCTCCTCTGACCTCTGGCATCAACAAGGCATTTTCGCCCACAGAACTGCCACTCACTGGATATTTTCTCTTTTTCTGACCATTCTCTGTAAACCCTAGAGATGGTTGTGAGTGAAAATCCCAGTAGATCAGCAGTTTCTGAAATACTCAGACCAGCCCGTCTGGCACAAACAACCATGCCACGTTCAAAGTCACTTAAATCACCTTTCTTCCCCATTCTGATGCTCGGTTTGAACTTCAGCAGGTCATCTTGACCATGTCTACATGCCTAAATGCATTGAGTTGCTTCCATGTGATTGGCTGATTAGATATTTGCGTTAACAAGCAGTTGAACTGGTGTACCTAATAAAGTGGCCAGTGAGTGTATTCTCTCTTGCTTATCCGTTCAGACCCATATTGATCAATTTCAACACAGCGGTATCTATAAGCACAGTCTACTTGTTCAGACCTGTATTGACTTACAATACAGCGGAAACTATAGGCGCCTGCTTACCCGTGCAGACCCATATTGATTGACAACACAGCGATATCTATAAGCTTTTGCTTGTCCGTCCAGTCCAGAATTGATCACCTGTCAATTCTGCATTATCCACAGGTCTTGTACATGTGACCCTATTCTCATTCAGGGCTTTAACTTATTTACAGTTATTTACAGTTAGTGCATGCACATTTTTTCTGAAATCCCCAACAGCTGTAGTTCAAATCCTAGATTTGGTTTCTTTATTGGTAAGACGCGTGCCAGTGTCCTACCGTCGAGTCCAGAGGCCTAAAGCGAATTACACAAATTTTCTGTACTAAAGCAGGAATTCTGCTTACCTCAGTTCTGGCCAGTATTTGTGAAGTTCGCTCTTAGTCAGTCCTTCCTCGACGAAAGTTCACTGATGCCTTTTCTCCCAATCCTGTTCGTGACGCCAATTATGTGGTGGAATTCCAAGTTAAAATACTTTGAAAATAAAATGCCAAAGACTAGAGCTGATGGTTTATCCAGAGACTTTTATTCACCAGTAATAAAAACCGTTCACATTTGCAAAGGCGACCCCGTTGTTCTTTCAATCCGCCATTTTATACTTTCAAATTTAGGTTACCTCCCTCATATGCAAATCATTTATCATCACCAATATCATTCGGCTCCTATACGTCGTCACAGCCTCGTTTCCCCTCCCATTTCTAAAGACAGTTCTCGCGTTACTTCATATTGGTGATGAGCTCATTGTGTTTATTACTGTGATTGACCTTATCTTCACCTACCAATCGCAGTGTTTATTAGGGTTTTAATAAATCTTCACTCCCTCTCTCCCTTATCCTGTTTTTCTTACGGAATAAGTGTATCTGGTTTCCATAATCTGCTCTCAGCTTCTTTGTCTTGTCCACTTGGAATGTTCACAACTGGTTAAATGTACATCTCCCTTCACTCTTTATTTACCATATCCTGCTTTCTCACGACCTGGTCCTCTGCTTTCTTCAAACTTTGCTCCCTCCTTGTAACCTTTAAGAACCTCTTCACTACTCTCCCCTCACAAATCAACCACTGGCCATCCTGGTCTTAATCCTCTCTCTACCTTTCCTTTGTGGAATTAGGAATCTTTATTTTCTAGAAATTTACCATAACACGCTGAGAATGGCCTTGAATTTCCTGTACATTGCAAGGAGCTAATGTCTGACACAGCAAGTGATTCTGGGGTTTATATTATTATTAGGGAGAATGTTGAACTTCGTACTGCACTCAGTGGTTATATTCTCTTGTGCTGGCACTGGTGACTTTGTCTATCTTCCTAGCTGTTTACAGTGACAAACTTAGTGGGGCAACATGAGCCGATTTATGGTGTTATTTTGGCAACATCACGTAATCAGCTCTACTGCTTGTCATCTAAAATTAATAGTTTTAGGTTAGAATTATCCAGGGGTGATTATTGGGAGGAGCCCTCTGGCTCCTCCTATCTCTCTGTTAATGTTAATCTTTTTTCATGGTCATGTTCAATGCAAGATATCGATCTGACATGAGTAGTAAATAGGTGGTAGTTTCTTTCACATCAAAGGCTTTTAATTTGATGGATGACCTAAAGGTCACTAAAGATCGCCAGGTCAATAGGTCAACATCTGCATAGCAGTTCTGCCCAAGGGAGGGCTGACACAGCAGGCTGCTGCCTCAGCACAATCAGTAGGTGTGTGTGTGTGTGTGTGAGGACTGCCACATGTTCTCCTTAATGGGTGATTGTAGAAAGGGGTTGATGTGTTTATGCCGAGTGTTAACTTTTTAATGAGTAAGACACCCACAACTTCTCACAGCTGTCACAAAGGCACAGCAAACCCCCTGGGGCCATTCAATTACCACATAAGCCTAAACCATACACAGAGCAATCTGTTCCAAGGGGTGTGTCTTCATTATGTGGGTGTTAACTTTTTTGGGGGGGGTTAGAAATAGGGCTGTCAGAGCAAGTCTTATATGAGTCTCATACCAGTATGATAAGATCACACGGCCTAGAACCTATAATGGAAGAGTGCACGAAATGGCACAAAAAGAGCGTTGAAATGTCCACCTCTGTGGTATCATGAGTCATTTTCCGCTACCTCGTGAAAGGCTAACTTCGTCAGACTATTATACACAGCATAATGTCATCAGGGTAACTCTAAGCCTAGCGCTCGGGAAATAAGTGACTTTAAAGAATCCCGCAATATCGTTGCTGTACGGGCCACCGGTAAACTAGCCGTAGCTTTGGGTCTGGTTCCGGGCGTTTACACTACTGCCGCGCATTGATCATTTTCTTCGTTTACAGGCAAAAAAAATGTTGTCACCTTTTTGGGCCATCACGTTTGCACCCCTGGATAACGTTGATTTAAAGCTACGACTGATTCCTCATAAACCCTTGTTTACCCTGCTGACCGCAACACGCTTATTATAGGTTGCAAATTACCAAAGCCAGCCTCTTTGTCAAAAAAAGTGGAGATTGCTTCGCATGTTAAACTTGCTCAATCTCAGGCCTTGCTTCATTCCCCCGTACATTATTATATGTAAATGTAAATATATAGAACGTACACATTTCAAGGTATTTTCACTCGCCGCCGGACTTACAACGAGTAATCACGAGCATATATTCATCGGACAGACGCCTAGACTGATCTACGTAGCCTTCACAGAAAACACTGCATTTTCTGGAAGTTACGACACCAATCCCTTTCGCTTCAAACACCACAATCTGTCCTACATTACGCAGAGCGTGGACGGAGTGCAGGTGCCTTGCAAGCCTCACATACCCGATTTTGAACATGGCAGCTTTATAAGAGAATATTACGCTCTGGTGGAATCCACAAGTAGACACGACAGAGACCAACCACTGTCCATAACGCGTGATGATTTCGCCCGTGGCGATAGGATTTTTGCATTTAATTTAGAGCCGGATGATAACACGGCAGGGTGTGTTTCTGTACGGAAAAACGCCGACGTGCGATTGGAATGTCATTTCACAGCGCCTTTGGCCAGAACCATCAATGTACTCATTTACAGCGTTTTCGACAGCCTGATGTCGATAAACAACCGCCGGAAGATTTTGACAGATTTCTAAAAAAAACAAAAGAATGGACACTCTACAGCTCCAGCAAGTCATGGTCGCCCCGACAATTACTTTAGGGGAATGTACGCGTGCAATCAATTACCCACGATTGAAATTATGAATTTACTGGCTTGTTTCATAGTCAACACAGATCAGGCGCGTCTACCAGGGCAGCACTGGGTGGCGATAGAATTGCATAATGAGGATGTTTTTTTTTTTTATTATTTGTTTGGTAATGGTCCCGCTGCACCATTTTATCCCCAAAAAATTATACATTTCATAAGAAAAAATACACAAAGAAATGAAACTCTGCTGTACAACACTAGTGCGGTTCAGAATGATGATTCTGAGACTCGTGGGATGCATTGCATGTTTGTACTAAAACATCGCCAGGCTGCCCGCAGCTATCGGGATATCTTTCAACATTGTTACCCCCCAACGGATTTAACAAAGAATGAGGATATGGTGAATTTGTGAAAGCTGTAATTGTGAAAAAAAAAAATGGCTAAAAGATCTGCATCTAAAAACGGTCTTCAAACATGTATTTCGTGTTGTGAATTTAATAAAAGATGGAAACGTTACATCATTTTGTTTTGGTTTTTATTCAATACACAATAATCAATACAGCGTTCAATAATCAAGTGTCAATAATCCCCATAAATCATTCATTAATGAAAACAATACAAGCAAAAACATAATGAAAACAATATAAAGAAAAATCAATAAGTCATCCACTGTAATTTTGGAGCTAGACGTGTAGTTGTTGTACGGGCTGTTATGTTTACGAATGAAAGAGCATTGAGTTGTCGGCGTGTAAAAGCCCTCGTTTTCTTCCCCGGTTACGAAATCGTATCCGTCCACATCGGACACAGACTTTGCGCTCTTAGGCATCTCCTTGTACTTTAACAATTCCTTTTGGTGGCTTCTTTTAGGCATGATAAATGCCGGTGCGTTCAATGATGTGGGATGAAATTATAACCTGTAGCTGCTCTTAACAAATCATAAACGTTACTCCCTGCTATAACTTTTTGTTTATAAATCAACTCCCCTTTAGAGTTCCAAAGGACTAACTCACTGTCTGAGCATTTTTCCTATTTCTGACAGGCAAATCGTGAATGATTTGTTCTGTGAAAGGCCCCTGTCGGGGCGTTTGATCCTCCGGCTCTCGAGCTGTTTGAGGAACCCCGGAGTCTAGGTTGATTTTGGGGGGCGGTTGTTGTGTAGGCAGGGTATTTTGACCTTGTCTAACCACCGTTAAATATTTCTGTAAGGCGCTGGTGTACAGTGCGAGTTTTTTGGGTGGGTCGATATTTTTGATTAGAAAGAATGTCTCTAATCTCAGCGTCTAAAGAGTTTTCGGTATTTCGGTATTCGAAAGTCAAGTTCCCCAAAGTAGAGTGTGTGGGAATCTGGCTCCCCGGGGGTTGTTGGGCTCGATGTAATGATCCCCCCACCGGTCATACGTTCGGCCGGTACGAGAATTATCTTTTGAGTAGCTTGCATTTCTGCTATCTTTTACCTGTGAAAAGACTGGTGAGAAAAGGTAGGACCCCATATAGTAGTAGTAGGAAGAAACCTCCATCGCTCTGAATCAAAAAGGCTTTCTTACGTTTGAGAGAAACCTTTCTATCGAACAAAAGCCTTAGTCCTTATTTTGGCTTTCTTTAAACGGTCATGTTGACGCGTGCTCAGCGGTATAACTCCTTTCAATATGTTGAGGCATATTTCAAAGAGGGATAGTAGCAAATCCTTAGGTGCAGCCTGTAAAATGAGTTTCTGTTTTCTACAATCGCCTTTCAATAATAATTTCAGGAGCGGGATATTACGTTTAAGGCAGTTGGACATGGTGTCCCGTAGCTGCGACAGAGAGGCTGTCACTAGGCGTGCGACGAATCTGATGTTGTGGGTCTCAGATCAATAAAGAGATACCCATAGGAGTCTTTATGAGCGTCTGCCAAGCTCTCGTCAAAATAGGCTGACTGCTTAGGAAATAACTATCTAGCCAACAATGCCAACTGCTGTCTCTCCCTAGGTGACTTGAAACTAACCATGTAATTACAATTTAGACTAATTGTACGGGATTTTGGTCCCTGGAAAAAAAATATTTTCAACCAGATAGAGAATACTTAACTGTTTGTGGTGTTTATAAACAGTAAATGTTACGGTTCCCCCTCCTAACCAGCCCTCTGGCACCACCTTGAGGCCCCGGCGATCATCGCTGGAGCATCCATCTCCCAGTCGACAGCACACCTGTTCCCTGTCCCCACTTAGCACACCTGTGAATCATCTGCAATCACCGCCCTATAAGAACCCTGCCCGATCTTCACTCCAGTGCCAGATCGTACTGTGTCCCACGAACCCTTGTCTTCCTCGGATTCCCCCTCGTCTACCTTCCACGGACCTATCCCATTCCTGTCTGACTACCCGCCTGCCTGCAGACTACCCGCCTGCCTGCTCGTCTGACTACCTGCCTGCCCGCCGAACCCTGGACCGACCTTGGACTACTCTCATTTGGATTATCCTTCTCTCCCCTACCCCCTACCCTTTTCCCTTTTATTATTAAATACGCCTTCGGGCTCTAGCCTCTCTGTGTGCCGTCGTTTGATTCCTCAGACCTTCTGTGTAACAGTAAAGGCCTTTAAAGCTTCGCTACTGTGTGACACCTCGCTCAGTAAATCGTCTAACATCACTAAATGATTCTGATTAGAAGGAAAGACAATTTAGTCTGAAAAACTCTCCGGTAACCCCTCGCTAAAACTTATGGTTTTAAAAGAATGTGCTATTTCTGCATAACCACGTTGCCAAACCGAATAATATCAATGAATTTTATCAGGCGGTTTGGAAGTTTAATTAACTTCAAAACCAAAAAGTCTTTCCCGACTGGCTGGGCCCACACACCATGGCCGAGAAAGGCACCTGCATGCGAGCTACGTCTGCTGTTTCACACGCTCTGTACTCAACATCCGTCAAAATATCCCTACGGTAGTGTGGAGAAGCTAGACTCCTTCTGGATCACTCGTTTATCGTACACTATTCTAAATTTCTTGTCTAGCTGACGGTTTTCTAGCACGCAACGTTTTTTAATGCCATGTAAATGTTGGATTTGACACAACTCTCATCGGCATCTTTGAAACAGGGCATTTGTGATTTTGTACATCTGTGTAAGCACATGCCGGGCAGTATTTTATTTTTGCGCAGTGACCAAACTCTTTGTGGAGAATGAGACATGCGTTAGAACGACATATACGCAGACAGTCTGCACACTGAATGGTGTGGGATCTAATAGCAGCGTGTAGAATGTTTTCTCACTGGGGTCTGAGTGTGTTTGAAAGGTTTGGAAAGTCCTTGCGTTTTCTGCTCTATAAAAGACTACAATTTTAATATTCAAAAGATCTTCAAATAAATGAACCTCATCGAACGATACACCCTCTCTAGACCTCGGATCTATCCCTAGGCTCGTAACCATGTCTACATGGATGCAGCGGCCGCGCCACTCGGTCACGGCTTTTCACTGTCCTGGCGCCCCGCTGGTGGAATGAGCTTCCCACTACTGTCAGGACTGCAGAGTCACTCCCGATCTTCCGCCGTAGATTGAAAACCCATCTCTTCAGGCTACATTTTAACAGTCCCTCCTGAAGACCTCTTCACCCCCTGTACAAGTTCTCTCCTGTTAATAAAAAAAAAAAAAAAAAAAAAGAGGCTTCTGGCATTACGACTGCCAATGGCCCCTGGTGTGAACATTGATTACTTTGGCTTATGATGACTGTTGGATAGATGATTCACTTACTTAAACAAATGTATTTGTTGTAAGTCGCTTTGAATAAAGGCGTCTGCTAAATGCCATAAATGTAAATGTAATGTAAATGTAAACATTGTGCGTGTGACAACTCCCTGTTCATCAGCCCCGCTAGAACCGTGGGCAGACAGAGGAATGGAGAAACCGTGGAGTCTGGCATGCGGATTAAATGTGCCTTTCTAGATATAATTTCAGACTCTAAAAAGGAATTTAATTGTCTTTCGCCGACCTCCTCCTACGGGCTACAATCAGAGTTACAATCTGAACGGTCACAGTAAGTGATCTGTCATTCAGCACACGCGTCTGACTTCGTAAAAAGTGGGCAACACAGGTCGAAAATTATCGGGTTCAATTGATCGGCACGTAATTGGAATGTGATGGGGGTGAACATTTCAGATGAATTCAGAGCAATTTGAATAAAATCACAATTTCGTGCTACTTCCCTTACTCTAGCCAAGAGCCTGTCCACTCGCTCCGCAATCATTCTATTCACATGTAGTATGTCAATATCGATACCCCTTGCCATGTCAGACAAATCCAGCTGTTGGTGAAATTCTATGTGGTTAAATGCGGGCCTCTCTCTGACTGTGAGAGATTCAACGTTCTCGGATTGTGACGGGTGACCTTCCGGTCTGCTAAAGGCCATAAATGTAAATGTAAAAATTAAGTAGAATGTCCAAACCGTCAAAATCTATCCATTCGCTGCTTCGATCCATTTTCGCGAGGATGACTTGTTCCCCCTCTTTTTCCACAAAAACAAAACAGAACAATCTATTAAGAATCGTTGTTTAATCGTTGATTGAAAAAAAAGAAAAAGAACGAAATGTAACTCACCTCAGGGATTTGTTTTAGGGTAGATACAATTAGCTTTGTTGATGGGTACACTGCAAAAAAGGGGTGTCTGAAAACTAGATAAAAACACTAAATTTGAGGTAAAATGTACTCAAAACAAGTGAAATTATCTGTCCATGCAGCAAGATAATTTCACTTGACAAGATTTCTTGAATTAAGATAATTAAATCTAGAAACAAGCATGTCTAAAGAGGTATTTGGAAGGCTTAACATACGCTGAAAATGCTGGTTTTAAGATCAGATTACTTATAATTGTACTTTATACAGCCCCAAATTAAGTGAAATATACTAAATATAAGCATAAAATGCTGGTTGTAAAATGAGATTACTTAAATTTAAACTTTTTAAAGCCTCAAAATAAATGAATTATACTAAATATAAGCATAGAATGCCGGTTTTAAGTCTAGATTACTTAAAATTAAACTTTTTACAGCCTCAGAATAAGTTAAATATACTAAATATAAGCATAAAATGCTGTTTTTAAGACTAGATTACTTAAAATTTAACTTTTTACAGCCTCAAAATAAGTGAAATATACTAAATATAAGCAATTACATATTTTGGTTTCTTACTTTTAGCAAATTAAGCTTAAGATTAGTAAAATAAATGTATTCAATTTAGAAAAAAATACTCGGTATTAGTGAAGAATGACTAAGCGCTGTCTTAATGCAAGCTGGTTTATCTTGAAACAAGGCTTACTGCATCTTTAAACCTTAAAATCTAAAGCCTGTCCTTATTTTTAGAATAATGGTGCAGAAATAACAACCAGAATTGCTTATAAGACAACATTTATTTAACATCAGCAAGTCAAGGTTGCTATAGACATTTGAATACTTTTCCATAAAAATTAAAAGCAAAAGAGAAAAAAAAACAAAAAAAACTCAGCCCTCTCAATTATGGATTTTTCCATTGACTATCATTTTAAATACAGGCCTCAATGAGGTAATAACTCTAAGGATTGATTATTGTTATTAGTGATACTGTATAAACTTGTGCAACACAAAAAACTATTGTAGGCACAGCTAACAATAATATGACATACAGGCCTCAATGAGGTAATAACTCAGCGACACTGTATAAGCTTGTGCAACACAAAACTATTGTAGGCACAGCTAACAATAAGAACTGACATGACAAAATACTCAGCTACTTCTCAATGAAAGATTTCCAATCAGCCATTGCTTTTTTGTAAGCACTAGTGGCATCTTGATCGTGGATTGTGTCACCAATTACCTCTGTTTGAATAACGGACAGGAGCGTTGCAACACATTTCGGATATCTTAAGTGCAAAGTGTAGTAGTATGCCATTAACACCAACATCCCGTCTGAGAAATCTTCCTGAGGGAGGGTGGTCACAGGTACATTACCCACAGCCACGATGGTGGTTGATCCATCAGAAAGCAGAACTGGGGAGGAGAGAGGACGCTTCTCCAGGTACAGGGTAGGGTCTTCGCCTGACTGGAACAGAATAAAAAGAGTGAGAAGACATAAACATGTATTGAAAGTCAGGTATATATATAATATAATATATATAATATATATATCAGGTATATATATAATAGTTCAATATAAAAATCATTTTTAGATTAAATGATCAGGTTGCAACCAATGACAAGCACTCTTAAAATAGTCATTATTAAAAACACTGATGAAAAATATTGATTTATTATCACACTGGAAGAAATAATCATGAATTACTTCAAAATGGGACAGGGGGGGACATGTGTTAAAAAAACATTTGTTTGACAGATCAAGGTGTAGGAATTTAGGACGGATTAAAAATTGATACAAGCTGATGCAAGGTGGTATATTTTTAATATTTCTCGGATGAATGAATGGATTAATTAATCAAAGGTTTTGAAACATTTCTTGGTATTCCTTTATGTGAACACCATTTGAGGGACACTAGAGGCACTTATGTCTTCCCCTTTTTGCAAAAAGTAGGGTCATATCTGTGATTGTGAACTTAGGGTGTATTGTTATGTGAACATGCACAACAATGTGAGAAAATAAGAGGACAGCAAGGAATCAAGACAAAAATGTTCTTACCTTCAGGACATGAAGAAGTGCCTCACAGCTATTCCCAAGCTTCTTTGGTGGTGAAGTTGGTGAGGGGAAAAGGGATGGGAGTGCATTGAAGAGGGCAAGCGTGAACTCCACTAAAGAATAGAAAGATTGGTCTGAATGGTCTGAATATGGTATAAATCACAATACATTTGCATATGGAACAGCAACTTACCTCCACGGACATCCAATGGAAAAGGGGGTTTCAGGGCTTTCTTCCACACACCATAGAACTGCACCTTGGCACAAAAGTCTGCCCATCTTCCTTTCACTTCCTCGATGTATCTGCTGTTGGTGCCACCTACTATGCGCCGCAGCTCATCTATTGCCTAAGACAGCATTGTGCACAGTTATTCAACCATTGGACATTTAGAACACAGATGGATAGACAGTAATTCAAGTGCAAGTAGTGAAAAAAACAAAAAACATACATTTCGAACATCTCTAAAGCATGGATATGCCTCAAAGATTTTTGCAGGTCGGTCTTCTTCCCTTGTAAGATCTGCATCAATGAAAGCCCGTCTGGCCTTAAACTCAAGGTCTAAAACTTGAGCAACATCGCTTTGATTGGGTTTTGCATTTGGCTTATTGTACATGTTGCTCAAGGTTTTGTAGTGCCTAGCCTGCATCTTCAGACTGTCCTGGCCGACTGAAATGGCAAAAAACAGAGCAGACATTTCAATGTAAAAAACTTTATTGCATTATTATGCAGGTCGGTCTACTTCCCTTGTAACACCCAAATCAATGAACTTAATTGAAATAAGGTAAATACAATCATTTTATGTTGTTTATATGAACAATGAGAGTTGTCTGAAAAAAGTGTTTCCATTAACATCCACAATCTAAGGAAATTTAAATTGAATCTCCAACAGTTTAGACTCTGATTTGCCACTCTGAAAGTCATTATCATGGATAACAGGCTGAGAGGTGTGCTGAGGTGGGCTTACCAACATCATCCTTTGCAGGCGTGGTTGGTGAAGCGATCACAGTCCTGAGTGAGGAGCCTGAGGCTGATGCGGATGGCAGCAACGAGGTTTTGGTCTTTGGCTTCCTTGGCACAGAGGGGGGTCGTTGTGCTGGGGATGCTTTTTTGGGAAATAATGAAAAAAATCTCAACACAATTAAAAGCATGATAACAAGCAAAACAGGCAGATAAACACAGTGCATGCCTAGCCATGAACTCTGGCTCAACAAATACGGACAACTATAGTTTCATTACATGATTAGTATCATTACATGATTAGTATCATTACATGATTAGACATTTTTTAGACAAAAAACAAGTTGTATGACAGCACCTCTTCATTTTTTGCCCACAATTTGCACACCTGCACTGGAGTTGTCCTCGCTGAGGTCATCATTGCTCTCAAGAAGTACGGTATTATCACTCGAGTTGCTTGTGTCTGTCCAATCCGTCTCCATGTCTTGGTTGTCTGCACTGAAGAGAGCTGTCTTTGCCACTCCTCTTTGTGGTACAGAGCCTTGCCTCTTCCGTGGGGATCTCATATTTTGGAGTCGCTTGTACATTTTGGTGTAGATGGTCAGCTGTGGTAAAAGAATGTTAGATACGTTGTTTGTCTTGTTGCTGACCTGCCCACAGTTTTGGTTTAGATAAAAAATAATACTTACATATGGCATGTTTGGATCATCATCCCGTAACATTGGGTAATAGTCTATAATCTTCTGTGACATGGCTCTCATTTCCAATTTTGACGGGTATCTGACTTCTTTCCCCATGGGACTAGCACGCAGGATAGCAACCATACTGGTTATTGTGTTCCTTACAAGTCTGCAACATAGCTCCTTGGACATTTTGTAATTTTTTTCCTTTCCATTGCAGAGCAGTGCAAAGTATTGACTACGCACCATGTCTATCTCTGAATCTGTGTACACCACATACTCTGGAGGGTCTGGCATTTTCATTTTTTTCTCAGCAGATATGGGGGTTGAGGTTTGAGGCTGGCATGGTGGCATGGCACAATTGTTGGCATCTTGGTCCGTGGTATTTTCACACTATTAGGATTGTGTAGAATGAAAACAAAATGCATTAGAACCATTAAAATTCATACTTTACTCATTTTTACTCATTCCAATTTGTGTTTACATTTTCACTGATGAAATTCCAAAGTTTCTTTCTTTTGAGGAAATTCTCTGGGCCAGGAAAAAGATCCCTCAGGTCATCCCGGCTAAGGCCTTTCAAAGCCTCCTCATCAACACTGGCAGCTGTGAGATATATGACAAATATCTATCTTTAGATAAAGCAGTAGCAAGCTACAGAACCAATCAATTTATTTAGTAAGGCTATACACTGCAGCTAGAAGGTAGTGAAGCACCAGAGATTAGATTAACCTGAAATTGTAAAAACACTCCACATATTTTACATTGTCATGTATTGGTTCCCAAGAGTCCAAGCTTTCAAATGAGGTATAATGACTATGCTACATAACAATCTGATGAATGGCGGATGATTTACAATGTTGGGGGGGTTGGGGGAAGGGTAACGTTCCCGCCGGCGGGACACTGCAGACCGCGTGTTTTTAAAATGTGGGATTTCTATTTCACAATCATATATTTTGCTTTAGAATTCTGACTCTTACTTAAAATGTTTCATCCTAAGCATATTTTAAATTCGTTAAGCAAATGAAGGTTGAGGAAAAACCCAGCAAGCAGAAAAATTTGGGATTTCAAATAAGGTATTCAGTTATTAATAAACTAAAGTACACTCTATAAATAGCATCAATACATCAGATATAAACTTCATTCATGACTTACCCTCCAGCACCGATAGAGTGGCATCGTCAAAAGTATCCATCCGAGATTCATCAGCTCCCTGAAGCATTAACAGGCGGTACCGTAGAACTACCTGGGAAAACCCATAGGCAAACAGAGCTCGTTAGCTAGCGGGTAGCGTGTAAAAGTGCACATTAGCTAACAATTAACTAGCTTGCTAAGCATATACCGACATACGGACAAAGCATGTTCTTCTTCTGCTTCTTGGCAGATTTTGTAATACCACCACAACAACCAATATGATTTTGGCAAGTAATATTTACCAATTCTATAAAGTTTACTGACCTTGAGCCGCTGTTCTTGCACTTCTTCAAATGTAACGCACGCAACTCTTTCAGTTACTCAAGTGGAGAACCGCGATCTTGATCTCAATCCACGTCATTGAGGTGGGACCATTGGAGGATATGAACTGAGGATGCGCAGAAATGATCGGATGTAAACATGAACTTGTTAGCAAAATATTAGTAAAACAAAACATTTACCATCATAACATTAATTAAGTCACATTTATAATTAGAGAAATGTATTGTTAAAATAATAACAAATGATTTCATGAGTGCCCTCCTCCCCATCCACCTCAGGGTCATTAGCCCGCGACAACGACGGTGCATCATGGCAGCGTGGAGGTGTATGATATGTTTCGTCTTTGTTGCTTTAAGTCTTAAAGTACTCCTTAGCCACATTAATAAAAGTCACAGTCGCAGCCCGGATTTTTGGGTTTACTGTGGTATTGATGGATGTGAACAGGATTTTAGAGTTTTTAACTCTTTCTTTCGCCACATTAAACGGACGCACCTTCAGTATTTGAGGACTGGATGCCCACCAAGCGGATGGAGTACGACGCCTTCTTCTCGGTCTTTGGGACAGGAAACATTTGGTGTTTCGGTGTTTGCCAGCTGTAGCACTCCTGCAGCGGCCAGCACTGTGGCTGTCCCACCTGATGCCTCTCTACCTGAACCGTCACTGCAGCCTGACGCTGACGGCCGCCTTGAGTCCGTAAGTTTCCACAATTCAATTTATTTTGACCTTTGAGGGCTTATCGTGCCAATTAGGTTGCTCTCTGTGTGATGCTGACTTGTGCTGATGCTGGCTGTGTTAAGTAATTTAATATTGTTGTCCTACATATAACGATATATTTAAATGGTGGCCTCCACACTGCGAGTGTGCGCGTTAATCATGCATGATTTGAGTAGCCTATGCACACTTTTTACTTTCATAGGCCTGCCTATTATTGTCTCCATTGAATGCTAAATTAGATATCGTCATAATACGACGTTATACAAGGTAACACAGGCAACAATACTTGCAATACAATTCGAGAAATTAATTATGTGCTCTTTGCACACAAGAATAAACATAAAAAAAAAACATTGTATTCCTCTTACCTTAGATGATAGAGCTGCTCAGGTCCCAGACCAGTGAAGCGAATGTGGGATTAAAATTAAGTTTTTCCCCTCTCGTGCGTCCTCTCAAAAAATCCATTTCAAATCAATTGCAACTTTGACTGTGTCCATCTACTCACTCTTTAATAAAAAATTACAACTCATTTTATAAAGGAAGAAGCTGTTGCTGTGACATCCAGAACCAGACCTGATATTGCTAGATCTGCAGCGGCATTCGCCATCAGTGTCCGGGAACAGTGCCACTTGTCACAGGTAAATTTATCTTCATGGGCAAATGCTTTAATGGTACTATTAATATCATATTTGTGAATAATTACTTGAGACAATATTTATAAACAATATATAAATAATGATTTATTTCAATATTTTAATGTAAAATATGGGCCTGTGATCAATAATTATATGGGTGAAAAAATAATTTACATTTTAAATATTTTCCCAGAGAACTGTCAACAGTGTCATCTCAGGGGTGCAACAGTACCAAGCTGCTCTCATTGACACGCTAAGGGAGAGAATCAGAAGGGTGTTTGAAGAGAATCCAGACCCAACTGCTCAGCTCCAAGGTGAGGCTTTGGCTACGTTTGATGCGTTCATGGATCCTTTCTCAACCACAGCATATGGACAGAATAAAACCATCCGGGAACTATTCAATCCAGTCAACCCAGAGGAAGTTGTGGTGTCCCAGAAGATTTGTTGGGTGAAGCGTGGTCTTTCAAGGGTCATGGCCTTAAGAGGCAAAAGTTTTTACTATGTACCACTCATTCAAAGTCTTAAGCAGTTACTGACCAATCCCAGAATCTTCACCATGTTAACCACTGTACCACAAAGAAGTGAGGGATTCTTGTATGATTTTACTGATGGAACCCTTTTTACATCCCATCCATTATATTCTCAAAGGCCAAATGCATTGCAAATACTATTGTACACCGATGAAATTGAAATATGTAACCCTTTAGGTCCCCATGCCTCTGCAAATAAATTACTGATGTTTTATTATAGTTTAGGGAATATAGATCCAAAATTTAGGTCGAAGTTGGCTGCAATAAGACTCCTTGCTATTGCCAAGGCAAACGATATTTCTCAGTGGGGTGTTGATGTTATACTAAAAAGAATCCTAAAAGATCTGACACTTCTGTACAATGGTGTTAGGATTGACACCCCAAATGGTGAAATTGAGTTGTTTGGTGCTGTGATAGCCATATGTGGAGACACACTTGCCCAACATGATATTGCTGGATTTAAACAAGGTGTTGGTTTTGCTTATAGCAAATGTAGACATTGTGAATGCTCCTTTGAGGATATGCAAAGTGTTTTTGAGGAGAATAGGTTTGCTGAAAGAACTTTGGAAAAGCACATTAGGCAGTGTGTTGAAATAGATAAGGCAAGCACAGAAACATTGAAAGCATCCCTCAAAACCACTTATGGGATTAACAGAAGAAGCAGACTAGTTGATGTTCCAGCATTTGATCTGATCAAACAAACACCACAGGATATAATGCATGTCATTTTTGAAGGTGTTGCACCAATGGAAATAAAGCTTGTATTAAAAAACCTGATTCTGTCAGGACAGATAGAATTAGATGAGATTAACTCAGCTATTCTAAATTTTCCTTACTCACCTCTAGACATACGAGATAAGCCATGTCCTATTAGTGTCAGTACTTTAGCTGCTAATGACAATAAATTAAAGCAGTCATGTGGACAAATGTTGATACTTTTAAAAATCCTACCTTTTCTTTTGAATGATATGGACAACGAGTATGTCAAATTTATTCTCAAGTTAATTGAGATTGTTCAAATTGTCCTTGCTCCTGTTATTTCTTTAGAAACTGTATTACGGCTCAGACGCATGATTGAGCAACATCTGCATCATTTCAAAGAACTTTTTTCTGAAGCCAATGTAATACCCAAGCAACATTACATGTTACATCTACCAAGCCAAATCATATCTCTTGGTCCATTAATTAGAAGTATGTGTATGCGATTTGAAGCTAAGCACAGTTATTTTAAGCAGTGGGCTTCTAAGTTAAATTTCAAAAATGTCTGTAAATCGCTTGCAAACCATAATCAGTTCCTTGAATGTTGTCAAAATGAAATAGGCATTGAGCATCCAATTTTTGCTAGTGAAAGAGAATCGGGGCCTGTCTCAGCTGTCAAAAATATTGATTATGTTAAGAGAAAAGTCAAAGATTTTCTAGGCGTAGAGGTCATGCAATCTGTTGTCTCAGTGAAATGGTACATCCTCAATGGCAATAAGTACATTAGTGGGAAATCTATGATTATTGTAAATGTAGATGGTGCTTTCCCAGTGTTCGGACTGATAAAAGATATTTTTGTGATTGATTCCTCTTATGTTGCTTTTGAGTACCAGCGTTATGAGACACTGAATTTGAGTCCAGAATTGCTGGCATATGAGGTGGCAGTTCCCAATGTTGCCCAGGCTACAGAATTTGTACATGAACTCATTGACTGTATTTCCTATTTTTCAGTTAGTTTCAAGGAACATATGTTTGTGCCAATAAAATATAGTCTTTGTGATATTATTGCCCACAGAAGTAGACATTAAAATGGAGGAATGATAAGGGATGCATTGATGTATTGGGTGATCAAGTTTGCCTGTTTCCTGTTTTGTGTTTCCTGTGCCTGTTTTGTTAACAAACATTGGTCATCAAAAAAGATAAGATTTCTCTGTGATCGATTCCTCTTATGTTGCTTTTGAGTACCAGTGTTATGAAACACTGAATTTTAGTCCAGAATTGTGTCTTTGTGATCTTATTGCCCACAGACATTAATTTGGAGCAACAATGCATTGGGTGATCAAGTTTGCCTGTTTCCTGTTTTGTGTTTCCTGGGCCTGTTTTGTTAAACAAACATTGATCATTAAACAATTCCATTGACTGTATGGTGAGTTGTGGTGAAGGCTGTATAATTTATCCTGACATTGTCTGAACATACTTGAAGGTAGAGCAATAATAAACTCTGTTTCTTTCAGATGCTTTTTGTGTGACTCTTGAATCAAGCAACTTGAGTTTGTTACTGAATCTTAAAACAAGCTTTATTTTGATGAGAATTTGGGGGAGAGATGTAAAAGATCTTATTTTAACAGTTATTTACCTCATTTTAAGATTTCATGCCTATTTGAGACAAAAAGGATAAGGTTGTGCTTGATTTAAGATTATAGTGTAAAGTTGAACACTTAAAATAAGAAATTCACTCTTAAAACAAGATAAATTATCTAACACTTCTAAATCTAAGTTTTTTTATCTTGATAAGATTCAAATAATTTGCAGTGTAGGTATTGTCTCCCGGGAATTCAGGCTCTATACAGAAGCCCCCAACCAACCCTCTGATAACAGGTTTGGATCCTCAGCCTGAGGGGTCTTACCCTGTCAGATGCTGACTGGTCCTATGTAGGTTGGTGTCGATTAGACTCACTCCGCTCTTAACGGTCTACATCCCATAGTTCCTCCCATATCTTCCTCTACCCACCTCAGCTGCACTGAAAAGTCACCCCAAATAAAACCGTACACAGAAGTGGGTAATCTCTATGATTAACGACCGCTCTAATCTGATATGAGTGCCAGTTGGTGTGGTTGCGGATAAAAGGGTTTATCGGTAAGGATAATTTATCCAAAGGAGGTAATAAGGGGCCAGATATAACCCTTCAGATCCTAAGATGTAATATGCACAGTAGTCTATAATATTTTATGTTACCAGGAGGAGGTAAAAAGGCTTATGATGGATGGAATGACTAAAAAATAAAAAAATAAAAATTATGAATTAAAATTGAGAGAACTGTTCCTTTAAATGCAGGTTACATTTTTTAATGATGGCGTTACAGGCAGAGTGATTAAATGGTAAAATGCTAGTATTCAAAAACGATAAAAATGAGAAAATAATAAAACCTATCAGTCTGTCCCTACTCTGCCTGTGAAATTTAGAGAAGTCTCAGTTTCACTTGGCCCGAGCGTAGCCGGTTCCTCTTTCCGCCATATCTGTTGTTGTACAAACAAAGGTCCGCCAAGGTCCTCCGTTGTGCTTGTGTGACGAGGCCGTCAGTCAGAATTCAATCAGAGTGTGAGCTCCGGACAAGGAGAATCTGCTCGGGTGCTAGAGTATGGAAGCTCCAGTTTCCACTCCGGGGTAGTCTTCAACACACTCAGTCCTGCTCCGGTCCTTCAGGTGTTACGCTCTGCAGCGGGGAATGACCGTTGTACTGCTCCAGGGAGCTCTTTTTATAATCTTGCCATGGGGCTTTTTGTTACCCCCACCCTTTCTTATCTAATTCATTTGGTCAGGCATAGAATTCGATCTAGTTCATTCAGTCAGCACTCTGAGTTCGCACCCATGCTTAATCATGGGCATAAGAGCACCTGTTGTTATGTCTACTAGACATACTTATTACACTCATGCTTAACCATGGACTCAAGGACACTTTTTGTTGTGGACTTCTGCAACCTGACCCACTACATCCCGCAGATCCTACACTATTAATCCTTCTTGTGCCATACTAATCTAGGCATTTCTCAAAGTTAACATTTAGTACATATGGTATACAATCAACATTAGCACACATGATTAGCCTACTTCAGTAATCATCCCGGAGTAAGAATTATACAGTCAAACATTAGTGCATTTGGTTGCCTACTTCAGTATCAGTTAAATCTTATTCAGTTTTGCTTTTGCACATATTTGAACTCATTTATCATTAATCAGTTACCCATTTTTGAATCAACTTATCATTAATCAGTTACACACTTTTGAATCAACTTATCATTAATCAGTTACACACATTTGAATCAACTTATCATTAATCAGTAGTTACACACTTTTGAATCAACTTATCATTAATCAGTTACACACATTTGAATCAACTTATCATTTCAGTATTACACTTTAACCAGGGTCATTTCATAGAGAAAATCAAGGAAGGACACCTCTCCTCCATAGGCCATTTCTGGTGGGGAATCTAACTGTAAATCCTCTGTGTCTAGAGTAATAATCGGCATCGGGTCATACCTCTGTATCTCTATGTCATGGGTTAAATCGAAGCTGAACTGTTTCAGGAGCCTCCTCGGAGGTGCACCGTCCCATCCCATCATGTTTGGCATGACAGGATCTTCAGGAACCTCAGCCATTGGCTCCAGTATGATCAATTCTGTTTTTGTGATCGGCGAGTATGGGGACTGAGGTGAGCAGGGAGAGCTGAGGGCCTCGTCCAATACCACCCAGTCAGGCGGTATCTCTAGCTCTGATAACTCCGGTGAGGAGATATCCCTTGGCTCCGATGGGCCCTATGATATATTGGGTGGTGGTGGCATGACCTCCTTCCTCTCATGCACACCTCTGCCCCCTGTGGGCCTCTGTACACTGTACTTTGCCATTTTGCTAGGGGTTTGTGTGGTGTCAGGCCTAGGTCTGTTGGCCTCAGTCTTGGTGTCTTCAGAGGCCTTCTGTCCACAGGGGGTATAGATTAACACCGTTGTCGTCTCAGACGTGTCCTCTTCCTCCCTTAGTAATGCTCTCTTTGTCGTTGAAGTCCCCTTTGTTAAAGCTTTTTCAGTTGTGGTCTCTGAAGTTGATGCCTTTTCATTTGTGGTCTTTTTAGCTGATACCCTGTCAGGTGTGGATTTTTTAGCTGATGCCCTGTCAGTTGTGGTCCTCTTAGTTGATGGTTTGTCAGTTGTGACTTGGTAACCTTGGGTGTGGTGTTTAGGCCGGGAAAAGGCCATACTAATCTCGCCCTCGGTGACAGTATAATACAGCTTTATCAATAGTGGAAAAAGGTTGAGAAGTTAATTATTATTTATATTGTAAAATAGGAAAAATAGTGAATAATAAAAATAACTAAAAAAATGCTATGTAACTCACCTCACACACCTGAGAGGGTTATCAGTCCTTGGCAATTGGCAATGAGTGAGTTGTAATTTTTTTTTCTTCCGAAAGTTACATCATCTCTGTGAATGGTTTCGGCTTATGAGGTAATTGAATGGCCCCAGGGGGTTTGCTGTGCCTTTGTGACAGCTGTGAGAAGTTGTGGGTGTCTTACTCATTAAAAAGTTAACACTTGGCATAAACACATTAACCCCTTTCTACAATCACCCATTGAGCGAGAACATCAGCGAGCAGTCCTGTTTCTCTCTCACACACACACACAGATAACTGCTGATCGTGCTGAGGAGGCAGCAGCCTGCTGTGTCAGCCCTCCTTTGGGCAGAGCTGCTATGCAGATGTCCTCAAGAAGATTAACCTATTACGATTAACCTATTCAATCCACACACAATACTGTCATTCTGGGGTATTGTGTGTGGATTAATGTCAAATTCTTTTAATTTGATCCATTTTAAATTGAGTCTATAACACAACAAAATGTGGAAAAAGTGAAGACGTCTGAATACTTTCCGAAGGCACTGTATATGTGGTCCATCAAATAAAAAAAACATCGATGTGAAAGAACCTACACTCTAGCACCAATTAGACCTATTGATCTACATGTGATCCATCAAATAAAAAAAACCTTGATGTGATAGAAGCCACACTCTAGAACCATTTACATTTATGGCATGTAGCAGACGCCTTTATCCAAAGCGACTTACAACAAATACATTTGTTTAAGTTAGTGAATCATCTATCCATCAGTCATCATAAGATACAGTAATCAATGCTCAGACCAGGGGCCATAGGCAGTCACAATGCTAGAAGAAGGATTATTTTTTTTTTTTTTATTAACAGGAGAGAAACTTGTAGAGGGGGTGAAGAGGTCATTAGGAGGGACTGTTAAGATGTAGCCTGAAGAGATGGGTCTTTAATCTACGGCGGAAGATTGGTGACTCTGCAGTCATGACAGCAGTGGGAAGCTCATTCCACCAACGGGGCGCCAGGACAGTGAAAAGCTGTGACCGAGTAGTGCGGCTGCTGCATCCACGTAGAGGCAGCGGTGCCAGGCGGCCAGCCGAGGTGGAAGAGCGGAGTGATCGGGCAGGGGTTTGGGGGCTGACCATTGCTTGCAAGTTGGGAGGGGCTGTTCCCTTTGCCGCCCCAGTAGGCGAGTGCCAGGGTCTTGAATCTGATGCGAGCTGCTACCGGGAGCCAGTGAAGGGTGCGGAGGAGGGGAGTGACATGGGAGAATTTGGGGAGATTGAACACCAGATGGGCGGCAGCGTTCTGGATGAGCTGCAGAGGCCTGATGGTGGAGGCGGGGAGACCGGCCAAGAGTGCGTTGCAGTAGTCAAGGCGAGAGATCACAAGTGGTTGGACCAAAGGTTGTGCTGCTTCTCTGGTGAGGAATGGATGTATGCTTCTGATGTTGTAGAGGAAGAATCTACAGGGGCGTGCTGTTGCTGTGATGTTCGCCACACAGGATAAGTGGTTGTCAATGATCACCCCAAGGTTCTTGGCTGTATGGGAGGAGGTCACAGTAGAGTTCTCTACTGTGATGGAGAAGTCTTGGAGAGGGCAGGCTTTCCCTGGGAGGAAGAGCAGCTCAAGGTTGAGCTTGAGGTGGTGGGCTGACATCCAAGCAGAAATGTCTGCAAGACACGCAGAGACACGTGTTGCCACCTGTGAGTCAGAAGGGGGGAAAGAGAGAAAGAGTTGAGTGTCATCTGCATAGCTGTGGTAGGAGAAACCAATTTGACCTATTGACCTGGTGACCTTAGTGACCTTTAGGTCATCCATCAAAGTAAAAGCCTTTGATGGGAAAGAAACTAACACCTATTTACTACTGACATGTACTTAGTCCTTGCTGTGTGGATATGGATGGGTTCCCCTCACATGTCTTCATCTAGATGTCCACTGCCTTGAGTTGCAGATGCAGCTCCTCTGTAGTTTTGGGGGTCTTAACAATCTTGGTTTCGAGCATGGTGCGAATTATTATGCTGGCTCAAGGTGCCAGCCAGCATGCTTTGCCCTCCCTTTCAGCTAATAATTCTAGGCTAAATTCTCTGAGTTTCTTCGGTCCAAGACTGCGCTATACATGTGAATGAGGCTGGCAAAATCAACAGTAAAAGCGTACGATTCTGCTTGGTCTGAGTAGGTAGAGGTTTAATCCCTGCACGCTGCCACTGCACTTATATGCGGTTTGAAGTGCTGCCGAAAGCCACCATAAGGTGGTGAGAAGAGCTATGAAGGATGTTTGAAAAGAGAATTGTTTGCCTTATCAGCTTACCTTATCAATCATTTGAAATACTGTACGTTCAGTGCCAGAGCAGAACATTAATTAAGAAAATGCAACCTTAAGGCAATGACAAGTTTTCCTTTGACTCTTCCTCTAGTTCACAGCTGGTGTCCTCTATGAGCGGAGGTGTTTTAGTCTCTATGTAGTGTTTCTCACGACTTCTATGGGTTTCTAAGGTGTGGTGAATACACTACTCGTGGTAATATCTTCGATCCTTATGATCTCACTAACCCTAACTCCATTGTTAATTCTCAAAAGAATACTGCATTTTGTCCCCACTCCTCCATGTCCCGCAATTGGAAATGTCGACCACAGGCAATGCCTACTGAACCGCTGCTCGTCACTGAGGAGGGCAAACCTATGACCAGATGCTGGTTCGCTGCACGTCTCCAGTTCTTGTGCCAATCTTGCGGGCTGTCTCCGTAAAAATACACACCTTCCTTCTTCCGCATCAGCAATGCCACCTCAGAGGTGTCAACTGCTAAAAGAAGCCCTGCCCTATGAATACATATGAGAATGGCAGCAGGGAAGTCACAGTGATACATAATAGTGATACGTAACAGTCAATAGTTCACATAAGTACTGAGTACTGTACTGTAGCTTGCTGTATGAGTTGTTTTAAACGTGCTGCATTTTGTTTCTGCGTTCAGTACCATAGCCTCGCTAGGCTAAAAAGTTTGGTCTAGCTTTATACAGTAGCTTAACTTTAAAGTGGTGATGAGAGCTGTGAAGGATGTTTGCGCTGCATGTTGAGCCATATAGTCTTGGTAGGCAAAAAAAAGTTTGGTCTAGCTTGTATAGCTTAACTTGGATATGCGACGAATTTATTCAGCCCAAGACACCGACAGTCGCCACTTGTATCAATAAAAAAATAACTGACAGGTTTGTGTGGTGATTTTTCACATGTTTTCAATTACTGCTGACAAATACTTTTTTCCCAGAATCGTGCATACATTGTACTGGACACATGGGATGTGTGTAAAATACTTTTTTGAAGGTTGTACTCATCATAATAAGATAGCCTTTCGCAATCGCTTGCTTGATCGTTTCAGATTAACAATCAAAGCAGAGCAGTTGAGGTATAGTTACAATGGGAGGGGAAGGGAGAGGGGACTCGCTCACACGGTCACGATCAAGCAAGAGAGTGGGAGACAGAACGGGAGGGGGATACAGCAGAGCATGTCCAAAACCAGGGGTGCATTTTTTTTGTATGCCGGTGCGCTCCTCCCAAATGGCAATATGATAAATAATGTGTGAACAAAACAAGATTACATTACATTATTTTATTTGTTCCATGTTTTAACGAACATCAAGATTTAGCCGACTGGTAGCTGTCCTTTACAGTATGACAACTGTAGCAAACAGACCTGTGTCAACAAATCTCACTTTTGGCGCGTTTCTATTCACAGACTAAAACCTAAAATCCAGTGTGACTGGAGCGAGATGTTCCCGAGCCAGCCAGGAGTTGAACGTTTATAGTGATATACTGTATGGTTGATGGGGGAGTGTAGCCAGGTCCTAAATACAGAGGCGGACTCGGTGGTGGTGATAAGGGAATATCCCGTTTATTTAGAATTTTGCTTCTCGTCGGTCCTCGTCGACTTTTCAGCCTTTTTAGCTTTTCAGCCTTCTCTTCTTCCTCGTTGTCGTCCAGCCCACCTACTGAAAGCAGAGGCACACACATCTTAAACCATTCGTTAACAAGGCTTCATTCGCAACAGGTGTGCGACAAAGCCTCGCTTCCGCACCTTGGCCACGGTCCTGTAGCACCCTCTACAGGCCGAATGCTGCATGTCCCCCCACAGGGAGGGTAAAATTCGTTGCATTATTAAAGCCCCCTCACGCTTATTCATGTCAGACTGCGCTAAACATTTCACCCGCTTCTCTGCACATATGAACATTTATGTCCATGAAGCTGAAATGCGCAGAATCAACTGAGAAACATTATATCCTATGAGTTAATTAATATGCACTTTCGAGGACACACTGCCACATACACTCACTGAACACTTATTAGGAACACTATACGAATACTGGGTAGGGCCTCTGGGCTTTTGCTCTCAAAACAGCCTCAATTCTTCATGGCATTGATTCCACAAGATGTTGGAAACATTCCTTTGAGATTCTGGTCCATGATGACATGATTGCATCACGCAATTCCAGCAGATTTTTCATGTGCACTTTCAAGCAGTGAATCTCCCGCTCTACCACATCCCAAAGGTGTTCTATTGGATTCAGATCCGGTGACTGGGAAGGCCACTGAAAAACACTGAACTCATTGTCATGTTCATGAAACCAGTTTGAGACGACTTTTGCTTTGTGACATGGTGCATTATCATGCTGGAAATAGCCATTAGAAGATGGGTAAATTGTGGCCATGAAGGGATGCACATGGTCACCAACAATACTCAAATAGGCTGTGGCATTGAAGCGATGATTGATTGGTATTAACGGGCCCAAAGCGCGCCAAGAAAACATTCCCCACACCATTACACCACCTCCACCATGTGAAGGTGTACAGGTGTTCCTAATAAAGTGTTCAGTGAGTGTATATTCCATGTCTGACATAATTTTATGTGTCTATGAACTATTTCTAAATTATGGTTCATCCAAAGGATCATCACCCCCCTCACAGCATTTTAGGCAGCACCCCCTCACAAAATATAATTGCACTAAAACATTTCCCCCGCTTCTCTGCGCTGAGAGAATGCTTGATGACGGTATGAGAATAGATTGGACTTGGTCCCATTGCCTCGTTAAAATAACCTGATATTTAAACCATTTCCACTCTTCATCTCTGCAATTCATGAGCTGCTATAATGCACTTGATTTTGCCAATCTATCTGATAAGGCAAACCATTCTCTTTGTCCCTCGGTATGCTAAAAAGGTTGGTGTAGCTTGTATACAGTAGTTTGAGTTTATCTTCAATGTTGCCTGTATTGGATATCCAACTAATTTATGTGAGGGGGCTACAGCCTACAATGTTGCGAGGGGTGAAGGGGGGGCTGTGTTGCATATTACATGTTAAACAAGCAATTCTGGTGACTTGACGGGAGAATGGGTGAATGGAATATTTATATTATGGAGGGGGGGGGGGGGGTTAGTGTTAAAGTATTAACGCTCTTTGCTTTGTGAGCGCGCTGTGGGGTGGCGGAATCTGGAAAAATAGCCAAAATGCGAGGTGGTGTGCGGTGACATACAGTAGGCGCCTGCTACTGCAGCGCATGATTGGATGAGTTCGGATTGACATACTGACAAATCTATGGAACGCTTATCAGAGCTGTTTATAGGCCTTGTCATAAACCTGAGATCCGATCATTTCATCCTTTTCACTCACACTAACCACTACGTTATTCTCCCGTCAAAAGTCACCAGAATTGCTTGCTTAACATGTGATATGCAACACAGCCCCCCCTCGCAATATTTTAGGCAGCACCCCCCTCACTGTAGTCCCCTCACATCTTTTCCTGTCCTTGATACTGTATATTAGCTTCAAAACATGGTGTTACAGTGAAACTGCCCCGTTTGGCTCTGAAGAAGGTATATCTTCTCATGTGAGATCATCCTCTGTTTGCGAGGTAGCGATTACAATTCACAATTTATCACATTACGTGTGAGCTCATTAGTGATAATTTACTAAAACACTTTCCAGAAGATGAAAATAATCATATGGTGGTTATTGTTTGTCCATGCTGTGAAATGCACGCTGACAAATGTAGTGCAAGACGTATATCCCATCCTTCACAGCTCGTCACCACCTTGTGGTGGCTTTCAGCAGCAATTCACACCGTGAAATGACGGGACTTGGACGTACCTTGCTTAAATGTCTGCCTGTACCTATTAAACCCCTACTGTATCACATCCCTGATATAAGCGACTAGTCATGTTAGCCATATTACTTCTATTACTATCACACGTCTTGAATGTGAAAAACAAATATTTTACCACGCTCAACAATCTATCTTAAATAGCTTTATTTACAATCTCCTATGGAGCTTTTTACACAAGCTTGCTGTGTTTGTCTCCCCATCCCTCAGATATTTTCGTTGTCATGGTATTCTTTGATTGCATCACAATCACTTGTGGGAGGCACTTTTCATGACCAATCATGAATGTTTTCTTGACGTGTACCTGAATCACATTATCTTCCGACAGTTCTAACGGGATCATTATCCCGTTAGAATGGCGATACCTGACGGAAGACAATGCCTGAATCAGGAAAAGCCCTATATGTCGCGTGTGTAGACTGTGGTAAGATATAAATCATTATGGTATTTGAGAGATCTATAGGTTGTTATCATTAAAAACCGCATAATAAGGTGCGAACTGGACCCGGCCTGGATGCAGAAGGTAACAGAGAGAATAAGGCGTGGCTGGGGTTGCTGCGGTCCCTGATGATCTTCCTGGGTAGCTTGCGGCCCGTGATAGACTGGAAGGTCTGAAGAGCCTTATGGTCTAGGGCAGTGCAGCTGCCGTACCAGGCAGTAATACAGCTGGTCAGGATACTCTCTGTGGTGCATCTGTAAAAGTTTGTAAGGATCTGGGGGTCCATACCAAATTTCCTCAGCCGTCTGAGGAATAACAGGCTGTTACGTCCCCACATTTGTGTGCGTGTGGTGTCGTTTGTTTGTTTTTTTCTCCCTCTGTCTCTCTCCCAGGTATGGTTTGTCCCCCTGTCAATCATGGTTTCGTCCGTCAGTCCCCCTGTTGTCCTTTGACCAATGGGTTCATCTGGCGGTCATCCATCGTCCAATGAGTCGTCCGTCTCCATTTAAAACTCCCGTGCACTCTTCAGGAGGAGGGGTGTGGTAGCATCGGTTAGCGTTTTTTCTGTCGTTTGTTGCATCATAGTGTCAATATTCTACTGTTCTTGTAAAAGTGTCTGTCCTACCATTGTGTTCACTGCCACACCTTTAGTTAGCCCCAGGGGAGGGCGAGTTAGGCAGGTAAGACGCCCATGGGCTTACACCTCCATCACACAGGGTTGGTTTTGTTATATACATTAGGTTAGTTTCCCCAGGCGTGCGCCACCTCTTGTATTTTGGGTTTAGGGTAGGCGGGAAAGACTTAGTTAGTCAGACAGCAGACCTTTCGTTGTTAGAACAGATAGGATTAGAATATTAGCTTGGGTGTTATTTTTGTTTTCATTTATTTGGCGCCGTTTAGCGTCCTCCCCTTAGTTCCCTCTCTATGTTCCCCCCCGTGTTGTCTGGTTGTTTGTTGTATGTAATATTGAATGAATCTGGCTTGTTATTGCCATTTTATTCAGTCGTCCTAAGTGTGTGTGTGTTGCAATACTACAGCACCAGCAGTCCTCAGCAGCGTATACAGACACTGTATGTTACGTTTCCCCCCCCTTTTTCTAGCCCTAGACGTAATATCTGGGGGGGTTCGTAACACAGGCGCTGGTGCGCCGTCTAGATCACACAGTGGGTGTGGTGTGATCATGTTAAGTCCTTGGTGATGTGGACACCAAGGAACTTGAAGCTGTCGACTCTGTCCACTTCGGCCCCTGATACTCTAAGAGAGTAAAACCTGATACTCTAAGTTCACTACCATATTCAACCTATCATTCGCTAATTCAGTAGTTCCCACCTGTTTTAAAAGATCCTCCATCGTCCCTGTGCCCAAGATCACCTCCCCAGCCTGCTTGAATGACTACAGACCCGTGGCTCTAACCTCAGTGGTCATGAAGTGCTTTGAGAGGCTGATTAAGGAATACATCTGCTCCTCCCTCCCTCCGACCTTGGACCCACTGCAGTTCGCATACAGACCAAATAGATCCACGGACGATGCAGTCTCCCAGGTCCTCCACACCACTCTCTCTCACCTTGACAGTCAGAAGGGGGGCTATGTGAGAATGCTGTTTATAGACTACAGCTCAGCGTTCAATACCATAGTCCCCACCAGACTGGCTGAAAAGATGATTGGATTAGGACTGAACATTCCCCTGTGTGCCTGGATCCTGGACTTCCTGACGGCCAGGCCACAGGTGGTCAGGGTGGCTAGACACACCTCCAGCATACTCATCCTGAGCACAGGGTCCCCCCATGGCTGCGTCCTTAGCTCCCTCCTCTACTCCCTGTACACCCACGACTGTGTGGCTAAGTCCAGCAACAACTCCATCATCAAGTTTGCGGATGACACAGTTGTGGTGGGGCTGATCTCAGATAACAATGAGGAAGCCTACCGGGACGAGGTGGCGGACCTGTCACTCTGGTGTCAGGAGAATAGCCTCATCCTGAATGTCTCCAAGACAAAGGAGCTGATTCTGGACTTCAGGAGAGCACAACATCCAAGGACCTACACGCCGCTGGACATTGATGGGACTGCTGTGGACAGGGTGAGCAGTTTTAAATACCTGGGAGTCCACATCACAGAAGACCTGGACTACCCACATCAGTACACTGGTGGGAAAGGCAAGGCAACGCCTGTTCCATCTCAGGCAGCTGAGGAAATTCAAAGTCTCCCGGAGGATCCTTCAGTCCTTCTACTCTGGAGCTGTGGAGAGCATCCTGGCTGGCAACATCACCGTCTGGTACGGTAACAGCACGGCCCAGGACAGGCGAGCTCTGCAAAGGGTGGTACGCCTGGCAGAAAAGACCATGGGAGCTCCAACCCCCCCTCTCCATGTCCTGTACACCAGGAGGTGTAGGACCAGAGCCTACAGGATAATGAAGGACCCTCACCACCCGAAAAACGGACTGTTCCAGCTGCTGCGGTCAGGCAAACGCCTTCGCTGTCATGCAGCAAGAACAGAGAGACTAAGGCTGAGTTTCTTCCCCCATGCCATCAGGATCATCAACGATGACCCCACCAGTGCCCCCCTCAAGTCACTCACTGACATCATAACACATATGCACACACATAATTATCCATTGCAGACTCATCCTCCACTGTAATTATCTGTACTGTCAACCTGTCATTGCCATTGTATATTGCCATTCCATTGCGTACATTGCTTCACCGCTGTTTATACTGCTTATACTGTTCATATTTTTTATTACTTCTATTTTATTTTATTCTATTTTAAAACTTATTGTTGCACTACTCTGTGGCACTGTCACTTTTGCATTTCACTGTATACTTGTATGCACGTGACAAATAAAGAATCTTGAATCTTGAGAGGTCGTTATCCTGGCACCAGTCCGCCAGGACTCTTACCTCATCCCTGTAGGCTGACTCGTTGTTTTTAGTGATCAGGCCAACCACAGTGGTGTCATCAGCAAACTTGATGATGGAGTGGGAGCTGTGTGTGGCCACACAGTCGTGGGTGAACAGGGAGTACAGCAGGGGGATGAGCACACAGCCCTGGGGGACTCCTGTGTTAAGAGTCAGAGTGGATGAGGTGATGTTGCCTACCTTCACCACCTGAGGTCTACCTGTCAGAAAGACCAGGATGAAGTTACATAGGGAGGTGTTGAGACCCAGGTCCCTGAGCTTAGTGACGAGCTTGGAGGGGTACCGGATGGACAGGGGTGGACAGTCGATCCCACCCCCAGAACAACCCGCCCGGTGGCCCAGTTGATCCGGGGGTTGCTGGAAGCCAGCCAGGGGTGACCCAGGACGAGGGGGCAGTCAGGAGAGTCAATGATGAAAAACTGGGCCACCTCCCAAGGGGCCCCCTCGACCTGGAGGCGCACGGGGATAGTGCGCTGGGTGATGAGGCCAGCTCCCAGGGGCCGACCGTCCAGAGCCCGGACCGGGATGGCCTCCGCTAGCCTGATGAGTGGGACACCCCATCCAGCCGCCAGGCTCGCGTCCATCAGGTTGCCCGCTGCTCCAGAGTCGACCAGGGCGAGGACCCTCTGTTGGCCGGAGCCCCACTGCACTGCGCTGGCAGGCAGCGCAGCGGTGACCCGACCGGCCACAGTACAGGCAGCGCCCCTCGATCAGGCGGTGCTGTCTCTCCGCCTTGGAGAGGTGCGCTGCCCCCAACTGCATCGGCTCCTCCTGAGGGTCCTCCCCCGGGGGCTGGGGAAAGGGTTCTGGGTAGGGAGGCGCGCCGCGTGTCAACCGTCGCTGCATGGGCTCCTCCTGAGGGTCCTCCCCCGGGGGACGGGGAAAGGGTTCTGGGTAGGGAGGCTCAGGGGGAGGCGCACCGCGTGTCAACCGTCGCTCCCTTAGTCTCTCCCTGCGACGGTTGTCCATGCGTATTTGCGAGGTCGATGAGGCCGTCCAATTGCTCCGGGAGCTCTCTGGAGGCGAGATCGTCCTTCATCGCCTCCGCGAGCCCCTGGGCGAAAAGGACGACCAGCGCGCTCTCCTCCCAACCTGCCTCCCTAGCCAGGGTCCTGAACTCCACGGCGTAGTCCGCCACGGAGCGCTCACCCTGCCAACAGGTCGTGAGGCGACAACCGGCCTCCTGCCCCGACGCCGCCCGGGAGGTGTCGAAAACCTTCCGTAACTCCCGGGTGAACAGCGTGACGTCGGAGCACGCCGGTGTCTGGCGCTCCCACTCGGCTGTAGCCCAAGAGAGAGCGCGGCCGGTCAGCAGGGTGATGATGTAGGCTACCCTGGAGCGCCCCGTGGGAAAGGATGAGGGCTGCAGACTGAAAACCAGGGAACACTGGGTGAGGAACTCTCTGCAGCCCTCCGGACGTCCGCCGTAGCGTTCAGGCGGTGGTAAGCGGGGCTCCCGTGCTGGGATCTGGGGAGCTGGAGCAGGCGGTGGCTTCCTGAGCCTCCGACAGGGAGCGGACCATGACGGTGAGTTGGCGGAGGCTCTCGGCCACCTGCTGCATCCCTAGCTCATGCTGAGCTAACACTTCACGCTGTGCTGCGGCTTCCTCCCGCAGCCTAAGTATCTCCGCTGGGTCCATGTTGGTCCGAGATTCTGTTAGGGCTGGTGGTAGTGTGGTGGACCCAAAAGCGGAGAGATACTCAGACCACAGCGTGAAGTGTGAGTGAACGGGGTAATCTTTAATACAAAAAGGGTAGGGACACAGGAACAAACAAACACTGGGATCAAAACACGATAAAACAAAGGCGGAGAAAACCAGCTCCAAACAAAGGTACTCACTTCAAAAGCGGAAGGGTAATAATAACGAGGAACACAGGGACTGGCGACAATAGCGAGGCAAACAGACAGACTGGAAACTAAGCAGACACGGAGAGAATCTCGGACCAGGACATGAGGGAACACACAGGCTAAATAGCAAACCGGGGACAGAACACACGTGCAGCGGATGAGGGTGAATCCCGGCAGATTGGGAGGCACTGACCCGTGTGGCCAGAGGGGGGCGCCAGAGTCACCAGACAGAGCCCTCAGGCGTGACAGTAGTCAATAAATAGCATTCTCACGTAGGTGTCCTTCTTGTCCAGGTGGGATAGGGCAGTATGCAGGGCGAAGGTGATGGCATCATCTGTGGATCTATTGGGGGTGGTATGCAAACTGGGGCACAGTGTTGTTGCCGTCCAATTAGATATGGTTGAATTTATGTGTAGAGAGGCCAATGTGGGAAATCTGTTATGACTGCCCTTGACCATATTACATTTTAATTTAAATACTATGGTTGAAAGCTGGGTATAAAGACAGAAGGTAGAATATAGGTTCTTTCTCTTTGTGTCCTGGTCAGAGGTCTCGTGTTGTTTTGTGAGTACAGTAATAGATCACGTGGTCTGTCTTTGTTTCTCTCTCTCTCTCTGTCGCTCTCCCTCTCCCCCTCTCTCTATCATTTACCATGAGGGTAGAATGTAACATTTTTCTATGATGTATTTGCATTGTAATAATTGTATACGTTTACAGTATTTTTAAAGCCTCTTAACACTAATCAACACAAACTCAACAATTATTTGCACATAGTGTTAATTAAATTACTTGGAGTCAGATTATTAACATTAAGATATGCTTTGCTATTAACAGTACATCGACACATTTTCTTGCCAACCTTTCGTATTGTAACTGCCATCCTGTAAGGCCCTGCAGTTTTGGATGAACCCCAACATGACACGTTGTTGAAATTGCTATAAATTGATTCATGCATTTTGTTGGATTGGTCCATTGTGAGGGTTAGGGTTTGTAAGGATATATGAATAGCGTTATAAACTAGGCCTATTTTTAGGACTGATATATCTTTGGTAATTATAAACTGTCTCCCGGGAATTTAGGCTCTATACAGAACACCCTCCAGTTTCACCCCGTCGAGCATAGCCGGTTCCTCTATCCGCCAGAGCTGTTGTTATACAAACAAAGGTCCGCCAAGGTCCTCCATTGTACTAGCGTGGCGAGGCAGACAGTCAGAATTCAATCAGAGTGTGAGCTCCGGACAAGGAGAATCTGCTAGAGTATTTGGTTTTCAACACACTCAGTCCTGCTCCGGTCCTTCAGGTGTTACACTCCGCAGCGGGGAAAGTCCGTTGTATTGCTCCAGGGAGCTCTTTTTATAATCTTGCAATGGGGCTTTCCTTTACCCCCACCCTTTCTTATCTAATTCATTACGTCAGGCATAGAATTCGATCTAGTTCTCAGTCAAGCATAGAATTCGATCTAATTCATTACATCACCCTGAGTTCGCACCCATGCTTAGTCATGGGCATAAGGGCACCTGTTGTTATGTCTACTAGACATACTTATCACTCTCCTGCTCAAACTGGACTCAAGGCCACTTCTTATTGTGGACTTCTGCAATTCTACTCTATTTTTGTCCCATACTAATCTATGCCTTTCTCAAAGTTAACATTTAGTACATATGGTATACAATTATCATTAGCACACATGATTAGCCTACTTTAGTAATCATCCCTGAGTAAAAATTATACAGTAAAACATTAGTATGGTGGCCTACTTCAGCAATCATTTGTGAGTAAGAATTATACAGTCAAACATTAATGCATTTGGTTGCCTACTTCAGTATCAGTTAAACCGTTATCACTACGAGGTCCAACTAGATATGTTGACCCAGAGTCATACACTACCCTTATCATTTCTCTTATTCAGTTTTGCCTTTTGCACATATTTGAACTCATTTATCATTAACCAATTATATATATTTGACTCAACTTATCATTAATCAGTTTCACACATTTGAATCAACTTATCATTTCAGTTACACACTTGAATCAACTTATCATTAATCAGTTACACACATTTGAATCAACTTATCATTCATAAGAAGTTATGCAGTTGCACCTATTTGAAGGATAGATCAAAGATAAAATGTGTTTCAGGAACATCCGCAGCCGCGGTGTCACTCGTCAGGTTGGGCCCCCAGCTGCTAAGCTTTTTCTCTTTCTAGCAGTGTCATGGTGATTTACCAAGGTTGCTCTCAAATCTCGGGCCAATCCTGCTGTGCTTAACTGGGTAATGTTGGGAATGGTGTTTAGGCCGGGAAAAGGCCATACTAATCTCGCCCTCGGCGACAAAACCCGCCCAGGTCGTATAAACATTGGATAATTTAAGGTAATCACTCACCACGTTTAACAAATAGCAATTGATTTAGTTATTGATTTAGCTTTGTACTTCTGTAACTGTTAAAAAGACATTGAAGTCAGAGAAAAAGCGAATTTTGCAAGCCATTTTATATTTGTTAAACAGCCAACAGTCAACATGCATCTGCAAAACAATCTTGCGCAAGTGCGGGAGGATCTTAATACGATAAGGCTAATGATTAGTGAAAAAATCTCTAAGGAGAACATTCAAGGCAAGGCAACTTTATTTATATAGCACATTTCATACACGAGTCAGACTCAAAGTGCTTCACATAAAAACATGTCATACAATAAAATGAAATAAGAAAATGAAATAAGAAAAAAGTTAAAGTTAAAAAGAAGAAGAAAATGCATTATAGTAAAAAGTGCAAAATTAAAAGTGCAATGTAGTTAGTTTAGGTTGGTATTGGCGATCTAACAATAGAAACCTTATTTATACCTTGGGCGCTTTTCAGCTCTGTCTGTACTTGCTTTATCTCCTTGTATGACCCAGTCACACTCTTCCTGTCACGCCTGAGGTTACTGTCTGGTGACTCTGGTGCCCTCCTCTGGCGGTACGGGGCCAGTACTCTCCCACTCAACCATTATTCGATTCACCTGTGTATTCTGTCTCATATATAGCCTGTGTGTTCCCCATGTCTTTGTCGGAGATTCTCCCTGTATGTCTGTGAGTACCCTGTCTGCCCGTTGGATCTGTGTATCCAGTTGTTTACCCCGTTGCCCTAGATCGAGATTAGTATTTCTTAAGTTCAAGTTATTCCACTTGTTAAGTGCGTACTTTTGTTAAAGGAGCTTGGTTTTCTCCACCTTTATTTTACCCTTTTTCCCCAGTGTTTGTTTGTGTGCCGTGCCCCACTTATCTTATTAAAACATTCTTTGATTTTGACTTTGCGCTGTCCATCTGAGTATTTCTCCGCACTTGGGTCCACTGCACTATCATTGCTAACACTTCCCATATACTTTCTGGTATATTTTATGCAAGCACTTAAACAGTCTGTAAGTTAAACTCGTCAGTACAACTCCAGGTTTTACTAAACCTTGGTTAAAAATACTCAGGAGCCTCGTCCGGTCTCCTAAAAACCCTGTTCCTATGTTGTCTTGCACAACACTTTTACTTTTAAAAGATATAAAAGTGCAAAAATTAAAAAGCTAAAAAATGCATTATAGTAAAAGTGCAATGTATTTAAGATTTAGCAAAAAGCTAAAGTGAACATGAATGTTTTTAGCCTTGATTTAAAATGAAGTGGTCAGAGTTGGGGCAAGTTTTAAATCTTGAAGAAGTTTATTCCAGCTATTTGTTGCATAGTAACTAAATCCTGCTTTCCCATGTTTTGTATTTACTCTGGGAACCATTAACAGATTGGTCTCAGATGATCTTAGTGGTCTAGAAGGCTTGTTTAGAATGATGCGCGAAATGCACTTTGGTCATGAAAAGCTTAGTTGGGCAAAACGGCAAGAGAAAGATGCCGAAATGAATGTAATGTTAAGCGTTTGCAACAATACAGTGGTGTCGCTAGAGCGTGATGCTTCCGACACTGAAAGTGGAATTTGCCCAAAGTGATTCAAACTGCACTTCTGATGCTCATTCTTGTAAATCTGAAACCCCAAACACTGCACTACTTATGCTTTATCGAAATAGTAATGTGCTTGTCTCTGTAATTACGACAATGGCAAACGGCAAACTATGGGCCATTGTTCAACAGGTAGTAGGGAGGCCCAAAATGTTGGGATTGAGGAAATTGACTCATTTGATTATTAATATTAAGATATGTTTTGCTATTTACAGTACATAGCCAAATTTCCTTGCCAACCCTTTGTATTGTAACTGCCATCCTATAAAGCCTTACAACATCAAATAATAGTTGTTTTATTTGATATAAACCACAATGCGTTGCTATCAGCTGGAGGGCAGCCTGACAAGTCAAATGTTCACACAGCCTATTGTGACGCTTAATGATAACAACCTATACACTGGTAAAGTGATTGCATCATAATCAAAGAATACCATGACAACGAAGCTGTCTGGAGACGAGCACAGCAAGTTTGTTTTTGAAGTTACATAGGAGACTAGTAAATATTTTTTGATTGTGATAAAATATTTGTATTTGAGACATGTATTGGTACAAGTAACGTGGCTAACGTGACTAGTTGCTAATATAGCTGAAAAACGATTTTTAAAAATAAATCTTCTAACCTGCGCAGTTTTTCACAATGAAATTAACACTAGTCATTTTATTATTAAGTTTGATAGCCAAATATCTGCATTATCATGTCAGTGTTACCGCGCTGTGCACTTGTTTAGGTGTTTCCAGTGACGTTCCTCACATAATAGTTCAGTTATGTGGTGATCGTTCAAATAAAATTCATAGCACGTTTTATTGAGGATTTCATAGCCGTCATCGCCATGTTTTCAAACCGTGAAGTCAGAATTTCACTTCATTGTCTAACTTGAGACTGCACAGATTTTTTATTTACCTTTATTTATTCAGGGATGTCCCTTTGAGACCAAGGTCTCTTTTTCAAGGGTGCCCTGATTACAAAATATATACACATCACTATTATTTACATAAAGATTTTAAAAGGACACATTTTACACAAGCAATACAATTTCATTTTTTATAGACAATTTTAACAACAGCACTAATCCTTAATCTGGTTCCTAAAATGGCCCACTAAAGCATCAAGTTTTAGAGTATCTTGAAGGTCATTCCATGCCCGAGGAGCACAATGACTAAAGGCAGTTGAGGACTAACCAATCTTTAGACCGTGTCTGATAAGTGCTAGGTCTCCAGGGCCCAGGAGTTCAAAACTTTTAATCTCTATCTGACCGGATCAGATTTAGAAATCCTATATTTTGTGATCCAAGATCAGACAACTCAGCCAGATTTTGTCCCGGTATTTCAAAGCAATTGCGGATAGGATCAACCTGATCCGAATTCAGACTTTTCAAGATTACCAGATCCTAAATATCAGTGCTTTAATCCTACCAATCTCCACCTAGTGGATATGAAGAACAACATAAGAAAGACAGACAGTAAAGCAATTTAGAGACATTTATTAAGAAGGATACAATGATAAATTATATTTTGCCAAGCAACAACAGTTCATTAAATTATACTTTGATCAAAAATAATAAATCTAATAGGGCAACAACAACAAAAAGTTCACGGATCCTCTTCATTCAAAGGCTGCTGCAGAGCAGACGTGCTTTGAGGAGCTGAATCCGAAGTCTGGTTTCAGTTTGCTGAAGCAGGCTCAGTTGTATTTGCTCTTTTGCCAGTCAGATTTGCATCTCTGCCCTCTCTGTTTCATGGTTCAACAGTGTCTCATAGGCATCAGAATCCCTCTTCTCTGGATATGTGGTGCGCTTGAACCTTTTTTTAAGAGGTGGCTCTTGCAGTGTAGTGGCTCTTGAGGGTCCAGGTTCTGGTTCCACATTGGTGAGGACAAGTACAACCTCTTCTTGACTGCTGTGTGTTACAACAGGCACACTAACACCACACACCTGGGACTCTCCTTCCTGTGGAACATTTGCTATTCCATTTAACAATTGTGAATTCTGACCACCAATGATATCAAGTACCACATCTGTATATTCATCCCCTTTATAGGGTTTGTTGCCTGTCTGTGGATCTCTGGTGGTCTCTGGTGGCCTTTTGTTTCAAATTCTTCCACCTCAACCTCACTTGCTCCACTGTCCTCTTCTGTCCAGACCCTGTGGCATTCACATTGTCTTATCATCATCCATATCTTCACTTTGGATGTTGCTGCTCCACCACCCTTATAGTAAATTTAAAGACAAATACTAGCCTTGGTAATCCCCACCTAGGGGAAAAGGTCACAAGGACACCAGATGGTCCTGGAACATCTCAGAGGGGTGAGATCAGATAGGTGGGGGCTGACTAGGGGGTATGGATGCTTTGAAGTAGAATGGTACACAGCTGAGTAAACATAATCAGGTGATCTAGGGACAGGATGGATGGGTGATAAACACAGTTGTGAACAGCCAAGACAAAAGGGCTTTAGAAAACAGCCTAGGTCAATTGATCTCTCCAGTAGACTGATCGGCGCCAAGCCAAAAGGGGGCGTAGCCCCGGGATGACGAAATGTAGTTCCTGAATATTATTGGTGTATGTAAACAGGAAGTAGACGTTTGTTGAGGGCCAAAATTTAATCTGGGGGGAGGGTCGTGGGCCAAAATGTTAATTTTGCAGTACATTAAGTTAAATATGGGTATATATAGCATGCGTGTGCAAAATAAACACTATCACAAAGTAATTTCGAAAAAGGAATGACACTGTGCTTCACATTAATGTTCAAAAAATTACTGACGTCAATCTGGCTTCTTTAAATTAGAAAAATAATTGAAGCACTATGAAATATTTGAAGACAGACATGGAACATTACTAGGCCTTGGGCCTATATCTTCAAATACAATGACATTTAGTGCAAAGTAACATGGGACAAAACATGTCTCCATGGGACCAAAATACATTCTTCACTGGTTTGAACAATCATTTTTAAATCAGGAATAGTAGTAGAATTGGACAACAGCTTGAGAAGGTTTGTAGAAATCAGTACTGTACTTACAAGTGCAATAAACAAAGTAACATGGGACAAAACATGCCCCCATTAATCATACAGAGCAGAACATACTCTGACACATTGGAGGCCTAGGCCTACACATCCTGCCTGAAGTAGGCTAGGCCTATCAGTGGGAGACATGAAGCCTGTCCTTGGTTTTTAAAAGTCTCTCAATATCAGGCTCCAGCTGACTAACTGACAAAGTGAGAATGTCATGTAGGTGAGAGTCAGATAAAGCATTTCTTAGTTTGGACTTATTAAGATTCATCAGGCTGAAAGCCTGCTCACATACATAGGTACTTCCAAAGAGGGATAACATCACCTGTGCATGTTTGCGGATCTTGCCATATCTGTGTGCAGGAACACATTTGTAAAAGTCCTGTAAGGAAAGCTCTCTGAACCTGCTACGGAGGTCCGAATCAGACTGAAGTTCCAAAAGTTCCATTTGAAGCTCCTCACTGACTGCATCCACATTTACAGAAAAGGGTTGCGCAAACAGCTCAAATGCTGTTTCATTTCCACGAAAATCTTCAAAGCGATGGTCAAACTCCACCACAAGATTGCTGAGAATGTCGAGGTATTTTGGTGCGTCTTCCTCCATCAACCCAACTTCTCTGAGGCTGGGAAAATGTGCCAAATTTCCTGAATGTACAGACACAAAGACAAAAGGAGCAATGTAAGATGCAAGATTGTTCATTTGATTTTCAATTAAATACCAAACATCAATCAAATGAGAAAAAACTACTTTTTTTTGTTTATGGCTGCAGTATGAAAAACAAATACTGCTTCTGTGATTGGATTTAATGCCTAGATTTAAATAGAACATCCATTTTCCACAAACACAAAGTATGCATGCATCACACAAATATAATAACATGGTTGTGATCAATAACAAGCCTACTACATTGTTGTGTGTTCAATAACATATTAAAGTTAGATCTCACCTGTTGAGAGATGTCTGCTAAGCAACTGGAGCTTTTGCTTGAAGGCTTTGACATGGTCATACATCTGAGTGATTATCTGGTCTCTCCCTTGAAGCTGAAGATTGAGGATATTCAGCAGCTCTGTGATGTCCACAAGAAAAGCCAGGTCTGCAAGCCAGTGATTGTCCGAGGGCACTTGGATGCTGTTCTTCTTTGTGGCTTGAAACACCCTGATTTCCTCACGCAACTCAAAGAAACGTCGTAAAACTTTCCCACGGCTCAGCCACCGCACCTCCTGGTGGTACAATACATCACCATACTGGGCATCCATCTCATCAACAAGAGCTTTGAACTGACGGTGTGAGAGCGCCTTTGAGCGAATATTATTGACAATGCCAACGACATCCTGCATCACGTTCTTCAGGCCGATGTTTTTAGCGCACAGTTGCTCCTGATGCAAAATACAATGGTATTTAAAAATCGAGCCACCAAACTCACGGACTTTGTCCGACACAAGTGCAGTTAGGCCTGCTCTCTTACCGACCATGGCCGGGGCTCCATCAGTCGTGATGCCAGATAGGTTTTCCCACTTCAACCCGTTCTTGTCCATAATTCGCTGCACTGCCATAAAAATATCAATACCTCTTGTTGTCCCTTTCAGTGTTTCAAGGCCCGCTAGTTCTTGACACACTTCAAAGTCCTCATTGACGCCTCGCAAAAACACCAGCAACTGTGCTGAGTCAGATATGTCGGTGCTTTCATCGCTTGCGATGGAGAAGGCAGAAAACCGACTTGCTCTTTGGGCTATCTGGCCCCGAACGTCTTCGGCCATGTCCTCAACGCGGCGGGTGACCGTGTTCCGTGACAGGCTAATCTGAGAAAATGCCCGCATCTGAGTTGGGGACACAGCTTCAGCAGCAATTGTCAGACACTCTTTGACAAAATCACCCGCAGCAAAAGCTCGTCCACTTCTGACAATGACTTTGCTAATGCGATAACTTGCCCGAGTGGCATTTTCTTGTGCAGTGGACGGCTGAAGTAAAGTTCGCTGCTGTGTGGTTAGCTTTCTTAGCAAGTCTGCTACCTTCAGCTTGCGATCGTCACCTGTGTATTTTGCGAACTGGTGAGAATGCATAGTTTCATAGTGACGACGAATGTTGTACTCCTTTGAAACAGCGACCCTCTGCTTACATACCAGACACACTGCGGTGGAATCGACCTCGGTAAAAAGATAATCATGTTCCCAACTTTTTTTGAATTTTCGCTTGTCTGTGTGCCACTGCTTAACACGCTCCATCCTTGCATCCTCTCACTCACTGGTCTTCGCCTCACCGGATTGCATCTGGTAGGAGCTCAACAGCGCCACCCTACCATCAATGTATCACAATGTTATTCTCTGGTCAGGAGTGGAAGTGCACCAATAAATAATATTCAATGAGAGCGAGCGCAGATTCCGAGCGCTGATGGCGGGAAAAAAATGATACAGTGGATAAGGCGCGGGCCAAATATAATCGGGCCCCAAATTGGGCAGCCATGCTTTAGACCTACACAAGTGTAGGTAGCTCCTGTATCTATCATCATGGGTATGTCTCTATCTTCTATTTGAACCTGCAGCATTGGTTCTTGATCAGCTTCTGTGGTTCACACTGGAAGCTGACCCTCCCTTTTCGGATTCTCTGGGCACCCCTAATAACCATAATTTAGTCCCCTATATGGTCAGCTGCCATGGATTAATTGTGCATTGCCTTCGGTTGTGTCCTGCTTGGTGACATCCCCAACACACCCCGGGTGGACCTAGTGAATCTGTTCTTTGGAACTTTCCTTGGGGTCTCTGTCTGCCCTTCCATGGCTTAAACTGCTGGGGCTGCTGGGTATACACCTGAATTACAGGTACGGTGGGTTGCTCTTGTCCCTGAGGTCTCGGCACTGGAAGTGGTTCTGGTGTGGCTCTGTATGGAACTGGTTTCCTGGTTTCGGCGCTCATTACGCCTTGTACCTTCTTTTTGTTCCGTCTGTGAGTTCCCCCAGCTGGAGCTGTGTTAACTTTCTCTGGTTCTCCTTTTCTTGCTCCTTTAGCCTTGATTCCTCTTTCCGGTATTTTTCCACCGCATGGACCAGATGATCACAGAATTCCTTATGTGTTTTGGACGTAAGTCCCACCACATCCTCTAACCTGCTTTTCACCGGAGGGGACATGGCATCTATCACTGTGGTTCTGAACAGAGTTGTCATCAGTGGGTCTCCCTCTGGGTCTACTTCAGTCTCTAGTTTCCACTTCTTCAATTGGGCAGCCATGCTATAGAAAGACAGGTAACGGAAGTGAAAAGTGTGTTCAACTTTGCAAACCTGACCCGGCTTTGTTCTCTGTGAATAAAGTCTTTTGGATGAATCAACAGCTCTGGTTAACGGTATTTTCATTTCAAAATACTATGATTTAAATTCTACGACATATTTGGCGTCACGAACAGGATTGGATGAATAAGGCTTGCATCTTGAACTATCGTTGGGGAGGAGACCGGACAATTTATACAAATTTAATGAGCTCAAAAACAAAGTAAGCAGAATTCCTGCTTTAGCATAGAGAATTTGTGTAGATCGCTCTGGACCTTTGGCCTCCGCGATAGAACACGTGCATGAAGTCTTACCAAACAAAGAAACCAAATTTAGGATTTGAACTAGAGCTGTTGAGGATTTCAGAAAATGTGCATGCTGTAATTGTTAAAAATAAGGTAAATCCCGTGGATAAACGCTGTGATATTAAATAAATATTACAGGGCTGTACGGACGGAAGAGCTTAGGATAAACGCCAAATCAGATCAATATTTCAGGCCTGCTCGGGTAAATGTAAATTTATGGAATACCGCTGAAATTGAAATTGATTGATTTGGGGCTGGACGGTAAGCTAAAGAGTTAGAGCGATATTTGAGGTCTGTATAGGTGTATACTAATCTGTGGATGCCGCTGTCATATTAAATACATATTACAGGTCTGAACGGGCAGATTATTGCATGAATAACTCTGAAATATCGTTGATGTGTAGTTTTAGTGAAATAGTACTGTAAATAAGGATAGCTGTCATGTTGAGGAGGTGGATTGACAGAAAGTTGATAGTATAGGCCGAAGCTAAGTGACTAAGTTCTGTGTTCGTGTTGAGGAAGTGTATCGGATACATTGTTGAAGTGCTGGATAGAAGTGTTAAATAGACGGACGCAGAGAACAGAAGTGCTTGTTAAGTACTGTGTTCTAAAAGAAAGCCGCCGCCTGTAGTTTTAGTAAAAATTGCTATGTCGTGTTGTGAAAATGTTCGTAAAAATTGCTATGTTGTGAGTGTTTGTGAAAAGCGCTGAGTTATGTTGAGAGAGTGATATTTTGTTGTGCTGGCTTGTGTTGAGAGAGAGATATTCTGTATAAACATTGTTGGTCGGGAATTGAGGACTACAGTTAGTATATAACATAAGAGAGAAGACAAAAGTTTAATTAATTAGATATATTATAGAAATTAGGTATAGAAGAATAAAGAGTATACATTTTTAGAGAACGGGTCAATGTGTGAACTTTTTAGGCCTCCCAGATTACAGAATAATGAGAATACAGTGTGATATATAGTATATCTGTGTATACGGAATTGGAAGAAAGCCATCGGTGCCTCTTAAAGGAAACGTAAGATACTTCTTGTAAAAGCCAAATAATCAAGAGTAAGAATAGCGACAACCCTTTTGGGGAGAGACGTTTACAGAAAAAACGGGAAAACCGCCATCTTGAAACGTCATTCGAGTTGGGCGGTAATATTATAAAAGGGGGAAGGAACCAACTGAGTGGATTGACTGTGTTTTATAACAATAGACTTTACAGCAGTTAGGTTTAAGATAAATAAATAAATAAATAAGATACAATAAGAATATTTTATTGTAGAAGCATATGCTGAGTGAAAGTGATTCTTAATTGAAGAGATTCATGTCTAAGCTCACACTGATTTAATTCACCTTCTAGGGTCACACACACACCTCACATTCACACCTACTCTACACACACATACCCCCTCCCCCTCATCCCCACTCACACACTTAGACACACACACCCACACACACATCTTATATACTCATACACACACCACACTTACACATAGACACACTCATACACACATACATAGACACACACACCCACACACACATCTCATACTACTCTCATACATACATTACACACATAGACACATACACATAACTATACCAATATAGACACACTCATTCATACATTGTCATACATACAACTACAGCACCCATACATACATGCAAGTACACAAGTTGTTGGTTATACCTATATTTGATTCCCAGGGTGGAAGACACCAATTGTGATTAGGATATCTCAAGCTGATTCCAAAGCTGTTTCTTAACTTATTTCTTTAATTTTAAAGTGATATCCTAGATAACCAATAATACAATATTGTTCTCTTTTGACAAATTACAGAAAAGAGTGAGGATTAAAACATTTTACAATAACCCTAAAAAATTATTACTGCAAAAGGAAAAATGGAGAAAGGGATTACCATGGTAACTCCAGTAGAAGTATTAGAGAATAAAAACCCTCTTTTAAATAACCAAATAAAAAAGATGTCAGAAGGAGGTCAGAGTCAAGACAAGAGAAGAGGACTAAACCAAGCGCACGCCGAACAGAGAAACAGCGATACAGCACACCCAGAGATGAGGGAGCAACCACCTGGGGACCCGGAGATGACCCGAGGTCCGGTGATGAGGAACAGGAGGAGAGGAGGTCTGGGATAAGCCAGAGGGAGATAGACCAAGCACAAACAATAGATGAAATACTCAGTGACTTGGAAGCTGATAGTGGAATAAGACATAAGGAAGAATCCAGGACTACTGAACGAGAGTTGAGGGGTAGGGGAAAGATAGGTTGCCCAGATAGATATCTTTGCCCCATCCTGATAAAAGGAAATCAAGGACACTATGTGCCCTGGGGTATGCAGGACATGCAGGGAATAGTTAACAGATTACCAGACATACATGATGGAGCAGGTAAATGGATTAGAAGCTTTGAGGAAGAGACTGCAGGGAAACTGCTGGCGGTGGGAGACCTCAAAGCCCTGTTGGCCAAGGTACTGGGGGTGGCAAAGATGGAAGACATCCTCATAAGCTGTGGACTGGGAGGAGCACAGGGCAATACCAGAGCCGATGGGATGTCATTTGACCAGACCAGAAATGAGATGTGGACAACCCTGAGAGAAGAATATCCACACAGGCTGGACATTAAGACCCTGAAGGGAGAACCACTGGGAGAGACTGAGAATCCTGCCACATACCTGCACCAGCAATTGAAGAAGTGGAAACTAGAGACTGAAGTAGACCCAGAGGGAGACCCACTGATGACAACTCTGTTCAGAACCACAGTGATAGATGCCATGTCCCCTCCGGTGAAAAGCAGGTTAGAGGATGTGGTGGGACTTACGTCCAAAACACATAAGGAATTCTGTGATCATCTGGTCCATGCGGTGGAAAAATACCGGAAAGAGGAATCAAGGCTAAAGGAGCAAGAAAAGGAGAACCAGAGAAAGTTAACACAGCTCCAGCTGGGGGAACTCACAGACGGAACAAAAAGAAGGTACAAGGCGTAATGAGCGCCGAAACCAGGAAACCAGTTCCATACAGAGCCACACCAGAACCACTTCCAGTGCCGAGACCTCAGGGACAAGAGCAACCCACCGTACCTGTAATTCAGGTGTATACCCAGCAGCCCCAGCAGTTTAAGCCATGGAAGGGCAGACAGAGACCCCAAGGAAAGTTCCAAAGAACAGATTCACTAGGTCCACCCGGGGTGTGTTGGGGATGTCACCAAGCAGGACACAACCGAAGGCAATGCACAATTAATCCATGGCAGCTGACCATATAGGGGACTAAATTATGGTTATTAGGGGTGCCCAGAGAATCCGAAAAGGGAGGGTCAGCTTCCAGTGTGAACCACAGAAGCTGATCAAGAACCAATGCTGCAGGTTCAAATAGAAGATAGAGACATACCCATGATGATAGATACAGGAGCTACCTACACTTGTGTAGGTCTAAAGCATGGCTGCCCAATTTGGGGCCCGATTATATTTGGCCCGCGCCTTATCCACTGTATCATTTTTTTCCCGCCATCAGCGCTCGGAATCTGCGCTCGCTCTCATTGAATATTATTTATTGGTGCACTTCCACTCCTGACCAGAGAATAACATTGTGATACATTGATGGTAGGGTGGCGCTGTTGAGCTCCTACCAGATGCAATCCGGTGAGGCGAAGACCAGTGAGTGAGAGGATGCAAGGATGGAGCGTGTTAAGCAGTGGCACACAGACAAGCGAAAATTCAAAAAAAGTTGGGAACATGATTATCTTTTTACCGAGGTCGATTCCACCGCAGTGTGTCTGGTATGTAAGCAGAGGGTCGCTGTTTCAAAGGAGTACAACATTCGTCGTCACTATGAAACTATGCATTCTCACCAGTTCGCAAAATACACAGGTGACGATCGCAAGCTGAAGGTAGCAGACTTGCTAAGAAAGCTAACCACACAGCAGCGAACTTTACTTCAGCCGTCCACTGCACAAGAAAATGCCACTCGGGCAAGTTATCGCATTAGCAAAGTCATTGTCAGAAGTGGACGAGCTTTTGCTGCGGGTGATTTTGTCAAAGAGTGTCTGACAATTGCTGCTGAAGCTGTGTCCCCAACTCAGATGCGGGCATTTTCTCAGATTAGCCTGTCACGGAACACGGTCACCCGCCGCGTTGAGGACATGGCCGAAGACGTTCGGGGCCAGATAGCCCAAAGAGCAAGTCGGTTTTCTGCCTTCTCCATCGCAAGCGATGAAAGCACCGACATATCTGACTCAGCACAGTTGCTGGTGTTTTTGCGAGGCGTCAATGAGGACTTTGAAGTGTGTCAAGAACTAGCGGGCCTTGAAACACTGAAAGGGACAACAAGAGGTATTGATATTTTTATGGCAGTGCAGCGAATTATGGACAAGAACGGGTTGAAGTGGGAAAACCTATCTGGCATCACGACTGATGGAGCCCCGGCCATGGTCGGTAAGAGAGCAGGCCTAACTGCACTTGTGTCGGACAAAGTCCGTGAGTTTGGTGGCTCGATTTTTAAATACCATTGTATTTTGCATCAGGAGCAACTGTGCGCTAAAAACATCGGCCTGAAGAACGTGATGCAGGATGTCGTTGGCATTGTCAATAATATTTGCTCAAAGGCGCTCTCACACCGTCAGTTCAAAGCTCTTGTTGATGAGATGGATGCCCAGTATGGTGATGTATTGTACCACCAGGAGGTGCGGTGGCTGAGCCGTGGGAAAGTTTTACGACGTTTCTTTGAGTTGCGTGAGGAAATCAGGGTGTTTCAAGCCACAAAGAAGAACAGCATCCAAGTGCCCTCGGACAATCACTGGCTTGCAGACCTGGCTTTTCTTGTGGACATCACAGAGCTGCTGAATATCCTCAATCTTCAGCTTCAAGGGAGAGACCAGATAATCACTCAGATGTATGACCATGTCAAAGCCTTCAAGCAAAAGCTCCAGTTGCTTAGCAGACATCTCTCAACAGGTGAGATCTAACTTTAATATGTTATTGAACACACAACAATGTAGTAGGCTTGTTATTGATCACAACCATGTTATTATATTTGTGTGATGCATGCATACTTTGTGTTTGTGGAAAATGGATGTTCTATTTAAATCTAGGCATTAAATCCAATCACAGAAGCAGTATTTGTTTTTCATACTGCAGCCATAAACAAAAAAAAGTAGTTTTTTCTCATTTGATTGATGTTTGGTATTTAATTGAAAATCAAATGAACAATCTTGCATCTTACATTGCTCCTTTTGTCTTTGTGTCTGTACATTCAGGAAATTTGGCACATTTTCCCAGCCTCAGAGAAGTTGGGTTGATGGAGGAAGACGCACCAAAATACCTCGACATTCTCAGCAATCTTGTGGTGGAGTTTGACCATCGCTTTGAAGATTTTCGTGGAAATGAAACAGCATTTGAGCTGTTTGCGCAACCCTTTTCTGTAAATGTGGATGCAGTCAGTGAGGAGCTTCAAATGGAACTTTTGGAACTTCAGTCTGATTCGGACCTCCGTAGCAGGTTCAGAGAGCTTTCCTTACAGGACTTTTACAAATGTGTTCCTGCACACAGATATGGCAAGATCCGCAAACATGCACAGGTGATGTTATCCCTCTTTGGAAGTACCTATGTATGTGAGCAGGCTTTCAGCCTGATGAATCTTAATAAGTCCAAACTAAGAAATGCTTTATCTGACTCTCACCTACATGACATTCTCACTTTGTCAGTTAGTCAGCTGGAGCCTGATATTGAGAGACTTTTAAAAACCAAGGACAGGCTTCATGTCTCCCACTGATAGGCCTAGCCTACTTCAGGCAGGATGTGTAGGCCTAGGCCTCCAATGTGTCAGAGTATGTTCTGCTCTGTATGATTAATGGGGGCATGTTTTGTCCCATGTTACTTTGTTTATTGCACTTGTAAGTACAGTACTGATTTCTACAAACCTTCTCAAGCTGTTGTCCAATTCTAGTACTATTCCTGATTTAAAAATGATTGTTCAAACCAGTGAAGAATGTATTTTGGTCCCATGGAGACATGTTTTGTCCCATGTTACTTTGCACTAAATGTCATTGTATTTGAAGATATAGGCCCAAGGCCTAGTAATGTTCCATGTCTGTCTTCAAATATTTCATAGTGCTTCAATTATTTTTCTAATTTAAAGAAGCCAGATTGACGTCAGTAATTTTTTGAACATTAATGTGAAGCACAGTGTCATTCCTTTTTCGAAATTACTTTGTGATAGTGTTTATTTTGCACACGCATGCTATATATACCCATATTTAACTTAATGTACTGCAAAATTAACATTTTGGCCCTCCACTGGGAAGAATTTGGGCACCCCTGGTCTAAAGTATGCCTCTCACCTCCCCATGTCAGGAAAATGTGTTAACACAGTAGGATTCTCGGGACAAGCGCAGCTAATTCCAATGTCAACTCCAGTAAGTTTGAAGATAGGAGACAGAGCCACAACCCTGCCCATACTGATCTCTGACCAGACTCCGGTAAATCTCTTGGGGAGGGATGCATTATGCATGCTAGGGATGAAAATATGGTGTTCCCCAGAAGGTGTATATGTAGATAATATGGTAATAAAGATACAAGAAATACCAATAACTGCAAGCGCAAATGATTACTGGTTAGGGGAAATAAATTATGAAATAGAGCAAAATTGGTTAAAATGGAGAAAATTTATTGGAGACCACGATTTGACTTAAATTATAACTCCTGCCAAGAACAAATCTGGCAGGAGCAAACCAAAAATCTGGTTGTCCCATTAATGTCACAATATATTATAGGGGAAAACAGGGAGCAGCTATGCAAATAGATGAATCAAAAAAAAATATGATATATATATATATATAATATCCCTCATGCTGCTCATCATGTGTCATTAATGGTAAATAAAGGGTATAGAGCAAGAGTCTTGGGACCAATGATGAGAACCACATTAAAAAGTAATTGGAAAGAAACAAGTAACCCATTGGTAAAACATTCTGCAGGCAAGGAATTCATAAAATAATATATACCACAGGAAGTAGCCATATTGGTTAAACAACAGGTTCAGATGAAAGAAAAGTCAGATAATCAATTAAATAGAACCGATAACGCAACTAGAGGATATGATACGCATGCATCGGATTGCAGGGCCATTTGAGCAATCCATGTGGCTCCGAAGGGGGGCGAAGGTAGACTCTATAGGATTGTGGAGATCATATGAGGGTACTATAGTAGCGCCTACTGGGGATTTTGATCACTGGTGCGCATGGTTTTGACCATTGCGCAAGGGGGGAAGTTGTGAGAAAGATAAAAATCCAAGGGTATTGGTCACCCTAATTACAGGCAATGGTAGAAAATGCATTTAAACTTATAGATTAATTAATTAAAAACATTTAAATTACAAATTTGGTAATGGACTATGTAGACATGATAAAAAAAGGTCATTGGGAAAAGATACATGCTTGTTGTTACAGATAGATTCAGCAGATGGGTAGAAGCAAGGAACAGGGGTTACATTTTTAACAAGAGAAGTAATACCCAGATTTGGAATAACTAATGAGATTAGCTCAGATAACGGTGCAGAATTTATTCAGAAAACTGTGAAACAAGTCATACAGCAGTTAAGAATAAAGCAAAGATTGGGTTGTGTCTACCATTCACAATCACAAGGAATGGTAGAAAGAATAAATGGTACCCTCAAAACAAAGCTGAATAAGATATGTGCCAGCGCAAAGCTTAATTGTGTAAATGCATTGCCACTTGTATTAATGAATTATCGCATGCAGACTAACAGAAACACGCATTTAACACCGCATGAAATGCTTACGGGTCGACCCATGCCAGTGCTAACAATAAGAGGACCTTACAAAGGACCACCGCTTGAACAACGCCAGATAGAATTGAAACAATATATGAATTGATTAACTGAGATACACAAAGTTATATGTTCACAGGAAAAAGACAAGCAGCTGGAGCGGGAGACACCCCTGCCCAATCCGAGAACTCCAGGAGATCAGGTATACATCAAAGTCTTTAGAAGGAAATGGAACGAGCCAAGGAGAGAGGGACTGTACGAGGTAGTGAGAGCCACCCCCACTGCAATACAAGTTTGAGGGAGCCTAACCTGGTACCACTAGAACCACGGCACCAGGGTCCCGAGGCAAGAACTCAGGCAAACCAGAGAAGAAGACGGAATGGGTGAGATCGTACAGGAGCACAGAAGAAATGAGGGCACAGACTTTGGGAAATTAGACTGGTTTGACAACATCCTAGGATCATGGGGAGGAATGTTGGCGAGAATGGGAATAATGGTTGTGACAGTGATAGTAGTGTTGGGACTGTTATTTTGTTGTAGAATGCCTGTTTTGAGATCCTTCTTTATACAGGGCACCATTAAGCAGATGAGTGTAACCAGAGGGATAGCTCAGATGGCAGTCAACAAAATGGGAGGCCACCTAGACCTATATCCTGTTCTCGACTGGGGAGGCAGCAGTGAGTCTTTTGCCCCCTCATCCGATGATGACGAGATCGTCTAGACCCCCAGCCAGGACTAGCAAGCGCTAACAGCCACACCTACATGGGAGAAGCATTGCTACAATCCTCAAGAAAGACGAAACCCTGGCCATACAAGGACTATATTCCCTTTGGGAATGTTGACAATCTGAACGGATAATGATGTGTTTTAAGATGTTATGTGTAACAATTATTGTGTGTAGTACTAATAGAATGACCATGTTAAATGTATGCATAGAGACACAATGGGATGGCCATGGATCAGAGACAGGGGATGGTCTCCTGTGTTGGACATAAAGTCCCATTATAGGTTGATGTGTTGTTTTACTTTTTATTAACAATTTGTGTAGTCATTTAAATGTAGTTAAGTTGTTGCTCATGGGGACGGGTGCTCATTTGCAGACCTGTAAAGTGGTTGCTCAATGATGATTGGATAAGGTGAGAACCGTGGGGGAATTTTCCCTAAGGATAAGGCTGGGTTTTTCGCCCCCACCTGTAAAGGAGGTGTGTCCCCAGGAGCTAATAGAATGTCATACTGTTGATGCCGTACAGGTTATGTTTACTGCTGTGAGTTGCCTATGTATATTGTCTTAAAATCACTTGTATGTTTTATTAGTGTATCATTGATGTGGGACTATTAAGTCCCAAAGGGGGGAATATATAGTAAATTTAAAGACAAATACTAGCCTTGGTAATCCCACACCTAGGGGAAAAGGTCACAAGGACACCAGATGGTCCTGGAACATCTCAGAGGGGTGAGATCAGATAGGTGGGGGCTGACTAGGGGGTATGGATGCTTTGAAGTAGAATGGTACACAGCTGAGTAAACATAATCAGGTGATCTAGGGACAGGATGGATGGGTGATAAACACAGTTGTAAACAGCCAAGACAAAAGGGCTTTAGAAAACAGCCTAGGTCAATTGATCTCTCCAGTAGACTGATCGGCGCCAAGCCAAAAGGGGGCGTAGCCCCGGGATGACGAAATGTAGTTCTTGAATATTATTGGTGTATGTAAACAGGAAGTAGACGTTTGTTGAATGAAGGGTGTTGACCTATGTGATGTCTATAGAAAGACAGGTAACGGAAGTGAAAAGTGTGTTCAACTTTGCAAACCTGACCCGGCTTTGTTCTCTGTGAATAAAGTCTTTTGGATGAATCAACAGCTCTGGTTAACGGTATTTTCATTTCAAAATACTATGATTTAAATTCTACGACACCCTCTGTATTAAAACTACTAACCATGGAGTCATAATGACACCTTACACTCTCCAGCAGTGAGTGGGTCTCAGCAGATGTAAAATCAGGCCCCTTTGTATCCATCTTTCCACCTCGCTAGTTTCATCAGGAATGGGTTTTTATGGGTCTGGGCATTGCTGGTTCTCAGTGACATGATTGACCACAAGCCCTAACAAATACATCTGATTAGGTGAAGTGCTCAATGTGCTCTGCAATAATGTTACAGGTGTGTATTCTAAATAGCTAATTACAGAGACTCTGATACACTGACTGAGAGAATACTGGCATGGCAGTTTTGGTATTGTTCACCTTTTCCATGCTGGAAAGAGGAGGTTACCACCAAAGGGTCTACACTGAGTGTCCCAAACTTCTCCAACAGTATACAACAGAAGAACTGTATGCCATACCATCAGCTATGATCTGGAAAAATTGTTACGGTCCCTCTCCCTGACCGGCCCTCTGGCACCACCTTGAGGCCCTGGCGATCATCGCTGGAGCGTCCACCTCCCAGTCGACAGCGCACCTGTTCCCTGTCTCCGCACACCTGCAAACCATCTGCAATCACCGTCCTATAAGAACCCTGCCTGAACTCCACTCCAGTGCCAGAACGTACTGTGTCCCACGGTAACTCTTCGAGTTTCACATACGCTTCCATCCTCCTGTGTTTCCAGTGTTTGTTTTGTGTGTTCACCGCATTCTCCTGTGATCCCCTAGAACCCTCATCTTCCTTGGATTCCCCCCTCGTCTACCTTCCATGGACCTAGCCCATTCCTCGTTGGCCTGCCTGCCGAACCCTGGACCGACCCGCGAGTACTCTCTATTGAATTATCCTTCTCTACCCCTTTTCCCCGTTTATTATTAAATACACCTTCAGGCTTCATCTACCCTCTCTGTGTGCTGTCGTTTTGGTTCCTCAGACCTTCTGGCCACCAAATGTCGGAACCAGGCGGCTTTAGGGTCTGGAGGGGGCAGGGGCCGGTGCCATCGACCATCCCCTGCTCTCCATCATTCACCATCACGGCACCCTCCTGAACCGGGTCACGGACCAACTAGACGCCGCCTTTCGGCTCATCGATGAACGGCTCCATAAACTCGAGCTCAACGCCTCAAACCTATACCAAGCACCAGCACCGCCGTCTCAAGAGCCTCGCCCCCGGACCCAGTACCCAGATTCCCTCCAGCTTCCGGGAGCCTCACCTCGCGCCGCCTTGTCCCTTCGGAGGCAAGTTCGATTTCTGCCGCGGCTTCCTGGCCCAATGCAAGCTCGCCTTCCTGTACCAGCCCAGCAGATTCCGATCCGGAGGGGACAAGGTGGCTTTCATCGTCCCTCTACTGACCGGGCGTGCGCTGAAGTGGGCCGTCGCTGCTCTGGGCAGTAACTCCGCCTTGACGCTCGACTACGAGGGCTTCAAGGTGGCTACAGGACTCCGTCTCCAGGGTGGACGACCACCCTCGGCCGCTCTCCCCTGAGTTCCCTTCCCGGACCTCCCTGAGCCCCAATTTCCACGATGCCCCCCATTCCCACCCCAGTTCCCAGGGTCGAGGAGGAGCCGATGCAGGTCGGCAGGTCCCGTCTGTCCACAGCGGAGCGCGAGCAACGTTTTCGGGACCAGCGTTGCCTCTACTGCGGGTCATTACAGCCGGGCCTGCCTGACTCATCCTCGACCCCCCCGCGGCAAAAGACATGGCTTACCAGAGGGAGGGCTCCTGGTAAGCCATACCACCCTTGCCCACCCGGGCACCCCTCAACCATGGCTCATCCCCACAACCCTCACCTGGAACCAGGAGTCCTATAGCCTGGGCGCCCTCCTGAACTCCGGGGCCGACATGAGACGACAGCCTCATAGACGCCACCCTGGCTAAGGAGGCTGGGATTCCCTTGCTCCCCCTGGATACCCCTATTCATGCCCAGGCCCTGGATGGCCGACCCCTGGGTACCATCACCCACAACATCGTGTCTCTCACCCTCACCCTGTCTGGAAACCACTCCGAGACTCTCCGGCTCCTGGTCATCCCCGCGTCCACGGCTCCCCTGGTGTTGGGAAGACCTTGGCTTGTGAGGCACAACCCCCACGTCTGCTGGACCTCTGGGAAGATCCTGGGATGGAGCGTGGGGTGTCATGCCAACTGCCTCCGCTCCGCCCCCTCTCCACCCGGACCTCCCAGACCGGTCGCCCTGCCCCCGGACCTATCTGGCATGCCTCCCTTCTACCACCACCTAGCCGAGGTCTTCAGTAAGGAACGTGCCCTATCCCTTCCTCCTCACCACCCCTACGATTGTTCCATTGACCTCGTCCTTGGTGCCGCCCTCCCGTCCGGTCGACTGTACAACCTCTCACTCCCGGAGAAGCAGTCCATGCGGGAGTACATCTCCAAGTCCCTGGCCTCGGGCATCATCCGGCCCTCTTCATCCCCGGTGGCAGCGGGGTTTTTCTTCGTAAAGAAGGGAGGAGACCTCCGGCCGTGTATCGATTAGGCCTCAACGCAATCACTGTGAGGAACAAGTATCCCCTCCCTCTCCTTAGCTCGACCTTCGAGCCCGTCTTCACTAAGCTAGACCTCCGGAGTGCGTACCATCTGGTGCGCATAAAGGAGGGGGAAGAATGGAAGACGGCCTTTAACACTCACTTGGGGCACTTTGAGTATTTAGTGATGCCTTTCGGGCTCACTAATGCCCCGGCCGTCTTCCAGGCCTTGGTGAACGACGTGCTGCATGACCTATCAAACATCTTTGTGGTGGTCTACCTGGACGACATCCTGGTGTTCTCCAGGACGGAGGAAGAGCACCAGCAGCACGTCACCAACAACGACTCTTGGAGAACAGACTCTTCGTGAAGGCCGAGAAGTGCTAGTTCCACGCCGCCTCCGTGGAGTACTTCGTCGTGGAGAAGGGTCACATACAGGCGGACGAAAAGAAGATCTGGGCGTTGGTGGAGTGGCCTCAACCCCTGAACTGCCAACAGCTAAGACACTTTCTGGGCTTCGCGGGATTCTACTGGCGGTTCATCCAGGGTTTCAGCCAGGTGGCCGCCCCACTGACCGCCCTCACTTCCACGCTCCGCCCGTTCTCCTGGACCACGGAGGCCACCTTCTCGACCCTGAAGAGTCTGTTCACGGCGGCCCCGGTGCTCAACTCACCCCGACCCTACCTGTCAGTTCTTTGTGGAGGTGGATGCGTCTGACACCGGCCTCGGAGCCGTCCTGTCCCAGATGTCCGCAGAGGACCAGAGACTCTACCCCTGTGCGTACTTCTCCCAGCGGCTGACACCGGCAGAGAGGAATTATGACATGGGCAACCGGGAGCTGCTGGCAGTGTATGCGGCCTTGGTGGAGTGGAGACACTGGCTCGAGGGGGCCCAGCAACCTTTTGGTCTGGTCCAACCATAAGAACTTGATTTACATCCGGTCGGCCAAGAGGCTCAACTCCGAGGCAACTCAGGCACGCTGGGTCCTCTTCTTCATGCATTTCGAGTTTACCATCTCCTACAAGCCGGGCTCTACTAACATCAAGGCTGACGCACTTGGGGGTGCTTCAGCAAGGCTGGAATCGGGCAGATTTGTCTTTGTGAAGGACGCACGAATCAAGCCACGTACAAAGTTGTCCTGGAAGAAAACTTGCTTCCTTCTGCTCTGATAATGTGCCCCAACTCTGAGGATTGGTTTTTCCAGCAGGACAATGCTCCATGCTACACAGCCAGGTCAATCAAGGTGTGGATGGAGGACCACCAGATCAAGACCCTGCCATGGCCAGCCCAATCTCTAGACCTGAACCCCATTGAAAACCTCTGGAATGTGATCAAGAGGAAGATGGGTGGTCACAAGCCATCAAACAAAGCCGAGCTACTTGAATTTTTGCGCCAGAAGTGGCATAAAGTCACCTAACAGCAATGTGAAAGACTGGTGGAGAGCATGCCAAGACACATGAAAGCTGTGATTGTAAATCAGGGTTATTCCACCAAATATTGATTTCTGAACTCTTCCTAAGTTAAAACATTAGTATTGTGTTGTTTAAAAATGAATATGAACTTGTTTTCTTTGCATTATTCGAGATCTGAAAACACTGCATTTTTTGTTATTTTGACCAGTTGTCATTTTCTGCAAATAAATGCTCTAAATGACAATATTTTTATTTGGAATTTAGGAGAAATGTTGTCAGTAGTTTATAGAATAAAACAAATATGTTCATTTTACTCAAACACATACCTATAAATAGTAAAATCAGAGAAACTGATAATTTTGCAGTGGTCTCTTAATTTTTTCAAGAGCTGTATATATATATAACCCTTTCAGTGGATCAAGGTAATCCTGATTTTTGGGATCAAAATGATCCCAATCGTTTGTTTAAGTTTTGAACTACGTATTTTGAAGATTTGATCCAGGTTAAAGCTGGGATTGGATTACTTGATCTGATTGGATTTCAAAATGATCCCAATCCTGTTTTTTGGTTTTGAACTACCCATTTTCAGGATTTAATCCAAACCGATAGCCCAAATCCGATCGGATCACTTTTGAACTCCTGGGCCCAGGTGATAAAGGATGTAAGATAGTTTTGGAGTTTATGGAAAATATTTATATACATACAAGAGCCAATGTTGGGTCCTTCTAGCGGTTAGGGACGACCACCCCACTGCCTGATATAAAAGACAGTGATGAGTACGAAACTTATCACCTGTAATAAAACAAAGTGTTGATTGATAGACTGAATCTAATTGTTTCAATGTGGAGGACAGTGGTGTTTTTAACCCCAAAATTTGGGGTCACTGTCATAAATGCTCAGATGCATGCCAGTGGAACCACAGTCAAACAAAACCCATGACACCTGTCATGAACGCAGTTGCGGAGAGGCATACTTTGAGCATGAGCACAACCATTTTCCCCACTCCGTGTTTCATTGACAGAAAGGGCCAAATAGGACTGGCCCCACTACCATAGAAAACAGTAGCACTGGGCCAGCCAGTCTGCAAATTTCACGCATTTCAGAGCTTCCAAACTCAAGGAAAATAAACTAAAGCACAGCCATGAGTGTTTCATTAACCAAAGATTTAAAAACCGTATTCGATTTGCTAACGGTAGGATATGAAGATACAATTATATGACAAGGGTGATGCTTAATTCGCGCAACAGTGCCATCTGCTGGCCATGAATGACGAAACATTTTAATGTTTTTCTCCAGCTCCAATTTCTTAGTTACATGACATTGAAACTAGTTGAAGATGCAGACGCAGTTATTTAGTTTGGAAATGTACACGACAACTAGCATAGATTGGGGTCAGCTGAGCAACTCACATTCCACATGATATGAAACGGGTGCTTTACCCGCAGCTTTGCAAACTTAACAGGGCATATACATTATTCTAAAGGTGACTTCAAACAACAGTAACTAACGATGCATGTTGAGTTTCATGGTTTTGTAACATAAGTAGCAATCCCATAGAAAGCAATGGGAGAGTGCATGAATGTCACAAATTAGGATCTTATCTCAGATGCTTTCTAATCTTCAGATTGGTTCCACGTCCGACAAGTCAGGTCGGTCAAGGCTCCAAGTGTCACGCCCTCCACTTCCACCTAGCTGGTGTCAGTCTCTCTCCCTCTTCCCAGCCTGGGTGTTTTGGTGTGGCCGTGGCTGCCGATAGTTCACATCATCGTCTACACACCTGCGGCTCATCTCCTCATCACCCTTCTGTGTTTTATACTCCGGTTTTCCATTCATTCCCCGCCAGTTCGTTATAGTGCTTACCCATATACGTCCCAGCAATTTCTCGCCTGTTGTTTTTGCCTACTCCTACCGGATTATCTGATCTTCCTAGGACTGCCTTATCGTGCTTCGACCTCCGCCTGAAAACCCTCTATCTGCCTATCTCTGGACTACCTTCTTGTGTACCGACCGCTGCCTGATCTACTCGCCTGCCTACCTTGCCCTCTTGCCCTGTCTGCTCTGCCTGCCCTGCCCACTTGCATACCCAGTCACCCCGTTACCCTTTCCCTGTTTTGTTCCTTATTAAATATCTATATTATTTTATACCTGTGTCCCGACTCTGTGTGCTGCACTTGGGTTCACTAGTTCTGATATACGCCACATGTCGTAAGACAATAAGGTCAAACCAGGCATGCGTCCCATGTGTTGAAAAAAGTTCTCATTTCCACTACCACTTTCTCCTCCTGACCCGTTAAAGTTAAAGTCCACTTCATATACCTGCCGAAGTCGACTTCGTGCACATTTTACTTCTGTGTGAAGCCATCCTCATCTGATATCTAAACAACTCAAAAGTTCCCTTCACACTGGTGCACAAAATAAAATTGCAGTTTCTTACTTTGATCAAATTCAGCTCCCATTTTTGTCTAAATATTCGCTCATTAATATTATTCTAAAATCAAGTCCACTGATGGTGTGTTGATAGGCCTAGTTTTTTTAGCCTGTCAAATATCAGTGGAAACATATGCAACGCAGCAAAGTTGGATCGATGGATTTGATATATATGAAGACATGTTAAACACAAATATTATTGCTTTCGGTCTACTTTCGCCTACCCTCAAATTGTTCACAGGTTGATTCCAGGCGTGTGATGTGCGTAATGGCAGTGCACAAACCTATCCAATTCTGATCAAGTCATTACAGCAACCACATACGTTTTCTTCTTTTGGCTCTGTAATCGAAAAGTTTGGATTTAAAATCAAACAATTACTATGAGGTTAAAGTATAGATTCTCATTATGATGGTATATGTGTACATATTGGTTTCACCATTTAGAAATGACAACACTTTTTAAACATAAGTCAACAAAAGGAATGAACAGATTCATATAATGTCCAAATTATACACTGATGTTTAGTATTTGGTCAACAAATCTTTGCATGCAATAACTGCTTGAAGTCTGCGACCCATTGACCCCACCAGACGCTGGGTATGCTCTGCTAGGCCTGTACTGCAGCCATCTCCAGTTGTTGTTTGTTTTTAGGTATTTTTGCCAAAAAATCTTATCAGGAAATGAAATTCGATTCGATTCGATTCAACTTTATTGTCATTGTGCAGAGTACAAGTACAGAGACAACGAAATGCAGTTAGCGTCTAACCAGAAGTGCAAAATAGCAGAAAGTGCAATGAACAGTATATACAGGTAGTGCAATATATGAGCAGTAAGTAGTGCAGTATAATATAAGTAGTGCAGTGTAAGCAGTATATGAGTAAGCAGTAGCATTATAAGCAGAATAAATAAGTTACAGTATGAACAGTGTAGCAGCATATGAGCTGTATAGGTAATGCAGTCTATCAGTATATATGTATTAACAGTAACATAGGTAGATAGCAGAATAAATATAAATATGGAATGCCGTATGAACAGTATAAACAGGTATGTACAGTATGTACAGATATGTGCAGTGTATTAACAGTAGTAAAATATAGGGATATGTGCATTATGAACAGTATGGACAGATATGTACAGAAGAGCAGTGGTATTGAGTAAGAGCAGGGGAGGGGAGTAATAGTGCAATTGTCCGGGGGGGGGGGTGCAGGGGTTGGTAGGTTGTCACGTAGGTGCAGTGTTTGAGTTCAGTAGGGTGACAGCCGCAGGGAAGAAGCTGCCTCTGAACCTGCTGGTTCGGGTGCGGAGAGACCTGTAGCCACTCCCGGAGGGGAGTGGGGTGAACAGTCTATGGTTGGTGTGAGAAATGTCCTTGACGATGCTGTGTGCCTTACGCAAGCATCGTTTGCCCTGGACAGCCTCAATGGAGGGGAGTGAGGAACCGGTGATGCGTTGGGCAGTTTTCACCACCCTCTGCAGTGCTTTCCGGTCAGATGCCGAGCAGTTGCCATACCATACTGTGACACAGTTGGTAAGGATACTCTCGATGGTGCAGCAGTAGAAGTTCACCAGGATCTGAGGAGACAGATGGACCTTCTTTAGTCTCCTCAGGAAGAAGAGACGCTGGTGAGCCTTCTTGATCAGGGTTGAGGGTCCAGGAGAGATCCTCAGAGATGTGGACACCCAGGAACTTGAAGCTGGTGACTCGCTCCACCTCAGTCCCGTTGATGAGGATGGGGGTGTGTGTGCCAGCTTTTGATTTCCTGAAGTCCACAATGAGCTCTTTGGTCTTCCTGGTGTTGAGAGCCAGGTTGTTGTCGTCGCACCACATTGTTAGGTGCTGGACCTCCTCCCTGTAGGCCGACTCATCGTTGTTGCTGATGAGACCAATCACCGTTGTGTCGTCTGCAAACTTGACAATGGTGTTTGAGCCATGTACAGGTGTGCAGTCGTAGGTGAAGAGGGAGTAGAGGAGGGGGCTCAGCACACAGCCTTGTGGAACGCCGGTGTTCAGGGTGAGGGTTGAAGAGGTGTGATTGTGTAGCCTAACAGACTGCGGCCTGTTGGTTAGGAAGTCCAGAATCCAGTTGCAGAGGGAGGAGTTGATGCCCAGTTGACTGAGTTTGGAGATCAGTTTGGAGGGGATGATGGTGTTGAATGCTGAACTGAAGTCAATGAACAGCATTCTCACATAAGAGTTGGTCTTGTCGAGGTGGGACAGGGCGGAGTGAAGTGCCGTTGAGATGGCATCTTCTGTACTCCTGTTCTGCCGGTAGGCGAATTGGAAGGGGTCCAGTGTGGGTGGTAGACAGGTCTTGAGTTGAGCTAAGACCAGCCTCTCGAAGCACTTCATGATGATGGGCGTGAGTGCCACTGGGCGGAAGTCATTCAAGCTCGTTGCCGTGGAGTGTTTTGGCACCGGCACGATGGAGGTGGTTTTGAAGCACGCGGGGACAGCTGCTTGGGCTAGGGACATGTTGAATATGTCAGTCCAGACCTCAATCAGCTGCACAGCACAGGCCCTGAGGACGCGTCCGGGGATCCCATCAGGACCAGCAGCCTTGCGTGCATTAGTCCTGCTCAGTGCCGCACACACGTCGGTGGGAGATAGAGTGAGGGGCTGGTGATCCGCAGGGAGCACAGCCTTGATGGCCATCTCCTTGTTGTCCCTGTCAAAGCGGCCATAGAAGTGGTTCAGCTCATCAGGCAGGGAGGCGTCGACGGAGAGGGGTGAGGTGTTAGTCGGTTTGTAATCAGTGATGGCCTGGATGCCTTGCCACATGCGTCGGGGGTCAGAGTTGTTCTTGAAGTGGTCCTCTATCCTCAGCTTGTGGTTGTGCTTGGCCTTTTTGATGCCCCTCTGCAGGTTAGCCCTGGATGAGCTATAGGCCCGAGCATCCCCTGATCTGAAGGCAATGTCGCGTGCCTTCAGCAGGAGTCGGACCTCACTGTTCATCCATGGCTTCTGATTGGGGAAAGTGGTGATCCGTTTGAGGGTGGTGACACTATTGATGTTGGAATTGATGTAGTCCAAAACAGAGGAGGCATATGAATCAATGTCCGTGTGGGAGTCATGGGTGGCCTGTGTGGCAAACACACCCCAGTCAGTGTTTCCGAAAAGCTGCCGGAGCGCTGAGTCAGCACCCTCTGGCCAGACCTTGACTGTCCTCACTGTAGGTTTCACCCGTTTGATGAGTGCTGAGTACCTGGGCAGTAGGAACAATGAGAGGTGGTCAGATTGACCTAGGTGGGGGAGGGGAACGGCTTTGTAAGCATCAGCCATGCTAGTGTATACCTGGTCCAATGTCCTGTCTCCTCTGGTGGGGCATGAGACATTTCGGTGGAATTTGGGCAGTACAGTCTTTCAATTGGAGTGATTGAAGTCACCCGCGACAATGAAGGCTGCCTCGGGATGCAGAGTCTGTTGTTTGCTAATGGCAGTATGCAGTTCTTTCATAGCAATCTTAGCATTAGCATCCGGGGGGATATAGGCTGCCGTGATAACAGTTTTACGTGAACTCTCTGGGCAGATAGAAAGGTCTACACTTAACCATGAGAAACTCCAGGTTAGCTGAGCAGTGACTCTCGGTGATGGTCGTGTCCGTGCACCACGTCTTGTTCACATAAATGCACAAACCTCCACCTCTGGTCTTACCGGAGTCACCCGCTGTTCTGTCTGCCCGTAGAACGTAGCGTCCTGCTAGCTCTTGTCGGGTACCTCGCTGTTGAGCCAGGTTTCCGTGAAAACCATGATATTACAGTCCGTAATCCATTTGTTTGTGGTGATCCGCAGCCGCAGTGCATGTTCAATTGGATTTAAATCTGACGATTGTCTTGGCCAATCAAGAACTTTCCACTTTTTGGCCCTGAAAAACTTTCTAGTTGCTATGGTAGTATGTTTGGAGTCATTGTCTTCCTGTATGATGAAGCATCATCCAATGAAATTGGAGGCACTCGAGCAGACAAGATGTTTCTGTACACTTCAGAATACATTCAGCTGCTGCCGTCAGCAGTTACTTCATCAATTCGGAGAAGTTTACTAGTTCTAGTTGACAAATAAGGTGGTATGCTGTGGATATTGAGCAATTATTTTATTTCTCCACACTTTACTCTCGCCATCACTCTGGTACAAGTGAATCTTTGTCTCATCTGTCCACAAGACCTTTTTCCAGAACTCTGTAAGCTCTTCTAGGTACTTTTTAGCAAACTGTAACCTGGCCATCCTGTTTTTGTGGCTAGTGGTTTGCACCTTGCAGTGTGGCCTCTGTAGTTCTGCTGGTGAAGTCTTCTGTGGATGGTAGTCTCTGACACATTCATACCTACCTCCTGGAGAGTGTTCCTGATCTGTGGGACAGTGATGATGTTCCAAACTGTTGACTTAGGTCGGTTTAAGGTTATGGCAGTTTCAGACACCAAAATCAGACTTCAAAGGCAAACACAAAGCCTAGAATACTAGACATTGAGAGCTCTCTAATGACTGTACAAATGATGTGACAGAACACACTCGACGAACCAAAAGCACCTGTCAAGCCAATTGTCCCATCACTTCTATGCATAAAAAGTGTTTTAATTTCTGAATGTTGAAACCAATATGTACACAAATACCATCAAATAAAAGCGGAGAATCTCTAACCTCATTAATTGAGTGTAGAGCCAAAAAATGGAAAATGCTTCAATGATGCCAAAGTGGGTAGGATGTCCCAATTCTCAGCACTACTCCATTTTCTCCTCCACTCGTCTCCCTTCAGATATTTCAACGAGCGAGTGGTAGTGGTAAGTGGTAGTGAAAAGCCTGCCCACAACACTTGTCATTGGTCAAAAGCAAAGCTTGCATCTCCCGCCCTAAAGTTCCCCTCATTTCTCTCACAACAGTAATGGAGGACATATGTGTTACGGTTCCCCCTCCTAACCAGCTCGGTGGCACCACCTTGAGGCCCCGGCGATCTTTGCTGGAGCGTCCACCTCCCAGTCGACAGCACACCTGTTCCCTGTCCCCACTCAGCACACCTGCAAACCATCTGCAATCACTGACCTACTTAAACCCTGCCTGATCTTCACTCCAGTGCCAGATCGTACTGTGTCTATGATACCTCGTCCTCCCTGGTTTTCCCCTCATCGACCCTTCCATGGACCTAGCTCCCTTACCTATTACTGGACCTCCCTGCCTCCCGACCATCTGCCTGTCCGTCTGCCTGCACGACCCCCTGCCTGTTTGACTGCCCGCTCTCCTGCCGACCCCTGGACCGAACCTCGACTACTCTCATTTGGATTATCCTTCTCTCCCCTACCCTTTTCCCTTTTATTATTAAATACGCCTTCAGGCTTCATCTACCCTCTCTGTGTGCCGTCGTTTGGTTCCTCAGACCTTCTGTGTAACAGAACGATCTGACCACCAAAATGTCGGAACCAGACGGCTCAAAGAACCCGGGTCTGGAGGAGGCAGGGGCCGCTGCCATCGACCATCCTGTGCACGCCAACTCATGCACGCAATGGCCACAGTCAGAAAAAGTTGCAGTGAAGAATTGGATAGGCACCTGCCTCATTGCAGGAGATTGAATTGAGACTTTAAAGGAAGTGTTTCAATTAATTATCTTTGGTTATTGGGGTTGTGCCTCCATTATTAGCCTATGTTTCTCATGGTATCCAAGATTAGCAGGTTAAAATGTAGGCTATAGCCATTAGGGCTCCAACTAGCGGCACCACGTCCTTTGAACGATTATAGAATTGCAATGTTTCTCCAAACCATTACAATTAAGATTTAAGTCATCTTTATTAATCTTTGCAAATTCCCTGTGTGTTTCTTAGCGGAATAATAAAATTCCATCTTTATAATGGAGTGTTGTTTCTCTTGCTTTGACAAATACCCTTCAGATTATTGATATAAGACTGACTGTTGAAGTAATTATTCTGTAAAAGAACAAATCCAGAGTTTAATGTTACGCAGAGACGTTTGGGTGGAACCAATGACGGCACAGAGAGCGGAGAAAACGGTTATGCCCGAAGGCGTCTTTAATGATAATAAGAGGGAAAAGGGAAGGGGGAAGAGTGGATAATCCAGAGAGAATAGTCGAGGGTCGGTCCAGGTTTCGGCAGGCGAGCGGGTAGTCAGACAGGCAGGGGTCGGGCAGGCAGATGGGTAGTCAGACAGGCAGGGGTCGGGCAGGCAGACAGACAGGCAGGCAGGGAGGTCCAGTAACAGGAAAGGGCTAGGTCCGTGGAAGGGTCGAGGCGGAATCCAAGGGCGTCGGGACCGCAGGAGGAGACACAAGAGACAAGGGGTAAGGCAACGACGAGGAGACGAAAACACTGGCACTGGAGTGGAGTTCAGGCTGGGTCTATGTAGGGTGCTGATTGGGGATCGGGTCCAGGTGCGCTGTCGACTGGGAGGAAGACGCTCCAGTGATGACCGCCACGGCCTTGAGGTGGTGCCAGAGGGTTGGTTTGGAGGTCGAACCGTAACATTTAACTTAAGAATCTCTGCTAAAAATTCTTAGTGGTGCCCTCAGGTAATTGCAGTATTAATTTGAAATAGTAGCCAAATTAAATAATTAATTTTGAACAGTATTTTGTCCCATTACCCACTACAACTGTGAGTATGTACTTGTACTTGTGTACATATTGGTTTCATCATTCAGAAATTAGAACTTTTAATGCATTTACCCCCTTTTTCAGAGTACCCAAAAGTAATGGGACAATTGTCTTGACAGGTGTTTCTGGGAAGTCAAGTGTGTTCCTTACATCATTTGTGCAAGCATAAGAGAGCTGTCTAGTATTAATTCTAGGCTTTGTGTTTGCCTTTGGAGTCTGCTACTGGTGTCTGTCAACATACAGTGCCTCTAGAAAGTCATCATACCCTGTGAAATCTTTACTTTTTGTCACATTACACCCTGGAAATTAAAATAAATCAAATCTAACTTTTTTGAGCTGTATGTACACATTATAACCCTCATCATCAAAGTGAAAATAAAATTAAAAAAAATAATGAGTGAAATACCTGGTTTGGTTAAGTGATCAGCCCCTTAGAGTATACCATTAAACTTGCTCAGGTGCAACCAATCAACTTCCAGATCAAACACCAGGCTAATTACCCCCCACCTGTTGTCAATTGTAGTGGTTTTGATTACTTCAGAATAAAACCAGCCGTTTCTTGAGGATTCCACTACAAGAAGTGCATGGTTCTGCAAAGAATTCACCATGGTTGGAAAAGTACTTTCAAAAGGCCTCCGGGATAAAGCTGTAGGAAGGCACAAGTTGCACAAGGTGAAGGCTACAAAAAGATTTCGAAGGCTTTAGCTATCCCTCTGAGTACCGTTCAGAGCATCATTAAGAAGTGGAAAGCGTATGGCACCACCAACACCTTGCCTAGATCAGGCCGTCCGTCCAAACTGGATGACCGAGCCAGGAGGACATTCATCAGAGAAGCTACCAAAGGCAACTTTGAAGGACTTACAAGTCTTTATGGCTGGGACTGGTCTGTCTGTGCATGTGACAGAAATCTCACAAGCTTTACACAAAGCTGGCCTGTATGGCAGGGTAGCAAGAAAGAAGCCTTTTCTGAAAAAGTGCCACAGTCAGTCTCGTTTGTGCTATGCAAAAACACACCTGGAAGATTCTGTTGCCATGTGGAAAAAGGTTTTATGGTCAGACGAGACTAAGATTGAACTTTTTGGACTGAACTCCAAGCGCTATGTTTGGCGAAAACCAAACACAGCACACCACCCAAAACACACCGTACCTACTGTGAAGCATGGTGGTGGCAACATTATGTTGTGGGGATGTTTCTCTTCAGCGGGGACTGGGCAATTGGTCAGGATTGAAGGGAAAATGGATGCTGCCAAGTACATCCAAATTCTTGAGGACAACTTGCGTCGCTCTGCTAGACAGCTGAAGATGGGCAGGTCATTCACCTTCCAACACGACAACGATCCTAAACATACCGCCAAAAGAACAACGCAGTGGCTTAAGGATAGAAAGGTGAATGTCCTTGAGTGGCCAAGTCAGAGCCCTGACTTAAATCCGATAGAAAATCTGTGGATGGACTTGAAGAGAGCAGTCCATCGCCGCTCACCACGGAATTTGACTGAACTCGAATAATTCTGCAAGGAAGAATGGGCAAATATTCTCCAATCTAGGTGTGCAAAGCTAGTAGAGACATATCCAAACAGATTGATGGCTGTAATTGCAGCAAAAGGTGGCTCTACAAAGTATTAAATCAGGGGACTGATGACTTTTCCAACCCTGTTATTCTTGTTTTTCATTTTTTATGAATTTTCAGAACTGTCGCCTTTTTTTTTTATTAGTTTGATGTTGTATGGCTAAATTTGTACATAAACCCATTAAATTTTTTTTTAATGGGTTTTGATTTCAGGCTGTACGACAAATATAGTAACTATTTCAAAGGGGTATGATGACTTCCTATAGGCACTGTAAGTCAATTAAAGTCAAGGAAGCCTTTATTAGGCTGAAAAATTGAAATCTGAAACATAGCCAAAACCTTAGGTTTGTCAAAATCAACAGTTTGGAACATCATTAAAAAGAAAAAAAAGCACTGGTGACCTCAGCAGTCGCAAACGGGCTGGTAGGCCAAGGCAGATTTCTACAGTGGATGACCGAAGAATGCTCACAATAATTAAGAAAACCCCCAAAACAACTGTCCCACTGATCAGGACCACTCTCCAGGAGGTAGGTGTGAATGTCTTAGAGACTACCATCTGCAGAATACGTCAACAACTACAGGCGTACTGCAAAGTGCAAACCACTAGTTATCCTTGCTAAAAAGTACCTAAAAAGCCTGCAGAGGTCTGGCAAAAGGTCTTGTGGGCAGATAATATGAATATTATCGTGTACCAGAGTTATTACAAGTGGAAAGTTTGGAAAAATATGACCTGCAAAAATTAGTTGGATGGTGCTTTATCATACAATAAGACAATGACCCCAAGCTATCTCCAAATGATTACGTTCTGGGGGATTGTTTCTGGAGACCTGGAAGTACGATTTGGGGGATCGTAATACCACCTGTTTTGACGTAAGATACGTAAAAAAGCGTAAGATACTTAAGATAGAAGAGTGATGTGAATTACGACTTGCGTTTGGAATTACGACTTGCTTAACTTTGACTGGTTACGTTTCGGGTAAGTTGTCAGGGGAAGGAATAAAAAAGTAGTGTCCCCAGCGTGATTTTAAATAGCAACGTTGGTGTTACAAGTCGCGTAAAAGCTATGTTGCGTAAGAGTTGTGTGAAGTACGACTTGCATTTGGAATTACGACTTGCGTAACTTCGACTGGTTAAGTTTCGGCATATTCTTAGGTTTGCAGAAACGATCCCCTCAAACGTAATAATTTGGAGACTGGGTTGGCCGTAGCAACTAGAGAGAGTTTTTCAGGGCCAAAAGAGTTTTAAGTTCTTGACTGGCCAAGTCAATCTTCAGATTTAAATCCAATTGAACATCCATTTAATTTTCCGGCAAAAATACCTCAAAACAACAACTGAAGGTGGCTGCAGAAGACACCCAGTGTCTGGTGGAGTCAATGGGTCACAGATTTCAGGCACTTATTGCATGCAAAGGATTGCCGACCAAATACTAAACATTGAGTACTTCATTTGGACTTTTGATGAATCTGTCCCATTACTTTTGGGTACCCTGAAACGGAGGGACGATGCATAAAAAGTGTTGTAATTTCTGAATGGTGAAACCAATATGTTGCTGGATATTGTTGTTGTTGGATATTTTGCCTGCACATTGCCTCATTGTTATCCATCATGGCGAGCCGCTCACGTGTCTCTGCATTGTAACATCATAGCACAGGGGCAGTGGATTCAAATGACGCGCCATAAGTCTGTGGACAGAACTCAGTTCTCAGAACTCAGGCTAACACCTGATATAGGCAAAAACTGTTGTCAGACATGACGCGGGAATTTGCCTGGCCATGGAATATCGAAGGACATTATGCTTCCTGTAAAATCCAGTGGTTATGTTGGCTAAGCTCATAGGCACTGCAGGTTGTGCTGATCGGTTGCATATACAGTGCATTCGGAAAGTATTCAGACCTTTTCGCTTTTTCCACATTTTGTTATGTTACAGCCTTATTCCAAAATGGATTAAATTACTTTTTTTTCCTCATCAATGTACACAGAATACCCCATAATGACAAAGCGAAAACAGGTTTAGAAATGTTTGCTAGGATCGAGGGAAAGATGAACAGAGCAAAGTACAGAGAGATCCTTGATGAAAACCTGCTCCAGAGCGCTCAGGACCTCAGACTGGGTGAAGGTTCACCTTCCAACAGGACAACGACCCTAAGCACACAGCCAAGGCAACACAGGAGTGGCTTCGGGACAAGTCTCTGAATGTCCTTGAGTGGCCCAACCAGAGCCCAGACTTGAACCCAATCGAATATCTCTGGAGAGACCTGAAAATAGCTGTGCACCGACGCTCCCCATCCAACCTAACAGAGCTTGAGAGGATCTGCAGCACACGAGACCTTACCGTGCCAAGGACAAACAGGCGACCCGGAGGGCCGTTTCCGGGGTCGGGTTGGGCCTGCTGCGTGGCTCTTACTACCCCCTCAATCTCCCAGGTGACGGCCGCGACGACACAGGTGGTGTCTAGGGAGGAGCTGGACTCACATTCCTTCCCATGCAGGCAAGATAAGGCGTCGGGTTTGACATTTCTGGTGCCGGGCCTGAAAGTGAGCACAAAGTTAAACCGACCAAAGAACAGCGCCCACCTGGCCTGACGGACGTTGAGATGCTTAGCTGTCTGGATGTACTCCAAGTTCTTGTGGTCTGTCCAGACTAAGAAGGGTTGCTCCGCGCCCTCAAGCCAATGCCTCCATTCCTCCAGCACCAGTTTCACCGCCAGGGTTAGGGTTACCCACATCGTAGTTCCTCTCTGCCGGGGAGAGACGATGAGACAGGAAGGCACAAGGATGGAGCTTACCATCCTCAGAAGATCGCTGAGAGAGGACTGCCCCCACCCCGATGTCCGAGGCGTCCACCTCCACCACAAACTGCTGGGATGGGTCCGGCTGGATAAGAATAGGTGCAGAGGTGAACCGGGTCTTAAGCTCCAGGAAGGCAGCCTCCGCCTCGGGAGACCACAGAAACTGTCTGGAGGTGAGAGCTGTAAGAGGGACCGCTATGCAGCTATAGTTAGGGATGAACCTCCGATAAAAGTTGGCAAACCCAAGGAACCTCTGCAGTTGGGGCTGGGCCATTCAAGGACCACTCTCACCTTGGCGGGATCCATCCTCACCTGCCCATTGGCAATGATATACCCGAGGAAGGAAACTGACGGGGCATGGAACTCACACTTCTCCATCTTCACAAACAGGCGGCTCTCCAGGAGCCGTTGGAGGACCTGGCGGACGTGCTGGACATGGTCGGCGAGATCCTTGGAAAAAATCAAGATGTCATCCAAGTACACAAATACAAAATGATTTAACATGTCCCTGAGGACATCATTCACCAGGCTCTGGAAGACTGCTGGGGCGTTGGTGAGACCAAATGGCATCACTAGATACTCAAAATGGCCTGGGGGGGTTGAACCTTGTCTTCCATTCGTCTCCCTCCCGAGTCCGGACCAGGTGGTAAGCGTTGCAGAGGTCAAGCTTAGTGAACACCATGGCTCCCTGGAGTGAATCAAATGCAAATGCATTAGGGGCAGTGGATACTTATTCTTTACCGTGATGTTATTGAGACCTCTGAAGTCAATGCTTGGGTGGAGCGTCTTGTCCTTCTTCTCCACAAAGGCGCCCACGGGTGAAGAGGAAGGACGGATGATGCCTGCAGCCACGAAGTCCTTGATGTAACTCTCCATTGCTTGCCACTCGAGCTTAGAGAGGCTGCAGAGGCGGCTGCTGGGGAGAGGTGCTCCAGGCAGCAGTTCAATGGCACAGTCGCTGCTTGCTGCTTACTAAACACCATCTGAAGGTCGTGGTACTCAGGAGGAACCAGGGACAGGTCCAGGATCTCTGGCCTAGGAACCTGGTTAGGAACAGACAGAGACAGGGCAGATCGCAGACAGGAGACATAACAAGCGGGATTCCAACTGGCTATCCTGGCTGAGGCCCAGTTGATCATGTTTAACCAGCCAGGGATGTCCCAGAACGATAGGCACATATGGGGACCTAATAACAAAAAAGCTCACCTCCTCCTGGTGGTTACCGGACAACAGTAAATGGACAGGTGCCGTTTTGGTCGTAACTCTGGCGAGGAGCCTGCCATCCAGGGCGTTGGCCTCTAACAGCTGATCCAGAGGTATAGTGAAAAGACCAAGCTGCTCCACCACCACAACATCCAAAAAACCTTCGTCAGCACCTGAATCAATTAATGCAAACAGTTCCGTGGACTGACCTTTCCAGATGAGGGTGGCGTGCAGCTGGATGTGGGGGCGGGGAGACACAGGGAAGACAGCACGGCTCGTTAGGATCCTCCCCTCTCCTGACGAGCCTGCTGGTTTAACGGGCGGAGTGTACAGGCGGCAAGAAAATGGCCGGGCTGGCCACAGTACAGACAGCTGTTACTGGCGAGGCGACGTCTGCGTTGCTCCTGACCGAGGAGGAAGCGGCCCAGCTGCATCGGCTCAGGCCCCAGTGAGGACTCATGCCTCGGTAGTTCACGGGGTGCGTCGGCCCCCATTGACCGGGCTCGGCTAGTCGGGTCTGGCGGGGGTGGGGGAGTCGTCTGGGAAGAGATTCTCTCGCTCCTGGAGGCGGTTATCAATACGAATTGACAAGGCAAGAAGTTCATCAAGGTCTGAGGGTTCGGGATGCGACACTAGTTCATCCTTGATGGACTCACTCAGCCCACTGGAAAACGCCACTTGAAGCGCCTCCTCATTCCACCCACTCTCAGCGGACAGCGTGCGAAACCTGATTGCATAATCCGCTACGCTCTGGATAAGGATAAGTCTCCTTGAGGCGTCCCTCCCACGAACCGGATGATGGAAGATCTTATGCATCTCCGCCGTGAAAGCTGGGTATGACGCGGTGAGGGGACCCTGTCTCTCCCACAACGCTGTCGCCCACTCCAGAGCGACTCCCTGGAGGAGACCGATGAGGAAGTATATCCTCGCTCGATCCGTGGAATAGGACAGGGGCTGCTGTTCGAAAACAAGGTCACACTGCATCAGGAAAGAATGACATGATCCCAGCTTCCATGACAGTGATATTGTATTTAATCACTTTTAATGTGAAATGTTCCTTATTTGGCTGTGCTTTAAAGCTACAGAAATGTTCACCAATGAGATGGTGGGCCAACTGCAACAAACACTCAATTGTAAAACATTTAGTTTTAGTTTTTCATCCCTTTAGAGTAAAGGATCATTGCAACTGCCCCTAAATGACAATTGCATTTGATTGCAAGGCTTACTTGGAGATGATCCTAAACCAAGTGATTTGAGATTCATGCAGTTGACTCTATGAACACAAACTCCCATGTATGTACTATGCATGTACTGTATGCACTATGCATATGCACCCATGCACAAAGTAGTACTGACTGGTACTTCACTTAGAAAGGGATCAAGCCCAGCTTGTTTGTGTTTATTTGCCCTGTTTCAAATGTCTAGCAGGAGTTCACTGAATCTCAATTGACTGCTGGATATAACTGCTGTGGGTGCCAAAAGATCTTGATATCAGGGCAGAAGTCAATGCATTCGAGGACAGGTGTGGCTGCAAGATGAGGTCAACTGGTTTAGCTCCAGGTGGATTCGAAGCCAACACAGTAATCTTTCTCCTTGATTATTCATCATCCTGCCAGCAAAAGGGTTCTTCAAATTACATGCTGCGCTCTTTTGAATGTTTTGAATGTTCAAGATTAGTGTGGTATCTCTTTATGTTGATGTATTCTCAGTAATTTTGAACATATCATGGCATATCTAAACAATATAAATGCACTTTCTGTTACGCAGGGACGTTCGGGTGGAACCAATAACGGCACAGGGAGCGGAGAAAAGAGATATTGCCCGAAGGCGTCTTTAATAATAATAATAATAATAGGGAAAAAGGGAAGGGGGGAAGAGTGGAGAATCCGGAGAGAGTAGTCGAGGGTCGGTCCAGGGGTCGGCAGGAGAGCGGGTAGTCAGACGGGCAGAGGTCGAGCAGGTGGGGAGGTCCAGTAACAGGAAAAGGGGCTAGGTCCGTGGAAGGGTCGAGGCGGGATCCAAGGGGGTCAGGAGTGCAGGAGGAAAGCACAGGAGACAAGGGGTGAGGCAATGACGAGGAGACGAAAAACACTGGAGGGCTGAAGCGTAGCGATGAGAATACTCTAGGGGTTACCGTATGATCACAGTACGTTCTGGCACTGGAGTGATGACCGGGCAGGGTTCTTAAAGGGGGTTGATTGGGGATGGGTCGCAGGTGTGCTGATTGGAGATCGGGTCCAGGTGCGCTGTAGACTGGGAGGGAGACGCTCCAGAGATGACCGCCGCGGCCTCGAGGTGGTGCCAGAGGGTTGGTCAGGAGGGGGAACCGTAACACTTTCTCAGTATCCCAAATGCTACAATGAGATAAAACCTTCATTCAGATTCTGCAAATAGGTCTCAATATTGTTCATAAACTACACTGTCCCTTTTTTTCTTTTCTCAAATATCCGCAGCTGCATGCAGGAGGATGGGGGAGAATGGAATTCCTCTTCAGATTTACAGTCATGAGAAAAAGTTAGGACACCCCCCAAAATATTAAGTTATTCTCTTAAAAATATGGACATATCAATATGTTATCTTCTTTCTAACAATGTCTATAGATAAAGGGGATGTAATTGAACAAAAAACTATGAAAATGTAACTTTGTAATCATTTATTTAACGAAAAATTAACAATAATGCCAATTCCTACTGAGGAAAAAGTTAGGACACCCTATGCCCTAATAGCTAGTATTGCCCCCCTTGGCTGAAATAACCTCAATTAGACGTTTCTTATAACTGTCTACAGGTCTCTGACATCAATTGGGAGAAAGTTTTTCCCACTCCTCCTTGCAGAATTCTTTCAGCTGTGTGATGTTCGAGGGGTGTCTTGCATGCACAGCCAGTTTCAAATCAATCCACAGCATCTCAATTAGATTAAGATCCGGGCTTTGACTTGAGCCATTCCTTGGTAGATTTACTGGAATGTTTTGGGTCATTGTCATGTTGCATGGTCCACATCTGCTTCAGCTTCAACTTTTGAACAGATGGTCTCACATTTTCCTCAAGCACCCTCTGATACAATACAAAATTCATAGTGGATTCTATGATGGTGAGCTGACCAGGCCCTGCTGCAGAAAAGCAGCCCCAAACCATGACATTTCCACCCCCATGCTTCACAGTTGGTATGAGGTTCTTGTTCTCAAATGCTGTCTTGGTTTTGCGCCAAACATGTCTACTCTTACTGTGCCCAAATAGTTCAACTTTGGATTCATCTGTCCAAAGCACATTGTTCCAGAAGTTCTGGTCTTTCTCTAGGTGTTCTCTGGCAAACTTTAGTCTTGCCCTGATGTTTTTTTTTGACAGCAGGGGTTTCCTCCTTGCACACCTCCCATGTAATGCAAACTTGTTCAGTCTCTTTCTTATGGTGGATGCATGTACTTTGACATCAATTGTGGCAAGAGATACCTGTAGGTCTCGTGATGACATTCTGGGATTGTTGGAGACTTCTTTAAGCATCTTTCGGTCAGCTCTTAGGCTGAACTTGCTTGGGCGGCCTGACCTGGCCATGTTGGTGGTGGTTTTAAATGTTCTCCACTTGTAAATTATTTTCCGGACAGTGGAATGGCCAATTTCGAATAGTTTGGAGATCTTTTTATATCCCTTCCCAGACTCATATGCATCTACAATTTTTCTTCTGAAGGCCTCAGAGAGCTCTTTTGATCTCGCCATGGTGATGCAACTCACTTCAACAATCAAGAGCAAACCAAACTAAATATCTGAGGTTTAAATAGGACAGGCTCCTCCAAAATCCTCTGTAACGCTGTTCTAATCATTTGCACCTGATGTGGTGCTCTTTATTATAATTTTAGGCATTTTAAGTGGAACTAAATGTGGGGGTGTCCTAACTTTTTCCTCACAAGAAGATTGCATTTCTATTAATTACATTTTACCAATCATTCTTTAAATAATTTGTTTCAGTTCTATTTGTTTAGTTATATTACCTCAATTTTTCAATATTGTTCAAATGAATATCAAATGTCCATATGTTTGAATATGTTGAAGAAGACAAAGGTTTTCATAGGGTGTCCTAATTTTTTCTCATGACTGTATATGATGGACTAAGCTTTTACCCAGCCCTACTGCTGAATGCAGGCCATCACAATGGCAGTTATTAGCATGCTCTTCAAAGTTTGGGTCATACTGGGCAGGTTGGGTGTTTTAGGAGTGGAGTACTGGTCAGGTGTCTGAGTAAATCTGCCATATACTGTACATGTTGTGCAGTTCCCACTCAGAATGGACAGAAAGCACTCACATTAACTTGCCGTCCTGAAATTACGAAGTTATGAGGAGGAAAAATGACCTGCTGAAGTTTATCGATCAGACTATTGACACTTTTCTGTTTCAGGAGCTTTAGAAGGTTGGCCAAATCCATTTTGAGACTCCAAACAGAAACCACATGAATGCTGTTATGTTATGTTCAATGCAAATAATGTTTTTTTTTATGGGGACATATTATAGAAAGGCAGGTGGGTAAAGACTCTCAAAAATAAAAAAGTAGAGCTGCTCCTTATCCTCTGATCACTGGAGGGCCCATGATAAACAATGAGCACTTTTGAACTGAAATGTCTGTTGGTAAGGTCTGTAGTGGCTGGATAAGCAAAGGGGAAGTCAAGAAATAAATAAAGTGTATTAGGCACTCTGAAAGCTCCATCTTTGCCCTATAGCCAGCTGGGTACCTCTCCTGTCTGTATGATAATGCTTTTGTCAAGGCTCATGACCCAGCTGGTAGAAAACGGGAAATTATGTCATTTGCAAATGTGCTTTCATTCCATGATAAGTGTATAATTGTATAAATGAAAAGAGATTATCTCTCTAGTCCTCCATACACAGCTATCCAGCTTTATAGGGGGAATTGGAAAAAAGTTAGAATTTGCCACAAAAAACATGATGTGTAGGCATGTACTCAACCTTGGGCCCAGGTTATTTTATCGAAAGCCAATCTTTGATCAGCCAATCTGAAACGACGAAGATAAGTGGGAACTATGGTCTGTTATTGCTATGTCCTCACTGGTTTCTCAAGAGTGGTAAATAGCTGTTACTCCCTCCATTTGTTTCTGCAGCCCCCACTCCCCTCCCCCTTATCTGCTCACCACTGTCTTCTGTAGATCTCTGTCACCTTAATCCACAGAGTCTGCCGCTAGTTAACAAGGAAATCCTGTGTCAATTATCACCAACCACTTCACGCTGGGAGAGTGGTGGGGAATCAAAGGGGCCTGAGAGTCTTTCACACAAGAGAGAAGCAGTAGGCCTAATTAAATGGCCCTTGTGTCCTGCTGGGCGGGTGACAGATAGCTCAGCCCACTGTGGGTGCCCTAAGGTTAGCAGATTGTGATCCAGGAGTCAAAATTAATTCACTTCCAGGACGCCTTGCCTAAAGATTAGATTAGATTAGATTAGATTCAACTTTATTGTCATTGTGCAGAGTACAAGTACAGAGACAACGAAATGCAGTTAGCGTCTAACCAGAAGTGCAAAAAAGCAGAAAGTGCAGTGTGAGCAGTATATACAGGTAGTGCAGTATATGAATTAGCAGTAGTATTATAAGCAGAATAAATGAATAGGATGCAGTATGAACAGTGTAGCAGCGTATGAGCTGTATAGGCAATACAGTCTAGCAGTATGTATGTATTAACAGTAAGGGTAATAGCAGAATAAATATGGAATACAGTATAAACAGGTATGTACAGATACAGTGGGGGAAATAATTATTTGATCCCCTGCTGATTTTGTTAGTTTGCCTGATTACAAAGAAATGAGCGGTCTATAATTTTTATGGTACTTTTATTTTAACAAATAGAGACAGAATATCAACAAAGAAGTCCAGAAAAAACACATTATATAAAGTTATAAATTGATTTGCATTTGATCGAAGGAAATAAGTATTTGATCCCCTACAAACCAGCAAGAATTCTGGCTCATACAGACCGGTTATATGCCCATGAGGCACACAGATTATTCCTGTCACTTGAAGAAAGTACTCCTAATCTCTGCTTGTTATGGGTATAAAAGACACCTGTCAATAGAATCAATCTCTTCCATTCCAACCTCTCCACCACCATGGGCAAGACCAAAGAACATTCAAAAAACATCAGGGTAAGAGTTGTAGACCTGCACAAGGCTGGAATGGGCTCCAAGACCATCAGCAAGAAGCTTGGTGAGAAGGAGACAACTGTTGGTGCAATTATTAGAAAATGGAAGAAATACAAAATAACCATCAATCGCCCTCGGCCTGGAGATCCATGCAAGATCTCGCCTCGTGGGGTAAGGATGATCATGAGAAGGGTGAGGGATCAGCCCAGAACTACACGGGAGGAGCTTGGTAATGATATTAAGGCAGCTGGGACCACAGTCACCAAGAAAACCATTGGTAACACACTACACCGTAACGGATTGAAATCCTGCAGTGCCCGCAAGGTCCCCCTGCTCAAGAAGGCACATGTACAGGCCCATCTGAAGTTTGCCAATGAACACTTAAATGATTCAGAGAAGGCTTGGGAGAAGGTGATGTGGTCAGATGAGACCAAAATTGAACTCTTTGGCATAAATTCGACTCTTCGTGTTTGGAGGGAGAGAAATGCTGAATGCTACAATCCCAAGAACACCATCCCCATCGTCAAACACGGAGGTGGAAACATTATGCTTTGGGGTTGTTTCTCTGCTAAGGGTACGGGACGACTTCACTGCATTGAGGGGCCAATGGACGGGGCCATGTACCGTAAGATCTTGGACGAGAACCTCCTTCCCTCAGCCAGAGCACTGAGGATGAGTCGTGGATGGGTCTTCCAGCATGACAATGACCCAAAACATACGGCCAAGGCAACAAAGGAGTGGCTCAAGAAGAAGCACACTAAGGTCATGGAGTGGCCTAGCTAGTCTCCAGACCTTAATCCTATCGAAAATTTGTGGAGGGAGCTGAAGCTTCGAGTTGCCAAGCAAAAGCCTTGAAACCTTCAGGATTTGGAGAGGATCTGTAAAGAGGAGTGGACCAAAATCCCTCCTGAGATGTGTGCCAACCTGGTGACCAACTACAAGAAACGTCAGACTTCTGTGCTTGCCAACAAGGGTTTCTCCACCAAGTACTAAGTCATGTTTTGCTTGGGGATCAAATACTTATTTCCTTCGATCAAATGCAAATTAATTTATAACTTTATATAATGTGTTTTTTCTGGACTTTTTTTTTTGATATTCTGTGTCTATTTGTTAAAATAAAAGTACCATAAAAATTATAGACCGCTCATTTCTTTGTAATCGGGCAAACTAACAAAATCAGCAGGGGATCAAATAATTATTTCCCCCACTGTATGTGCAGTGTATTAACAGTAGTATTAAAGAAAATATAGGGATATGTGCAATATGAACAGTATAGACAGATATGTACAGAAGAGCAGTGGTATGGAGTAGGAGCAGTTTGTACAAGTGTGGATGCAGTATGTACAGTAAGGGTAGTGCAATTGTCCGGGGGGGGGGGGGTGCAGTGGTTGGTAGGCTGTCACCTAGGTGCAGAGTTCAGTAGGGTGACAGCCGCAGGGAAGAAGCTACCTCTGAACCTGCTGGTTCGGGTGCGGAGAGACCTGTAGCGCCTCCCGGAGGGGAGTGGGGTAAACAGTCTGTGGTTGGGGTGAGAAATGTCCTTGACGATGCTGCGTGCCTTACGCAAGCATCGTTTGCTCTGGACAGCCTCAATGGAGGGGAGTGAGGAACCGGTGATGCGTTGGGCAGTTTTCACCACCCTCTGCAGAGCTTTCCGGTCAGATGCCGAGCAGTTGCCATACCAAACGGTGACACAATTGGTGAGGATGCTCTCGATGGTGCAGCGGTAGAAGTTCACCAGGATCTGAGGAGACAGGTGGACCTTGTGGTGGAAGTCTAGGATTTACCACTCTGTACTTTAGCTCTTCGGAGGTAAGAATCAAGAAACAAGTCCTGAGTAGCCACAATATATGAGTCCGGTATTTATTGCTTGCAAACAAGAGACAAGAGCGTAACAGCAGCCCAGCGTAGAACCGGGGTTCGTTCAGCACAAGTCTAAAGAGACAATGATCAGGTTCGTCTTTTATACAGTTTAAACATAATACAGGCGCCGCCAAGGCTATCGGCTGATGGGCCTGTGCTTACGTGAGAAAGGGCGGGAGAGAATGAACAATGGGGAGACTTTCTTATTGATTAATCGCCGTTCAACATTTCACACCCATCGACAGGATGCGCCTGTCCCCCCACTATTGCTCTCTCCTACCACTCCCTCAGAGATCACCGCTGTTCATATGGTAAATCATACAGTGCTTCTCAGAACAATGGCTATAGAACTTTAGAGGAGTGGCAAGAGAAAATGTCATCACAGTAGTTACACAAGTTGTATCAGTCATATGAAAGTGTATAACCTGAAAATAGTTCTATGAATGTATTTTCCATAACAATCCCTCCTTTTAACATTTAATTCCTTGAATGTTAACAACACTTCAGCCTAAGTATCATATTTCACTGGACGGAGGTTCTCATATCCTCCTCATCAAATAAGTTAAACCCGGGAAAGGGATCCAGGTTAGAAAAGTCATCCCCGTCTCCATTCGTTCGAGCACCATGTTAGTTGTCATTATATGGGTGGCCGCCCTCCTTATACATGCCTTGCCAACCACCGACATCACTATATAACTATTTTTCATCAAGAAAGCGATAAGTGCACACCTGATTAAGGGCGTCACATAGGCCAAATAGCAAGTTCCACCTGCATGTTTAGGTACACAACTGTAAGCTTTTGGACCGCAGACTAAGTACACTTGCTCTGGCAGTGGTTTAGCTACGGTGAGGTCGAATTGGGTTTGGTTTCCTGCGTTATCATGAACAATCACTCTTTCCCAGATAAAATTTGCCTCTTGTCTTATTAGAGAACAGTATGTCACATTATGTAGCTCATATACAGCCACTCCGTAGGCCGCAATCGTCTCGGCGGCTTCATGGTGTTTCAATTATGTTGGAATCAGAGGTTACTAGCACGTGATTCTTGTTGGAGCCCTGCGGTGGCTCAGTGTTGTCCTTGTCTTGGGCCTTGCTGCTTCTCTCCTCCTGGCTGGTCATGCCTGGTCCTGTCGTGTTCTGGTCATGCCTGGTCCTGGCCGCTGATGTCTAGTCTCGCTGGGTCGCTCCTGGTCTGCCCGCCGATGGCTGGTCTCACTGGGTCGCTCCTGGTCTGCCCGCTGATGGCTGGTCTCACTGGGTTGCTCCTGGTCTGCCTGCTGATGGCTGGTCTCACTGGGTCACTCCGTGTCTGCCCGCTGATGGCTGGTCTCACTGGGTCACTCCGTGTCTGCCCGCTGACATCCCCACTGGTCTCTCCAGTGGTGGTGCCTTCTTGCCGTGTGTGGCATGTACCCACGTGCCTCTCTCTGCAGACTGCATGACGAGATGTACCTGGAAAGGACCCAACCACCATGGACTGCTCCAGTGTTTTCTCCTGCAGTTCTCGATCAGCACCCACTCCCCTTGCTGGATGTCGTGGAGAGGTCCCCCTAGTGGTGTGAGGAGTGCCTCTTTCATGGTTCTGTGGATGCCTCTTAAAACTCTGGTCAAGTTAGCACAGCATGTTAGCATAGAGTAATTCACGTAGCATTGGTCTACCAGTCAGGATCCCATGAGGAGACAGGCCGTTCTTTGCCCTAGGCCTCCCTCGCCTAGCTGTGAGAATCAATGGAAAAGCTTTAGCCCAGTTCAGTCCCACTCCTTCACAGAAAACATGCCCACAAAAACTAAACAATATTTCTTTCCCTCGCAGGGGTTTAACTCAACAAAACAACAAAGTTCATCATAACATGATCAAATGGGCCATCAGGGGGAGGATGGCTTGATTGGGGAACCATTTGCCCTCTTTCTACACTATGCCAAATTCTGTGAATAATGCTTATTTACAATATCCGTCATCCCCCCTTTTGACACATGATCTTCTCCATGTGACAACACTTCATAAAAATAAAATAGACATTTGGTAAACATGGGTTATCATTTTAGGCCAACCCAAAACAAAAAAATATATAACAGGTGTTTCTGAGTAATTATCTTAGGTATTTTAGTAAATGTGTCTATTCTGTTTGTACTCTGGCTTTTGCCCTCCCTGGTGAGCTTATGGCCCAAAAACAAATAACAATAACAACAACAACAACAGCAACAGCAACAACCTTTACAAATAGTATTCTCTGCAGGCTTGCCTTGTGGCTCTGTTCTGCCAAATATGTTAAGGGTGCCTGCCCCCTTTCAACACCAAATTCTTACTGAATAGATACTAAGTTATCTCTTATAGCTGCCCAAATACTGCTGGGTTTTCAACGTAGCCCCTAGGGGCTCTAGACCATGTATCTATCTATATATATATATCATATCACTCATATATCATATCACTTATCCTTAAAGCGAAATGCGAAATGCGAACTGGAATCCTCATGTACAGGAATACTGGAGAACGCATTAGCTCGGTCGACCACTGAGAAATATGTAGCATTACTTCGTATATGTATCATGTGTAATTAGTATATGGATCCGTAACAATAGGGGCGCGCGCTTGGACTGCTTCATTAACCTTTTTAAGATCCCGAACAAAGCGCCAGGTTTGTGGTTGGCCTTCCTGTTTGGCCTCTTTTACGGGGGAACATGAGAGTACGACAAATGGCTGTCAGGACATGGAACAATAATGCCTCTTTCCAATAATGCCTAAAAAAACTAGTGTAAATATCTATGGATTCTCTCTGAACCCAACTTTTCCAACACTCATCCTGAATTTCCAAGACCTTAGCTATACAATGAAAATTATCTTTATCCGTGAACATACTTAATAATTCTAATTCTTAGCTCGGCTTCCGCCAACAATTTCTGTGCAATTGATCTCAGCCGAGAGACGGGCAAGTTCCATTCGTAAAAATAATTTAGTGGTGCATTACCCAACGATATATTTTGCATTACACGTCTTTCTATTCTAATCCCATCTTCTGAACACCACAGATTTAGTCCTATCCCACACATCAAGTCTCTAACTAGTAAGTTGATTGGGCAGCAGTCAGATAATATGAAGGAATGTTTACTATATTGATAACTATCTTCGTCATACACTGTGAATCTCTCTTTTACCCCTCTTCCCTCTGCTCCGACTATGGTGATTACCCTTCCACTGAGTTTCGGTGGGGGTTGCCAATCTTCTGTTCTTAAAACAGAGTACCCTGCTCCTGAATCTATTAACAAATGTAACCGATCTGCCAGCCACCTTCAATGTTATTCTAGGTAGTACCTCATATGCACTTTCTTTCCTAATAGCCTGTATGTCTAGTTGTGGTGTACGTGTGTGCTTGCGTATTGGTTTTATCTCACCGGGTACCGCCGTTGATGGGACCCCTCCCGCTTCCTCTGACCGTCAATACCCTTCCCGCTTGCTCGGGACATTCTCTCTGCCAGTGGTCCTCTGCTTGGCAGCGGAAACACCCCATCTGATCGTTCTTGCTGCGCTTGCCTCCGAACCTTTCTCGTCCTCGATTGCGTCTGCCTCGGGCTCTGTAAGTCGACGATGGGTTCGGGCGAGCCAGATCTGCCCGTGGTGCTGTCAAGGGTCTGTAGGGTGGAGGACGGACAGAGGAGCAGTCGAGATCCGCATCAACCTGTTCGGACAAGAATACTATAGGACACTGGTTAGAAAGCCCTGGCCTATCTGACTCAACTTGTGGTTCCTTTCCTGATTCAACTGGCTTTACCTTTTCTAATTCGACTTGTTTTACCTTCTTAAACTGTTCAGCCTGTTCTTGTTGTGACTGTCTAACTGCCCCCTCCGTTTTCCATGCCCAAAACGCCTTCCAATCTACTCGGCGTGACCCTTGTTGTAACTTCTTAATTTTACCTGTAGCATAATAATTCAATACTTCAAGCCTGTCTTCTAGCGTGTCAATCTGTTGTTGGCTAAAGCTACCGTTCAATGGAAAACCCAAAATCTCCCACATAGGCAATTGTTCGCATGTCCATCGACCATATTTTTCAATCATTATCTTAGCGCATCCCTCCGTGCTCGAAGGCAGCGGGTAGCAACTTTTTTCAGGTATTTTAAAAAGGTTAAGTGTCGTCAACGACAATAGGTGAGTTCCTTACCTTTTATTCACGTGTCTCCACACCGGTCTTTACGCGTTTCATACAAATTCTAACTATTAGGTATACCAAAAAATTATAATAGAAAATATATATATATATATTCATATATGTGTGCCTTCCACACGTTGAGTGTCCCCGACACCTCTTCTCGAAGTGTCAATCAGCCCGTCGGCTCTTAGCAACAAGTTTATCTAGATTAAAAACAAAAACACAAACACAAAACAAACTGCAGACCTATTACCAAAATAGGATTTTCAACAATACACCCACACCAAATAGGATTTACAACTGCAGACCTATTACCAAAATAGGATTTACACTGAATATCAGCGACCCAGCACCTAGCTGGGGTTTTTGCTAGCACCTATTTCCCCCTTTTTTTTTTTTTTTTTTTTTTTTTTACAAATATTGTGGTCTTACCTCTTCAGAGCTCAATGTCTTTACGGACTCGCCGTGCCTGAAAACGCCATCTCTCTCCTTTGGATATATCACTCGCTTTGTTGGTTTGATTTGGCCTTCTACATCTGTTTTACCTTGGATCATGGCACAAGGGATTATAACATCTTGTCCTGTGTATTAATAAATGCTAAAGCTAGCTTAGGCTAGTGACTGTTGTGAATAGAGCAGCTGACAACTAGGGAAAGACCTTGTGACAGAATGGAAAGACAGCTGACAGGAGGAAATAGACCCCACCGGGGCGGCATTGGGTTAGCAACTCAATGCTGCAGTAACCAAGGTTGTATAAACCTAGTGGTTACACCCTACCTAGCTACAGAAACGACTTTGAGAAAAACACCCCTAGAGTCTGCGAGAGCGGGGGCGGAAGATGACTCATCTATGGCTAACATGGTTATTGACTCTGGAACGGACCTGACTACGAGTAGGGAAAACATGGCTGTGGAAGGCACTAGATCAGAGATGGGTGGGAAGAAGCTCCAAACTTGTTCATGCGGCTGGCAAAAGGTAACAACTTTGAAGGGTCTTAGAATCCATCAAGGGAGGAGGAAGTGCTTGGTAGAGGGAACACAGGGATCCCGCATTGACAATTATTTCCTCAGAAGTATGTCAAGTCAGTCGGTTGAAGTCCAGCGGCAGGAAGTAAACCACAGTTCGCAGGACATCAGCACCCCTGAAGTAGGTCCTAGCACTGAAGAAGACAGAGAGACCAGCCAGCCCAAAAGGGAAAAGATTAGTGCCCAGAAGCCGAGAGTTAAATGGCCAGGGGCTTCAGAAAACAGGGTATGGGAAGGTATCAACAGTGACTTGAGTAGGATTTTAGACAAGTTGAAAGGTACTGCCGAGAGTAAACTGGAGAAAATGGGCGATATTATCTATGATTATGGAGCAGAAAGATTTGGCGTGTCCGAGAAAAAGAAGAAGACAGGTACTGAGGTAATTAAATCTAGGCGCCAACAGGAAATGGATAGACTTATCAGGGAGAGAAGACAGCTCAGGAAACAGTGGAGGAAAGCTACAGAGGCTGAGAAGGAAGGGTTAAATAGGCTGCAGGTAGATGTGAAGGAGAGACTGGCAGTGTTAAGAAGAGCAGAGAGCATTAGGAAAAACAGGAAAAAGAGAGAGCGAGCTAGAACAGCATTTTACAAAGATCCATTTAGATTTGTGAAATCGTTATTTAGTAAGGGGAAAAATGGTAGCCTTAGGGCTCCAAAACAGGAGCTTGAGGGACATCTGGAGGAAGTGCATAGAGACAGAGAAAGGTCTAGACAGCTACCCCTCCCCCCTGACATTCCACCTATTGGAGAGATAACCAGTCAGTGTGACGATAGCCCACCTAGGTGGAAAGAGGTACAAGAGATAGTAAGGCGGGCTAGGGCGTCTTCAGCCCCAGGGCCCAATGGAGTCCCTTACAGGCTGTACAAGAGTGCGCCAGATGTGCTGAGGTTCTTATGGACATTGATGAAGGTAGTCTGGAAGAAACAGGTTATTCCTAGGGCATGGCGTAGAGCAGGGGGAATTTTTATTCCCAAAGAAAGAGACTCTGTAGACATTAGTCAGTTTAGGCCTATAAGCCTTCTTAATGTGGAAGGGAAGGTTTTCTTTAGTGTGGTGGCACAGAGGTTGTCTAGTTACTTAGTAAAGAATAGCTTAATTGACACTACGGTGCAAAAGGCTGGAATTCCAGGCTTCTCCGGGTGCTTGGAACACACCAGCATGATTTGGAATCAAATTCAGACAGCTAGACATGAGAAGAAAGACCTTCATGTGGTATTTTTGGATCTGGCGAATGCTTTTGGGTCAGTACCGCATAGTCTGTTATGGGAGGCGTTTGACTTTTTTAAAGTGCCAGACAGTATAAAGAGGTTAGTTAAAGCTTACTTTTGTGACATTCAACTCTGTTTTACTACAGCAGAGTACACTACAGCTTGGCAACAGCTAGAGATAGGCATTATGGCAGGCTGTACAATTTCCCCTTTGGCCTTTACCATGGCAATGGAAGTCATAATCAGAGCCTCGAAATGGGTAGTGGGTGGGGAAAGGTTGCAGGGAGGGCTGCGCCTCCCACCAATCAGGGCTTACATGGATGACATGACAACTATGACATCAACAGCCCCTTGTACTAGGAGGCTACTGGATAAACTAAATAGCAACCTAGAATGGGCTAGGATGAAAGTGAAGCCAAGCAAGTCTAGGAGTATCTCCATTGTCAAAGGGAAGATAGCTGATAAAAAGTTTTTCATTGGTGGGGAAGTGGTTCCAACAGTGTTAGAGAAACCGGTTAAAAGCTTAGGAAGATGGTATGACGCAAGCCTCAATGACAAGAGTCAATGTGAGGAGTTGAGGCAGGAGATGATTCAAGGCATCAAAGGTATAGATAAGTCAGGGCTCCCAGGCAAGCTAAAGTTGTGGTGCCTACAGTTTGGATTGTTGCCTCGGCTGATGTGGCCACTGACAGTTTACGAGGTTCCCATATCGAAGGTTGAAAAAATGGAAAGGTTGATTAACTCTAATATTAGAAAGTGGCTTGGAGCCCCGCGCTGTCTGACCAGTGTGGCCCTGTATGGAAAGGGCATGCTAGAGCTGCCGATTTCTAGTCTGACAGAGGAATTTAAATGTGCCAAGGCTAGACTGGAAATGACTCTAACCCAGTCAAAGGACCCAGTTGTTAGAAGTGCAGCGCCCATAGTTAAAACTGGAAGGAAGTGGAAGCCTAAAGAGGCAGTGCAACAGGCACAGGCAGCCCTTAGCCATAGGGATATCATTGGGCAGGTTCAGCATGGACGTGGAGGTCTAGGGCTGTGTGCAGGAAAACCTGTGTGGAGTAAGGCAACAGCAGTAGAAAGGAGGAAACTGGTAGTGGAAGAAATACACAGACAGGAGGAGATGATAAGATGTACAAGGGCGGTGGCACAGGCAAAACAAGGCCAGTGGGTAAACTGGGAGAGTGTAGTGAAGAGAAGCTTGAAGTGGAAGGATTTGTGGAGCATGGAGGCAAGCAGAATTAAATTTATCGTAGGGGCTACTTATGACGTACTGCCATCTCCCCAAAATCTTAATCAATGGTTGGGTGAGGATGCTGCCTGCCCGTTATGTTCCAGCGTATGCACACTTAGGCATATAATGACTGGGTGTAGAATCAGTCTTTCTCAAGGGCGATACACGTGGCGTCACAATCAAGTGTTGAAATGTTTAGCTGCTGCAGTTGAGGGAAAACGGCTAGAAGTAAACTCGCTAGCTAGTAGTGGCCAGCGGAAAGACATTGCATTTATAAGAGAGGGAGAGACTGGCGTAAGGAGGCCAGGGCGCAGCTGCGCGCAGGGACAGTTGCGAACTGGCGCAGATTGGAAGTTAAAGGTAGATTTAATTGAACAGCTAATCGTACCGGCTGAAATTGCTAGCACTAATTTGCGGCCAGACATGCTGCTGTGGTCTGAAGCACAGAAGCTAGTTTATATTATCGAACTCACGGTCCCTTGGGAAGACCGGGTTGACGAGGCTTATGAACGAAAGAAAGCTAAATATGCAGAATTAGCGGCAGACGCGACACAGCGTGGGTGGACCGCTTTTGTTCGCCCAGTGGAAATTGGTTGTCGAGGATTTGTGGCCAAGACAACCTATGCACTGCTAACGGAGCTGGGTATTCGCGGACGAGAATTGAAACTGGCGATAAAGAATATGTCGGTAGCAGCGGAGAGCGCTAGCCAGTGGCTGTGGCTGAGGCGGAAGATCAGTAGCTGGGGTTCCCGTTAAAGGTAAGATGCAACAGCGACTTGACTAGAGCATGAGGTAGCATAGATTGGCATTGTTTGGCTATATTAATGAGAAGGCATCGTGTCATATTGTGGTGGTGAGGGGTTTTGTACTGCCATTGTTTGGCTATATTTATGAGAGGATATCGTGTCATAGTGTGGTGGGGGGGGTTAGTTCTGCTAGCCAGTGTAGGCTAGCCATGAAGTTGCACGGACACAAACATTCCCCCACAACATAAATAAAGGGCACACTCACCCCTCCTTTCCCTAATCCGGGACCGTATCCACCCGGGGGCTTCCCCACCTCTAACCCTTCCCTCTACCCTAAATTAGGGTTTGAATCCCTGCATCTACACTTATATAAAGACATAAACATAAACACATGCACACACTATTTAGGCCCCCACATACACCGTTCCCTTACCTTACAGAAAACATTTACCCTAGATAGGGCATCACACACACACACTGATGGGGTGGGTAGGCTGATAGGTTGGTTGTAGGGTTTAAGTTAAAGATAGTATTGAGGTAGTGGTGTTGAGGGGGGTGTTTCCAGGACGCTGGACTACACAGTTAAGCCTTCTCGAGGTGTCGTGGGCCTAACTTAACGAAACACCGGTGACAGAAGGTGCCCACTTGATAACCCCAATGACATGCTGCTTACCTCAGTTGGCTAGAGTAGGTAACCGGTGAATGGTACCACCTGAGGAATGACTCCGTAGACCTATGACGGCGTAGCCTGATGTTTGCTATGGTGTTGCATCGAATGGTGGATATATCACTCGCTTTGTTGGTTTGATTTGGCCTTCTACATCTGTTTTACCTTGGATCATGGCACAAGGGATTATAACATCTTGTCCTGTGTATTAATAAATGCTTTCAGGCGCCTTTTCTCTCAACCCTTGCATTCTGAACTTTCAAAGGGAGGATTTCGGCTCCAGGAATATATCCTGACCGTATACGAGTTGACCTTCTTGGCAGAGAGACGACGAAGTCAGGGCAGGCGATCCCGGATCGAGCCCCCAAATTGTGGTGGAAGTCTAGGATTTACCACTCTGTACTTTAGCTCTTCGGAGGTAAGAATCAAGAAACAAGTCCTGAGTAGCCACAATATATGAGTCCGGTATTTATTGCTTGCAAACAAGAGACAAGAGCGTAACAGCAGCCCAGCGTAGAACCGGGGTTCGTTCAGCACAAGTCTAAAGAGACAATGATCAGGTTCGTCTTTTATACAGTTTAAACATAATACAGGCGCCGCCAAGGCTATCGGCTGATGGGCCTGTGCTTACGTGAGAAAGGGCGGGAGAGAATGAACAATGGGGAGACTTTCTTATTGATTAATCGCCGTTCAACATTTCACACCTATCGACAGGATGCGCCTGTCCCCCCACTATTGCTCTCTCCTACCACTCCCTCAGAGATCACCGCTGTTCATATGGTAAATCATACAGTGCTTCTCAGAACAATGGCTATAGAACTTTAGAGGAGTGGCAAGAGAAAATGTCATCACAGTAGTTACACAAGTTGTATCAGTCATATGAAAGTGTATAACCTGAAAATAGTTCTATGAATGTATTTTCCATAACAACCTTCTTTAGTCTCCTCAGGAAGAAGAGACGCTGGTGAGCCTTCTTTATCAGGGTGGAGGTGTTGAGGGTCCAGGAGAGGTCCTCAGAGATGTGGACACCCAGAAACTTGAAGCTGGTGACTCGCTCCACCTCAGTCCCATTGATGAGGATGGGGGTGTGTGCGCCAGCTTTAGACTTCCTGAAGTCCACAATGAGCTCTTTGGTCTTCCTGGTGTTGAGAGCCAGGTTGTTATCGTTGCACCACACTGTTAGGTGCTGGACCTCCTCCCTGTAGGCCGACTCATTGTTGTTGCTGATGAGACCAATCACCGTTGTGTCGTCTGCAAACTTAACAATGGTGTTTGAGCCATGTACAGGTGTGCAGTCGTAGGTGAAGAGGGAGTAAAGGAGGGGGCTCAGCACACAGCCTTGTGGAACGCCGGTGTTCAGGGTGAGGGTTGAGGAGGTCTGGTTGTGTAGCCTAACAGACTGCGGCCTGTTGGTTAGAAAGTCCAGAATCCAGTTGCAGAGGGAGGGGTTGATGCCCAGTTGACTGAGTTTGGAGATCAGTTTGGAGGGGATGATGGTGTTGAATGCTGAACTGAAGTCAATGAACAGCATTCTCACATAAGAGTTGGTATTGTCGAGGTGGGACAGGGCGGAGTGAAGTGCCGTTGAGATGGCATCCTCTGTACTCCTGTTCTGCCGGTAGGCGAATTGGAAGGGGTCTTGTGTGGGTGGTAAAAAGAGCCACATGGTGGATGAATCCTTAAGAATGCATGTAAGTGCAGGCAAAATTCTGTCAGGAGTGAAATGGCACACAAACTGGTTTGTTTTATGATGAAATATAAAATTTGTCAAGCAGACAGAAATAGACTGTGGGGGGACATGCAGCGTTCGGCCTGTAGAGGGAGCTACAGGACCGTGGCCAGGGTTACGTCAGCGAGGCTCCGTTGCACACCTGTTGCAAATGAAGCCTCGTTGACTAAATGGTTTAAGATGTGTGTGCCTCGGCGTTGGAGGGAGGAACGGCGACTGGAATGTCGCCGAGTGTTTGGAGGACTTTCAAAAGCAAAAAGACTATATGACAACCATTTTTATAATAAACGGGACATTCCCTTACCACCACAACTGCGTCCGCCTATCTGTGAGCAAGGGACTTGTTACATAGACAAAAATTGTATAATACATCTTGAAACATGTTTCTCTCTCCAGCTCAGGTTCTTCCATTCAATTGATGTGAATTAGAGAGAACGCCTGCCATTTTGATAATGTATGAACAAGCCTGAAATGCTGGGTCAAGTGAAAGTGCTTAAAACATCAACAACCTAAAAGTAGTGTAACATATGTTCCTTTAAGGTTCACACAAGGTGGATCTTAGGGTTAATGCACAATGGTACATGAGGTCCACCCACTGCTTTGTATGTATAACTACAGGTTATACATATCATAACTACCTGTTTGTATGATACAGCACTGCACATATTACTATAGGATGCTTAGTTGGTAATGTTTGCAGATGAAATCAAAAACAAAGTGGACACTGTAGCAGTTTAAGTTAATTAAATATTATTTATATTATTATTATTTAAAAATATTGTTTGAAGTGATCATAGTTTCACATTTTGCACAACAAATAGACATTCTGTGTTAGAAAAAAAGAAGCTATTTGAGCCAAATATGCAACCATTAAAAACAAGAATTCTTAGACGTCTGAGAAACCCCACCTCAAGGTTCAAACTGCTTGTTATCATCATAGCGGGTCAGCAAATTGCCAACCTGCTTACCTTGTACTAGCCACTTCACTCCTATCACTTACAGGTATCTAGTGTCGCCTGCATAATGTCAGATTATGTTATCACCCAGAGTCACCACAAAAAGTGTCTATTTGTGTGTGTTCATTTAAAAAATAGTTAACTGTTAAAAACCCACCAGAAATATATCATTACTGTCATTACTTGATAGAATTGGTCATTTAAGGGTTGGAACGAAGTAAAAGAGTATAAAGTTTGCACATACAGCACACACTGATAAAAAATATGTCTACATTTATTAAAGATAGAAACTGCACAAAAAGCTAATCCTAAACATTGCATCACCGGTTCCTCACTCCCCTCCATCGAAGCTGTCCAGGGCAAACGATGCTTGCGTAAGGCACGCAGCATCGTCAAGGACATTTCTCACCCCAACCACAGACTTTTCACCCCACTCCCCTCCGGGAGGCGCTACAGGTCTCTCCGCACCCGAACCAGCAGGTTCAGAGGCAGCTTCATCCCTGCGGCTGTCACCCTGCTGAACTCGAACACTGCACCTACCTGACAACCTACTACCCCTGCAACCCCCCCCCCCCCCCACCCGGACAATTGCACTGTCACTCCCCTCCCCTGCTCTTACTCAATACCACTGCTCTTCTGTACATATCTGTCCATACTGTTCATACTGTTCATAATGCACATATCTTTATATTTTTCTTAATACTACTGTTAATACTCTGCACATACTGTACATACCTGTTTATACTGTTCATACGGCATTCCATATTTACATTTGTTCTGCTATCTACCTCATGTTACTGTTAATACATATATATACTGCTAGACTGCATTACTATACAGTTCATATGCTGCTACACTGTTCATACTGTAACTTATTTACTCTGCTATAATGCTAATGCTTACTCATATACTGCTTACACTGCACTACTTATATTATACTGCACTACTTACTGCTCATATATTGCACTACCTGTAAATACTGTTCATTGCACTTTCTGCTATTTTGCACTTCTGGTTAGACGCTAACTGCATTTCGTTGTCTCTGTACTTGTACTCTGCACAATGACAATAAAGTTGAATCTAATCTAATCTAATCTAATCTAATTCATTTGTTTATATATTGAGAGCTCTTCATTACAACCAAATGCCCCCTTTTCTATACGTTCTCAGCTCCTGTTGGAGGGTCCCCCCCTCTGAGTACCTGGGCCACCTTTAAATGTTCAAATGGAGAAAAAGGGATGCAAGAAAAACAATTTACGAATAGAGCGACATCATCTGTTTGGCCGTTTATCTCTGACACATCACCCCTCAGTCCATTGTTGACAGTACATGATATTCCATTAATCTGCAACCAGTGTTATAAACAAATAATTGGCCATTATCCTCTCAAAGATCCAGAATAAATGACTTCGCCGTTTTTCATGGCTTCTGAAAGGAAGGAAGCTGGACCCTCCAGATTGATGTCGGAATAAATGTGCGGCCCGCTCCGTTGCTGCGAGTGGGTCTCGGCTAAGCCTGTGATTGACTTAATGAGAGTCTTTGGGGTGAGTAAATGTTCCAAATTGCTCAGTCATTAGCTTTTGCTTGGCTGTCTGAAGATACCCCCGGATCTGCAGCGCAGGTCTCTCCTCTTGTACCATTCCGCCTGCAATTACATTTTCATTTAGAGCAAACCTCTAGTCCGATAGGCAGGCCCCTTTTCATTACACTGGCCTCCTTTTTCTTTTGTATCTAAATGGTGTGAAATGTCTCTTCATTTAGACCAATTAAAGTTTAAAAAGACTGTGTTGGAATGAATTATCATACAAATGATTTACTTAATGCCAATCTCACTAACTCTCTCCCTGTCCTTCTCTCTTATGCTCCTCTCTGGAACCAGGGATGCAGAGAGTGCAGGCAGACCGGGAGTGCGGTGAGAGAGAGGACTTTGAAATGTAAACTTCCCTCCAAAAAATATACTTGCACAAATGGCTGAGTTTATCCCTCTTTTCAGGTTTGTCTATGTTTTGCATTAACTGTGGGCTGCGGATACTGTCTTCAAGAACTGAAGAGGAAGGAACACCAGACAAATTAATTTTGGAATTTCATTCCAGGAATTTAATTTCAGGAGCTCTTCCTAATTAAGGACAAGCTTATGTTTTCAAATTAACTTGTTTTAATTGAGGAGGCCATTTTCTGTCTGGAAGACGGTGTAGAGAATGTATTGACTCTCCTTCTGGAGGCTGTTGGCTGACACATAAACACTGGGAAAGTTCAGAACTATCACAGCAGCCACATCCATTCCACTGGGACTGCCTCTCTCTATCCCTCCACACTGGGGCATACACCGCCAAAGGCTTCTCCAGTAGCCCTTTCACCATCACATCAGCTATTTAGTGAATATTCTTCAGCCACAATACATGACAGCAGCAAATCTTACCATATGAAGGCTTTCTTTAGCAGCAGACACAATAGGGAGAATGATGAAACTGTATATTTCCTCAAATGGTTTTGTTTTGCGTCAGTCTGAATCAGTGCTGGTTGACACTGGGCAAAGCTGGTAGAGCTGAAGTGGCTTGTCACCATGGAGACTGCAGCTCCTGCTCCATGCCAGAGCAGTTAGGGTTAGGTGAGACCCCAAGGTGAGGGGGTAGCAGGAGGGGGCCACCCACCTTAAACATCCATTCCTCTCCAAAGCAAAGGAGTAGCCGAGCCATAGACAGAACCCAGATACACTGCCATGGGTCATATTTCAACAACTCTTACTGGTGCATCGGAAACAACTAGTCTAGATTAATTACTTTTAAGTTTTATGATGAAATAAAAATTATATGGTGATAAATTAACTCGAGAGGGGTCAAATTCAAAGGAGGTGTCTGAGTGTTGTTAGACTCAAAGGGCAATAACATTAAGTGCTCCATGACTTGTGCTAATCGGTATGAAATCACCCACAGTGCTTAAGTGCAGCTAGTGCTTCTGTTGGCTGCCTCTGTTCAATGTCAATTCCTTCTGACAGCTTAGAAATACAAATACAAAATTGCCACATGGATTCTTGAGAACTTAACTCACAGATACAAAGTGGGAGCAGACATTTGACAGTTGATTGCCCATTGGTTTGAGTCTCTTAGTAAAGATGAGACCTAAAAGCAGTTAAAGGGGTAGTTAACACAAAACATAAATTAATACAATTTCCCATGGACCTTGGTTGTAATCAATTCACCAAGACAGTTTTGGAATTCTCAGTTAGATACTTTACATATTACACAAGGAATGGATCCCTATTGTGATACTATCATAACAAAATATGAGTAAATACATATTCAAAAACTGTCCAGGTGAATGGACCACAGCCACGTGGGAAATCATGTTATTTTTTATTTATTTTGAGTAAACTATCCCTTTAACACATCAATGAAGACATCAGAAGCAGTGATTCAGTTAAATATAATATTTGAGGGCCTCGAACTTTAGGAACAGGTCAAAAATCTTCCAAAAACACCAGAATCACACCTCAATGGCCTGAGAGGCAATGTCAAAACCTGCTAATTTAGATATGTCAAAGGATAGGAAGGGTGTCCCATCACCACACTAGACTGGGAATATTTGCTCACTCAAACACAAAGCTGTACTCAAGTGCTTGGCATTATGCATGGAAGTGTGCCCCTAGATGCATACTAATTGCAAAAATGTTTAGCCCTGTGTTTCCATGAATGAAAGAGCAAACAGTGTTTTCTGAAAACCTAGATTGTATTGTGTGTGAAAACATGTTCTCATAATGCGTGTCTGTCCTAATTGTATGCTAGTGGCTAGTGCCTTAACTGTGCTGCAGAGAAACTTCCCTTCAGCAGAGTTCTGGCTCATTTAACATCTTCTGGTTGAACCACAACAATTGTTCAGATTTGTGTTTAGCTGTCAACATTAGTTTGAAGGTGGTTGAGCTTATGATTTTATTGTGCACAGAGGCAGATCACATCAGACGACAGCCTTTGTTAACCTGCAGGATCATATTACCTCGATCTTAGGTCAACACAATAGCCTATACTGCTTATACTGTTTATATTTTTTAGTACTTCTATTTTATTTTATTCTATTTTAAAACGTATTGTTGCACTACTCTGTGGCACTGTCACTTTTGCATTTCACTGTATACTTGTATGCATGTGACAAATAAAGAATCTTGAATCTTGAATCTTGTTTCTTTAGTATTAATAATCAAGCCTCACCAACAAAATCAATTTGAAAGTATGGGGGGGGGACTATTAATTAAAAGTGGAACAGGTTCTTATTTTAGTGCAAAGTGGAAAAATTATTTGCCTTTGTTTAGGAAAGCCCAGGAGCAAAGCTTTCATTAGCCTATATGCATGGCAAAAGCAATTCATCAACTATAATTTTCTCTCTATGGGCAAAAAAAGAGGGATCAACCTCAGCATGCTATTTATGGATTTGCGGAGGTCTGGGAAATGCTGATGTGATTAACACTACAACATGTTTCAAAATGGCCCTCATGCCCATACTTGTCTTCAAGATTAAGTATGACACTTACTCTAGAAAAATAAAAAAAGATATGCAGTGATATAAAATCTGCTTTGGAGTGCAGGAGCACAGAATAATGATTTTTCTTTAGTTCTCTAGAGGAGATTTTCTTCTACCCACCCCTCCCCTTTCTCTAAATATCTCTATGTCTGTCTGTCCCCAGATGAAGGCGCGACAAGCAAAACGACGCTTTTGTCCTACTGGCGTGTCTCTCTCGAAAATGTGAACTATTCCACGGATTAGCTGAGCAGAGATTTATTTAATGCATCCTCATCGAGTATTGTTGAAATCTATTTTGGGATATGGGCTTTGCCTGGTAATATATGCTTGCAACAGTTTAAGAAAGAGGGTTAGCAGACCCTTTTTATATTGGGATCATATGGATCATACAAAGTCACTGAATATGAAAATATTGAGGGCTGGTAGCGCATTTATTGTTTTCACAAAGACCCCTCAAAAGGCTTGTTTCCAGCACTCTCTCCTGTCTCTTGTTTGTATGGCCTGTTTAAATATTTCCTAGAGAATGTTTGTGATATTCTTCAGATAAGATACTGCACATGCATATGCCATGAGAGGTCCCAATTTAAGGTTCTGAGAGGCCAACAAAGCCATGGATGGAAAAGACTGGAGCACATTTGCATTTAAGCTGTGGGCTACGAGGCAGCTAGAAAAGAATGAATAATAATAATGTTTCTTATGTAAAATTAAGTATTTACCATATCTTCACATTTTCTTTGCCATAAAACCATATATTGTGTTGTAAGTGTAATCATAACATCAATTCTTACTCAAAATGAATCTAAATGTAATTTTATATGCTAAATGATATGTATACATTGATGTATGATACTGTATGTATAAATACATTCATTTAAATATGTAATTGTCATTCTAGTAATCTCCCTTTTTTAACCTAAGACTGAACCACTGAACCACTTCAATCTAAACCTGCTGATCTCGGCACATTTTTAAGAATTATGCTTGGAATTCACAACCCATGCTCAAACTACCAGTATGCCTTAGGGGGTAAGGTTTGGACTGCTTTTCCTCATAGTGAACTGTGGGCAATGTGACAGAGAGTGACACAAAAGAGGAAAGCTAGGGGGTGCACAGGAGTGGGGGAGAGAGGGGAAGACATGGGCTTTGCACGGAGGACATGATAAAGCCAGCAGCATTATCATCAGTGTGAAAGATGGGCGCCATACTTCAACAGGATTTTCTCTCCATGACAGGATGACGCAGAGTAAATACCGGCTGTAGCAGCATATAGCCTAAGGGCTTCTGGGGTTCTTTGTAAATTCAACAAACTACAATGAAGTGATATGATCTTATATAAAAAAAAACAGACTGTTCTGTACAAAATGACTGACAAATAAATACTTTGTCAAGTATTTCTACTGAAATTAAGACCTTCCCTAAAGGAAAGGTGTTTCCACTTTTGAATACTAAATCAAATCTGAACAGATGCAAATAAAACAATATTGGCAAATGCATGTATACATTACGTTTGTTGCAGATACAGTGCCTATAGAAAGTCATCATACCCCTTTGAAATAGTTACTATATTTGTTGTACAGCCTGAAATCAAAACTTTTTCCAGCTTTATGTACAAATTTAGCCATACAACATTAAACTTATGAAGGCGACAGTTCTGAAAATTTATAAAAAAAATGAAAACCAAGAATAACAGGGTTGGAAAAGTCATCAGTCCCCTGATTTAATACTTTGTAGAGCCACCTTTTGCTGCAATTACAGCCATCAATCTGTTTGGATATGTCTCTACTAGCTTTGCACACCTAGATTGGAGAATATTTGCCCATTCTTCCTTGCAGAATTGTTCGAGTTCAGTCAAATTCCGTGGTGAGCGGCGATGGACTGCTCTCTTCAAGTCCATCCACAGATTTTCTATCGGATTTAAGTCAGAGCTCTGACTTGGCCACTCAAGGACATTCACCTTTCTATCCTTAAGCCACTGCGTTGTTCTTTTGGCGGTATGTTTAGGATCGTTGTCGTGTTGGAAGGTGAATGACCTGCCCATCTTCAGCTGTCTAGCAGAGGGACGTAGCATCCATTTTCCCTTCAATCCTGACCAATTGCCCAGTCCCCGCTGAAGAGAAACATCCCCACAACATAATGTTGCCACCACCATGCTTCACAGTAGGTATGGTGTGTTTTGGGTGGTGTGCTGTGTTTGGTTTTCGCCAAACATAGCGCTTGGAGTTCAGTCCAAAAAGTTCAATCTTAGTCTCGTCTGACCATAAAACCTTTTTCCACATGGCAACAGAATCTTCCAGGTGTGTTTTTGCATAGCACAAACGAGACTGAGTGTGGCACTTTTTCAGAAAAGGCTTCTTTCTTGCTACCCTGCCATACAGGCCAGCTTTGTGTAAAGCTTGTGAGATTGTTGTCACATGCACAGACAGACCAGTCCCAGCCATAAAGACTTGTAAGTCCTTCAAAGTTGCCTTTGGCCTCTTGGTAGCTTCTCTGATGAATGTCCTCCTGGCTCGGGCATCCAGTTTGGACGGACGGCCTGATCTAGGCAAGGTGTTGGTGGTGCCATACGCCTTCCACTTCTTAATGATGCTCTGAACGGTACTCAGAGGGATAGCTAAAGCCTTCGAAATCTTTTTGTAGCCTTCACCTAACTTGTGCCTTCCTACAACTTTATCCCAGAGGCCTTTTGAAAGTACTTTTCCAACCATGGTGAATTATTTGCAGAACCATGCACTTCTTGTAGTGGAATCCTCAAGAAACAGCTGGTTTTATTCTGAAGTAATCAAAACCACTACAATTGATGTCAGGTGGGGGGCAATTAGCCTGGTGTTTGATCTGGAAGTTGATTGGTTGCCCCTGAACAAATTTATAATGGTATACTCTAAGGGGCTGATCACTTAACCAAACCAGGTACTTCACTCATTAATTTTTAATAATTGTCCAGAATTATTTTTATTTTTATTTTCACTTTGATGATGAGGGTTATAATGTGTACATACAGCTCAAAAAAGTTCGATTTGATTTATTTTAATTTCCAGGGTGTAATGTGACAAAAGCTAAAGATTTCACAGGGTATGATGACTTTCTATAGGCACTGTATACTGAGGGAGCCATTGAGCTTTGCAAAGTCTCTTGCAAGAAAGCCACAGGGTTCAATTTGTCGGTGATTATATTTACTCCTGGTGTTATTACTAGTCCCACTAGCCAGCTGTTATGATAACCTAGACAGAGTCAATAGTACTAATCCTCGACCCTTCCCTAACTCCAACCTTTACTCTTTTAATCAAAATCGTATTGTGAGCGAGGAGGCAAAATATTTACATGTTATTTCTCGCTATTTTCAGTGAGAATTCACTAGTAGTCTTGGAATTTTACATGACATTTGTGTGCATGTGTGCGTGCATGTCTGTGTGTGCGTGTGTGTTTCACTCCTTTGTCTGAGTTCAAAATCACAAGAACATTAGGATTAAAATAAATTAAAACAAGAAAGGCTTTAGTTATAGATGGGTTGTTGTGGGTGTGTAGCTCTGTGTTTTATATGACTCTGTGGCTCTACCACCCCAATAATAGAATGAATTGTCTAGATCTTCGAAGTTGTGGTATAATGCCATATATTATGACTAAATAAAGAAGTGAGCAAAATACCACACACCCTAACCACAACTAAACAAGTTTTACGCCAGACAATTCGAAGACTGTCTGTGGGGGGACATGCAGCGTTCAGCCTGTAGAGGGAGCTACAGGACCGTGGCCAGGGTTATGGAAGCGAGGCTTTGTTGCGCACCTGTTGCGAATGAAGCCTCGTTAACAAAATGGTTTAAGATGTGTGTGCCTCTGCTTTCGGGGAGGGGCTGGAAAGCGGTGACTGAAAAGTCGAACCGGACCTGACATATACGAGAGTTAAACGTGTACGCGGAGTAAATAAACAGGGTTTTCCCTTATCCGACATTCTGAGTCCGCCTCTGTGTTACAGGACATTGTTACACTGTCATTTTATTTTCTTCAATTATTCAACCCATCTGTTTTCTCTATTGAAAATGATTGTTGAGAAGTTTGATCCGACAATAAATATGAACTGGCCAGCGAGATAAAGGAAAAGCATGAAAACACTGCAGCAACAAACATGATAAAGACATTTCCTATGCAAAGCTTGCACAAGCTCTGTTGATTCAGTATCTCTGCATATACCAGCGACAAAAAGATCTCGGCTTTGGGGTAATCTCATTAAGAAACTCTAACTGTTACGCGAGAACGTCTGAAGAACCAAATGACGGCACACAGAGAGGGTAGTAGTGTATAGCCCGAAGGTGTATTTAATAACAAAGAATAGCGAGAGGGGTAGGGGAGAGAACGATAATCCAAGGGGGTCGTTGGGGTCCGGTCCAGGGGTCGTTAGCGGGAGGGGTAGATGAGGGAGTCTGAGGAAGACGAGGGGCACAGGAGAACAAGGTAAGTCACAAGGGAAGACAAGACACAAGGAATTCGCAAGGATACTCAGGAGGGCTGAAGCGTCTGCGGGTCCCGTGGAAAGTTACCATAAGTCACAGTACCTTCTGGCACTGGAGTGGAGTTCAGGCAGGGTTTATGTAGGCAGGTGATTGGCGATGGGTTGCAGGTGCGCTGATTGGGGATGGGGTCCAGGTGCGCTGTTAGGATGATGAAATTACATTATGATACAATATACCTACATTCACTGTGGTTATACATGTGAGGTTAATGCCTAATGAAATAATAGCTAATAATGACAGGCATTCTTTTCTTATATCCTCCTGTTTCTACTTTTGAAAAAGTGGCAATGTTACTTTTAAATGCGTCAAAGCTGCATGAGGGGAATTTACCGTGGCCAGATTCTGTGCTCCTGCTAAGTTATTCTGTCAACTACTACCAGGGTTACTGCTTCTTCTTCTTCTAAAAATGGTTAACAGAAGAATTGAGTCTGTATTGTCCATACATGGTCTCTCATACCCTCACGACTGGATTACCATCTCAGATTGTTGCCATATGTGGCACAGCGCACCATTCTCACAATGACACTGATCAACTACTACTATGCGTCCCCATCCCTACAGTACAATGGACTAAACATTATTACTGGGGTCCAAAAACCTACCTCTTTTGGTAGGGAAAACCCAGTGGAGTCTGGAAACGCAAGTCCCCCATCTACATGTTGTCCTCCAAACATGTAATTATTGAAACAGACGATTCAAGGCACTCTCAGGCCAAGCCCACTTCGGAGGAGGAAAGGGGGCGGCATTCCTGTGTTGCCTTTTCAGACGCACTGAGGCATTGGCTCATTATTACATAAAGTTGTACAACAAATAAGGCTGGATCCTTTGACCTGGCTGACTGCACAGACCTGGAAGAACCACTCTGAGTCCAATATGCTGTGACGCTGACGCTCAGAAGTCTGTGTTTGTCTTTGTTGTGAGTCTGAGTGGGAGCTACTCGTCTCTCTCTGCTACCCTTCTGGCCATCGGTAAATCACCCTACACCTGCCTCCCTTCGCAATCAGATTTCATATGTAAGTCATCACTTGCCTACAGAATTAACTGCGATCTGGGACCTTCACTGCGTGAGTAAATTTTCCGATCAGCTCTCCGGTGTTGGCTGTGCAGTGTTGTGGGGTAAGGTGCACTTGGCCAGGTAGGCATGCAGAGGCGGGGTACTCCTTGCAGTAATCTCTTCAATAATATCACTCTCTATGGTGTGTTTAGTCCACTAGCTAGCAAATGCAACAGTTACCAAATTCGTTCTCACTACTTATTTGCACTTTTGAGCTGTTTGTTTTCCGCTATGCCACCAAGCTCACCGCCGGACACTCCGACCGGTCTAGAGAAGGCTATTAGATCTTAGAGGTCTGCAAAATGTTTTTACTAGTCACAGCCGAGGATTATATCAAGATTTTTGTATGCAACAAGTGCTGAACTTCAGGAAAAAGTAATCGAACTTCATACTTGGATAAAGACCCTTTCAAACCGCAACACACTTCCAAAAGAACACTCAGAATTACAAGACACTTTTGACGCCACCATCCTAATCAGTGGGCCTGGTCCTCACCCCTCTGAGCTTCTTGCCTCAACCCTGCCAGTGAAGCTGTGAACTCTTCCTCCCTCCCCCACACACCTGTCCCTGGACCCTCGACTGGGGCCTTCTCCAACTCCACCCCTCGGCCCACAGCCTGGCAGGCGCTTGGGGAGGCAAACCCACCTTCATCCTCGTTCCAGCCACCGGTGTTGGAGCTATCTAACCGGTTCAATGCACTGGCCTCCACCCAGTCTGTCCCTCCTTGCCCCCCTGCCACTCCCACACCCCCTCGCTCCAGCACCTCCACCCAGCCTACTCCCCCTCGCCCCCGCTCCATCCTACCACCTGACACAACCACCTCCACTCAGTCTCCACTCCACTTGTCATTGGCAGCTCTATGGTCAGAGATGTCTACCTTCCCCCTCCATCTGGCCCCTCAAAGGTACACTGTTTCCCTAGTGCTCAGGTCCGTGACCTTCGCCACAAACTCTCCACCATCCTGGCCGGCTATACCAAAATGGACAACATTATCATGCACATGGGCACCAATGACATTAGAACTGAGCAGTCAGAGCTGCTAAAGGCAGACTTTAAAGCTTTTTTTAACCACTGTGTGGGGAAATGCATCATCATCTCGGGGCCCCTCCCACTAGAGGGGTCTTGAGAGATGGTCTAGGTTATTTTCCCTCCACACCTGGCTAAAAGACTACATTGGCGTCCCCTTTGTCAACAACTTTGACCTGTTCTGGGCGAGGCCTACCCTCCTCAAGCCGAATGGCCTCCACCCAAATAGAGGAGGGGGCCGGGTTGTTGTCTGAGAATATGGTCTCCTTCCTTAGACAATGACACGTTTGTATGGTAGGAAATGCTTCTGATCTACTGTCCCCCATTCATGATTTTAACAACACAGTGCATACCAGTGGATCCGATAGCATTTTCTCTATATGTACTATAATTTACACCTGTAAAAACAAGATTCTGTTTAATGTAATTTTGCCCACGGCACCACTATCCAGGATATTCCTGTTTGCGCTTGCTTTCTTAACGCTGCTACAGCCAGTACATTTTCAGAGGCCTTTTCTAACAGTATTGCCGCTTCAACAGGTCCCGTTCCCTCCCATCAGATTGTTGATCTGTTAGATAGTTTTAATAGTTTGTGTCAGGTAACTCTTGATGCTGTGGCTCCCTTTAAGACCAAGAAAAAAGGGTTGGACAGAGCCATTCCCTGGCTAAATGAAAGCACCCGCGCCCTAAAAAGGAAGTGTAGAAAGAGAGGCCTGTAGACTCAGCGTTTTTCACATTTGTTTAAAGGATCTGATGAAGGAATTTAATGTTTCTGTAAAGAAAGCGAGAGAAAAGTATTTCTGTAATCTGATCTCAGAGAACTCTCATAATCCAAGAATATTGTTTAGTACTATCGACAGAATTGTAAATGCCCCAACAAACAAGGTTACCAACCATTCTCCCAAAGAATGTGAAATGTTTCTTTATTAAGAACATTTTAAATATCAGAGACCAGATCACCCCTCCCATACATGACCTGACTGTTACTTACAAATTGGCGGCAAACCTGGATTCATTTGTTCCTGTATCAGATGAAACCCTTATCAAGATTGTATCACACATGAAATCCTCTTCTTGTCCGCTAGATGTTGTCCCTACTAGTGTACAAAAGAAAGTAATAGAAACAGTCTGCCCCAGCATTTTGGCTATTATCAATAGCTCCCTGGCCACTGGCTCAGTACCGCCTTATTTTAAGCATGCTCTTGTCCAACCGCTTCTTAAAAAGCCAAGTCTGGACCCATCAGTTTTAAACAATTTTAGACCCATTTCTAAACTCCCCTTTTTATCCAATGTTTACCCAGTTTTAGAGAAGGTTGTCAATCATCAACTGACTAGCCATCTGGATAGAAATGTTTTATTTGAAAAGTTCCAATCTGTTTTTCGCCCCTGTCATTGCGCTGAAACTGCTCTACTTGAATCAGCAGCTGATTCAGGTCTGTGTTCCATTTTAATTCTCCTTGATCTTAGTACAGCCTTTGATACAATTGATCATACCATTTTAATAAACCACCTTAGATATTGTCAAATCAAATCAAAATCAAATGTTATTTGTCACGTATATCGCATACAGTTGTAATTGACATCGTGAAATGCTTTAGGGTCTTGCTCCACACTCAACAACAAAAAGTGACAATAGTCTCTGAATGGCTGGTATGTACTGTGATGTACAAGGCCGTTTTCACCACCCTCTGAAGAGCTTTACGGTCGAGGGTGGTGCAGCTGCCGTACCAGGCAGTGATACAGCCGGACAGGATACTCTCTGTGGTGCATCTGTAAAAGTTTGTAAGGATCTGGGGGTCCATACCAAATTTCCTCAGCCGCCTGAGGAAAAACACAACGTGGGAGTGGTGTGACCATGTTAAGTCCTCAGTTATGTGGACACCAAGGAACTTGAAGCTGCTGACTCTCTCCACTGCAGCCCCGCCGATGTGGATGGGGGCGTAGGGATATTGTGCAGTGATTACAGACACTGCCTTAAAATGGTTCTCGTCATACCTCTCAGGCAGACAGTTCTCTGTTGGTCTAGGAAAGTGTCTCTTCCTCAGCCCAAGTGCCACAAGGCTCCATTTAAGGCCCAATTTTATTCTCATTATACATGCTTCTACTAGACCAGATTATCCGTAAACACAATATTTCCTTTCACTGTTATGTGGACGACACCCAGTTATATCTTCCCATTAAACCCCATGATTCATCCAGTTTAGCTTTCACTTCATGATTGCTTGATCCATATTAGATGTTGGATGTCCCAGAACTTTTTACAATTGAATGACAGTAAATCTGAGGTCGTCATATTTGGCCCTCCTAGCTCCACGGTAGCAACACAGGACAGTCTTGGCTGTCTCATCTGCCAACGTGAAATCTTCAGCTCGTAACCTAGGGGTGATTTTTGATGCTGACCTCAATTTTGAGAAACAAAAACATGACTTTACAATTTTTTTGATTTATCAGTTGAGAAACATTTCCAAAATACAGCCTTTCTTATCATTTGCCGATCTAAAAAAAGTCATCCATGCATTCATCTCATCTCCCTTAGATTATTGCAACTCCCTCTATTCTTCCCTCAGTAAACAGTCCCTTGCACAGTCACAGATGGTTAAAAGCCTAGCGGCTGCATTTTGGACTATCACCCCAATTTTAGCCTCCATACACTGGTTACCTGTTAGTTTTAGAATTGATTATACGATTTTACTGGTAACTTTTAAGATCCGATTGGGTCTGGTACCGGACTATATTTCTGACCTTTTAATCCCCTATGAGCGCAGCCTAAGATCCTCAGGCAGGGCCCTTCTGGCCATTCCGGAGTCTAGACTGAAGACAAAAGGTGACCGTGCATTTGCCATTACAGCCCCTAGACTCTGGAACAACCTGCCTGAGGATATTAGGCTAGCAATATCAGTATTCTCTTCTTAAAACTCATTGTTATAGACTAGCCTTTAATTGCTGCCCTTATCCTTTTTAATGTGTTGTGTTTTACTACTTTTATTTTTGTTTTTATTTGCATATATGTTTTATCTATTTGTAAAGCACTTTGTAACATTGTTTTAAACAGGTGCTATATAAATAAAGTAAAAAAACAAACAAACATGTGGCAGTAATAACATTGCCCTGCCCACATCAAGACACGTGGGAGATACTGCATTCCACCGGAGCTCATTAAAGCTAGAAGACAAATGCAAGAAACACCACTCACAAAGGAGGAAAATAAAATATGTACTGTCGACAGGACAGGAAAAAACATGTTTGCCATAATTAATGTCCTTGTTTATTGAAAGACATTCAATGGCAGTATGTGGGGGGACATGCAGCGTTCGGCCTGTAGAGGGAGCTACAGGACCGTGGCCAGGGTTACGTCAGCGAGGCTCCGTTGCACACCTGTTGCAAATGAAGCCTCGTTGACTAGGTGCTTAAGATGTGTGTGCCTCTGCTTTTCAGTAGGTGGGCTGGGAACGGCGGAAAGAGAAGAGAAAGAGAGAGCGACGACTGAAAAGTCGCCGAGCATTACCAAAGGCTGAAAAGCCAGAGACTGAAAAGAGTGTTGTCTTAATAAACGGGACCAACATTCCCTCACCAACATACTGCGTCTGCCCAACTTGGGACCGGAGGCATGGAGACGCTAGCTACGGCCATTTCAAGATTGGCGCTGATACTGGAGCAGGAGGCCATCCTACAGCAGAACCAGCAGGCCGCGGTGGGAGAGATGACAGCGGCGAGGGCTGAGGACCGTGCCCTCCTCCGGGACCTCGCCGGGGCCATTAAGGCGGTGCCGGCGACCGGGTCGGCACAAGGTCCCCCCAAGATCCATCTCCAGAAAATGGGGGACCTGGAGGCGTTCCTGGCGGTGTTTGAGGGGACGGCGAGGATCTCGGGGTGGCCGGACGGCGAGTGGGCATACCATCTGCTGCCCCTCCTGTCAGGGGAGGCGCAGCTCGCGGCCCACAGCCTACCAGCGGCCGCCCAACGAGACTACCCGTCCCTGGCCCGGGCAATTCGAGACCGCCTGGGCCTCACACCGGAGGAACACCGTCGCCGGTTCCGGGCCCTGACGATGGAGGAGGGGAGCCGGCCCTTCGCCTACGCCCAGCGGCTGCGGGACAGCGCGTGGCGGTGGCTGGACCCAAGAAACAGCTCGGCGGAGGTGGTCGGGGACCGGGTAGTATTAGAAGAATTTCTCACGGGGCTCCCGGCCCGAACCGCCGCCTGGGTCCAGTACCACCGACCCCAGGATCTCGCGGCCGCCGTAGGACTGGCAGAGGACCATCTCTCCCTCCCAGGGGGCGGGGGGCCGGCGCCCGGGAGGAGCAGAAAGACCGGAAGGGGAAAGGCCGGCGCCCGCCCCGAGGACGAGATGGCAGGGGCGCACACATCCGGAGCCAGCCCTGGCCCCACAGGCAGCACCCCGAGCGACAGGGGGGGTGTGTTGGCGATGCGGACGGCCGGGCCATGTGCAGGCCGAGTGCCCGGTGATGGAGGTGGGGCAGGTCGTCCGCATTGGCGACATACCGGGCCCTCCCCCCGGACCAGGAGCGGCATATCCTGTTCCAGTAAGGAAACAGCATGACACGCATCAGGCGTTCTTAGATTCGGGCTGCATGCAGTCCATGATCCAGGAGCGCCTGGTTCGACCGGGGGCATTGTTGAAGGCGTCGAGGGTGTTGGTGAAGTGTGTGCATGGGGACATTCACGAATATCCTGTGGTCGCTATCGAAATTCATTATGAGGGAAAAAAACATAGTGTACAGGCGGCGGTTAGCCCGCGCCTCACGCATCCCCTGATTCTAGGTGTAGATTGGGAAGGGTTTCCTAAGGCGGTAAAGAGGGCTACCGGGGTGCGTGCACGACAGAGAGGGAGGTGTGAGGCGTGTAATGTGCTCTGTGCTGAGGCGGCGCCTCGCGACACTGCTGGGGAGCCGGAGCCGGCGGGGGGGTCTCAACCCGAGATTTCCCCGCCGAACTATCCGCTGCTAGGCGACTTCCCCCTCGAGCAGTCTCGTGACGAGAGCTTAAGATTGGCCTATGACCAAGTGATAGCAATTGATGGTACCTTGGTACGGCCAGACACAGTGCGCGCCCACCCCTATTTTGCGATTATCAGCGACAGGTTATACAGAGTAAGTCGTGACTCACATAGTCAGGAGGAAGTAACCCAGTTGTTGGTTCCCCGTATCCGCCGGGAAATGGTCTTCCAGGCGGCTCATTTCAGACACTACATTGTATAATGGCTCGATTTTATTGGCCGGGAATTCGGGCAGAGGTGCGTAGGTGGTGCGCTTCTTGTCGCGAATGTCAGTTGGTAAATCCCCCAGCCATTCCACGGGCCCCCTTGCGGCCCTTACCATTGGTCGAGAACCCCTTCGACCGCATAGCTATGGATATTATCGGGCCATTTGATCGGTGTACACAGGGATATCGATTTGTGTTGGTCTTGATAGATTACGCAACCCGATACCCCGAGGCAATACCGCTGCGCAATATTTCTGCCAGGAGTGTAGCGCAGGCATTGTTTCAAGTAATCTCCCGCGTGGGAATCCCTAAAGAGATTCTCACCAACCAGGGCACTAATTTTGTGTCACGCACCCTCAAAGAACTGTACGGCTTGTTGAACATCAAGGCGGTTCGAACCAGTGTTTACCACCCGGCCACTGATGGCCTTTGTGAGAGGTTCAATCGGACCTTGAAGTCAATGATCCGGAAGTTTGTACACAAGGATAGTCGGAATTGGCATAAATGGCTAGATCCCCTGCTGTTTGCGGTACGGGAAGTCCCCAAAGCTTCCACCGGGTTTTCCCCGTTTGAATTACTCTACGGGCGTAAGCCCCGGGGTGTCCTAGACCTTCTTAAAGAAAATTGGGAGGAAGGGTCGAGCGACAGTAAAAGTGAGATTCAATACGTCCTGGACTTGCGCACAAAGCTCCACGCCCTAGGGGTTATCTCACACGAGCATTTGCTGCAAGCCCAGGAGCGTCAAAAGCGCCTATACGACAGGGGAACTAACCTGCGAGAATTTACACTGGGAGACAAGGTGCTCGTACTGTTACCCACCTCCAGCACGAAATTACTCGCGAAGTGGCAAGGGCCGTTTGTGGTCACACGTCGCATGGGGGACGTGGATTATGAGGTAGTACGCTCGGACCGGGGGGATAGCTTGCAGGTGTATTATGTAAATCTTCTAAAAAAATGGAACGACGTGGTCACTGTTGCTCTGGCTACAATAATTCCAGAGAGAGATGAGTTCGGTCCGGAAGTCCCAAAAGATTTGCAAGCTAAGTTCGCCGACGTGTTCTCTCCCCTGCCCGGTCGGACTACGCTTATCGACCACCATATAGAAACGCAGCCGGGTTTAACGGTGCGCACGCCTCCCTATAGGTTGCCGGTACACAAACGAGACATTGTGTGCAGGGAATTGGAAGCCATGCTGGAGCTGGGTGTGGTCGAGGAGTCCCGCAGTGACTGGTGTAGCCCCATCGTGCTTGTCAACAAGCCGGATGGGGCTATAGGGTTCTGTGTGGATTATAGACGGGTTAATGCGGTCTCCAAGTTCGATGCCTATCCGATGCCCCGGGTTGACGAGCTCTTGGTCCGGCTTGGCACGGCCAAATATTTCACGACATTGGATTGCACGAAGGGATACTGGCAGATTCCACTCTCGCCGGTATCCCGGGAGAAAACTGCATTCTCCACTCCGCTCGGGCTATTCCAGTTCACGGTGCTCCCTTTCGGGTTGTTCGGAGCCCCAGCCACTTTTCAGCGCCTCATGGATCGCGTTCTGCGGCCGCACTCTGCCTATGCTGCGGCCTACCTGGATGACATTGTCATTCACAGTGACACCTGGGCGCAGCATGTGCAGAGTGTGGCGGCTGTTCTGACGGCCAACCCGAAGAAGTGCGTGATCGGGCGGAGGGAGATCCGGTATCTGGGGTACCACTTGGGTCGGGGGGAGGTGCGGCCGCAGATTGAAAAGACTGCGGCCATCGCCGCCTCTCCGCGGCCCAAGACGAAGAAGGAGGTGAGGGCCTTCCTGGGGCTGGCTGGCTATTACCGGCAGTTCGTGCCGGGATTTTCAGAGCTGGCCAGTCCCTTGACGGATCTCACCCGGAAGGGTGCCCCGCATCCGGTCCAATGGTCGGGCCAGTGCCAGGGGTCGTTCGAGGCCCTTAAGGGAGCTCTTTGTGGAGAAACGGTCCTGTATGCGCCTGATTTTAACCTCCCTTTCTCCCTACAGACGGACGCGTCGGATAGAGGCCTGGGAGCAGTGCTGACCCAGCGGGTGGAGGGGGCTGACCGGCCGGTGCTGTACCTGAGCCGCAAGTTATCGGAGAGGGAGGGCCGGTACAGCACGGTGGAGAAGGAGTGCCTGGCCATCAAGTGGGCGGTCAGCTCCCTCTGCTACTACCTGCTGGGTCGCGCTTTCACCCTCTACTCCGACCATGCTCCCCTCCAGTGGCTCCACCGCATGAAGGATGTGAACGCGAGGATCACCCGGTGGTAACTTTTCAGTCGTGCACAGACCGGAGGCGCAGATCGTCGTGGCAGACTTCCTCTCCCGTGCAGGGGGGGGGAGTAGTTTGTCGGCCGTCGTGTCCCCGGCCTGTGTCGGGCGGTGGGGGTATGTCGGGGGACATGCAGCGTTCGGCCTGTAGAGGGAGCTACAGGACCATGGCCAGGGTTACGTCAGCGAGGCTCCGTTGCACACCTGTTGCAAATGAAGCCTCGTTGACTAGATGCTGAAGATGTGTGTGCCTCTGCTTTTCAATAGGTGGGCTGGGAACGGCGGAAAGAGAAGAGAAAGAGAGAACGACGACTGAAAAGTCGCCGAGCATTACCAAGGGCTGAAAAGCCAGAGACTGAGAAGAGTGGATTGTATTGTCTTAATAAACGGGACCAACATACTGCGTCTGCCTCTGTGTACGAACGAACCTTGCTACACAGTAGAAATTAGTATTGTAAAATGAGGCTAGACTCCGGGATTGTAAAGTAATCAATTTAGTGACCATAAATTAAAGTAACTCATAATGGAGCAAATGCCATTGTTTTCTGTGATTGACAGCTACTGTAAAACGTTTTCTTAAAAAGGACTCTACACTCCAAAGGTTTGGATTTGAAACCAAACAACTACTATAAAGGTTAAAGTAGAGATTCTCAGCTTTTATTTGATAGTATTTGTGTACATATTGGTTTCACCATTCAGACATTACGACACTTTTTATGCATAGTACCCCTGTTTCAGGGTACCCAAAAGTGATGGGACAGATTTATCAAATGTCCAAATAAAGTACTCATGTTTAATATTTGGTTAACAATCCTTTGCATGCAATAACTGCCTGAAGTCTGCAACCCATTGATCCCACCACACGCTGGGTGTCTTCTCTGGTGATGGCCCTAAAAAACTCTCTAGTTGCTTTGGCAGTATGTTTTGGGTCATTACTCTTACTGTATGATGAAGCACCATCCAATGAATTTGGAGGCATTTGCTTGTACTTGAGCAGACAAGATGTTTCTGTACACTTCAGAATACATTCTGCAGGTGCCGTCAGCAGTTACATCATTAATTAAGACAAGTTAGTCAGTTGTAGTGGCAGCTATACATGCCCTAACTTTAACACCCCCTCCGCCATGTTTCACAGATGAGGTTGTATGCTGTAAATCTTGGGCAGATGCTTTTTTCTCCAAACTTTCCACTTGCAATGACTCTGGTACATTATAATAATATTCATCTTATCTGTCCACAATACATTTTTCCAGACCTCTGCAGGCTTTTTAGGAAACTGTAAGTGACCATCCTTTTTGAGGATAACATAGTGGTTTGCACCTTGCAGTGAAGCCTCTGTAGTTCGGCTGGTGACGTATTCTACGGATGGTAGTCTCTGACACATTCACACCTACCTCCTGGAGAGTGTTCCTGATAAGTGGGACCGTTGTTTTGTGTTTTTTCTTAATGATGGTGAGCATTCTTCAGTCATCCACTGTAGAAGTCTGCATTGGAGTACCAGCCCGTTTGCGATTGCTGAGCTCACCAGTGCTTTTTCTTTTTAATGATGTTCCAAACTGTTGATTTTGGCAAGCCAAAGGTTTTGGCTATGTTTTTTCTGATTTTTCAGCCTAATAATGGCTTCCTTGACATTGACACCTCTTTGATCCTTATGCGGACAGACACCAATACCAGACTCCGAAGGCAGACACAAAGCCTAGAATCAATACTAGATATTGACAGCTCTCTTATGGCCTGCACAAATGATGTGACGGAACACACCTGACTTACCAGAAACACCTGTCAAGCCAATTGTCCCCTGAAATAGGGGGACTATGCATACAAAGTGTTGTAATTTCTGAATGATGAAACCAATATGTACACAAATACCATCAAATAAAAGCTGAGGATCTCTATTTTAACCTCACAGTAATTGTTTGAACTTTCAGAGTGTGGAGCCAAAAGAAGAGAAAATGCCTTCCTTTGACAATGACATCCACAAAAGCAATCTTGAAAAAAAATTTAATTTGCATACATGACTTCACATCGTGAGACATTGCATTATAAGGAGTGTATTCGCTTAAGATAAAAAATACAATAAGTTTTTTTGGTGTAAAAGACATCTGCCATGATTGTTTTCTTCTCTAAATCTAAGGAAAAATGTGCAAAAAGGTTTTAGAGGCTTAATACAATACTGAATTTTGGACTTGTGCAAGTTTTAAATAATGTTATTGGAAAATGCAGTGAGACAATTGTAATTAGTTTTCAGCCTGTCACATTTGTAATTATTATCCCACTTTTTAGACATATTATCCCACTTTTTAGACCAACATTTTTTATGGTACTTTCATTTTAACAAATAGAGACAGAATATCAACAAAGAAGTCCAGAAAAAACACATTATATAAAGTTATAAATTCATTTGCATTTGATCGAAGGAAATAAGTATTTGATCCCCTACAAACCAGCAATAATTCTGGCTCATACAGACCGGTTATATGCCCATGTGGCACACAGATTACTCCTATCACTTTAAGAAAGTACTCCTAATCTCTGCTTGTTATGGGTATAAAAGACACCTGTCAATAGAATCAATCTCTTCCATTCCAACCTCTCCACCACCATGGGCAAGACCAAAGAACATTCAAAGGACATCAGGGTAAGAGTTGTAGACCTGCACAAGGCTGGAATGGGCTACAAGACCATCAGCAAGAAGCTTGGTGAGAAGGAGACAACTGTTGGTGCAATTATTAGAAAATGGAAGAAATACAAAATAACCATCAATCGCCCTCGGCCTGGAGATCCATGCAAGATCTCGCCTCGTGGGGTAAGGATGATCATGAGAAGGGTGAGGGATCAGCCCAGAACTACACGGGAGGAGCTTGGTAATGATATTAAGGCAGCTGGGACCACGGTCACCAAGAAAACCATTGGTAACACACTACACCGTAACGGATTGAAATCCTGCAGTGCCCGCAAGGTCCCCCTGCTCAAGAAGGCACATGTACAGGCCCATCTGAAGTTTGCCAATGAACACCTAAATGATTCAGAGAAGGCTTGGGAGAAGGTGATGTGGTCAGATGAGACCAAAATTGAACTCTTTGGCATAAATTCGACTCTTCGTGTTTGGAGGGAGAGAAATGCTGAATGCTACAATCCCAAGAACACCATCCCCACTGTCAAACACGGAGGTGGAAACATTATGCTTTGAGGTTGTTTCTCTGCTAAGGGTACAGGACGACTTCACTGCATTGAGGGGCCAATGGACGGGGCCATGTACCATAAGATCTTGGACAAGAACCTCCTTCCCTCAGCCAGAGCACTGAGGATGGGTCGTGGATGGGTCTTCCAGCATGACAATGACCCAAAACATACAGCCAAGGCAACAAAGGAGTGGCTCAAGAAGAAGCACACTAAGGTCATGGAGTGGCCTAGCTAGTCTCCAGACCTTAATCCTATAGAAAATTTGTGGAGGGAGCTGAAGCTTCGAGTTGCCAAGCAAAAGCCTTGAAACCTTCAGGATTTGGAGAGGATCTGTAAAGAGGAGTGGACCAAAATCCCTCCTGAGATGTGTGCAAACCTGGTGACCAACTATAAGAAACGTCTGACTTCTGTGCTTGCCAGCAAGGGTTTCTCCACCAAGTACTAAGTCATGTTTTGCTTGGGGATCAAATACTTATTTCCTTCGATCAAATGCAAATGAATTTATAACTTTATATAATGTGTTTTTTCTGGACTTCTTTGTTGATATTCTGTCTTTATTTGTTAAAATAAAAGTACCATAAAAATGATAGACCGCTCATTTCTTTGTAATCGGGCAAACTAACAAAATCAGCAGGGGATCAAATAATTATTTCCCCCACTGTATTGATGGCAAATTATTTTAATTTAATCCATTTTAAATTGAGTCTATGACACAACAAAATGTGGAAAAAGTGAAGGGGTCTGAATACTTTCCGAAGGCACTGTATATCATTCACCACATGCTGTAGCAAGACATCAAAACAATATAATATCCAATGTTCACAATAAAAAGATGATTCAAATAAACCACAAAATAAAATTAGTGTAGTTATTATCACATATCACCTCAAACATGAGAGGAGGATTCATAGAAGTCACTTCAATTCTAATTGAAATGTTAGCCATCTCTGTCTCTGAAATAATAGATAATGTCTGATCATTTAATCATACAGCCTGTATTGTAGCAGGTTTAAGTTACATTTGATAAACATTTGTATCTGCTTGAGCACATGGAACACACAACAAAATATTCCACTCTTACAACTAGTCATAGTCATTGTACAGGAACCCATGTTTTAGTTCTGTACTGTGACAAAAAAATTCATAATGGCAGTATTAACTCTTTACCTACTTACTACTCTTGGCATGGAACTTGATAGCACAACTCAAATCACACTCAATCTGTGTACTAAAGAAAATAAGACTCAGGACACAAAAATACACTTGTTTGCAGATTATGATGTCTTTAATGGCCGTCTGTGAGGCCACTGTTTATGGTTGGCTTCACATGTGGGCCTTAGCCCTCGCCTCAGAAACTTTCTGCTCAGTGATCCTAAAGACCAGACCCAGGGTTTTCAATGAGCGCAAAATAAGAGATGTATGGCATATCCGTATTCATGTTGAAACATTCTGCAAATTAACTTGAGAGGTGATCTTAATTGCTGAACAGTTGCAATTGCAGAAAAGTTATTTTGGTGTTTTTCCACAATGCCACTTTTAAGTCCTAATATTCCCCAGGAAAATGAATATATTTGTTGACTAACAGCATGGATAACACCCTTGAATATTCAGACATTTTAATCTGCTTTAATATTTTCTCCAGTTTTATGCAAATTATGGGTTATTAGCATAATCTTATTTAAGAATTGCAATGGAAAAATTAACTTCTGCTATGAAACTACTGACATTTGATTGAACTTTTGCACCCCGAAGTAAAACTGTTGTTTTGCAAACTGCCTAACCGCAGACAGATACACCCCGGGAAGGGGTTTCTGTTTGCTTTATCTACCTGCTGCAAACAAAGGATTGTGTTGTTTGTGAACTCTTGACCTATGTTTTTTTTTTATCTTATAAAAGGCATTCTGTAACTGACATCTTCATCACATTTGACAGGTTCCTCTGACTGTGTGATCCTTCTGCAGAAGCTTATTCAGTAAAAACTCTCAGTAAAAACCACAGAATACATCCCTGTAAAGTAAAAGATTATAACCTATTTTTTAATTCATATATCAAAATGGTATATTGAAATGTTAATGTTTTAAATGTGGACTGTGGAAAAGGGAGTTAATTTACGTACAGTATATACTTTTGAGCATTAGTGGTTCCACACAACGTGACAAGATACAAAACAGAGCTAAAACCTCCATCAGTGAAAAAATTGAACATCTTAAATGTGTTACCAGAAAAATGCATTTAGAGGGGCATGATAAACAACTGTAAACAGTTTATTTGGGCCTGTTCGTCTGTGTTACAGGCATTCCCCTTGTTTCGTCATGGTATCACCTTTCACGTCTGCAATACTGTACATGGAAGATAGAAATGCGATTTCCAGGGAAGAGCGGCTATAGAGGAAAAAGGTAGGACATTACCTTCAGGCATTCAAGTGGCTTCTAAAAGCTTTAGCAAGATATCGAGGTGGATAAAGATGTAAGAAAGGGCCATTATACTGCCGAGGGGACTCTATCTCTCAACTCCTTCCCTCTTTACGTCCACCTTGAGTAAGGAGTTCAGCGGGTCTGCGACTGCGGTCCAGACAGGCCCCTGGAATGTGAGTACGGTCACTCAAGCCCATCCGACCTGCCACTGAACCAGCTCTAATTCACTCGGGCTAACTTACCTATTAATTTACAGTGGGACTTACAGTACATTTTATCTCTCCCCATAACACAACATTAACTGCCAAAAAAATTGTAATGCATTACCCGCCTCAAAGCTTGGATTGCTTCCCTCATAAATAAGATCGTTATACAAGTGGTAATCACATTAAATAGATCATTTTGCAAATATCTAAATCCAATTAATAATGTGTTTTCAGGGGGAGTGCAGAAACACTGCTCTTAAGAAAGTCTTTTGTTAGTTGCTACTGCCTCTGTCACAAGCGTGATATTAATAAGTACAAACTTGAGCCTGAAGCGCAGTGTAAAGGAAAACATAAATATATAAAAGCTTTGCTTACTCTCATGAAATAAGACATCCAGTGATACTCCTTAGAAGCTTGTTCATCAATATATCTGATACAGCATTCAAAACATCTCTACCTATTTGTTAGAAATATTTTAGTGTTGAGAATCCCGAGCAGACATTGGGAATTATACAAGTTCAAAGAATACAAATATGTTTTCTCACATTTTGGTTAAATCAATATACTGATATAGGCCTACCTTTGAAGAGTCCATCTAACATTAAACATAGTATTATCGTGTACAGATGATGTAATGTATTATATCCGATACAAATTATGTGTATATGATGTATTGTATTTGTACTACAGTGTCTCAAAATTAGTTCTGAGTTGTCCACAGATGATTTTTAAATCTGTATTTTTGTACCATCAATTGATGTATCATTGTGGAGTGATTCTTAAATAAACTTTCTATTTATCTATCTAGTATGTTCGGCAATGCTGTTGATTGTCGTAGAAAAAAACATCCTCTATGTTTAAATGGAGGTAAGATTGGTTAACAAATGAGCTACTTATGGGATTAATTAGGAACTTGGAATAGCTCTCTGAGTTTTTACCAAAACTCATCAGAGTACCCTCTAAGTGCCCTTTAACTTCTGAATGTACTGCTACACTATGTCCCTGTCTTAGGACTATATACTTGAACATATAATATGAGGAAAAATATTATCGAAGACATTATTCACACTTTTATCACTTATGGTTAGACACTGTGCCAAACAGCTACTGTATCTGAGCAAAAAAATATAAATTATGATATTTACAATGTAAACATAGTTTTTGTCTTTTTTGTTACACTTAACTAATTAGTGTGTAATCAATTTAGAGATGATATCCTAAGCTTTAATTTTGCCTGGAGTGGTTGTCTTACCTTTGCGGAATTCAGATCTAGCATTGTGAGGCTGTTTTCATGTTTTTCATGTTATTTAATTGTCAACCGAAGCGGTTAAAAAAAACACTGTTGTGGCAAAATGAATTGGTGAGCAGCTCCCTTGGGTAATTATTCTTTTCATCTGAAGGGAAGTCAGCAAAGTGGGTGGGTGAACAAAGTTTGGGAGTTGCCAGGGCCCCCTGCATTTAGTCCCTTTTTACCTGTCTAATCTCAGTCTTTCTCAAATGGAGAGAAGGAAATACAGAAAACTAGAGAAATATATGTGGTGATTGAGGTCTCCTCCCCCCTTGCAGGGTCAAACTTAAGGGGTTAATACCTGGTGTCCAACACAGCACACAAACTCCGCTAAGCTCATCACACTAATAAAACAGACTGTGGGGGGACATGCAGCGTTTGGCCTGTAGAGGGAGCTACAGGACCGTGGCCAGGGTTATGTCGGCGAGGCTTCGTTGCACACCTGTTGCAAATAAGCCTCGTTGACTAGTGCTTAAGTAGTGTGTGCCTCTGCTTTTTCAGAAGGAGGGCTGGAAAGCGGGGACTGGAAAGTCCCAACGAACATTGAAAACAAACATTCTGAATAAACGGGAGATTTCCCTATTACCGACACCGACTCCGCCTCTGTGTTTAGGACTTGTTTACATTGGCGCCCAACCTGGGACACAGAGGAAATGGAGACACTAAGTGCGGCCATTGCCGGGATGACGAGGATCCTCGAACAGCAGGCCCACCTGCAGCAGGAGCACCAGGCCGCGGTGGAGGAGATGGCGACGGCGAGGGCTGAGGACCGTACCCTCCTCCGGGAGCTCGTCGGGGCCATCAAGGCGGGGCCGGCGCCCGGGTCGGCACAAGGTCCCCCCAAGGTCCACCTCCAGAAAATGGGGGACCTGGACGACCCGGAGGCGTTCCTCGCGGTGTTCGAAGGGACAGCGAGGATCTCGGGGTGGCCGGACGGCGAGTGGGCGTACCATCTGCTGCCCCTCCTGTCAGGGGAGGCGCAGCTCGCTGCCCACAGCCTACCAGCGGCCGCCCAACGGGACTACCCGTCCCTGGCCCGGGCAATTCGAGACCGCCTGGGCCTCACACCGGAGGAACACCGTCGCCGATTCCGGGCCCTGACGATGGAGGAGGGGACCTTTGCCTACGCCCAGTGGCTGCGGGACAGCACGTGGCGGTGGCTGGACCCGAGAAACAGCTCGGCGGAGGAGGTCGGAGACCGGGTGGTGCTAGAACAATTCCTCACGGAGCTCCCGGCCCGAACCGCCGCCTGGGTCCAGTACCACCGACCCCAGGATCTCGCGGCCGCCGTAGGGTTGGCAGAGGACCATCTCTCCCTCCCACCGCGGGAGTTACGTCGACCAACCCCGGCCCCGCGCCAGGGGGCGGCGGGCCGGCGCACGGGAGGAGCTGAAGGACCGGAAGGGGAAAGGCCGGCGCCCGCCCCGAGGACTAGATGGCAGGGGCGCGCACATCCGGAACCAGCCCTGGCCCCACCCCGAGCAACAGGGGGGGTGTGTTGGCGATGCGGACGGCCGGGCCATGTGCAAGCCGAGTGCCTGGTGATGGAGGTGGGGCAGGTCGTCCGCATCGGCGACATACCGGGACCTCCCCCCGGACCAGGAGCGGCGTATCGTGTTCCGGTAAGGATACAGCATGATACTCACCAGGCGTTCTTGGATTCGGGCTGCATGCAGTCCATGATTCAGGAGCGCCTGGTTCGACCGGGGGCATTGTTGAAGGCGTCGAGGGTGTTGGTGAAGTGTGTGCATGGGGACATCCACGAATACCCTGTGGTCGCTATCGAAATTCATTATGAGAGAAAAAAACATAGTGTACAGGCGACAGAGAGGGAGGTGTGAGGCGTGTAATGTGCTCTGTGCTGAGGCGGTGCCTCGCGACACTGCCGAGGAGCCGGAGCCGGCGGGGGGGTCTCAACCCGAGATTTCCCCGTCGAACTATCCGCTGCTAGGCGACTTCTCCCTCGAGCAGTCTCGTGACGAGACCCTACGATCGGCCTATGACCAAGTGATAGCAATTGATGGTACTTTGGTACGGCCAGACACAGTGCGCGCCCACCCCTATTTTGCGATTATCAGCGACAGGTTATATAGAGTAAGTCGTGACTCACATGGTCAGGAGGAAGTAACCCAGTTGTTGGTTCCCCGCAGCCGCCGGGAAATGGTCTTCCAGGCGGCTCATTTCAACCCCATGGCGGGCCATTTAGGGTATGATAAGACACTGAACCGTATAATGGCTCGATTTTATTGGCCGGGAATTCGGGCAGAGGTGCGTAGGTGGTGCGCTTCTTGTCGCGAATGTCAGTTGGTAAATCCCCCGGCCATTCCACGGGCCCCCTTGCGGCCCTTACCATTGGTCGAGAACCCATTCGACCGCATTGCGATGGATATTATCGGGCCATTTGATCGGTGTACACAGGGATATCGATTTGTGTTGGTCTTGATAGATTACGCAACCCGATACCCCGAGGCAATACCGCTGCGCAATATCTCTGCCAGGAGTGTAGCGCAGGCATTGTTTCAAGTAATCTCCCGCGTGGGAATCCCGAAAGAGATTCTCACCGATCAGGGCACTAATTTTATGTCACGCACCCTCAAAGAACTGTATGGCTTGTTGAACATCAAGGCGGTTCGAACCAGTGTCTACCACCCGGCCACTGATGGCCTTTGTGAGAGCTTCAATCGGACCTTGAAGTCAATGATCCGGAAGTTTGTACATGAGGATAGTTGGAATTGGCATAAATGGCTAGATCCCCTGTTGTTTGCGGTACGGGAAGTCCCCCAAGCTTCCACCGGGTTTTCCCCGTTTGAATTACTCTACGGGCGTAAGCCCCGGGGTGTCCTAGACACCTTGGGAGGAAGGGTCTAGCGACAGTAAAAGTGAGATTCAATACGTCCTGGACTTGCGCACAAAGCTCCACGCCCTAGGGGTCATCTCACACGAGCATTTGCTGCAAGCCCAGGAGCGTCAAAAGCGCCTATACGACAGGGGAACTACCCTACGAGAATTTGCACCGGGAGACAAGGTGCTCGTACTGTCACCCACCTCCAGCACGAAATTACTCGCGAAGTGGCAAGGGCCGTTTGTGGTCACACGTCGCATGGGGGACATGGATTATGAGGTAGTACGCTCGGACCGGGGGGATAGCTTGCAGGTGTATCACGTCAATCTCCTAAAAAAATGGAACGACGTGGTCACTGTTGCTCTGGCTACAATAATTCCAGAGAGAGATGAGTTCGGTCCGGAAGTCCCAAAATCAAAAGTTAGCACTCCGGTCGGTATTGATAACCATCTCTCTGCTAGCCAGGCCACGGACGTTGCAGATTTGCAAGCTAAGTTCGCCGACGTGTTCTCTCCCCTGCCCGGTCGGACTACGCTCATCGACCACCATATAGAAACGCAGCCGGGTTTAACGGTGCGCACGCGTCCCTATAGGTTGCCGGTGCACAAACGAGACATTGTGTGCAGGGAGTTGGAAGCCATGCTGGAGCTGGGTGTGGTCGAGGAGTCCCGCAGTGACTGGTGTAGCCCCATTGTGCTTGTCAACAAGCCGGATGGGGCTATACGGTTCTGTTTGGATTATAGACGGGTTAATGCGGTCTCCAAGTTCGATGTTTATCCGATGCCCCGGGTTGACGAGCTCTTGGACCGGCTTGGTACGGCCAAGTATTTCACGACATTGGATTGCACGAAGGGATACTGGCAGATTCCACTCTCGCCGGTATCCCGGGAGAAAACTGCATTCTCCACTCCACTCTCTATTCCAGTTCACAGTGCTCCCTTTCGGGTTGTTCGGAGCCCCAGCCACTTTTCAGCGCCTCATGGACCGTATTCTGCTGCCGCACTCTGCCTATGCTGCGGCCTACCTGGATGACATTGTCATTCACAGTGACACCTGGGCGCAGCATGTGCAGAGTGTGGCTGCTGTTCTGCGGTCCCTGAGGCAGGCGGGGCTGACGGCCAACCCGAAAAAGTGCGTGATTGGGCGGAGGGAGATCCGGTATCTGGGGTACCACTTGGGTCGGGGGGAGGTGCGGCCACAGATTGAAAAGACTGCGGCCATCGCCCCCTCTCCGCGGCCGAAGACGAAGAAGGAGGTGAGGGCCTTCCTGGGGCTGGCTGGCTATTACCGGCAGTTCGTGCCGGGGTTTTCAGAGCTGGCCAGTCCCTTGACGGACCTCACCCGGAAGGGTGCCCCAGATCCGGTCCAATGGTCGGGCCAGTGCCAGGGGTCGTTCGAGGCCCTTAAGGGAGCTCTTTGTGGAGAAACGGTCCTGTATGCGCCTGATTTTAACCTCCCTTTCTCCCTACAGACGGACGCGTCGGATAGAGGGCTGGGAGCAGTGCTGACCCAGCGCGTGGAGGGGGCTGACCGGCCGGTGCTGTGCCGGTACAGCACGGTGGAGAAGGAGTGCCTGGCCATCAAGTGGGCGGTCGGCGCCCTCCGCTACTACCTGCTGGGTCGCTGTTACGTTCCCACTCCTACATGTGCGTTTCCTTGTTGTGTTTTGTGTTTCCTTCTGTTTTTTCCCTTGACCTGTCATTCTACATTCAGGTGTCCGTCAGCAATTGGCCATTCGTCCCCATCAGTCATCACCATTCCTGACCAATCAGAGGGCTGTCCGTGTCATTTAAAAGCTCCGCTGGACTTCCCCTCGGGAGTCGACCCAGTTGTACCGTAGCTTATGTTTGCTGTCGATTCGCTGTTGCGTAGTTGTTCCAAACCTCCGACGTACTTGTTTACATTTAGTTTTATTTTGGTATACTTACGTCATTGTTTACGTATAGTTTTTTTCTCAATATTTGTCTGTCTATTAAATGTACGCCATAGGGGTAAGGTGAATAGGTAAGAGACCCATGGGTTTACATTTCCAACACGTAGGCTCATCTCTGTTACGATTCACCAGGTTAGGAGTGGGTGCCGCCCCATGTATGTTCTAGCCTAGTGTAGCATAGCCCTTTAGCATAGCCCCGGTAGTATAGCTTACTATTGCACTAGTTTAGGACATCACCTTTGTTTATGATTTCTTTGCTTTGGCACCGCTCATAGTTCCCTTTTCTCCTTGGCGTGTGTCTGTGTTGTGTTTTCCCAGAGGAAATAAATAATTGTATATAGTTTACATTGTGGTTTGTGCCTGTTTAATTCCTACAATAAGTCCGATGCACTACCTTTTTGTTGCGACTCCTCTACCGCCCCTAGACGTAGACGAGTTGAAATCTGGAGTCGTAACATAAAAGTGGGGGCTCGTCCGGGATTTTTATGGCCCAGTACATCGGGCTTATTGTAGGAAATTTTGTTAGGTATTTTGTTAGGTTTTTCTAGTTGCAGTTAGATTTGGATTTGTGTAGGCGTGTGCTTACTTGTTTGTGTTAGGTAGCTATGGCTTCTTTTGATTTGGATGTATTTTTGGTGGATCCGTCTATAGATCTTCTTAACCAGTGTAGGAAGATTGATTTATATGCCATAGCGGATCATTTCGGGTTTGCGGTTCCGAGGTCCTTAGTAAAGGCCAAACTAAAAGAACTTGTCGTGGGTATGCTGGTGGATAGGAAGGTGATTGGGGCGAGTGAGGCTGCGATTGCAGATCCGCTCCCTCCTTCGTCTTCGCCCATAGTGACGGCCGGACATTCGGTGGTGGTGGAGATTAATGCCGGAGCGGACGGGGAGTCCGACGTAGAGGCTAAACCACCAGCCACCTTACCACGTTTCGAGCCCTTTTCCCCTGCTAGTATGTACTCTACATCAGGTAATGGTGCCCGTCTCAAGGTACGCCTGGCCCGCCTGCAGATAGAAAGGCAGGAAAAAGAGAGGCAGGCTAAATACAATCACCAGTTGGAGGTCCGCAGACTGGAAATTGAGGCAGACAAGGAGGTGAGTCTACGGAAGCTAGAACTTGAAGCTCTAAGTGCGGGGCGTTCTTTGCCCGCCACCTTCACCTCACCTTTTCCACCAGCTCGCTCATCGGACACATTTGATGTGGGGAAAAATATTGCTTTGGTTCCTCAGTTCCGTGAATCGGAAATTGATTCGTATTTTGGTGCTTTTGAACGCATCGCAGTTTCTCTGCGGTGGCCTAAGGAGGTGTGGGCTCTCTTACTTCAGTGTAAATTGTCTGGTAAAGCCCAGGAAGTGTTGTCTTCCCTTTCTATTGAAGAAAGTATGGATTATAGTATTGTTAAAGCTACCGTTCTTCGTGCCTATGAGCTTGTGCCAGAGGCCTATAGGCAGAAATTTAGAAATCATAGAAAGTCACCTCACCGGACATTTATGGAATTTGCTCGAGAGAAGGAAACCCTGTTTGATCGGTGGTGCACTGCTAGCAAGGCTACGGACGTTTCTTCTCTCCGTGAGTTAATTTTACTTGAAGAGTTCAAGAATAGTTTGCCAGAACGTTTGGTCACATATTTAAATGAACAGAAAGTAGAGTCACTGTCTCAGGCAGCTGTACTAGCAGACGAGTTTGTATTAACTCACAAGCCTGTTCATTCGTTTTCCCGTACTGGGGGTAGGACTGTGACTGATACGTCCTCTCCCACTGCTCAGTCTGGTCAGTCAATAGGGCTTCCCTTACGTTCTAAGGAGGAACGGGAATGTTTTTATTGTCATAAGGTTGGCCATGTCATTGCTGATTGTTTAGCTCTTAAGAATAAACAGCCAAGGCCCTTTAAGCAACCCAAAGGGGTTGGATTGATTCGAGCAGTGTCTCCCCCTGTGACAGTCGTCCCTAGTAGGCCTACTGTTAGTGATTTTGACTCTCCCGATCCCTGCTACCACCCATTCCTTCTTAATGGTCTAGTGTCACTAACCAACGGCGATCTGAAGGACCAGCGAGAAATTAGGATTCTTCGAGACACTGGTGCGGCGCAGTCATTTATCCTGTCTGACGTGCTACCATGGTCAAATGATTCGTTCTGTGGTACTAGCGTCTTGGTTCAGGGCATAGAAATGGGGTTTGTGCCAGTCCCATTACATCAAATACATTTACAATGTGACTTGGTCAGTGGAGTTTTTAGAGTTGGTGTACGTCCTACCCTACCGGTGAAAGGCATTCATTTTATTCTGGGTAATGATATTGCTGGGGGTAAAGTGCTGCCTGTTTTAGAGCTGTTGGAATGCCCAGCAGAAGCTCAGACCGATGACTTAGCCGTGGGTTTCCCGGAGGTTTTTCCAACGTGCGCTGTCACGCGAGCTCAGTCCCGAAAGTTGAGTGACGCGGTTGACTTATCTGACTCCGTTCTTGGCACAGAATTGGCAACGGATGAATTTGTTAGTTCTACCCTTGAACCTCCTCCACACCCTGATAAAGACCCCGCCAGAGAGTGCGCTGGCCCCAGTTCTGACACATTGAAATTGCCTATCACTCGTGATAAGCTGGTAGCTGCACAGAAGATAGATGCTACTCTTAGGAAGTGCTATGTGAACGCTGTTTCTCCGGAGGGAGTTAACAAAACGAATGTAGCGTACTTCATAGTCAAGGACCTTCTCATGCGAAAGTGGACTTCCCGTCGTGATTCAGAACAGGACTGGAGTGTCATCTATCAGATTGTTGTACCCATGGCATACCGACAGCATGTTTTATCTTTGGCTCATGATCACCTATGGTCTGGCCATTTAGGTATCACGAAGACCTACGATAGAATTCTTAGGCATTTCTTTTGGCCAGGTCTAAAACAAGATGTAGCTCAGTTCTGTCGTACCTGCCACACCTGTCAGATCACAGGGAAACCAAATCAAGTCATCCCTCCTGCTCCCCTCTGTCCAATACCTGTGCTGGGTGAGCCTTTTGAGCATGTGCTGGTAGATTGTGTTGGCCCGTTACCTAAGTCTAAGACTGGTAACCAGTTTTTATTGACAATTATGTGCGTGGCTACGCGCTATCCAGAAGCTATTCCTCTAAGGAAAATCACTGCTCAGTCAGTGGTCAAGGCCTTGATTAAGTTTTTTTCGACATTTGGACTCCCGAAAGTTCTACAAACGGATCAGGGTTCCAATTTTCTTTCAAATGTTTTTAAGCAAGTGTTAACGTCGTTATCGATTACACACCGAGTTTCTAGTGCCTACCATCCTGAGTCGCAGGGTGCACTCGAACGATGGCATCAAACTTTTAAATCCATGCTGCGGAAATACTGTTTTGAAACTGGAAACGACTGGGATGAGGGTGTTCCTTTTGCTTTGTTTGCTGTTCGTGAGATTGTTCAGGAGTCTCTAGGATTTAGTCCAGCTGACCTTGTCTTCGGACATACGGTACGCGGACCTCTCGGAGTTCTAAAAGATCAGCTATGCTCGGGTAGTGCTTCATCACAAAACGTGTTGGCTTATGTGAGCAGGTTTCGTGAGCGGTTACACAGTGCCTGCGCTCTAGCTAAAGACGCTCTCTCCTCCTCCCAGAAACGGATGAAGCGTCGCTTTGATGAGAAGGCAGTCCCACGTTCGTTGCAACCAGGTGACCAGGTTTTAGTTCTGTTACCTATTCCAGGTTCCTCTCTCTCTGCCCGTTTCTCAGGTCCATACTCTGTAGAACGGAAGTTGAGTAACACCGATTACGTAATCCAGACTCCCGATCGGAGACGCAAGTCTCGAGTTTGCCACATTAACATGCTAAAATTATATCATGCCAGAGGCCAAACTCAGAAGGAAACCCCAGATGAGACTGCAGGGCCCGCCGTCAAGTCTGCTGTTCCTGCTGTATTGGTTCCAGGTAATGTTCTTGTGGGTGACGAGGATGGCTTGGAGGTGCGTAATGCTCCCCAACAGAACCCTCGGTTACTAAACTCTGAAATGCTGTTAGCTCTTGACTTGCACTTGTCTTATCTGGATAGTGATCAGAAAGTCAGCATCATAACCTTGATACAAGCGTTCCCTTGTCTGTTCGGTGATGTTCCTACTCGGACCACCGTTCTTGAACATGATATAGATGTGGGAGATGCCCGTCCTATTAAGCAGCATCCATACCGTGCTAATTCGACTAAAAGATCAGTCATGAAGCAGGAAGTTGCTTATTTAGTTGGTAATAATCTGGCTACCTCCAGCTCTAGTCCTTGGAGTTCACCCTGCCTCTTGGTTCCAAAACCAGATGGCACGTTTCGTTTTTGCACCGATTACCGGAAAGTGAACAATGTTACAGTTTCAGACTCATATCCATTACCACGTCTGGATGATTGTGTAGACACCATCGGGTCTGCCCGTTTTGTATCCAAGTTGGATTTATTAAAGGGCTACTGGCAAGTCCCTCTTACCGCTCGTGCTTCAAATATTTCTGCATTTGTTACCCCTGATCATTTTAAGCAATATTCTGTTATGGCGTTTGGAATGCGCAACGCACCTGCCACATTCCAGCGCTTGGTGAATATTGTTTTAGCAGATGTCCCACACTGTACTGCATACCTGGATGATGTGGTGGTGTATTCCCCAGATTGGGCTGCCCATGTCACCACGTTAAGAACTGTGTTTCAGCGTTTAGCGGAGGCTTCCCTAACGCTGAATTTAGCTAAATGTGAGTTCGGTAAGGCTACTGTAATTTACCTTGGTAAACAGGTTGGGAGAGGTGAAGTGCGCCCCGTGGAAGCTAAAGTGGCCGCTATCACTACCTTCCCAGTGCCAACCACCCGCCGTGAGCTGCGTCGCTTTTTAGGTATGGCTGGTTATTATCGTGGATTTTGCCGGAACTTTTCCTCTGTTGTTGCCCCACTGACTAACCTGCTGAGCCCCCATGTCTCATTTGCGTGGTCTAAGGACTGCCAGCATGCTTTTGATTGTGCGAAAGCTTTGCTGTGCAGTACCCCTGTTCTTACGGCCCCGGATTTTGAGAAACCGTTCAAAATGGAGGTCGACGCAAGTGGAGTAGGTGCTGGAGCTGTTCTGATACAGGAAGATTCGAATGGTCTGGACCATCCAGTTTGTTACTTCTCGCGGAAGTTTAACAAGTGCCAGGCTCGTTACTCGACCATAGAGCAAGAAACATTAGCTTTATTATTTGCTCTTCAGTTCTTTGAGGTTTATCTCGGCTCCAGTGCTAACCCCATCATCGTTTTTACGGATCACAATCCATTAGTATTCCTCAGTAGGATGTACAATCAGAACCAACGGCTCATGCGTTGGGCGCTAATTGTACAAGCTTATAATTTAGAAATTCATCATAAGAAAGGCTCCGAAAATGTTTGTGCTGATGCCCTTTCGCGTGTGTACTGTTGAGCTCACCTCTGTGTTTGCACCGAGTTTTTGTTATATATATGTTTTTTTTCATTATGCGAATTATTAGCCGAGTTGTCACAAGCCGATAGATGCTTGTTCTTTTATGTGTGGGGGTGTTACGTTCCCACTCCTACATGTGCGTTTCCTTGTTGTGTTTTGTGTTTCCTTCTGTTTTTTCCCTTGACCTGTCATTCTACATTCAGGTGTCCGTCAGCAATTGGCCATTCGTCCCCATCAGTCATCACCATTCCTGACCAATCAGAGGGCTGTCCGTGTCATTTAAAAGCTCCGCTGGACTTCCCCTCGGGAGTCGACCCAGTTGTACCGTAGCTTATGTTTGCTGTCGATTCGCTGTTGCGTAGTTGTTCCAAACCTCCGACGTACTTGTTTACATTTAGTTTTATTTTGGTATACTTACGTCATTGTTTACGTATAGTTTTTTTCTCAATATTTGTCTGTCTATTAAATGTACGCCATAGGGGTAAGGTGAATAGGTAAGAGACCCATGGGTTTACATTTCCAACACGTAGGCTCATCTCTGTTACGATTCACCAGGTTAGGAGTGGGTGCCGCCCCATGTATGTTCTAGCCTAGTGTAGCATAGCCCTTTAGCATAGCCCCGGTAGTATAGCTTACTATTGCACTAGTTTAGGACATCACCTTTGTTTATGATTTCTTTGCTTTGGCACCGCTCATAGTTCCCTTTTCTCCTTGGCGTGTGTCTGTGTTGTGTTTTCCCAGAGGAAATAAATAATTGTATATAGTTTACATTGTGGTTTGTGCCTGTTTAATTCCTACAATAAGTCCGATGCACTACCTTTTTGTTGCGACTCCTCTACCGCCCCTAGACGTAGACGAGTTGAAATCTGGAGTCGTAACAGTCGCGCTTTCACCCTCTACTCCGACCATGCTCCCCTCCAGTGGCTCCACCGCATGAAGGATGTGAACGCGAGGATCACCCGGTGGTATCTCGCGTTGCAGCCCTTCAACTTTTCGGTCGTGCATAGACCGGGGGCGCAGATGGTTGTGGCAGACTTCCTCTCCCGTGCAGGGGGGGGGGAGTAGGTTGTCGGCCGTTGTGTCCCCGGCCTGTGTCGGGCGGTGGGGGTATGTGGGGGGACATGCAGCGTTCGGCCTGTAGAGGGAGCTACAGGACCGTGGCCAGGGTTATGTCGGCGAGGCTTCGTTGCACACCTGTTGCAAATAAGTCTCGTTGACTAGTGCTTAAGTAGTGTGTGCCTCTGCTTTTTCAGGAGGAGGGCTGGAAAGCGGGGACTGGAAAGTCCCAACGAACATTGAAAACAAACATTGAAAACAAACATTCTGAATAAACGGGAGATTTCCCTATTACCGACACCGACTCCGCCTCTGTGTTTAGGACTTGTTTATGCAGACACACATCCTTTCTATGGTCCGATGGCCAATCGCTGCCAGCTATAAAAGCAGTCCATTCATAGAGGCTGGCAGGGTGTGTGTGTGTGGTGGGCTTTGGAAATGCTACTTGGCCTTCCTCTGTTTGATTAATGTGGGAACAATGGTGCTCTTGTGGGCTGCCAGCTCCACTCCACTTGGTTCTGGTTCACTGCTCTAGGAGAGGGGACTGCATGTTCCAACCTCATATCCACCCACCTGCCTGCCCTCTATGTCTACCTTTTTCCACTATGACCATCACACCATCATTTATATCAATGGATCTGTCATGGTGTTGTGATTGTTGTGATACAAGTTAAAAATATCACACACAGCAAAGGCATTTCTGAATGGATCTTGATCACCAACACGCTAATTACATTCTCAATTTTCCAAGTTCCAAGATTGACAAGTTCATAAAACTAACGTTTTGTGAGAATTAAGAAGTATTTTGAGATAAAATGTCAGTAACTTTTAGTCGTACATGCAAGCATTCTTTAGCAGTATTTATTACTCTTTACTTCCTGTCCTCTTAGTTTCTTAATTTATCCTATTCAATTCACATCTTAACTTTAACACCAATGGATGAAAATTATGGTTTTTTTAAACCCACAACTTGAGCCATCTTTTTCTTTTGCTCTGGGCATATAGACCAAAAGACACACACACACACACACAACTGTAAACAGTTTATTTGGGCCTGTTTGCCTGTGTTACAGACATTCCCCTTGTTTTGTCATGGTATCACCTTTCACTTCCGCAATACTGTACATGGCAGAAAGAAATGCAATTTCCAGGGAAGAGCGGATATAGAGGAAAAAGGTAGGACATTACCTTCAGATCCCTCAATACAAAGTTTGGTGTTTTATGGTATTGTAATCCTCTCTGGATGCAATTTCATCAGAATCAGAATAAGAATTCCTTTATTTTGCCAAGTATATTTGCACATACAGGAAATTGACTTGGTGAGGTTGGTGCATGGGACATAAAAAACAATAGCAAATATTCACAAGAAATTAACAAAATAGAACAATAAAACAATACATTTTGTAGGCTGTGCGAGGCTAAGTGGCAATGAGGCTAGAGGCTGTGGAATGGGTATGGGGCATGTACACAATAAATTAGAATAATTTTAAATAATTATAAATTACACTGTCAGTGCGTGTGTGTGTGTGTGTGTGACAGGCTGGGGTGGGGGGTGGAAGTCCCAGAGTCAGTGAGAGGCAGGGAGCTTGTTTGTGAGCTCCACTGCCATGGGGAAGAAACTGTTCAGGTGGCGCGAGGTTTTAGTCTTGATTGACTTGATAACCAGGATGGTGTTACGGTTCCCCCTCCCAACCGACCCTCTGGCACCACCTCGAGGCCGCGGCGGTCATCACTGGAACGTCTCCCCAGTCAACAGCGCACCTGGACCCGATCGCCAATCAGCACACCTGCGACCCATCCCCAATCTACACCCTACATAAACCCTGCCTGATCTTGACTCCAGTGCCAGATCGTACTGTGTCCCACAGTAACCCTGCGAGTATTCCTTTACGCTTCTAGCCCTAGATTATCTCTCTCGCCCCTCCCTCTCCTGAGCTCGACTTTCGAGCCCCTTTGTCACTCGGCTGTCTTCACCAAGCTGGACCTCCGGAGTGCGTACCATCTGGTGCGCATAAAGGAGGGGGACGAATGGAAGACGGCCTTTAACACCCACCTGGGGCATTTTGAATATTTAGTGATGCTCACTAATGCCCCGGCCGTCTTCCAGGCCTTGGTGAACGACGTGCTGCGTGACATGCTGAACGTCTTCGTGGTAGTTTACCTGGATGATATCCTGGTGTTCTCTAGAACGGAGGGGGAACACCAGCAGCACGTCCAGGTGGTTCTCCAACGACTCCTGGAGAACAGACTCTTTGTGAAGGCCGAGAAGTGCCAGTTCCACGCCGCCTCTGTGGAGTACTTGAGTCACATCGTGGAGAGGGGTCACCTGCGGGCGGATGGGAGGAAGATCCAGGCGGTGGAGGAGTGGCCTCAACTCCTGAACCGTCTGCAGCTACGACGCTTTCTGGGCTTCGCAGGATTTTACCGGCGGTTCATCCGGGGTTTCAGCCAGGTGGCCGCTCCACTGACCGCCCTCACTTCCACCCTCCGCCCGTACTCCTGGACCACGGAGGCGGAGGCCGCCTTCTCGACCCTCAAGAGTCTGTTCACGGCGGCCCCGGTGCTCATCCACCCCGACCCCACCCGTCAGTTCTTCGTGGAGGTGGATGCTTCCGACACCGGCCTCAGGGCCGTCCTGTCCCAGGTGTCCGTGGAGGACCAGAGACTCCACCCCTGTGCGTACTTCTCCCAGCGGCTGACTCCAGCGGAGAGGAACGATGACGTGGGCAACCGGGAGTTGCCTGGCGGTGTATGCGGCCTTGGTGGAGTGGAGACACTGGCTCGAGGGGGCCCAGCAGCCTTTTGTGGTATGATCCGACCACAAAAATCTAACCTACATCCGGTTGGCCAAGAGACTCAACTCCCGCCAGGCACGCTGGGCCCTCTTCTTTACTCGATTTGAAGCCAGACTCCATGAACACCAAGGCCGACGCACTCTCCCGCCTGACCCCGGAGGAGGTGGCTTCGTCAACCCCCGGTACCATCCTTCCCCCCTCCCGAGTGGTTGGCGTAGTCACCTGGGCCATTGACTCCGTGGTCCGGGCGGCCCAGCGAACTCACCCCAGCCCTGGAGGCGGACCCCCCGGACGGGTCTTCGTCCCCCTGTCAGCCCGCTCTCGAGTCCTGGAATGGGGGCATGGGAGCAAGTTCGCGTGTCACCCGGGGGGGGGGGGGCGCACGCACGCTGGCTTTCATCCGGAGGCGATTCTGGTGGCCCGCCATGGAGACGGACACCCGGGAGTATAACCTGCATAGACATTAAATTCTGTTGCAGCTTGTTATCTGTCTCTTCAGACAGACCAGTGGTGACCCTGTGTCACTGCAGCTATATTTGACCATGTTCCACCGCAACAAAAGGGCGAGTGGGGTGACGGCCTAATGTTAAACTTAACATTTGCATGGCCTGCCTGGAGTAAAGCCAGGACTAAATTTCTGCAACACAATTTGTAGTTAACCTAACCCTATCTGCAATGAACATGGCAAATCAATTTAGCAAACATATATGTTTATGTAACTAAACAACACATAACTCAGATGTACATATTAGTTTTCTGAATTCTGATTTCATGTAAGTTCTACATAACTCAGATGCACATATTCGATTTTGTCGAATTCTGATTTCATCTAAGTTTTAATTGTACTTTCTACAGCACAGTTCTATGTTGTTTATCTCAAATTATTATTTACGATTACAGTCTTTTGATTCGGATTATTCTTTGATACTTTGAAAGCTACAACGCTATGCCTACGGAATTGTTCCTAGGTGCTATATTGTTTCAACATTGTTGATGGTTTATCATTCAACCTTTTAATCTTACTTCACCACCAGGTGTACTTCAATCCAAACCATTTCTTTGGACAAAGGGAAGGTATGTACTGTGTTGGTTCGTGTGCTGCTAGTCCAACAATCTGGACGTGTCCACAATCTTCTTGGACCAGTAAGCATTGTTTTAAATCTTACCAATCGTGGCACCACAAACCAACACAGTGTCAAAAATCATATCCTGTCCCCGAGGGAGGCTTTATTAAAGGAACTTTAATAAGACCCTCCTGCATGACGTGAACCTGATCCGGGTCCATGTGTTATAACATTTCAGTTGTTCTTTCAGCCTACACTACTCACTGCAACATTGCTGATAATAAAACATTTAAATGATTGCAGTCACATATGGCTGATTTGGTATCTAATTGTAAGGACAGGCTAGCTGTCCAAACTCATTTGTTTTTTCGCTTTACAAGGTCCTTCTCTCAGGAAGGGGGTAGCTCATTTTTAGTATGCAGTGACATGTTTCTCCTTTCCTATGGGAAATTAAATCCACTATTATTGGAATGCAAATCTTTGATTACATATGTTTTTAGGAAGGATCTGTTCCCTTTGCTTCTCTTTTGTCCATTTTGATGACTTAATAGTATTTGAATTTGACCATGAGCTGTTGTAAGGAGCCAATCTTATCAGACCATTCCAAACATCTCGATCGATATTATGTTCGTCCACTGATGGTGTGTGTATGTGACTTGCCTGTGTTGATGTTGCAGAAAGTTGTTTCCCTGGGGATATTTGCTTGTCAAGAACAGTGCCTCCTCCCTGCAATATGAACAAGCACAGTGGATAACCATTATGACCAGGATTCTAACCACACACTGGACCGGAAGGGTGATGCCATTGCTGACCACTCACCTCTATCCTGGGGAGCAGTTCTCTCAAAGACTTTTCTCTTGTACACTCTCGATGCCTTTCGCCTCTGTTGTATATGTGACCAACTGGTAGTTTATAAGGTCTTGGCTCTAGAGTGCACGACAACGCCACCTGGGGCCTTTCCCACCAGGATATTACAGAGGTAAGCTGTTACACACCTTGCTTGAGACAAGCGGGTTCCCACACAGATACGAAACAAAGTAAGGACAGAGACGTGATCTCAATTATAAAAATAAACAAGATTTATTTATAAATAACAGTAAAAGGCCACTCTGTCATTTGTTTAGTTATGCCTTAGCAAAGAGAGGGGGGGTAATGGCTGCCACCAGGTAGGTAACTGTTACAACACAGCAAAGATATAGTAGAGCTGTTGGGGAAGGGGCGGTTACCTGTCCATGAGAAGTAGATGACACACCACTCGTGCTCTCGTTTCCAGTGCCTATCCACACAAACACACACACACAGGCACAAGACACTGCAAAATGTAGGTGATCACAGATATGGTGAATAAGTGCAGATTACCACTACAAAAACACGGTGCGCAGTGCAGGGGGAAGACTTGACTCCGGCGACCTGTCCCATGAACAGCTTCACTAGCTCTGGAAGGGAGAAGGGACAAGGAAAGCTGGACGTTAGATGTTGTCTTAAATGCAGCAGACTACCGGGACAGCCAATACCCCATGTATCTCAATGCCGTGGGGGAGGGAGCCAAAAAGAGGCAACTAGGTAGACGGCCGATTCAGATAATACAAAACTAAACAACCAGAGAAAGAAACAAAACCAAAAGGGGCAAAAGCTACTATTACATCGTAAACTTATGGTAGGCAAAACAGCAGTGGCAACTGCTACCTGAGGACACAAACAGACAGAGTGAGCCATACATGAATACACAGCATGAACATAATTAACAATATTAATTACAAGGTGCACTAGGCATTATCCTACTATACACTTAAATAACAGGCTAATGACATGGTAAGCTCACAAGAGCTGTTCAATAACCAAAAGGCCGTGCTTCAGCTTAAGACAGAATACCAATTCCATAGTTAACAGACAACATTTGTATGGATAAGGTTACCTTTGTTGACTGTCTCCAAGGCAACACTACAGTACGGTCGCTGAGCGTCTTTTCACCCGAGACCTACGTTAAGACATGCTATTAAATGTACGCAGAAACCTCTAAACAAGGCAGCCTGATGTTAACCAACCAGTAATACAAATGTAGATGTAAATACCTTCAGTAGTGCTAACGTAGCCGACTACTCGGAAGCGTCTGGTGACAGTAGAACGCCTGTAGCCCACAATTTAGCATTTAGACAGAACGTTAAACATATGCAGTGGTACAGCGTAACAGAGGAGGCAATGGCACATACCTTTTGACTGACGAGCGCTGTGAAAACAGATAAGAGCTGCAACGTATACAGAACCCAGGAATGTCCAATAGCCTACTTGTGAGCTTGTTTTATAGAGTGGCTTTGCCGCTAATAGATGATTAGCCGCTGACTGGCTAGCTGAGGGGCGTGTCAGAGGGAACTTGGGCTACGGCACTCACAAAAGGACAAACCTCATATGGCAGCGGTTCTGCTGGTTACATTCTTCCCCCCCATTTGTTATCGGCGTCCCGCAGATAAAGTAAAAGAAAATGCCCCCAAAAACGAAAAACAAAACAAACAAAACACAGGGTCAACTTTTAACACCAGGGTCGGAAAACTACGGTCACCCTATTATTAGAGCCAACCACCCGGGAGTTAATAGCCCCATCTGCCCTACTCACCACTGATGCTGGGAGATGATGAGGGTTCATGTGTGTCCCCGCTGTGGCCCGGGCAGTCCTTCGTGGAGCTACTGGACTGGTAACCTGGTCGACCCCATTGGGGGAAACTAGAGGCGGGCCCGGCGGAGCAGGGGGGGCAGGTGGGCCAGGAAGAGCCACCTCCACTTGGGGTCTGGATGTATCCGGACGTCCAGGACGAGGGGCAACAGGCACCTGGACCGGCCGTGCCTGACCTCGGGGGGGGTGAACAAGGACCCACTGGCCATGATCGTCATCTTCCGTAGATTCACTCACGGCAGCCTGCGGTTCCGATGGAATGGAGGGGGGCTCTGGGCCTAGGTCAGGGCGAGCAGGCTTCAACATGGTCTGATGTACTTGTCGAATCTTGTTGAGATCATGCACCGGCGCAACAGAGTAGACAACCCCACCAGGGGCGGGTGCACGGACCACTTGATGTACAATGGGACTCCAGGCATCCTGGATCTTCGTGCGCCCCCTCACGGTGCAATCTCTCAAATAGACGAGCTGTCCTTCTGGCCATATGTCACTCTGGGCCCCCTGGTCATGCCGTTCTTTCCTCTTTAAGGCAGCTGCTTGCAAGCGTTCCCTGGCATTGTGAAAGGCCACGTCGAGGCGCCGCTGGTGTTCTTGCACCCATTCGTTTACCCGTCCATCTTCTGGCTCTCGTACCCTGCCTAGAAGAAAATCAACAGGTAACTGTGGTTCTTGACCAAACATCAAGTAGTACGGTGACTCACCTGTTGACTGATGCATAGTTGTGTTGTAACTAAACACCAACTGGGGTAAGTACTCAGGCCAGCGGCTCTTCTGCTCCCTCGGCAAAGAGCGTAACAGGTCATGCATTGTGCGGTTAAACCGCTCGCACTGGCCATTGCCCTGCGGGTGGTAGGGCGTCGTTCGGGTCTTCTGAACTCCATACAGATTGCACAGCTGGTGGACAATAGCATTTTCAAAGCTGCGGCCCTGGTCAGAGTGGAGGCGAGCGGGGACGCCAAACCGAAAGAACCACTCCCGGACAAGCACGCTAGCCACAGTCGTTGCCTTCTGGTCTCGAGTGGGCACTGCCTGTGTGAATTTAGAAAACACGTCAGTCATAACCAGGACCTGCTCCCTACCATCCGTCGCAGGCTCTAAGAAGGTAAAATCCACAGCCAGTATCTGATTTGGACGGGAGGCCAGAAGATGTCCCATAGGTGCATGGCGCTTGGGCTGGGAGGATTTTGCAAGGGTACACCGTGCACAGCTCTGACACCACTGCTTAATGTCTGCTCCCATCCCGGGCCAATAACACCTCTGCCGTACTAGCTCTGTGGTACGTTCAATGCCCTGATGGCCGTGATCATTATGGAGCTGCTGCAGGACTTCATCCCGAAGACATGCTGGCAATAGGAGTTGAAGAATTTCTTCACCCCCATCAGGCCTGTGCATCCGGCGGTAGATTAGACCGGTGGTTCCCACTATCCGGTCCCACTGTCGTAACAGCACCCGGGTTGGTCCCGACAATCCTTCCCGAATGGTTAAGCTCGGTGGCTTCTGGGCCCGCCAGAAAGGGAGGAAGGCACCAATGGTAGGGTCTGCCTCTTGAAGCATCCTCAGGTCATCAGGGTCACGGGAGGGAAAGACAACAATGGCTGTTTGGGTTACCTGGAGCTGTTCTTGCATCCTGGCAGCTTGCTGCACTGGCACAGGTATGGCGGTTCCTACCACAGCTGGACCTATGCTAGGTCCTTGAACCTCTATAGGAGGCTGCCTGGACAGGGAATCCGCGTTTTTGTTGGAGCGGCCGGGCCGATACCTGATAATGTAGTTGAACGCCGACAGTTCGGCTACCCATCGTTGCTCAGTAGCGCCCAGCTTGGCGGTCTGCAAGTGACTCAGGGGATTATTATCGGTCCAGACAGTGCAGTGCTGGCCCCACAGGTATTCCCGGAACTTCTCAGTCATTGCCCATTTCATCCCGAGAAATTCCAACTTCATGGAGCTGTAGTTCCTTTCTGCCGGGTTGAGACTTCGACTGGCGTAGGCAATTGGTCGGACCTTGCCCTCCTGTTCCTGGGACAACACCGCTCCAAGACCAGTATGACTGGCGTCCACCTCAAGCAGAAAAGGGAGATTAAAGTTAGCAAATGCAAGGGTGGGTGCACTCACCAATCTCCTCTTCAGCTCCTGAAAACTGGTCTCACAACCATCCGACCAAGCCCCCTCCAGTCGTGTGCCTTGGCCCTTCCGTGTCCTAGTTCCGACGTGTTCAGCAACCAGGCGGTGCAACGGGGCAGCTAGTTTAGTGAACCCCTCCACAAATCGTCTATAGTAACCAGCAAACCCCAGAAAGGACCGCAGTTCTGAGACGTTGGCGGGATGGGGCCAGTTGGCCACGGCAGACACTTTGGCTGGATCTGTGGACACCCCTTCACGGGAGACAAGGTGACCAAGGTACTGAACTTCCTTCCTGAAGAAGCAGCATTTCTCCAGCTTTGCCTTCAGCCCTTCTTTCTGGAGGCGGGTCAACACCAGGTCCAGACGCTTTATCTGATCATCCACATTGGAAGAAAACACAATGATGTCATCTAAGTACAGTAGAAGGGACTGACAGTGTTGCGCCCCAAACATTCTTTCCATCAACCTTTGGAAGGTACCTGGAGCGTTACACAGCCCAAAGGGCATACGGTTGAACTCAAACAGCCCAAAGGGCGTGCAGAAGGCAGTCTTTGGGCGGTCTTGGTCGCTTACAGGTACCTGGTTGTAACCGCTAGCTAGATCTAGCGTGGAGAACCACTGAGCTCCAGACAGTGCATCCAAGGACTCCTCGATGCGGGGAAGGGGGAAGGCATCCTTCCGAGTCTTGCTATTGAGCTGTCTGTAATCGACACACATGCGAAGGCTGCCATCCTTCTTTCTTACTAGGACAATGGGAGAGGCATAGGGGCTACTACTCTCCCGGATGATTTGGCCGTCTAATAGCTGTCGCAAGTGGGCCTTCACTGCCTCATAATCAGAGGGGGGTAGGCGCCTGTATCTCTGCCTAACAGGCTTCTCATCAAGCAACGGGATGTCATGTGATATAAGGTTAGTGCAACCAAGGTCACCCTCAAACGCAGAGAAAACAGACTCGTGTTTAAGCAAAAATTCCCTTACTCGTTCTTGCTCGGACTCTGCCAACACTGATAGATCAAGGGCCTGAATGTGCTGTTTTACAGAGCTAACCTGCCCAGTATGGGCCTGAACGGTGGCTGTAACAGTGTCAGACTCCCGGGGGAGCTCAGAAATCCCTGCTGGAAGACCCTCAACCGCAGCATGGACCAACAAACCTATTGTACTGCGGGGGTAGAGTGTGGCACGGGTGAACCCCACATTGACAACAGGGATAAAGGCTGTACCTCGCTCCACATGAATTAGGGCAGGTGAGACAAGAAGACCCTCAGGTAATGAATTGCTAGCTGGCTCGAGCAGAACAGCAGGGGCATTACAAAAGTGGGAGGAGCAGGTAGCAGCTACCAACTTCACAGTACCTCCAGGTATGTGGATAGGCCTGCGGCCTCTAACTTTGGCGACCCCTGTTTTAGCTCGAGGCGACCTGAGCTGGACTTGGTGGCAGTGCTGTAAAGCGTGCCGCCAGGGGGGAGATGCATGAACCACCGGTGGGAGGTCGAACAGTGATGGACCATGCTGTCCAAATAGTTCCTCATAACACTCACGAATTATATTCATCCCTAGCACACCAGGCACTACGGGGGGTGAAGCCTGACCTGGGGGATCTTTGACCATGAGCCAACCACGCTGAGGGATTATCTTACCCAATACTTCAACTGTAAACTCAGCATAACCTGTGTAGGGTATGTCTAACCCATTTGCAGCGCGAAGCTGCAACCAATGACAATGTTGGAGTTTATCTTTAAAATTCTGGAAAAAGAAACTTTCCACAATCGTGGATACCATGGACCCTGTGTCCAGCAGACAATTAACAACAACTCCTCCTACTCTGACAGCTACCTTAGGGCACTGTGCAACAAGGGAGGTTACAGTATGACTGGCTGGGTTCTCATCCTGAGAGCCATTCAGGTCCCCTCCCAACGTGTGGCTCTGCACGCTGGAGGGAGTTTCCGCCACCTGGGAAATGGCAAATGAGCTAGCCTGAGCTTGGGACGGGGGCGCAGTGTTCGGTGCCGGAACAAATCGCTCATTGTTACATTCCCTGGCATAGTGACCTGGTTTCTGGCATCGCCTGCAAATAACAGAGGAGGGGTGTCGGGGCCTCACTTGGTGCGCTGGCCCCTGTAGAGTGGATAAGGCGCCAGTTAACTGATTAATCTGTTCTTGCTGCTTTAACAACATGGTACGCAACTCTGCCATTTCTGAGCTAGCTGGGGAGGAGGGAATATTGGGCTGGGTCCTTGAACCTTGCATGGCACAGAGGGAGGGGACTGAATAGCTCCTACCTCGGGTGAAGTCACTGGGCCTACTTTCGCGCTCCCACCGGATGGCTGCGGCACGCACCTCCAACATGGACAGACCTGGAGTCTGACGAGCAAGCCTCTTCAACTCTCTGCGGAGATCAGAATCAATAACATGTTCTGAGAACTGGTCACGCATGAGCTTATCAGAATGGGGTACTGACTCAGGAGAAACTTGCTTAATTTTGTCCATTAAGGAGAAAAGGGCATGGGAAAACTCCTGTAGGGACTCCCCATCTAGCTGTTTTCTAGAAAAAAAAGTCTCCTGCAAGGCCACATAAGATTTTGAGCATCCATAGATCTCCATGAGAATAGTTATAATTTTCTCTGGGTCTTCCCTGTCAGCCCTTGGCCTATATCGTATCTCATCCCAAGCCTCCCCATCCAAGTGATCAAACATAAAATAGGCTTTGTCAAGCGAACCCAAGTGTCTAGCACGCACACAAGCATCTACCTCATTTACCCATTCATCAATAGCAATACCTGCCCTCCCCCTAAAAACAGGACATTTCCGTTCCCTAGGCAGATACACCAATCGTTCTACCGGTAAAGGTACAGGTACAGGTACAGGGTTAGGGGCATCATCCGGGTTGGCCCGTTGCAGTAGGCGCTCCTTGTCTGCTTGGAGCTGACGGACCTGCTCTCTCAGTTGCTCCAGCTCTTCAGACATAGCTGAAACAGAACAATGTCAGTTACTTCCGAACATGTGCCGGAAGCACAACAGCCTTTCAGGTGACTCCTCTTGGTCCCACGACGTGCCAACTGCTGTTTTGCCTTGAATACCTATGAAGCTTATTGCCCGTCAAAATAAAGATAACAAAAAAACAAGGAAATAAATAAATGAAATTCACGTCTCTGCTTTTGATCCTGCCGACAACGCCAAAATGTGACCAACTGGTAGTTTATAAGGTCTTGGCTCTAGAGTGCACGACAACGCCACCTGGGGCCTTTCCCACCAGGATATTACAGAGGTAAGCTGTTACACACCTTGCTTGAGACAAGCGGGTTCCCACACAGATACGAAACAAAGTAAGGACAGAGACGTGATCTCAATTATAAAAATAAACAAGATTTATTTATAAATAACAGTAAAAGGCCACTCTGTCATTTGTTTAGTTATGCCTTAGCAAAGAGAGGGGGGGTAATGGCTGCCACCAGGTAGGTAACTGTTACAACACAGCAAAGATATAGTAGAGCTGTTGGGGAAGGGGCGGTTACCTGTCCATGAGAAGTAGATGACACACCACTCGTGCTCTCGTTTCCAGTGCCTATCCACACAAACACACACACACAGGCACAAGACACTGCAAAATGTAGGTGATCACAGATATGGTGAATAAGTGCAGATTACCACTACAAAAACACGGTGCGCAGTGCAGGGGGAAGACTTGACTCCGGCGACCTGTCCCATGAACAGCTTCACTAGCTCTGGAAGGGAGAAGGGACAAGGAAAGCTGGACGTTAGATGTTGTCTTAAATGCAGCAGACTACCGGGACAGCCAATACCCCATGTATCTCAATGCCGTGGGGGAGGGAGCCAAAAAGAGGCAACTAGGTAGACGGCCGATTCAGATAATACAAAACTAAACAACCAGAGAAAGAAACAAAACCAAAAGGGGCAAAAGCTACTATTACATCGTAAACTTATGGTAGGCAAAACAGCAGTGGCAACTGCTACCTGAGGACACAAACAGACAGAGTGAGCCATACATGAATACACAGCATGAACATAATTAACAATATTAATTACAAGGTGCACTAGGCATTATCCTACTATACACTTAAATAACAGGCTAATGACATGGTAAGCTCACAAGAGCTGTTCAATAACCAAAAGGCCGTGCTTCAGCTTAAGACAGAATACCAATTCCATAGTTAACAGACAACATTTGTATGGATAAGGTTACCTTTGTTGACTGTCTCCAAGGCAACACTACAGTACGGTCGCTGAGCGTCTTTTCACCCGAGACCTACGTTAAGACATGCTATTAAATGTACGCAGAAACCTCTAAACAAGGCAGCCTGATGTTAACCAACCAGTAATACAAATGTAGATGTAAATACCTTCAGTAGTGCTAACGTAGCCGACTACTCGGAAGCGTCTGGTGACAGTAGAACGCCTGTAGCCCACAATTTAGCATTTAGACAGAACGTTAAACATATGCAGTGGTACAGCGTAACAGAGGAGGCAATGGCACATACCTTTTGACTGACGAGCGCTGTGAAAACAGATAAGAGCTGCAACGTATACAGAACCCAGGAATGTCCAATAGCCTACTTGTGAGCTTGTTTTATAGAGTGGCTTTGCCGCTAATAGATGATTAGCCGCTGACTGGCTAGCTGAGGGGCGTGTCAGAGGGAACTTGGGCTACGGCACTCACAAAAGGACAAACCTCATATGGCAGCGGTTCTGCTGGTTACATATACATTGGGTGGACTGAAGTGAGAGAGCTTAAATTCTGCCCATATCTTCTTCAGTTGTTCTTCCCCCGATTATAACAAATGACTATGAGCTCTGAAGTGTCAAACTGAATTCTGATTGGTTTCCTTGCAAAACAGCTCCTAATTTAAATACTTAAGTCTATATAACAGGAGCAAAGGGATACATTATTTGCTGTGTCCTGTTGTGAGGTTCTCATCATGTTGTGAGTAGCACTGTTTTGGGATGACCTGTGGTCATCTCTCTCTCTACTCTCTCTGTTAGAATGTAACATTTTTCCTTGTAATAGATGTATTATTAAATTGTATTATTAAACCTAATTAATTACAGTATTATTCAAGCCTCATTTGATTCATTCTATTTGACCATTCTTGCACTAAATAAACACAGACTCAACAATTCTTTGCACATCGTGATAATTACATTGGAGTCAGATTATCAATATTAGATATGCTTTGCTATTAACAAAATAAAGCTAAAAGTCTCTGCCAAACCTTTGTGTGGAAACTGATATTAATATAATTGCTCTACATCAGTACATTTGATTCTAGATAGAAGATAAATACATGAATGAGTAAGACAATACCTCAGGGTTATACCCCATACCATACCACTAACAGGTTAGAGTTATTTACAATATATTTGCAGTTCTTACCAAACTACAGCATGAGCAAGGAGTTGGTGTGTATTGAGCTCAGCTTCTCACACCTGTTGCTTGTTACCTGCTAATATTGGCCTACGCTACGGCTGGCTCTATAACATACTGTATTTGATGTTTCTAAGAATTGTTTTGTGACCTGCATGAAAGCTTTAATTGTAGTACATAGTGCTGCTGTTCTGCCTCACCCATATCACCTATGGTTAGTTTTCCATGAAAGTGTCCTAATGATCATTAACATGCTTCTGTAATCAGAACAGCTCCTTAAGTGCCTGTTGACATGGTGATAGGGCGTGAAGAGAACAATACTGTGAAACTCAGAAATGAGACATGCACTGGACCCACTACAGTTTGCATACCAGGAGAAGGTTGGAGTAGACGATGCCATCACATATCTACTGCACAGGACGCATTCTCACCTGGACAAAGGGAAAAGCGCTGTGAGAATCATGTTCTTAGATTTTTCCAGTGCTTTCAACACCATCCAACCCCTCAGATTGGGAGACACGCTCCTGCAGATGGGTGTGGACGCCCACCTGGTATCCTGGATCACTGACTACCTGACAGGGCGGCCACAGTTCGTCAGACTGAAGGACTGCCTCTCGGACACTGTGGTATGCAACACCGGAGCACCACAGGGAACTGTGCTCTCTCCTGTCCTGTTCACCCTGTACACGTCTGACATCTGCTACAACAAAGAGTCATGCCACATGCAGAAGTTTTCGGACGATACTGCAATTGTGGGGTGTATCAGAGATGGGCAGGAGGGGGAGTACAGGAGCCTGGTGGAGGACTTTGTGCAATGGTGCAAACTCAACCACCTACAACTCAACACTACAAAGACCAAGGAGATGGTGGTGGATTTCCGTAGGTCTAAGCCCGCTCTGCTACCAGTCTCCATTGAGGGAGTCAATGTGGAGATGGTCAGCACATATAAGTATCTGGGGGTCCACCTGGACAATAAACTGGACTGGTCAGCCAACACTGATGCGATTTACAAGAAAGGACAGAGCCGGCTGTACTTCCTGAGGAGGCTGCGGTCCTTCAATGTCTGCAGCAAACTCCTAGGGATGTTTTACCAGTCTGTGGTCGCCAGCGTTCTCTTCTATGCAGTGGTGTGCTGGGGAGGAAGCACTAAGAAGAAGGGTGCCGGGCGACTGGACAGGCTGGTAAGGAAAGCTGGCTCTGTTGTGGGAGCTGAACTGGAGAGCATCACTTCAGTAATGGAAAAAAGAACTCTGAGCAAACTGCTCACCATCATGGACAATGAAGGTCACCCACTGTACCACACCATCATCCAGCAGAAGAGCTTGATCAGCTGGAGGCTACGAGCACTGACAAGCAAAACTGACAGACTGACTAAATCATTTGTCCCCAGAGCCATACAACTTTACAATATGTCAATCAAGGGCAAAGAAATTGACTTCTCTGCATAACCTCCACCCTCTGTATCACATCACTATCATGTATCATGTCACTGTTTCACCTCATTAACTACAATGTATACTGGCTATGCTAGGCCTCATACACAGCCCCTACCTCCCTCCACCAGCCTGGACTAAATGCACTTTAAAAATAGTCCATATTTATGTAGCCCGTTGTAACAAAGTCCGTTTATACACAGAGGCAGACGCAGCGTTACGGTAAGGGAAAAACTCTCCCGTTCATTCATCAAGTTCAATGTCACACTCTCTGGGCTTTCCAGCCTCGTCAGCCCGTCTCTCTCTCACGACTCGCCGTTCCCAGCTCTCCTCGCCTACTGAAATGGCAGAAGCACACACATCTTAAACATTCGCCAACGAGACTTCAATTGCAGCAGGTGTGCAACAAAGTCTCGCCGACACAACCCAGGCCACGGTCCTGTAGCTCCCTCTACAGGCCGAACGCTGCATGTCCCCCCACATACCCCCACCGCCCGACACAGGCCGGGGACCCGACGGCCGACGACCTACTCCCCCCCCCCCTGCACGGGAGAGGAAGTCTGCCACGACCATCTGCGCCCCCGGTCTGTGCACGACGGAAAAGTTGAAGGGCTGCAACGCGAGGTACCACCGGGTGATCCTCGCGTTCACATCCTTCATGCGGTGGAGCCACTGGAGGGGGGCATGGTCGGAGTAGAGGGTGAAAGCGCGACCCAGCAGGTAGTAGCGGAGGGTGCCGACCGCCCACTTGATGGCCAGGCACTCCTTCTCCACGGTGCTGTACCGGCCCTCCCTCTCCGACAGCTTGCGGCTCAGGTACAGCACCGGTCGGTCGGCCCACTCCACACGCTGGGTCAGCACTGCTCCCAGCCCTCTATCCGACGCGTCCGTCTGTAGGGAGAAAGGGAGGTTAAAATCAGGCGCATACAGGACCGTTTCTCCTTAAGGGCCTCGAACGACCCCTGGCACTGGCCCGACCATTGGACCGGATCCGGGGCACCCTTCCGGGTGAGGTTCGTCAAGGGACTGGCCAGCTCTGAAAACCCTGGTACGAACTGCCGGTAATATCCAGCCAGCCCCAGGAAGGCCCTCACCTCCTTCTTCGTCTTGGGCCGGGGAGAGGCGGCGATGGCCGCAGTCTTTTCAATCTGCGGTCGCACCTCCCCCCGTCCCAAGTGGTACCCCAGATACCGGATCTCCCTCCGCCCGATCACGCACTTTTTCGGGTTGGCCGTCAGCCCCGCCTGCCTCAGGGACCGCAGAACAGCAGCCACACTCCGCACATGCTGCGGCCAGGTGTCACTGTGAATGACAATGTCATCTAGGTAGGCCGCAGCATAGGCAGAGTGCGGCCGCAGAATACGGTCCATGAGGCGCTGAAAAGTGGCTGGGGCTCCGAACAGCACGGTGAACTGGAATAACCCGAGCGGAGTGGAGAATGCCGTTTTCTCGCGGGACACCGGCGAGAGTGGAATCTGCCAGTATCCCTTCGTGCAATCCAACGTCGTGAAGTACCTGGCCGTACCAAGCCGGTCCAAGAGCTCGTCCACCCGGGGCATCGGATACGCATCGAACTTGGAGACCGCATTAACCCGTCTATAATCCACACAGAACCGTATAGCCCCATCTGGCTTGTTGACAAGCACGATGGGGCTACACCAATCACTGCGGGACTCCTCGACCACCCCCAGCTCCAGCATGGCTTCCAACTCCCTGCACACAACGTCTCGTTTGTGCACCGGCAACCTATAGGGACGCGTGTGCACCGTTAAACCCGGCTGCGTTTCTATATGGTGGTCGATGAGCGTAGTCCGACCGGGCAGGGGAGAGAACATGTCGGCGAACTTAACCTGCAAATCTGCAACGTCCGCGGCCTGGCTAGCAGAGAGATGGTTATCAATATCGACCGGAGTGCTAACTTTCGATTTTGGGACTTCCGGACCGAACTCCTCTCTCTCTGGAATTAACGTAGCCAGAGCAACAGTGACCACGTCGTTCCATTTTTTTAGGAGATTGACGTGATACACCTGTAAGCTTTCCCCCCGGTCCGAGCGTACAACCTCATAATCCACGTCCCCCATGCGACGTGTGACCACAAACGGCCCTTGCCACTTCGCGAGTAATTTCGTGCTGGAGGTGGGTAACAGTACGAGCACCTTGTCTCCCGGTGTAAACTCTCGTAGGGTAGTCCCCCTGTCATACAGGCGTTTCTGACGCTCCTGGGCTTGCAGCAAATGCTCACGTGAGATAGCCCCTAGGGCGTGGAGCTTTGTGCGCAAGTCCAGGACGTCTGCATTTGATAGGATGGTCTGCATTTGATGCTTATATATTCTAAGTAAGGGGAGCAGTGTGTTTTTAGCACCGTAGTGTTGCTGCACCAGCGTTGGTTGACCATAAAGCATATGCCACCACCTTTGGATTTTTTGGATAACTCGACTGACCTGTCGGCGGGATGTAGCGAGAACCCAGGCGGTGTTACAGCCAGGTCTGGCACAGTGTGGTCTAGCCAGGTGTCCTTCAGGCAGATGGCAGAGCAGTCCTTGTAATCCTTATTGGTTTGGAGTAGGAGAAATAGCTCGTCGACTTTATTCCTGATAGATCTCACGTTACTCAGCAGCAGGGCCGGTAGAGGTGGGCGGAACGGGTGCTTCCTGAACTTGGCGCGGACCCCGGCTCGCCGCCTTCTCTTGGCCGGGTGTTGCCTCCAGGAGGTCGGGTGGCCAGGTGGGTTGTTTCTTGCTTGTAACTCCACAGGTAATCATGATCATGATATACCTAACTAATATAGAACACAGATATACAGTTGTGGTCAGAAGTTTACATACACTTGTAAAGAACATGTATGTCATGGCAGTCTTGAGTTTCCAATCATTTCTACAACTCTTATTTTTCTGTGATGGATTGATTGGAGCACATGCTTCTTTGTCACAAAAAACATTCATGAAGTTTGGTTCTTCTGAAAATGTGACAAAATCTGCTGGGTCAAAAATATACATACAGCAATGCTAATATTTGGTTAAATGTCCCTTGGCCATTTTCACCTCAATTAGGCGCTTTTGGTAGCCATCCACAAGCTTCTGGTACACTAGAATGTCAGCGGAACCAAATGACGGCGCTCAGAGATGGTGGGGGTTTAGCCCGAAGGTGTATTTAATAATAGAGGGGGAAAAAGGGGTAGGGGAGAGGAGGATAATCCAACAGAGTAGTCGTGGGTCGGTCCAGGGTTCGGCAGGCAGGCGGGTAGTCGGACGAGCAGGGGTTCGGCAGGCAGGCGGGTAGACAGACGACCAGATGGTCGGGAAGCCGGGAGGTCCAGTAGTCGGGGAGGGGGCTAGGTCCGTGGAAGGGTCGACGAGGGGAAACACCAGGGAGGACGGGGTATCTGGATGTGGACACAAGGGAACGCGGTGACAACACAAACAAACACAGGATACTCGAGAGAGAGCGAGGTAATCTGGGGCTAGAAGCGTAAAGGAATACTCGAAGGGTTACCGTGGGACACAGTACGATCTGGCACTGGAGTGAAAATCAGGCAGGGTTTATGTAGGGTGCTGATTGGGGATGTGTCGCAGATGTGTTGATTGGGGATCGGGTCCAGGTGCGCTGTCGACTGGGAAGACGCTTCAGTGATGACCGCCGCGGCCTCGAGGTGGTGCCAGAGGGTTGGTTAGGAGGGGGAACCGTAACAGCTTCTGGCAAGCTTCTGGTTGAATCTTTGACCACTCCTCTTGACAGAATGGGTGCAGTTCAACTAAATTCGTTGGCTTTCTGACACGGACTTGTTTCTTCAGCACACTCCACATGTTCTCGACTGCCATGACATACATGTTCTTTACAAGTGTATGTAAACTTCTGACCACAACTGTATGTCTGCTTGGGCAAAACCTTGTGTATATATAGAGGGCAAAATCCCGCATAGAAATAACTAGAGGTAGATTACATAATTGAATAACACGTTTCAAGTTCGCCAAACACAATATCCCAAAAGCCCAAATGCGTCTCCTTGGTAGCAAAGGGCGCTGTCTGACTCTGAATGTAGTCAAGATCCTCATGCATTGAGTTGGAGCATCACCACTTTCTTCACAGTCCTTATAAAAGCTTACAATCATAGTTAGTCAAACCATAGCATCACATCTTTTTCTGTTATATATCTCCATCATTCTCTTGGAGATTGCATCCCTTAGTCGGCTTCTCCAACCTTTCCTTATAAAAAAATAAATCATAGTTACGACATTAATACACTGATTATAAAGATTACCACTTTTCCACTACTCCAAGTCAGGCGGTGGGATCAATCTTTGCTTCATACGGTTTGACATTCATTAGCCCTACATGATTCGCATGCAATGCCCATAATGTTGACGGCACTTCGCTCAACACACAGGGAGAGCATAGTTCAACCTTGCTCTCCTTCCCTGTCTCTATTTTTGGTTTCTGATTATTCTGTAAATCCTTTATAAAGAAATGTGTTGGCTCAGTACCATACGACCATACAACAGAATTCTTATTCTTCTCTTCCTGTTCTGGCGGTAAAAACACATATTGATTGAAATCATTAATCAGAGTGTCAATATATAATAAGTCATTTCTAACTGTACAAACACGTTTCAATATCATTTGAAATGCTCTTCCAAATGGACAACAATCCGTATGGTGATATAAACATATTCTGAGGAGTTTCCTGCATCTTCTCCTGATCAATCACTTTATCAGAAAAAGGCATATTTACAGATTTCAAATTCAACATCCTTGTTGCTGCTGCTGCACTACAGGAAGCCAATCTCTTGATACCCTCTATTGTAAACATTTTCTGTACAAAATCCGTCTCTGTTGGTGTCGTTATAATCTTGTAGGAATTCAGATTACTATTTGAAAATAATTGATATGCTCTACTCGATGGTATTTGAATTTCTATACCCTCCGGTGAACAGAAAATACTCACATTCAATTTACTCAACAAATCGCTTCCTAACAATGACAATGGTGTCGTTGAGCTAACTAGGAATGAATGTTGCATTTTAATATCATCTAAATCAATTTGTAACGGAATAGACATAGGATCAGTATGCACAGTTCCCCCAATTCCTATAGACTGTACATTTTGGTTACTCAAAGGACAATTTAAATCTTTCTGTCTCAGGCATGACAGAGTGGCTCCCGTGTCTACTAAAAATGTAATCCTTTTCCCATCTACATTGAAACTTAATTGTGGAATCTCAGATGGTTTATCTGTAATATGATATTGTGGAGCATTAATGATACATTTAGTTTCTGTCATGTCCGACTCAAACCGCCATGGTTTCCACAACAAATTTGTAGGAGTTTCTCTCATATTTTGAGAGAGGTTTCTGAGTCACAAATAATCCCACAGCTTCTAATTCTCTTATTTTCTTCAGTAATTTCACTGGTTTCAATGAGTATACGTCTGGTGTGGGCAGATTCAGCATCCATCCCGTTTAAAAACATACTTATGAAAAACGTATCTTCCTCGTCAGTTATTTCTAACTTTGCGTCTTCCTTCCAAGTCTTTTGAAATCGTGTTGCAACAGACATTGTTTCATTTGATTTGCGTTTGCAATTTAAAATCTGTGTGTGGAGGGACATGCAGCGTTCGGCCTGTAGAAGTAGATACAGGACCGTGGCCAGGGTTACGGAGGCGAGGTTTTGTTGCGCACCTGTTGCGAATGAAGCCTCGCTAATGAAAGGGTTTAAGATGTGTGTGCCTCTGCTTTCAAGGGGGAAGAAGGACGACTGAAAAGTCGCCGAGGGTTTTGAAGGGCTGGAAAGCCAGAGACTCTAAGAGGAATTATAAGTATTGTGTTAATAAACGGGACATTCCCTCACCAACACACTGCGTCCGCCTCTCTGTGAACAAGGGACTCGTTACAGTGGCGCCGAACGAGGGACACAGAAAATGGAGGCGTTAAGCGCGGCCATCGGAAGGATGGCCCTCATGCTGGAGCGGCAGGCCCAAATCCAGCAGGAGCAGCAGTCCGCGAGGGGAGAGATGGCGACGGCGAGGGCTGAGGACCGTGCCCTTCTCCGGGAGCTCGTCGAGGTCATCAAAGCGGGACAGGCCCCCGGGTCGCCACAAGGTCCCCCCAAGGTACACCTCCAGAAGATGGGGGACCTGGACGACCCGGAGGCGTTCCTGGCGGTGTTCGAGGGGATGGCGAGGATCTCGGGGTGGCCGGACGGCGAGTGGGCGTATCATCTGCTGCCCCTCCTGCTGCTCCAGCTCGCTGCCCACAGCCTGCCAACGGCCGCCCAGCGGGATTATCCCTTCCTAGCCCGGGCGATTCGAGACCGCCTGGGCCTCACCCCGGAGGAACGCCGGTTCCGGGCCCTGACGATGGAGGAGGGGAGCCGGCCCTTTGCCTATGCCCAGCGGCTGCGGGACAGCGCGCAGCGGTTGCTGGACCCAGGGAACAGCTCGGCGGAGGAGGTCGGGGACTGGGTGGTGTTGGAGCAGTTCATCACGGGGCTCCCGGCCCGGACCGCCGCCTGGGTCCAGTACCACCGGCCCCAGGATCTCGCGGCCGCCGTGAGCTTGGCAGAGGACCATCTCTTGCTCCCACCGCGGGAGCCCCGACGACCAACCCGGTCGGAGCCGTGGCGCCCGGAAGGAGCCGTGGGACCGGAAGGAGAGAGGCCGGCGCCCGCTCCGAGGACGAGATGGCAGGGGGCGCGCATATCGAGAGCCAGCCCTGGCCCCACAGGAAGCTCCCCGAGCGACAGGGGGGGTGTGTTGGCGATGCGGACGGCCGGGCCATGTTCAGGCGGAGTGCCCAGTGATGGAGGTGGGGCAGGTCGTCCGCATTGGCGACATACCGGGCCCTCCCCCCGGACCAGGAGCGGCGTATTGTGTTCCGGTAAGGATACAACATGATACGCACCAGGCGTTCTTGGATTCGGGCTGCATGCAGTCCATGATCCAGGAGCGCCTGGTTCGACCGGGGGCATTGTTAAAGGCATCGAGGGTGTTGGTGAAGTGTGTGCATGGGGACATCCACGAATACCCTGTGGTCGCTATCAAATTCATTATGAGGGAAAAAAACATAGTGTACAGGCGGCGGTTAGCCCGCGCCTCACGCATCCCCTGATTCTGGGTGTAGATTGGGAGGGGTTTCCTCAAGCAGTAAAGCGGGCTACCGGGGTGCATGCACGACAGAGAGGGAGGTGTGAGGCGTGTAATGTGCTCTGTGCTGAGGCGGTGCCTTGCGACACTGCCGAGGAGCCGGAGCCGGCGGGGGGGTCTCAACCCGAGATTTCCCCACCGAACTATCCGCTGCTAGGTGACTTCCCCCTCGAGCAGTCTCGTGACGAGACCCTACGATCGGCCTATGACCAAGTGATATCGATTGATGGTACTTGGGTACGGCCAGACACAGTGCGCGCCCACCCTTTTTTTGCGATTATCAGCGACATGTTATACCAAGTAAGTTGTGACTCACATAGTCAGGAGGAAGTAACCCAGTTGTTGGTTCCCCGTAGCCGCCGGGAAATGGTCTTCCAGGCGGCTCATTTCAACCCCATGGCGGGCCATTTAGGTTATGATAAAACACTAAACCATATAATGGCTCAATTTTATTGGCCGGGAAATCGGGCAGAGGTGCGTAGGTGGTGCGCTTCCTGTCGCAAATGTCAATTGGTAAATCCCCCAGCCATTCCCAGGTCCCCGTTCCATTGGTCGAGAACCCATTCGACCGCATTGCCATGGACATTATCGGGCCATTTGATCGGTGTACACAGGGGTATCAATTTGTGTTGGTCTTGATAGATTACGCAACCCGATACCCCGAGGCAATACCGCTGCGCAATATTTCTGCCAGGAGTGTAGCGCAGGCATTGTTTCAAGTGATCTCCCGCGTGGGAATCCCGAAAGAGATTCTCACCGACCAGGGCACCAATTTTATGTCACGCACTCTCAGGAAACTATACGGGTTGTTGAACATCAAGGCGATTCGAACCAGTGTGTACCACCCGGCCACGGATAGCCTTTGTGAGCGGTTCAATCGAACCTTGAAATCAATGATCCGGAAGTTTTTACATGAGGATAGTCGGAATTGGCATAAATGGCTAGATCCCCTGCTGTTTGCGGTACGGGAAGTCCCCAAAGCTTCCACCAGGTTTTCCCCGTTTGAATTACTCTACGGGCGTAAGCCCCGGGGTGTCCTAGACCTTCTTAAAGAAAATTGGGAGGAAGGGTCTAGCGACAGTAAAAGTGAGATTCAATTCGTCCTGGACTTGCGAACAAAACTCCACGCCCTAGGGGTTATCTCACGCGAGCATTTGCAGCAAGCCCAGGAGCGTCAAAAGCGCCTATACGACAGGGGAACTAACCTGTGAGAATTTACACCGGGAGACAAGGTGCTCGTACTGTTACCCACCTCCAGCACGAAATTACTCGCGAAGTGGCAAGGGCCGTTTGTGGTCACACGTCACATGGGGGACGTGGATTATGAGGTAGTACGCTCGGACCGGGGGGATAGCTTGCAGGTGTATCACGTCAATCTCCTAAAAAAATGGAACGACGTGGTCACTGTTGCTCTGGCTACAATAATTCCAGAGAGAGACAAGTTCGGTCCGGAAGTCCCAAAATCAAAAGTTAGCACTCCGGTCGGTATTGATAACCATCTCTCTGCTAGCCAGGCCACGGACGTTGCAGATTTGCAAGGACGTTGCAGATTTGTTCTCTCCCCTGCCCGGTTGGACAACGCTTATCGACCACCATATAGAAACGCAGAAGCCCTATAGGTTACCGGTACAAAAACGAGACATTGTGGGCAGGGAATTGGAAGCCATGCTGGAGCTGGGTGTGGTCGAGGAGTCCCGCAGTGACTGGTGTAGCCCCATCGTGCTTGTCAACAAGCCGGATGGGTCTATACGGTTCTGTGTGGATTATAGGAGGGTTAATGCGGTCTCCAAATTCGGTGCCTACCCGATGCCCCGGGTTGATGAGCTCTTGGACCGGCTTGGCACGGCCAAATTTTTCACGACATTGGATTGTACGAAGGGATACTGGCAGATTCCACTCTCGCCGGTATCCCGGGAAAAGACTGCATTCTCCACTCCGCTCGGGTTATACCAGTTCACGGTGCTCCCTTTCGGGTTGTTTGGAGCCCCAGCCACTTTTCAGCTCCTCATGGACCGCATTCTGCCTATGCTGCTGCCTACCTGGATGACATTGTCCTTCACAATGACACCTGGGCGCAGCATGTGCAGAGTGTGGCTGCTGTTCTGCGGTCCCTAAGGCAGGCGGGGCTGACGGCCACCCCGAAAAAGTGCGTGATCAAGCGGAGGGAGATCCGGTATCTGGGGTACCACTTGGGTCGAGGGGAGGTGCGGCCGCAGGTTGAAAAGACTGCGGCCATCGCCGCCTTTCCGCGGCCCAGGACTAAGAAGGAGGTGAGGGCGTTCCTGTGGCTGGCTGGCTATTACCGGCAGTTCGTGCCGGGTTTCTCCGAGCTGGCCAGTCCCTTGACGGACCTCACCCGGAAGGGTTTCCCCCGGATCCGGTCCAATGGTCGGGCCAGTGCCAGGGGTCGTTCGAGGCCCTTAAGGGAGCTCTTTGTGGAGAAACGGTCCTGTATGTGCCTGATTTTAACCTCCCTTTCTCCCTACAGACGGACGCGTCGGATAGAGGCCTGGGAGCAGTGCTAACCCAGCGGGTGGAGGGGGCTGACCGGCCGGTGCTGTACCTGAGCCGCAAACTATCAGAGAGGGAGGGCCGGTACAGCACGGTGGAGAAGGAGTGCCTTGCCATCAAGTGGGCGGTCGGCGCCCTCCGCTACTACCTGCTGGGTCGCGCTTTCACCCTCTATTCTGACCATGCTCCCCTCCAGTGGCTCCACCACATGAAGGATGTGAATGCGAGGATCACCCGGTGGTATCTCGCGTTGCAGCCCTTCAACTTTTCGGTCGTGCACAGACCAGGGGCGCAGATGGTCGTGGCAGACTTCCTCTCCCGTGCAGGGGGGAGTAGGTTGTCGGCCGTCGTGTCCCCGGCCTGTGTCGGGCGGTGGGGGTATGTGGGGGGACATGCAGCGTTCGGCCTGTAGAGGGTGCTACATGACCGTGGCCAGGGTGCGGGAGCGAGGCTTTGTCGCACACCTGTTGCGAATGAAGCCTCGTTAACGAATGGTGTTAGATGTGTGTGCCTCTGCTTTCAGTAGGTGGGCCGGGAGAGCAGCGAGGGGGACTGGAAAGTCGCCGAGAAGAAGACCAAATAATAATAATAATAATAATAGTGAATAATAAACGGGTTGATTCCCACACCAACAACCTCGACTCCGCCTCTGTGTCACGGACTGTGTTACAATCAGTAAGCGTGTTCAATACTTTTTCCCTGTGTCATTTCACATTATTACACATAACTTAATTTCTGAACTTATTTGTTTTGGTTTCTTTGTATGTATGGATTACTTGGGTTGTTACCAACATCTGGTGAAAATGTCATGTCAATAGTACCTTTGGAAATATATTTACTGAGAAAAATGGTGACGTGTTCAATACTTATTTCACTCGCTGTATATCAGTCACCATAAGTAAAACCTTTGATAAGAACAAGTGCCATCGGCAGTCACAGTGCCAGAAAAAGGAAGTTTCTCTGGCAATGTAGGGTGTTAGGGGGTGGAGAGGTCTGAGAAGGAGGAGCCCAGGTGTACCCTAAAGAGATGGGTCTTTAGTCTACGGCGGAAGATCGGTACTGACTCCAAATAACTGCATTGTACTGACTGCCATCCTGATTGTGGAGGGAAGCTCATTCCACAACTGGTGCGCCAAGACAGAGAAGAGCCGTGACTGAGCAGAGCGACCACTACGTCCTCGTAGAGATTGCGGTGCCAAGCGGCCAGCAGAGGTGGAATAACGGAGAGATCGGGCTGGGGTTTGGGGACTGACCATGTGAGGAAATTACAGAGCCAAGAGATTTGGTATACAGAGAGAACAATAAGGATCCTAGGACAGAGCCCTGGGGGAGACCAGTGGTGAGGGTGCGTGATGTGGACAGTGACCCTCCACGTTACCTGGTAACAGCGATCAGCCAGGTAGAATACAAACCTTGGGTGGAGAGAAGGTGGAGAGAAGGATCTGGTGGTTTACTGTTTCAAACGCAGCAGATAAGTCCAGAAGAATGAGAACAGAGGGGAGGGATGAAGCTCTGGCAGTGTGGAGGGCCTCTGTGACAGCAAGGAGAGCAGTCTCAGTAGAGTGAGCAGCCTTGAAGCTGGATTGATGTGGGTCAAGAAGATTGTTCAGCCAGGTAGGATACAAACCAGGAGAGTGCAGAGCCTGAGCTGCCCAGCTCTGAGAGGGTGGCGAGAAGGATCTGGTGGTTTACTGTGTCAAATGCAGCAGCCTCGGTAGAGTGAGCAGCCTTGAAGCTGGATTGATGTGGGTCAAGGAAATTGTTCTGAAAGAGATAATGCAAGACTTGGTTACAAACAGCACGTTCAAGAGTTGTAGATAAGAATGAAAGAAGGGATGTCAAGTGATGGCTTCTTGACAAGAGATTTGACTCTGGCTGTCTTAAAGGCAGCTGGGACAGAGCCAGTGGTCAGGGAAGAATTGATGAGGGTGGTAAGAAAAGGAAGGATGTCGTTCGAGATGGATTGGAGAAGGGGTGAGGGGATGGGATCAAGAGGGCAGGTGGTTGCCCAATTGTATGACACATTTTAGGACATCATCAGGGGAGAGAGGGGAAAGAGATGATAAACCACAGCCAAATCTACTCGTGGTAGTAGTGATAGCAAGAGATTGAATGAAATAGCTGCTAGTATCATCAACCATCTTTACAAAGTAGGTGACAAAGTCATCTGCAGAGAGGGATGAGGAAGGGGGAGGGGAAGGGAAAGATGGGTTGAGGAGTGAGGAGAATGCGGCAAACAGTTTCCTTGGGTCAGAGGCAGACAATTGAATTAGAATGGTAGAACGAAGCTTTGGCAGCAGACACAGAGGAGAAATTCAGGAGGAGAAAGTGATAAGAGGCTAGGTCATCAGGATGTTCAGTTTTCCTCCAATTTCTCTCAGCTGCTCGAAAGCCTGTTCTACATGCCATTTAGCTGACACTTTTATCCAAAGCGACTTACATTGCGGTGAGTGCATGCATTTTTCAGTATATATGGTCCCAGCGGGAAACAAACCCACACCCTAAGCGTTGTTAGCGCCATGCTCTACCAACTGAGCCACAGAGGACCACTACTAGCTTGCAGGGATTCAGGCAGCCATGGTGCGGGAGGAGAGGATCTTGCTGGCCTAGAGGAGAGTGGACAGAGAGAGTCAAAAGATGAGGAGAGAGTGGTTATGAGGATGGAGGGGGCAGCATCAGTAGACAGAAGGGAGAAGGATTCAATCAAGGGTAGGGATGATAGAACAGAGGAAGAGAGAGAGGTGGGAGAGAGGGTCCGCAGGTTGTGGTGGGTAGTAACAGTATGGGTAAAGTTTGAATGGGAGGGGATGGATTTCAGGATTGCCTGCCTTATGAGTCTTTGTGTGCCCAGATCTCTGACTCCCACAGATAGACTCCCTTGTCTTTGTGCGCCCGAATCTCTGACTCACATGAAGACTCCTTGTCTTCATGCGCAAAGGCTAAGAAGATGAAAATGAGGCTGACACTACAGAAGATGACGTCAGAGGCTTAAACGTGTATTTCACTAATTGCTGATTGCCTCGCAGAGGTGTAAGCCCCTCCCACCTATCAGCAGTCATACAGACAGTAATTAGCACACAAACTACCAGTCAAGACCTTCAAATCCGACTTCTTTAACCAAAAACAGACAAAATCACTACCAAATCACACTTAACTCAAATACAAAAGAAATTCTACTCAACCAATCCTGAAGACACAGAAGATTTTACAGCTATGGACAAATGAAAGATGCACAATCTGCAGTATGCCCAGTGTAAAATAGCAGTTGAATGTTTTATGACCATAATATGGTTATATATTTGTTGCCCTTTCATTTCACATTGTGTAGGCCTATGTCTTTTGGAAGAGAACCTGCTATCCACACACAGTTCAGAGTACTATGAGTGTGTGGCATGACTGAGTGTAGGCTGTGTAAAGTTGGTTATTATTGCTGATTGAGCTAGTCTGGGAGGGAAATGGGTCAGTGTTGATGAGTTCAAATATAAAGTTGCTTATAGGGAACTTGTCACAGTCAGTCTTCCTCCTTATTATTGTAGCCTTAGGACCCAGGAGCTTTTAGGCAGCCCATTGTGAACGTGCCACTTCCATTATCAGGCCCCGCGATAATTCAAGGTAGTGTTTGCTAACGGGCTTGTACTATGCTAGCAGTGCAGGAGGCGATTGTTGCTGCTGAGCGTTCCATCTGTGGTGTCATGTGTTAATAACATTATAGGACTCCAGTTCCCAGTATGCATTGGGGTTTAAGCATGCGTGGTACTCGCGCTGATGCTAGATGTTGTTAGTACGTAGTTGAGCACTACTGCTACACAGTATTAAGTGTGTCTATCTAATCTTTACACAAGTGTGGTGTCATCTAAGGCACGTGTGCTATAGCATGCCCTTCAGGTTAAGAGCTCACCAAACCATGCCATTCTAGGTCAAGGCCCCAATTCTATACAGGCCCACAATCACACCCCGCCCCTGCCCTTAGTGTTTATTATTTTTCTTGTTAAGCTGTTTTTATATGAACATGTAAATTATTAGTGAAGCTGCTACTAGGATATCCATTTGTATGTCTTTTAATGTTGTACTTGAATAAACTTTGTATATCTACTTTTCTGATACCACTGCCTCTGCTGTAGTTCATTGAATTGAACAGGACGTGTGTAGGGAACCCAGCCTTAAGTATAGTGCGCCCACTAGAGGGTCTCTCATATGTGAGAGTGGCGTTGTCGAAACAACTTTCTGAAACCAGTAATGTTATGAGTACCACCCCGCCACATTATCAAGGAAGCAACTTTACTGTTACCCCATTCCCAGTTTCTGATCATCATTTTGTATCCTTCTCCCTTCCCCTCAAATCCACCCCCTCCCAGTCAGACTCTACCCACACTGTATCCTCTCGTCGCAACCTGCGTACCCTCTCCCTCACCTCTCTCTTCCTCTGTCTTATCCTCCTTACCTCTGTTGAATCCTTCTCCCTTCTATCCACTGATGCACCTCCACCCTCCTGTCCACTCTTTCCTCATCCTTCGACTCTCTCTGTCCACTGACCTCAAGGCCAGCATGATACTCTCCACGTGCTCCTTCGCTGTCTGAAACCCTGCAAGCTTGTAGAATAGGGCTCCGGGCAGCTGAAAGGAAATGGAGAATAACCGGCCTCCCTGATGACCTAAAACCTTATCTCTCTCTCCTCCTCAACTACACCTCCTCTGCATCAGCTGCTAAAGCTTCTTACTACCATTCCAAAATTCAATCCTCTGCCTCTGACCCAAGAAAACTGTTCTCCACATTTTCCTCACTCCTCAACCCACCTCCTTCCCCTCCTCGCTCCTCCCTGTCTGCAGGTGACTTTGTCACATACTTTGAAAATAGTTTCCTCCCTCTCCCCTGATGATATTCTAAAACTGGTCACATCCAAGCGGCAACCACCTGCCCTCTCAATCCTATCCCATCCCCTCTTCTCTAATCTATTTCCAAAGACCTCCTTCCTTTCCGTACCACCATAATCAATTCCTCTCTATCCACAGGATCTGTCCCAGCTGCCTTCAAGACAGCCAGAGTTAAGCCCCTTCTCAAGAAACCAACCCTCGACCCATCTGCTGTCCATAACTACAGACCTTCTCTTCTTCTTATCTAAAACCCTTGAACATGCTGTCTCTAACCAACTGTCTCACTATCTCCTTCAGAACAACCTCCTTGACCCTCACCAATCCGGCTTTAAGGCTGGGCACTCTACTGAGTCTGCTCTCCTTGCTGTCACGGAGGCCCTCCGAGGCCCGCGAGATTTTACCACATTCCAACAATTGATAAGAATTGATTGCATGGCCAATAAACAGTCTTTGTCTGGTGTTCAATCTCCCCAAGTTCTCCTGTGTCACTCCCCTCCTTCGCACCCTTCACTGGCTCCTGGTAGTATGGTAAATTTCTATAGAAAATAAAGATTCCTAATTCCACAAAGGAAAGGTAGAGAGAGAATTAAGACCAGGATGGCCAGTGGTTGATTTGTGAGGGGAAAGTAGTGGAGATGTTTTAAAGGTTACAGGAGGGAGCAAAGGTTGGAGAAAACAGATGACCAGGGCATGGGAAAGCAGGATATGGTAAACAGAAAAGAGAAGCGGATATAAATTTGACCAGTTGTGAACATTCCAAGTGGACAGGACAAACAAGCTGACAGCAGAATATGGAAACAAGATACACTTATTCTGTGAGAAAAATAGGATAAGGGAGAGAGAGTGTGAAGATTTATTAAAACCCTAATAAACACTGCGATTGGTAGGTCAGGTAACGTGAGATCTTTAGGAATGGGAGGGGAAACCAGGCTGTGCTTCCCAGCTGGGAAGTATGAATGATTTGCATAGGAGGGAGGTAACCTATTTGAAACTATAAAGCGGTTGACTGAAAGAACAACGTGGTAAATGTCAAAAATGTAAAATGTAAATGTAAAAAGAGGAATAACTCTGCAGCTGGCAGCTGCATTGCTGTTCATGATAGAGGGAGAATGGGTCATTCCAGCCCCTTATAAGGAAATGTGTTTTCCCTCTGTATAAAACAATAGAGGCAGCAGTATGAATCATACCCCTAGTAGGCAAATTGAGGATTGGGAATTAAATGCACAGTACCCTTGTTCACCCTCAGTAGCCAATGTAAACTTGAAATAACAAAGAAGTATGCAAAGTATTTATTAAACATGCTGTAAGCCTGTGTTTAAGGTCTAAATGAATGGACTAAATTCACCTGGGCTTCAAATAAGTTTGACTGTTACCTATTATGTTAGTGGACTTTGTGCAAACAAGAAAGGGTGTGAGATTGATAGAATAGTAGATTGATGCAGTGGCAATAAAAGATATTGAGGGTGGTTGGTACAGTAAATATGATCTTTACAGTATGCCTGGGCTAATCTGCTTACCAAAACGTTTATCCAGATGTTCTAGAGTTACTATAATCCCACTGAGCAACATACAGAAAACCTTTAAACACTACCGCTGTTATTGGATCTGGGCTCCCAAATTTCTTTTTAGGGATGCCTTTAGCGACCCGCAACATTTTTGTAGAAATGGTGTGTCCCTTTTACTCCTGTGAGATTCACAGCATACTCCAGCCAGTGTATCATCACCTGATCAACACCAGTGGTAACTGCGAAAAGAGGAAACACTCGGAGAGTTGGGGTGGGGAGAGTGGCTACTCAGCATTTCCACCCTCCTGCCATGACATCAAGAGAAAATCTGTCATTATGGCTTGTTCTTTGAAATGAAAACTACCTTGCATAAGTAATAAACTAGGCTACTTAAGTGCACTCACTTCTTGGTCAATTCGGCAACATTGTTGTGGCTATAAGTGACTATTTGTACACTTGGCTATAATGCTAATCCTACAATAGTTATGACTGATATAACTAGCATAATTTTTTTAACATGAATATTCTGGCGCCACAAAGTGGTGATGGGGAGAAATATGCAGAGTAGATTTCTAATCTTTGATTTGGTACCCAAATTTTGACGTCTTACATTGTGACGTAAATTGTGACGACAGATTGTGACAAGCCACTTTTCCGTAAGTTTCCCCAATGCATCTGTTTATCTGTCGCAGGCAGATAGCTAGTTCGTAGTTGCTTACCAGCAGCTGTGACCCCTGTGTGGGTGTGTGTGTGTGTGTGTGTGAGCTCGCCAGCTAAGTTGTTATCTCTCTATTATTCAAACTACTGTACATAACCATAGATAATTCAGCCAAAATCTTCTTCAAATAGCTTTGACAGGAGAAGATACATTTGAAATATGGAATCTTCCCACTTCCCATTCAGGTGACAGTTGACAGCTGGCTGATAAGATCTATGGCATCCAAAAAGAACAACATGATGGGTGGAAGGTTGTGCTGTTGCTCAAAAACTAACATTGAAATAGTCACTGGATGAACTGGCTCATCAGAAAGGAGAGCCTGATTCTGAATCTGAAAATAGCAAGCTCTTATTAGAGGTAAGTTGTATGTTCTCGATGTTTTGTCATGTATGCAGATATCTAGTTTTAGGCTGTTCGTGTCAGTAGGAACTTTGGTGAAAACTGCATCAACTACGTCACCTACTCCTACTGTGTTATTAACGTTAGGGATGTGAAAAATATTTTTGTCCCCTACATGACTAATTGTCTATTTTCTTATTGTGTACTCGCGAAAAATGTACAAAAATAAAGTAGCGCCACACAAGGCTTAGATGAAGCCTGTAAAAAACCCTGTAAGAAAAACTATTTTCGAGTAGTTCCTGTTATTTGTTATTTCCTCAGAGAATCCTGTCACTTGAGACTCTGCGGGAGAAGAGCTCGCAGGAGCTGATGGAGAGGGACCAGGAGATAGCTTCCCTGAGACAGCAGCTTCGTGCAGGCAGAGGGAAGACTGTGACGAGTCTCCAGGCCCAGATAGAGCATTACCTCAGGGAGGCAGAGCAGAGAGAGACTCTTCCAGTCACTCCAAGTCAAGACTGAGGACGTCAAGGACAAGCTGGTAGCAATGTCTGCTAAGTACCAAGAGCTGGAGAGTGATGCTGGGCTGCACACTAGATGGCAGCATTTACAGTACCAGTCAAAAGTTTGGACACACCTTCTCATTCAATGGTTTTTCTTTATTTTTTATTATTTTCTACATTGTAGATTGATATTGAAGTCATCAAAACTATGAAGGAACACATATGGAATTATGTAGTGTGACGACCGCCGGGGTGTGCGGGCGCGTCACGGACCCAAACACAGTGTAATCAGAGAGGTCCACACCAGAATTACAGTCAACAATATTTATTCGATTAGCGGGGAGAGGGAAATGATAGAGAGAGGGTGGGGGTGAGAAGGCGTCGTGTCGTTCAAGGGCCTCGCAGGAGATCCGTCGTCGGGAAGATAGCAGGGGGTTCGGTACACGGTGGGTGGTCCTCTTACGTTCCAGGTCGGGGCGGCAGCGGGGTAGTCAGACAGGCGAAGGTTGGCAACGTAGCGGGCTCTCAGTCGTTCTCGGGGTCGGGCTTCAAAGGGGGCTCTCCTATGGTCAGGGATCAAACACAGGACAACGGTGACTTGGCTTACTCTTTCTCTCATCAACTGCTCCGTGGTTCGCCATAGCAACTCCTCTCCACTGGGTGCTCCGTTGGCTCCTTTTGTACGGTCTCTGCTGCTCCTGCTGATGCCCTTCAGCTGTGCCTTGATTATCAGGAACTCCATGTATGGGCATACGGTGATTATCTCCACGGGTTGCAGCTGTGGCCCCTTGGGGCGCAGGAACTCCATACATGGTCCTGCCAAAGACAACACGGGGCAAGAGAGGGACAGCAGAAACAGCAGAGACAAAGCGAGGCGAGATATATACTCCATTTACCACCGTCCCACACGCGCATGGGCTTAGGCACGGGGCGGGCGCCACAGTAGTAAACAGAAAAGTGTTAAACAAACCAGAATATGTTTTACCCCTCAACATGTTGGACCCTCAACACCTCCACCCTGATAAAGAAGGCTCACCAGCGTCTCTTCTTCCTGAGGAGACTAAAGAAGGTCCACCTGTCTCCTCAGATCCTGGTGAACTTCTACCGCTGCACCATCGAGAGTATCCTTACCAACTGTGTCACAGTATGGTATGGCAACTGCTCGGCATCGGACCGGAAAGCACTGCAGAGGGTGGTGAAAACTGCCCAACGCATCACCGGTTCCTCACTCCCCTCCATCGAGGCTGTCCAGGGCAAACGATGCTTGCGTAAGGCACGCAGCATCGTCAAGGACATTTCTCACCCCAACCATAGACTTTTCACCCCACTCCCCTCCGGGAGGCGCTACAGGTCTCTCCGCACCCGAACCAGTAGGTTCAGAGGCAGCTTCTTCCCTGCGGCTGTCACCCTACTGAACTTGAACACTGCACCGACCTGACAACCTACCAACCCTTGCAACCCCCACCCCCCCCCCCACCCGGACAATTGCACTATTACTCCCCTCCCCTGCCCTTACTCAATACCACTGCTCTTCTGTACATACCTGTCCATACTGTTCATACTGTTCATAATGCACATAATGCACATATCCTTATATTTTCTTTAATACTACTGCACATACTGTACATACCTGTTTATACTGTTTATACGGCATTCCATATTTATATTTATTCTGCTATCTACCTCATGTTACTGTTAATACATATATACTGCTAGACTGCATTACCCATACAGCTCATATGCTGCTACACTGCTCATACTGTAACTTATTTATTCTGCTATAATGCTACTGCTACTCATATACTGCTATACTGCACTGCTTATATTATACTGCACTACTTACTGATCATATATTGCACTACCTGTAAATACTGTTCATTGCACTTTCTGCTATTTTGCACTTCTGGTTAGACGCTAACTGCATTTCGTTGTCTCTGTACTTGACTCTGACTCTGACTCTGCACAATGACAATAAAGTTGAATCTAATCTAATCTAATCTAATCTAATCTAATCTATATTTTAGATTCTTCAAAGTAGCCACCTTTTGCTTTGACGACAGCTTTGCACACTCTTGGCAAGGTGTGTCCAAACTTTTGACTGGTACTGTACATTACATTTACTTTAGCAGACGCCTTTATCCAAAGCGACTTACAACAAGTACATTTGTTTCAGTAAGTGAATCATCTCTATGTCAGTCATCATAAGAAAACCAAATCTCTGCTAGGACCAGGGGCCATTGGCAGTCACAATGCTAGAGGAATAAAGAATTACTTTATTTTATTTTTTTACAGTAGAGAAACTGTACAGGGGGGTAGTGGGGATGAAGAGGTCTTTAGGAGGGACAGTTAATATGTAGCCTGAAGAGATGGGTCTTTAGTCTAGGGCGGAAGATAGGACATTTTAGACATTAAATATGCACTAGAGACACCCATGTGAACTAGTAAGAGACTGTTGCAAGGAGAATGTTTTTCCTGAACTTGAGGACAGATCTCTCATAGCCTGGCCTGTTGGTGCACTACCTATTCAGTATTCAGCTGTTTTGGTCACTGAACATGAGAGCAATCATCCAACAGTTTGTCATTGGTAAACGCTGGATGTCTCATTGACAATCATTGATTGAAAACTGTACCAACTACCAAACCATTTTAAAAAAACGGGTTGATTGGTGTTGGTTTCTCTTCTGGATGCCTTTTATTCTCATAGGCACAAATATATAATCTGAAATGATGATGCTGATTGATGTTTTGAGTGGTTGTCTGTTGTCTCGTAGAGCTGCCCATCAAATGTCCTCCAGCACTGCTGCAGTGATCCACTAGAGCTGAAAGAGTTTCCTCCAATCTAAACTCTTTTCCTCTATTTCTAAATCAGGCCACTCCTTTGTGATCTTAAACTAGTCCTAAATGAGGTGATTACACCCTGGAGCACCCTGCATTCAGACAAGAACCTGTTTGGCTGTGTGCGTGCGTGCGCGCATGCGTGTGCATGCGTTTATGTGCATATGTGTGTTCAAAACATCTTTCTATTGTGCGTATCTCAAGCCTCTGTGTGTGTCTTTAAGATGCTGGAGAAGAACTGTGGCTGGCGTACGACTAGCAGAGAGTGGGCTACGTGAAGGTGGTTCTGGCCCGGGTATTTGGGCTGGAGCAGCAGCTGAACCAGGCCAAGCAGGCTCTCACGCAGCAGCACAGTGAAGCCGATTCAGATGGTGAGACAGGGCTGTGGGCAGGGGACACTCAAAACAAGGGTTTTTAGCGGTCAAAGTCCCTTTAGTGGGCAGTGGGCTGGCTGTGACTGGTCTTACCAACCCTTTGTTCAGCATTTGCAAAAACCCTTCATAACTGCATAATAACAGAGAGTGTAGACTAAACATGGGGTGTTGGGTGGTGTTTGCTAGATACAGTTGGAGAGACTCTCACCCTGAACCCTGCCCCTAGAGAGAAGGTCAGTCCAGATGCAGGAGCACTATGATAAACTGTTACTGACTGCCAAGACAGAGCTGGAGGTCAGAGGGAGCAGGTCGACACAGCCCAGAGAAAACTGACTGAGGTGCAGTGGAGGTACCCAAGGTCAAAGTGTTCGTTCACTGCTGATGTGTGCTGTTTAACCATGGTAAATCTGATGCAGATTTCATAAGTCATCAAGTTAGATGTACTGTATTGTTACTGTTACCAAAACATTGTCTTTTGTTGTTAACTTTTTGTAGTTTCTCATTCTAATAATCATCTTTGTGTTTTTTGTTACCATCTTCAGAACTCTAAATTCAGTGATTTTGTGGACAAGCAGACCAAATACACCACCAAGAGCATGCTCACCACCCCCATGTTGTGTAATAAAGAGCCCATAGGCGTGGTCATGGCACTGAACAAACAAGGTGGCCGAAGAGTTCTCAAAGAGCGATGAGAATGTGAGTGGGAGACTTTGGACTTTGGACCAAACACTTTTGCGGTTGCAAAGTTTGCACCTGTTCAATAGGAGATGATTATGAAAGGGATACTTAAAGGTGAAATAAAAGTTAAGATAATGCGCTATTCAGATCTCAAGCCAAAACACTTTTATTCCCCTCTGGACACAACACTTTGCACTGGTTCTAACATAGTAAAATCTGCTGTATGGAACAGACCCAGTATGGTCTCATCTCATGTTCATTAGCTTCCGGTCCCTGACCCAATAAGTGAAGGGCCAAACTGGAGACAATAACTGGGACTCTTATGGCTCATAAGCCAGGATTTCCCTCTCACTCTATAGGCTTTTTAGACAGACTCTGTGGTCCCAGTTGCAATGAGGTCTTGCATAATCATTGACACATTTGCCCTCAATATTGATTTAATGTTTACCTGTCTGTCATTCTTTTATATATAACGTAATTGCATTGACATGAGCAGTTTATCAGCAATCAGCAAGTGAATATTACATTATAACCACTGGTTTCTTTTTTCATATCTCTTCAATAAGTATTTGAACTTTGCCAGTGTGCTTGCACTGCAGGCCCATTCTACGTACATGTGGGATGTGGAGTCCAGAAGAAGTCAGGTAAAGGGATGAAGCAAAGACATCTCTTCTTGTGTCAGGTGTCAGATGTAACCCTCTTGTCAACCCTGAACGTTCAACACAATACAAATATTTACCTCTCAATGATGAACCCCAGTCATGATGCTTTGTAAAATGAACAAAACTGTGACCAAAAGAAAACTAAAGCCCTCAGTCATGATTTCCAGCCCTTCTCCATCCTAGGTCTTGCTGTGGTCGGCCAGCAAAGTCTTTGAGGAGCTGACGGATATTGAGAGACAGTTCCATAAAGCTTTGTAGACAGTGTAAAATGAAGTAGACCAAGGCAAAGGACTCAATCGCACAACTCAGGACAAAAGATTAATCCAAAAGAGTAATCCTTTTAATTCAGCAAAGAGTTCGGTACACAGGTAGACAATAGTGGGGAGACAGATAATCCAGAAAGGGAGTAGGCAAAGTTGGGTTCGGTACACGGGTAGGCAGTTAAAAAAATACAGGCAGATAATCCAAAAAGGGGCAGGCAAAAGGCAAAGTCGGAATAATATCAAAGATCAAAAAGTCAGGAATACAAAACACTAGAAAAGATCGCTGGAACGCTTGACTCAGGGTACAAAGACGAACTAGCAATGAGACAGGGGAAACACACAGACTAAATACACAGGGAATGATGATGAGGAACAGGTGAAATCAACCAAGGCGGGGTAGACAATTACACAAGCGGGAAAATACACAAGAGCAGATAACAAAGTGACAGAAACGAAAAACAATATGAGTAACACAGGAATTAAAAGAATAACAAAAACAAAGACAAACAACACTAACGCACAGGACGGGACGTTACACAGTGAGGACTTACTTCAAGTGTGAGAGATACTCTGTAGGCCTCCTGGACATGACTAAAGAAAAGGTGGGTATACTTTCTAAATGTTTTCGAAAGTATACCCTACTTAACACACAATATTCAGAAATCTTTAGGCTTATTGTATGCAGATTTCACATCCAGTAGACCTATATGCGGTAGTGCTAACTGCCTTTTAAAAAACTGTACTCAGTTAAACTCTAAAGAGAAGTTACCAACTTACCAAGGACATTTCAATGAAAAGTGCACAAATGTGTACTCCATCACAACACATACAGACAATACATTTCACTGATACATTCCTACATACAGTAGGACAGAATGATTAATTCAACAGAATTATGGACATTATGTTTTGTGAAGTATGGCAGTGTTTTGTGAGTGTGAGTCTGAGACTTTTTACCACAGGAATTCTATGACGAGTGGCCAATCAAACTGGGAGTTCAGGAGCCGTACAAGGGGCCAAAGACACATGACGACAGGGTACGCACACCACTGCTTTTCTTTATGTCAATGTCTTAATAACACAGTACACACATTATTTCAAAGACCACCAGTATTGTAGGTTGAGAAAGGCAACTTTTTCAATGTGTTTCCCATCCCTGTTTAGGACGTGAACTTCTACAAGATCATTGATTATCTGTTGGAAGGGAAAGAGGAGACCAGAGGAGGACATCCTGTGAGTGTTCTTATAGAACATTTTACTTGCGATCACTGTGATGTATAGTTGATTCACTTAATTTAGACAAATGTACTTATTGTAAGTCACTCTGGATAAGAGCGTCTGCTAAATGACTCAAATGTTAAAATAAATGGGGACATCATTTCTAGATGCTGCCAGGAACACATTGCAATCAAAAATACTTGTAGGATCAATTAAAATCCAACCAAATACCTCTGCAAAACAGATAGGTAGACAGCAGAGTACAGGCGCTGGTAAGAGGTGTTTCCACAATAACTAACCCTCTCCTCTCTCTCCTCACAGGGGTCCTCCTGCTGATCACTGGGCCCTGGTCAGTGGTCTCCTAACATATGTGGCTGAGAATGGCATGGTAAGTTCCTCTCTTTCTTTCCTCTGTGTGTGTGTGTGTGTGTGTGTCAAAAAAGCAAGAGTCACTCATGACTCGTGTTTTATGCAGACTTTTTTTTGTCCCTCATAGACTTGCAGATGAATACTTTTCATTTCAGGTGAAATTATGATATTGCCTTTTTGATAGCAAAGCATTCACACAAGTTCAGTAACTAAGTCTGCGAGGATGTCTTTCAGTTATAAATGAGTGGGTCTAATCATCTTGATGTTTGTTGGAATGTCTCTCGAAGAAAGGGCCAGTGGATGAGACCGGTTGGATGATGAAGAACGTCCTGTCTCTCCCCATTGTCAACAATAAGGAAGAAATCGTTGGCATCACCACTTTTTTCAACAGGACAGATGGCAGACCATTCGACGAGAACGATGAACAAATCACTGAGGTATGTAAAAGAAATTTTGCCTCTGACCACTGCCTCAATTATTACTACTTACTACAGTTTCTTCAAGAACTGTTTCAGAGAATTTCAAGTCAAGTATTTTACATTTATTCCACCTCCAACTGTCCTTATTCTTCCACAAGAAATAGAGTAGGTACAGTACACATTATACTTTACAGATTATTACACTACAGAGCTACACCGAGCTGAGCCATACTGGCCTGGTTTCTGAATCCACCATAGTTGCTGTAACAGTGCTAGAAATTATAATTTGAGAGGAAAGACAGTACGGTTTGGTTCTACCCTGTTGTGTGTAAAGGCCCTTTAACTCTTTTGTTTGTGTTTTTCCAGGCCCTGACACAGTTCCTGGGCTGGTCCACGCTGGCCTGTGACACCTACGACAAGCTGAACAAGATGGAAAACAGGAAGGACATCGCCCAGGAGATGCTCATGTACCAGTTCACGACCATGCCCACTGACATCCAGAGCATTCTGGTGAGTCTACACCCACCACCTTTACACATTTCCTGACCTTTCTTATTCATTTATCTAATCAGTCACATGGAGATAGAAATGTGTTTTGAGGGAGCCCTGGCCGAGAGGCAGCATCACAAGCATCCTCACATAGTTACAGTACAATAATCATCACAATATACTTTATTAGAAACACTATGCTAATACTGGGTAGAGCCTCCCTTTGCTCTCAAAACAGCCTCAATTCTCTGTGGCATTGTTTCCACAAGATGTTGGAAACATTCCTTTGAGATTCTGGGCCATGATGACATGATTGCATCACGCAATTCCTGCAGATTTTTCAGGTGCACTTTCAAGCTGTGAATTTCCCGTTCTACCACATCCCAAAGGTGTTCTAATGGCTTCAGATCCGGTGACTGGGAAGGCCACTGAAGAACACTGAACTCATTGTCATGTTCATGAAACCAGTTTGAGACGACTTTTGCTTTGTGACATGGTGCATTGTCATGCTGGAAGTAGCCATTAGAAGATGGGTAAATTGTGGCCATGAAGGGATGCACATGGTCAGCAACAATACTCAAATAGGCTGTGGCATTCAAACGATGATTGATTGGTATTAACGGGCCCAAAGTGTGCCAAGAAAACATTCCCCATACCATTACACCACCTCCACCATGAGATGGTGTACAGGTGTTCCTAATAAAGTTCAGTGAGTGTATACACAATGCAAAGAGGTACACAGTATGTATGAACTGTTGGTATATATAGACAGATGTGTTGAAAGAGTTATTTTGAGTGTCTTTTAAACTCTTTTTCCGGCAGAACACTCAGGAGAAGCTGCAAAATGCACCTGAGGACTGCGACCAGAAGGAGATGTTAAAGCTTCTGGTAAGACTCCCATACTATGGTGACACCACAACATGGGTGATACCCTTTTAAGTGATAAACTTAAATGGCAATGCAATGTGAAAATATGCAGATACTGTATATGGATGTATCAATAGAGCTAAAGACAGATATACATGTTGTGACGGCCGCCGGGGTGTGCGGGCGCGTCACGGACCCAAACACAGGGTAAGCAGAGAGGTCCACACCAGAATTATAATCAAAGATATTTATTCGGTTAGCGGGGAGAGGGAAATGATAGAGAGAGGGTGGGGGTGAGAAGGCGTCGTGTCGTGAAGATAGCAGGGGGGTTCGGTACACAGTGGGTGGTCCTCTTACGTTCCAGGTCGGGGCGGCAGCGGGGTAGTCAGACAGGCGAAGGTTGGCAACGTAGCGGGCTCTCGGACGTTCTCGGGGTCGGGCTTCAAAGGGGGCTCTCCTATGGTCAGGGGTCATACACTGGAGACTTGGCTTATTCTCGCTCTCTCATCAACTGCTCCTTGGTTCACCATAGCAACTCCCCCCCACTGGGTGCTCCGTTGGCTCCTTTTGTACGGTCTCTGCTGCTCCTGCTGATGCCCTTCAGCTGTGCCTTGACGAGCAGGAACTCCATGTATGGGCATACGGTGATTATCTCCACGGGTGGCAGCTGTGGCCCCTTGGGGCGCAGGAACTCCATACATGGTCCTGCCAAAGACAACACGGGGCAAGAGAGGGACAGCAGAAACAGCAGAGACAAAGCGAGGCGATATATACACTCCATTTACCACCTTCCCACACTCGCGCATGGGCTTAGGCACGGGGCGGGCGCCACATATCCCCCTCCTGAGCTCCGACCTCACGGGAGGGGCGGCCCAGCCTCCTAGTGCGTCCCGCCGTGAGAGGGCGTCGGCGTTCCCATGCGCGGCCCCGGCTCGGTGGACCACGTCGAAGGAGTAGGGCTGAAGGGAGAGGAACCAGCGGGTGACCCGGGCGTTGCTGTCTCTGTTCCTCGCCATCCAGACCAGTGGTGCGTGATCGGTGACCAGGGTGAACTGCCGCCCCAGTAGGTAATACCGGAGGGACTCCAGTGCCCATTTAATGGCCAGGCATTCTTTCTCTATAGTTGAGTAATTTTTCTCTCTTGGGAACAATTTACGGCTGATATACATGATGGGATGTTCCTCGCCTTCTCTTAGCTGGGAAAGGACGGCACCCACCCCGGTCTCCGATGCGTCCGTCTGTACCACTAACGGTTGTTGGAAGTCCGGGGTCACCAACACTGGGTCCGTGCAGAGTGCCTCCTTCAGCCCTGCGAACGCCTGTTCCGCCTCCGGCGTCCATTTGACCCGATCCGGCATGCGCGCGCGGGTGAGGTCGGTGAGGGGTCCTGCCAGGGAAGAGAAGTGGGGAACAAAGCGCCGATAATAGCTGGCAAGCCCTACGAAAACCCGTACCTGTTTCTTTGTCTGGGGGCGGGGCCACCCGCGGATCGCCTCGACTTTCCCTACCTGGGGCTTGACACACCCTCTCCCGATCGTGAACCCCAGGTAGTTTGCTTCTTGGAGGCCGAGCCGACACTTGGCTGGGTTTGCGGTGAGCCCCGCCTCTCGTAGGGCTTGCAGCACAGCCTCCATCTGTTTCAGGTGGGCCCCCCACTCCTCTCCGTGGATGATGATGTCGTCGATGTAGGCGGCCGCATATTCGCGGTGGGGACGGAGCACGTGATCCATGAGCCTCTGGAACGTGGCCGGCGCCCCGTGAAGCCCGAACGGTAGCTGCACGAACTGAAATAGTCCGTCCGGGGTGGAGAACGCCGTTTTCTCTCTTGCCTCAGGTGTGAGGGCACCTGCCAATACCCTTTAGTGAGGTCCAGGGTGGTGATGTACCGGGCCCTGCCCAGCCTCTCGATCAGCTCGTCGACCCATGGCATTGGGTAGGCATCAAACTGTGAGATCGCGTTGAGCTGGCGAAAGTCATTACAGAACCGAATGCTCCCGTCGGGCTTGGGCACCAGCACGATGGGGCTGCTCCAGGCGCTCCGCGACCGCTCTATGATGCCAGCCTCCAGCATCGCCTGCACCTCCTGGTTTATGGCCGTCCTTCGGGCCTCGGGGATACGGTAGGGCCTGAGTTTTACCGTTTTCCCTGGGGTTGTTATGATGGGGTGGGTGATCAGGGTGGTGCCTCCGGCGGTGGAGGAGAAGACGTCGCGGTGCCTGGCGACCACCTCGGTCAGGTCGTGTCGTTGTCGTTCGGTCAGCTGCTCCCCGAATGGCACGTCCTCCGACTTGGGTTTCTGTGTGGAGAGGGGGTTGGACACAGACAGCATGGCGGCGGGGGCCACCCATTTCTTTAATAAATTCACATGATAAATCTTGGTGGGCTGCCGCCTTCCCGGCTGTCTTACCCGGTAGTTGACTGGTCCTACCTTCTCCATCACCTCGTACGGCCCGTTCCACTTTGCCAGGAACTTGCACTCGGAGGTAGGTACCAGGACAAGGACCTTGTCTCCCGTCACAAACTCCCTCGGCTGCGTCCCCCTGTTGTAGGTTCGGGCCTGTGCGGTCTGGGCCGCCTCCATGTGTTCCCTTACCAGGGGCCACAGGGTGGCCATCCGTTCCCGGAGCTCCTCCACGTGCTCGACCATCGTGCGGTGGGGGGATGGCTGGCGCTCCCAGGCCTCCTTAGCCAGGTCTAGCAGTCCGCGGGGCCGTCTCCCGTACAGCAGCTCGAAGGGTGAGAACCCCGTGGAAGCCTGGGGCACCTCCCGTATGGAAAACATCAGGAATGGGAGGAGCTGGTCCCAATTCCTCCCATCCAACTCCATCACCTTTTTTACCATCTGTTTTAGTGTCTGATTGAACCTTTCCACTAAGCCGTCTGTTTGGGGGTTGTATACTGACGTGCGAATTTGCGTTATGCGCAGGAGTCGACACACATCCTTCATAATCTTGGACATAAATGGGGTGCCCTGGTCAGTTAAGATCTCGTCGGGGATGCCGACCCGCGTGAACATTACCACCAGCTCCTTGGCAATACCCTTGGTGGCCATGGTGCGGAGGGGAATGGCCTCGGGGTACCGGGTTGCGTAGTCCACTATCACCAAGATGTACTGGTACCCACTGCTGCTCTTGGGGAGGGGCCCGACCAGGTCCATCGCAATGCGGCTGAAAGGAACAGAGATAATAGGGAGGGGGATTAAGGGGCTTCGTACATGGGGACGGGGCGCCACCATTTGGCACTCGGGGCACTGCCGACAGTGAGTCTCCACCGCTTTCTTCACTCCGGGCCAGTAGAACCGTGCCTGAATCCGATCCAGGGTTTTCGCTACCCCCAGGTGCGCTCCCAGGAGGTGGGTGTGGGCCATCTGGAGAACTGAGGGAATATAGGCTTTGGGCACCACTAGCTGTTCCTGTCTGGCCCCGTTAGTCATGTTCATACGATACATTAGACTGTTCTTAATGGCAAAATGTGGGTTTGGCAAGTCCCTTACCCCGTCCATCCGCTGCCCATCAACCACGCTCACCTGCTGCAGCACGCTGGCTAGGTTGCGGTCCTCCATCTGAGCTGTCCCGAACCTCCCCTTCAGGCGGGCAGGCAGTGGGGCGGCGTCGGAATCCTCCAGGAACATCCCCATTAAGTCAGCGCCATCGTCAGGGGAGGGTGAGTCGCTGTCCGTGACGACGACTTGGGTCTCCGCGAAGGCCCGTTCTGCGGCGGCGCTGCCGGCGCCCTCGGAGATGGGGTCCGTGGAGTCTCCCGCTCCCTCCTCGTTCACGGCGCACAGTTTGGGCGGTCGTGGGGTTCTCTTCCCTCGGTGGGCCCCCCGGGCCGGGTCTTCTCGGGTCATGTGGCTCCACAGTTCCTGGAATAGGGGAGTGTCCCTCCCGATCAGCACCTCCACGGGCAGCTCCGGGACAACTCCGACCGTCCCCTGGAAGACGCCCCGGGTGGTTTGGAGCCGGACGTGGGCAGTGGGGTAATGCCGGGTCTCCCCATGGATACAGGTTACGGCGAGGGTGTCGGGTAGGTAGGGCCGTTGGGTGTACTGGGGCCGGGCGAGCGTCACCGCGCTACCCGAGTCCAGGAGCGCCGTGGCGTCCTGCCCGTTGATGCGCACCGGGGTGATCGGGGGTGTTCCCGTCGGCTGAGCCCAACAGGCCGTCAGGAGCCCGCAGGGCCGTCCGGGGTAGCTCGCCGAGTGCATGGACGCCTCCTGGGCGTGGGGGCAGGCCCAGGACAGATGACCCACCTCACCACAGGAGAAACAGCGTCTCCGGTCGGCCGTCGCCTCCGGGCGACTTGTCGGTAACAGGGGCGGGATTCTTTTCGGGGTCCGAGCCACCCTCATCACGCCCTGGGCGGCCTGGTAGCCTTCCACCAGGGATACCAGCTGCTCGGCGCTCTGGGGGTTGTTCTGGCACGCATACCTCCGGGCCTCGTGGGGCAGTGCCCTCATGTATCGGTCCATGACCACCCTCTCCACCGGCCCCAGGGAAGGGGGGTCAGATACCAACCACTTGTTGGCCACCCGAGTCAGTTCGTGCATCTGGGCCCGGGGGACAGCGGCCGGGTCGAAGGTCCACTCGTGGAGCTGTTGGGCCCGGGTCAAAAGGGTGTGGCCGAGCCGCTTGACGATCTCCGTCTTCAAGGTTGGGTATGGCACAAGCCCGTCCGCGCAGAGGTCCTGATAGCAACTTTGGGCCATGCCTGACAGAAATGGCGCCACCAGGCCTGTCCATTGATCGGGGGCCCAGCCTTCCCTCTGTGCTGTCCTCTCGAACATCTGGAGGTACGCCTCCACGTCGTCGTCCCCCGTTTGTTTGACCAGGAATTGGGCCGGAGTGGCGGACTTGTGCTGGCCCTTGGCCAGCAGGCCGGCGACGAGCTCCTCATGGCGGGCTTGCTGCTTGACATTGAGGTCCACGAGCTGCGCTATCAGCGCCTGGAAATCCGTACCAGTGGCCATGGCGGGGTCTGGACTGGTTTCCCGGTGCTTGGCCCCCTGGTGTCTCTGCGGTTCACTGCGTTTGGGTCCCGGGTCGCTATGCCCGCATTCTCCACCAAATGTGACGGCCGCCGGGGTGTGCGGGCGCGTCACGGACCCAAACAGAGGGTAAGCAGAGAGGTCCACACCAGAATTATAATCAAAGATATTTATTCGGTTAGCGGGGAGAGGGAAATGATAGAGAGAGGGTGGGGGTGAGAAGGCGTCGTGTCGTGAAGATAGCAGGGGGGTTCGGTACACGGTGGGTGGTCCTCTTACGTTCCAGGTCGGGGCGGCAGCGGGGTAGTCAGACAGGCGAAGGTTGGCAACGTAGCGGGCTCTCGGACGTTCTCGGGGTCGGGCTTCAAAGGGGGCTCTCCTATGGTCAGGGGTCATACACTGGACAATGGTGACTTGGCTTATTCTCGCTCTCATCAACTGCTCCTTGGTTCACCATAGCAACTCCCCCCCCCACTGGGTGCTCCGTTGGCTCCTTTTGTACGGTCTCTGCTGCTCCTGCTGATGCCCTTCAGCTGTGCCTTGACGAGCAGGAACTCCATGTATGGGCATACGGTGATTATCTCCACGGGTGGCAGCTGTGGCCCCTTGGGGCGCAGGAACTCCATACATGGTCCTGCCAAAGACAACACGGGGCAAGAGAGGGACAGCAGAAACAGCAGAGACAAAGCGAGGCGATATATACACTCCATTTACCACCTTCCCACACTCGCGCATGGGCTTAGGCACGGGGCGGGCGCCACAATGTACAGTAGATATACTGTAGCTATAAAACATGTGACCCTGGACCAACGTTGAGGTGAAACCTACACTACCTGTTTAACCTACACAGCCTACACTAACTGTGTTTATGTCTATGTGTATGTGTGCCTGTGTCTGTGTGTATGTGCCTGTGTCTGTGTGTATGTGGCTGTGCCTGTGCCTATGTCTGTGTGTCTGTGTTGTGTCTGTGTCTGTGTGCAGAGAGCCAACATCCCTGAGGCCAAGGCAGTTGATCTGCTGGAATTCCACTTCAGTGACTTTCACATCACTGAGTTTGACCTCATCAAGTGTGGCATCCGCTGCTTCTTCGAGCTCAAAATACAGTGAGCTGAGAAAGTAAAAGAAAATACCTTTATAGTATTCTTTATTGCAATGTCTGGACTATATGGTCTTCGTCAGGAATACAGTGAGACGAGCCACAATATCTACCAAAGTATATACTGTACAGATGTAATGTTTATATTATCCTCTAATTATGGCTGAATTTACATAAATGCTACATGTGGTGAACAGCAGTAATCTGATGCACAGCCGGGTCTTACATCAGATAGCCTGACTCTGTCTGCACTGGCTAGCGGATGAAATGGAAGGACTTTCATCACACAGGAATTTAGTGACACTGCCTCAAGTGTACTGTAGTCTGTGCACTGATTCTTAACTTGCTTGGCCTGAGAACTGAAGAGATGTAAAAACAATGTGGAAGGTCGTATAGTTTCGGAAGTCATTGGAACATGTCATCGGAACATGCAGGACATCAGCACTGATATTTCTTGATTCCTTTGTCCCTCAGACTCTGACGAGATGGATGTACACTGTTCAGAAGGGTTACCATGACATCACCTACCACAACTGGAGACATGGCTTCAACGTGGGCCAGGCCATGTTCACACTTCTAATGGTGCGGCTAATTATTATTATTATTATACCCTGTCCATACTGTCTACTGTTTTGTGTATGTGCATCAGGGGAGGCTGGTGGAGGTAGAAATTGGAGGACGTGCTCATTGTAATGCATGGAATGGAATGAGGAATTGTATCAAACACGTGTGTATCAAAACACCATTCCTCATTCCATTCCATGCATTACAATGAGCCCGTCCTCCGATTTCTACCTCCACCAGCCTCCACTGATGTGCATGTGTAGGTGTTACTGTGACAATGAAACATCATCTTAAAATCATCAATACAATGAGGTAATAAAACATAAAAAATAATTAATCTTAAAAAAATCTAATGTATCTGTGACAATAACGCGTGAAAATCATCTTGCAGAAGATGTTGATTACATGTTAGTAACAGCATTTTCTTCTCTCCCATAGACAGGCAAATTGAAAAAGTACTATTCTGACCTGGAGACCTGCTGGATTCTGTCATGATATTGACCACAGAGGAACTAACAATCTGTACCAGACAAAGTAAGAACTTCTAAGGTCAGCTGTTTCTATTTAGTTGGAATAACCAGTGTAGTGAAGGTTGTTCAGTGAACTACGCTTCCATGATGATCAACCTTGCCTTGTCTTAGCACCGAGAGCTAAGGCCATTGCCTAAGCCAGTGTTTCCCAAAGTGTGGGGAGTACTGCAGGGGGGGCGCAGGGAGATGGGATGGGAGAGAGAAATTAAGTATACTGTAGTGGGAAAAAAATCCCAAACGCCGATTGTACAAAAACGCCCTGGCGGAAATATGTTGAAATATGTTGCACACGAGAGCTGTAAACAAACACTGTCACTGTTGCTAGGTTACAATTTAAACGACCCGCTGACTCTCATGCTATTTTGTATGAATTGTTAGCCTAGCTATCCACTCAGAGAAAAACATGGACAAATTCTTGTCAGTGTCTAAAAGAAAGGCAGACGTCCCCCCAAGTGTTTCAGGTAAAGCCAGAAAGTCGAAGATCAGGAAATATGACAAGGCATGTCTCTCCTTCGGGTTCACTTCTACTGAGGTCAGTGCAGAGGAGTGAACAGTGTGTGTACTGTGTCTCAAAACTCTTGCGGTTGACAGTATGAAGCCCTGTAAGCTGAGCTATAGGGAAGATCAATAAGTTCTGTGTAGGCTTTTTTCAATTCATGATTGTCTCCCGGCAATAGGCCCTTTACAGGAGCCCTGGACTAGCCCTCCGACTAACGGGTTAGATCCTCAGCCGAAAGGGTCTTACCCTAATAGGATTCCTAAAGATATATATATTAGGCTAGTGGTGAATAGATTCACCCTGCTGTTAACCGTCTACTTCCTATAGTTTCCCCTGCTTCCGCTTTCAGCTATGCTCCGTAAGTAACCCACAACGGAACAAGGCTTAGGAAAGCCCCTATAGTTAACGACGGCTCTCTTCTAACGAGAGTGCCAGTTGGTGTGGTTGCAGGTATTTAATTTATAGATGAGTACAATTCATCCAAAGGAGATATTTAAAATGAGGCTAGAATAACCATTTAGATCCTATGATGTCATATGTGCAGTAAATCTATCCTTTTACAATTTACAAGGAGAACAATATAACTTTTGGTGACTGATATTATTCTAACTAACTTTCTAACAAGAACTAAAAATACTTATTTATCTTCAAATGCAGGCTTGTACTTTATTTAAGCTTTAAGCGTTACAGCATAGCAATGCGATAATGCATTAAAGTAATTTAAGAATTATGAGAAAATAAAAGATATAAAAGTAATAATATAATAAATTAAATCTTACCCTATCTGTCCCTACTCTGTCTCAATTAATCTAAATTTAGAGAGGCTCCATCCAGCATCGGCATTTGCAACCACCGAGTATCCTCTATCAGCCCAGCTGATTTCTCTAGCACCGAGCCCTCAGCCGAGCCCTCAGCCGAGGGGCTTCGATCCACCGAGGACCCACGCTTCCCCGTCCAAGTAAAGCCGCCACTCAACCTCCAGCAAGCCTTTTAACAGAGTCCCAACCACAGACAGTAATGGGCAATGCCAACTACTGAGAGGGCGGAGTCTTAGTCTCCAGGTAGCCTTTCGCCAAAGATCCATTTACATTTTACATTTATGGCATTTAGCAGACGCCTTTATCCAAAGCGACTTACAACAATACATTTGTTTAAGTAAGTGAATCATCTATCCAACAGTCATCATAAGACAAAGTAATCAATGCTCACACCAGGGGCCATAGGCAGTCGTAATGCCAGTAGGCTATTTTTTTTAAAATATATTTTATTACAGGAGAGAACTTGTACAGGGGGGTAGCAGGGGAGAAGAGGTCTCAGGGTTGGGGTTAGGGTTAGTATACGGGGGGGGGGGGGGGGTAGTGAGGGTGAAGCGGTCTTTAGGAGGGACTGTTAAGATGTAGCTTGAAGAGATGGGTTTTCAATCTACGGCGGAAGATCAGAAATGACTCTGCAGTCCTGACAGTACTGGGAAGCTCATTCCACCAGCGGGGCTCCAGGACAGTGAAAAGCTGTGACTGAGTAGCGCGGCCACTGCATCCACGTAGAGACGGCGGTGCCAGGCGGGCAGCCGAGGTAGACAAGCGGAGTGATCTTGCAGGGGTTTGGGGGCTAACCATTGCTTGCAAGTAGGGAGGGGCTGTTCCCTTTGCCGCCCGGTAGGCAAGCACCAGGGTCTTGAATTTGATGCGAGCTGCTACCGGGAGCCAGTGGAGGGTGCGGAGGAGGGGCGTGACATGGGAGAATTTGGGGAGATTAAACACCAGATGAGCGGCAGCGTTCTGGATGAGCTGCAGAGGCCTGATGGAGGAGGTGGGGAGTCCGGCCAAGAGTGCATTGCAGTAGTCAAGGCGAGTGTTTGGACCAAAAGTTGTGCTGCTTCTCTGGTGAGGAATGGACGTATCCTTCTGATTAGATTAGATTAGATTAGATTCAACTTTATTGTCATTGTGCAGAGTACAAGTACAGAGACAACGAAATGCAGTTAGCGTCTAACCAGAAGTGCAAAATAGCAGAAAGTGCAATGAACAGTATTTACAGGTAGTGCAATATATGATCAGTAGTAGTGCAGTATGATATAGTATAATATATCATAAAAATGATGTTGTAGAGGAAGAATCTACAGGAGCGTGCTGTCGCTGTGATGTTCGCCACACAGGATAAGTGGTTGTCAAGGATCACCCCAAGGTTCTTGGCTGTATGGGAGGAGGTCACAGTAGAGTTTTCTACTGTGATGGAGAAGTCTTGGAGAGGGCAGGCTTTCCCTGGGAGGAAGAGCAGCTCAGTCTTGTCAAGGTTGAGCTTTAGGTGGTGGGCTGACATGTCCATATGCCTCACAACGGCCATTTCATAGAATTATAATATTCAACTTTTTCTCTTGTCATGGACATGGGCATTCTTGTGTATGTTGCATATATTAAATTTTTTTTTAAAAAAATTAAAAAAATTAAAATGTATCGTATTCTAAGTAAGCCCCATTACTCTCGTCTCACCTGTGTATGGTTGTGATGATTCTGCCTCCTGATAAAACTACCTGCTTCCTCCTCAGCCAATGATGGACAGGAACCATGTTGAGGAGCTACCCAAGATGCGGCTTCATCGATATTGTGTGCATGAACGGCATGTAGTTGGTGCGACCCTACATGGGCTCCTTTTTGCTCCTGGCTTCACCTGAGCCTCTCAGTCACAAGTGATTTACTGAATGATGGCTATGAGGGCTTTAGATTTTGTAGAATGTTATGTGAACATATTATGCTCTCTGACGTGTGTGTGTATGTGTGTGTTTAGTGTGTATTCTGTGTGTGTGCACATGCTTGCGTGTGTTTGTTTGTGTGTGTTTGTCGTATGACCCCTCATGATGTTTCATAATCCTCCAGATTGTGTGAGGTGAGACGGTGAGGTGCATCAGGTGAGGTGCATCATATGAACAGATCCTACCACTCTCCTTTCTCTCAAAGACCCTCTCTTAGCATAATGTTTACTGTAGCTAGAGCAGTCCGTAAGAATGACAATTGTATTCTTTTTTAATAAACCAACGGGAAAGGCTATGTGCACACCTGGTGAGGTGTTAAAAAGAAAGTACATCTTGCTTAATTTTCATCCAAAACAATGTATTTCTGCATTACTTGATGAACTTGATGAACCGTGCTCGTCAGGTCATGTTATGCACCATGGTTGGAGTGTGTGGCATGTGACGTGTGTCGCAACGGAACAGCCCATTTTGTATTTGAGAGGACAGTGAGAGAGCAGCATTGTATATTGTTCACCTGGTGAAGGTAAGGGTGTAACTGATCACCTTTAAAGCTGCTCATGGCAGAAAAGCTCATGGGTGAGGGGTTAGGGTTAAGGGGGGGCAGATAGGCTTGTGTGGGGGGTGTGGCGGTGGGGGGAAACAGAGCGGTTCATGGGTGGGGGGTGAGAGCAGAGAGGCTGGGGGAGCGGTTGGGGGGAGGGGAAGAGGTCCCCTCAGCTAAACTATGACGAGCCAGGCTGGAGATGAGTGTTGACAGATAGCGTGTCCGCTTCATAGTTCATACAGGAAGCAGAGGGAGAGAGAGGGAGGGTATCTGTGTCCTAAAGCCCCTCAGGTGGGTCCCAGGGGGCTTAGCTACAGCCTCACAGGACAACTTGACACCACAGATCATCAGTGTCAAACACCAATAAGGCTCAGTCAAATCAACTGTGGTCTACTTTCATCTGAGGCAGATCTGTTAACTGGAAATGAGGGTTTGGGTTCAATTCCATTTCAACTCATGAGAGGAAGTGAACTTCCAATTCAAGAACTGAAAAGCTTAATTTATCTTGAATTAACATTTTTTTTAACAAAACATTCTGTTATCTCTCTGAATTAACTCAAATGAATTACAAATTAAATTGAGCTCAACCCTAATGGAAACCCACACTCTGAATGGTGGAACATTATGGAGTCTATGAAGATTCATGATATGTAGAGAATAAAGTCAAAATGCCCCATAATCTGGCACATTCAAAGACAGGGGATGGTGTGGACCTCAACAGGACTCCCAGGTCTACCCTACAGGTAATCAAAAACAACCTAATTCTCACTGAGACTAAACTTGGTTCCATACCTCTCTCTAGTGGAGAAAAGGTGAACATCCACAGTTCACAGAGAAAGTGAACCGTATGTCAATTCTTGAATTGGAAGTTCACTTCCTCTCATGTGAATACATCAATTACCCAACTCATTCTCAGAATTGGTTAACTCTTGAGGTTCCTCGGGTCTACACCGAATTGGGTAAATCCGCTTTTACTTGAGGTGCACCTCACTGCTGGAACAATCTGCAGAGAACATTTCAATTGGTCAAGTGGGCAGTTTAACGTTTTGATTAAGGACCTCTTTCTTGAAACATTTCTTGATTGTGTATTATTATGTTGTAATTTTGTATGTGTATTATTTATTACTGTAAACTGTAAACAGGGCTCTCTTGTAAACAAGACCTTGGTCTCAATGAGACTCTCTGCTAAAATAAAGGTTAAATAAAAAAATAAAATGTGTGACTGTGCCTAGCAATTAGAATTGTGGCACATTGTATAAGATGCATTTGGGGTGGGTTTTGTATGTGAATAAAAAGCATGTGCATATTTCAATCATGAACCTATGGCTATGGGGTACAACTATGTAATACTTCCCTAAAAGATTGACTCTTTATAAATACTTAATTGTCTTCTGAGATAGAATATAAAGAGAGAATAAGGAAAATGCATCATATGTTCCAATGTTCCCATATGTTGTAGAATACGTATATAATGCAATGGACACTGAGAATGTGTTCTACTCCAATAATGAATAATGCCATTTATTATGACACAGTAGCCACCCATATGTACAGAAACAAATGACGGTAGTGTTCTCCATGCAGTCCTTTAGATATTAGGCTCAGCAGAATATATTAATTAACATTTTGACTGCCTGTCATCCTCTCTACGTTTTATGTCTTGTTTTCTATGTTTTCTGTCTTTCAATGTTTCTATGAATTCACTTTATCTGTCATGTTCAAGATCTATCCTTCTACTCTTTTCTCTTTTTCCTTACTAGAGGAGACAAACATCCGAAGTTTATCTCTCTACTCTAAGAACCATGTTTCATGTTAACCATGTTTCATGTAATATTCATTGGCTGTATGCATGTAGGCATTTACAGTCTCAATGCTCCATCAATGCAATGTTAAAACAAGCATCATGTATTGTATTATCAGCAGCTGTACAGCAGCTGCACCAGAGATACAGTAAAATGTTCTAATCTCGTCAGAGACAGACACACTATAGAGATGGGTCAGAGTGCTTTTACAGGCTTCCCAGAACTGTCTCTGGTGGGCAGAGTAACATATTAATCTTAACTCTCCAGAGGCACCAGAAATTAGATGGTCAGGACCTTTAGTGCTCCCAGAGGATCCTGGCTAGCTCAGCTGCAGATAAGCGAAGCCTGGCACAGTGGGAAAGCATTTCCATTATTCAGACAGCAGAATCCTGAGAGAGAATCACTCTTTCTCTCTTTGTCATTCCCACAGAAATGTGCTGTGATGTGAGCTTTTGGTTGTGAAATAAAAGGGATCTTCAGGATTGGGAATTTGGCACAGGCAAATAGGATCAAGTAACAGGTAGGATAAGGCCTCATGATACAAATACTCTTTATCAAGCATGTAGGAAGGGGCGGGGGGGTGCGATCACTTTTGTGTGGTGGTGTGTGTTGACATACAGTGGGGGAAATAATTATTTGATCCCCTGCTGATTTTGTTAGTTTGCCCGATTACAAAGAAATGAGCGGTCTATAATTTTTATGGTACTTTTATTTGAACAAATAGAGACAGAATATCAACAAAGAAGTCCAGAAAAAACACATTATATAAAGTTAGAAATTCATTTGCATTTGATCGAAGGAAATAAGTATTTGATCCCCAAGCAAAACATGACTTAGCACTTGGTGGAGAAACCCTTGCTGGCAAGCACAGAAGTCAGACGTTTCTTATAGTTGGTCACCAGGTTTGCACACATCTCAGGAGGGATTTTGGTCCACTCCTCTTTACAGATCCTCTCCAAATCCTGAAGGTTTCAAGGCTTTTGCTTGGCAACTCGAAGCTTCAGCTCCCTCCACACATTTTCTATAGGATTAAGGTCTGGAGACTAGCTAGGCCACTCCATGACCTTAGTGTGCTTCTTCTTGAGCCACTCCTTTGTTGCCTTGGCTGTATGTTTTGGGTCATTGTCATGCTGGAAGTCCCATCCACGACCCATCCTCAGTGCTCTGGCTGAGGGAAGGAGGTTCTCGTCCAAGATCTTATGGTACATGGCCCCGTCCATTGGCCCCTCAATGCAGTGAAGTCGTCCTGTACCCTTAGCAGAGAAACAACCCCAAAGCATAATGTTTCCACCTCCGTGTTTGACGGTGGGGATGGTGTTCTTGGGATTGTAGCATTCAGCATTTCTCTCCCTCCAAACACGAAGAGTCGAATTTATGCCAAAGAGTTCAATTTTGGTCTCATCTGACCACATCACCTTCTCCCAAGCCTTCTCTGAATCATTTAAGTGTTCATTGGCAAACTTCAGATGGGCCTGTACATGTGCCTTCTTGAGCAGGGGGACCTTGCAGGCACTGGAGGATTTCAATCCGTTACGGTGTAGTGTGTTACCAATGGTTTTCTTGGTGACTGTGGTCCCAGCTGACTTGAGATCATTACCAAGCTCCTCCCGTGTAGTTCTGGGCTGATCCCTCACCCTTCTCATGATCATCCTTACCCCACGAGGCAAGATCTTGCATGGAGCTCCAGGCCGAGGGCGATTGATGGTTATTTTGTATTTCTTCCATTTTCTAAAACTTGCACCAACAGTTGTCTCCTTCTCACCAAGCTTCTTGCTGATGGTCTTGTAGCCCATTCCAGCCTTGTGCAGGTCTACAACTCTTACCCTGATGTCCTTTGAATGTTCTTTGGTCTTGCCCATGGTGGTGGAGAGGTTGGAATGGAAGAGATTGATTCTATTGATAGGTGTCTTTTATACCCATAACAAGCAGAGATTAGGAGTACTTTTCCTAAAGTGACAGGACTAATCTGTGTGCCTCATGGGCATATAACCAGTCTGTATGAGCCAGAATTCTTGCTGGTTTGTAGGGGATCAAATACTTATTTCCTTCGATCAAATGCAAATGAATTTATAACTTTATATAATGTGTTTTTTCTGGACTTCTTTGTTGATATTCTGTCTCTATTTGTTAAACTAAAAGTACCATAAAAATTATAGACCGCTCATTTCTTTGTAATCGGGCAAACTAACAAAATCAGCAGGGGATCAAATAATTATTTCCCCCACTGTAGGTGCCTGCTAGATTGTAGCTCAGGTTTGGACGAGTTGGGATGTACTGACAAATATATGCAACGCTCTCGTGATCAGAGGTGTTTATTGGATCCAGACGGGTGCACTCTGGTAAATCAGCTGTAGGCTGAGTGTCATTTACCTGAGATCCGATCATTTTATGCTTTCCTCTCGCACTAACCACTATGTTATTCTCCCATGAAAAGTCACCAGAATTGCTTGTTTAACAGGTGGTATGCAACATTTTCTCTGGGTCACAACATTTTAGGCAGCACCCCCTTGCAAAATATACTTCCTACGTCCCTGCCCTTTATCCAGGCACAAGAGACAGGGCAGGGGGCCAAAGGTAGGCTACAATCCCAAATACCCTTTCCTTTGTTTGGGGGGAAACCATTGCATTGAAAGGAGTATTCAAGGGCCTCACTGAACAGAAGGAGCGCTTTCAATTTGTCCATGGGTTATCCCCCAACACCCCTGCCCCCATGAAGGAGAATACTTGGCAATCTCACATTCATTGTTGGCCTATCATGCATATTTTCCCCACCACAGAGACGAGGCGTATGATTCTCTGGTTGTAAACACATTCTATTTTCAGGCTTTTGAGAGTATAATGAAATAAAACGGATGCCATTATAAGATGCCTCAGATCTCTTTTCAATAGCAACATAATGTTAATAGTAGATTTTGGGCAACACATAATGCTAATAATAAAATCATTGGTTTCCACTCCACTCCACATACTGTGACAAGCAGCATGCATCTGCGCAATGGACATGTTGGTTAAGATTCCATTCCATACCAACTCCACTGATTCACGGAAGATGATATGCCATAGCCTATGTATAGACATATCAAGCAATATCGTACAGAGCCTGACACTTGGTTGGCTGAATAAAGGCGTGGTTTTGGACAGCGATGCTTTCTCGTCTCCTGCTGGGATACCCACCTGCCTCCAGACCGCATTTTTTGACAGTGCCAATTGGTATCTTCCCGAGCTTTCATTTGAGCGTATGTTCCATATCTACTCCTCTTCCTATCTAAGGACTGCTTTTGGCTGTCGTTGATCCAGGGTTCTCACCAGACGAATCGGACGTCGGACGAACGAAAAAAACGGTCGCTTGGCCTCCAGGAACAGATAGTAGGACTATAAACAGAGACCCTGGTTCATGTTCAGGATTATTTGACGCACAGGTAGTGCCCACAGCGGTTCGGAAGGATGGAGTATGCAAACACAATCTCCAAGAGATTCGCCGTCTTACTTTTGCTTGTGTCTCTTTCACTTTCGGTAGACAGCAAGAGAGCGAGACAGCCCCGTTGTCCCACTTCATGTACATGTACCAAAGATAATGCACTGTGTGAAAGCGCAAGACTGATTCCTCGCAGCTTTCCATCCGATGTCATCTCACTGTAAGTCAATGCATGCTACATTGAATACACATTATAAATCCATGTATAATGCAATTCATGAAATCTCAATAATATTTTATATTTGAACTGAAATTATTATAAATTGAATGGCCAATGCTCTGCGTGCATTGAAGCTGATTTATCTCTATCTGGGTTGATCTGTTATTTGTTCATTTGTTAAAAGGACATCATTGTTGATAGACATTTTTGCAATATATTGATATACATGAATGTGTAATATTTTGTAAACCTGACAGATAATCTTAAACAGTAGGCACGAAAAATGTGTCTTTGTTATAGACAATTTGCCTACAAACCTTAGGTATCTGGAGACCATGTTTATTTCAGCCTCCTTGTATTTAGGGGGAATCCCTCTTTGGATAAGGGGAATCCCCATCGCTCAGCCTCTTGTGGGGTATTGACTTAGTCACCATGCCCCTGAGCACAAACCTATTTGTCTCATAGCTACAGCATAATATGAATGGACTGGCATACAGGCAGCTTATTTGTCCCGTTTGTTACATAGAGTATTTTTATTGATTGTCAATGCATATCAGTCAAGATTGAAGGACAGACAGACAGACATACAGACAGACAGAAAATGAAGGCTGCCTCTGGTGTGTGAGAGAGAGGTCTGCTTATTGTCCACTACACACCTCACACAGATGACAACAGAACTGGGCAAAATACATATTTGAATATTAGAAAAATATGAGAAAAACATGAGGTGTGCTTGATTTCCTTGTCAGGCACAATGGAAGCACTGGAATAGTCTCAGAGGTGCAAGGCAAGCTAAATCAAGCACACCTCAAGTTTTTGAAATATTTGAAACCATTTGAAATATAGCTTTTGCGAAGGTCTTCATGACAGGGATTGCTTTTCTTGAATTGGAACAGGGTAGCACTGTATTGTAAAAGCTTTATGTGAGTTGTTCCTTTCTGTTTAGAATTGCCAGTGTACTGTAGTTTATTTCTGTGTACTGTATATTAAGAAAGGATAAAGGATAAGATAAAAGGATTTTGATGTTATAATTTGACCACTGTTGAGCATTGTCGACTGTGTTTTCACAGCCTTTTCACAGCCAACACCTTTGACTCGATAAACAAGGATGCCTTCCTTGGTCTTCCCCACCTGGAGTACCTGTGAGTACATTATTTTTCTCTGAGTTTTATCCTGTCTGTCATAAATCTCGTTAATTGAATTTACACTTCTGAATTTATACACCCTTTTTCAGATTCATTGAAAACAACCAAATCAAGTCAATATCGCCACATGCTTTCAGGGGGCTGAAAACCTTAGTACCTCTGTAAGTATACAAATTTTATCCTATTATTTTAAATTCATTACTACTATACAGTTGCATTAAAGGCATATAAACATATATACATTTCTAAAATCCAGACTATTAAAACTAATATTTACAGAACAAATAATTGAATACGTTCTGTCTTAAATTCAGTCTTAAAATAAATGCAGTAAAGGCATTGTGTGGACATGTTTAATGACATATTCCCAGAAGTATGTGCTTTGTCAATATTGTTCCCCGGGAACAGGTGCAGTGGCTGTGTCTTATTGCTGGCTTAGACAATAGTAATTCTGTTACAGAACATTTACCCCCACGTAGGCCTTTATTTCACAACACCACCACCAGCAGGTGTTATTAGCCTACAGTTGAGCTCCTATCTCACTGCTTCCAAATGGGACAAAAGCTACCTCTCCCTCAGATTCAAATTTAATTATTGGCCAGATCTTTTTTGTTAAACAAATATCTTGACTTCAATCAATTGTAAAAAAAAGAAAAAAAAAAGAAAAAAGGTCAAACAAATGTGATAAAAATGCACATAATGCTTGCATTTATATGGGAAATTTAGCACACTCTCATATACTGTACTGCTAGCAATTGTAATTATCCTAAGTTTACAATTGACCCATCCAAGCACCTAACTGTAAACAAGCTTTGACTACACTGGCCATTAACTTCATATCTCTGGTTTCTCAGTATAGCTGAGCATGCCACATTATGGCAAAGGAGGCAGGACTAAAAATAACCACTTTGTTACTTCAAACTCCGCTATAGCAATTGCGTCAAGAAGCAGTTACCTCAAACTCTGCTACAGCAATAGCGTCAAGAAGCACTTTTCCTGGCATCATATAACACTAAGCAGTTAAATGTTGCAAAAGAAATGAAGATGCATATAAAACCCCCAGCAAATATGCCATATCATAGAAAGTTGTCTAGTTGTAAAGTTAGTTGTGTAAATATATGAATAATTTCCGAATGATGTAGGCTTATTTTCTTTCTCTGTCTGATCTATAGGAGCCTGGCCTACAACAATCTAGAGACTCTGCCCAAAGATGTATTCAAGGGCCTGGAGGCCTTGACTAAAGTGTAAGTCTCAACTCCTTGGGACACATGTAGTCACTGTGGGTAGTGGGTATTGTAGTAAAGCAAAGAGGCATGAATACTGCTCATAATTATTCCATAGCAGCTAAGTATTTGGACTAATGCGTGGGTGGCTGGTACATTATGTAAAAAAAAAGAGACCTGGCTCTGAACAAGAGATAAGAGTGTATTATCCACAGACAGCAAGAGTTCTCCTCACCCTTGGTGTTTCGAATGAAACACCCTGCTAACTGTGCGCCCAAGGCTGTCATGGTCCACTGTTTTCGACCTCAGATGGCATGAAATGGAAATTAATTCCAACGACTGCATTGAAATTACTGTGGTTCCAGGCACTAAACACAAACCCTGAGGTTTTGGAGTGATCCTGTCATTAGCGACACTGGTTTCCAATGTTATAATGCTAAATGCTAACCTCTCTCAAAAGTATTTTCAGCTGTGAAATTGACAATATAGATCCTATTGTATTCTATTCTATTCTACCCTACTCTACTCTACTCTACTCTCTTCAGAGACCTGAGGGGGAATCAGTTCACATGTGACTGTAAGCTGAAGTGGTTGGTGGAGTGGATGTTCCACACTAACGCCACCATGGATCAGATCTACTGCAAAGGCCCCGCTTCCCACCAGGACAAGAAAATCAGCGTCCTTGTGCCCCAGTCCTTCGACTGCATTACCACAGGTCAACTATAATCATTGAAAATCACTTGTGAAAATGTAACCAAAGAGGTTAGAAAGAAACAAAGTGGTCATATAGCTGATTACTGCAACAAATAATTCAGATGGAGCAAGGCATAGATTGTATGTCAATGGAAATGTGTCCATAAGATCCATTGCATGTTCATTTATTTTGTTTAATACCACTACCTACTAAGCAAGGTATTTAACTGCCAAATATGACTCCTGTGGTGTTTGTTATTGTTTCTGTTGTAGAGTTTGCCTCTTACCAGTCTCTAAAATTCGAGTCTATATCAGTGGAGTCGTTTACATTTGGGAATGACCAGTATGTGGTGTTTGCTCAGCCATTTATCGGCAAATGCAACTTCCTGGAGTGGGATCATGTGGAGATGGTTTTCCGGGATTACGATGACATCGGCAGTAAGTGAAAGGACACCGTCATGGTGATATAAATCAATTAATTCATAGATACTTTTGAAACAGTGCAGGATGGAGGAGATGTTATTTTCTTACGTTTTCACCACTAAATGAAGGCATCTGACTTTATTTTCATTTTCCTCAATGCCCCCTCTGACATCGTCTCTCTCGTCAATCTCTCTTTCTCTAGGCACCTCCACGGTGATCTGCAAACCCCTGGTCATTGACAATCAGCTGTTCATCATCGTGGCTCAGCTGTTTGGCGGCTCCCACATCTACAAACGCGACATCTCCGCTAACAAGTTAATTAAGATCCAAGACATTGACATTCTCAAGATCCGCAAGCCCAACGACGTGGAGACATTCCGCATTGATGGGGAAACGTTCTTTGTCATCGCAGACAGCTCAAAGGCCGGTTCCACCACCGTCTATAAGTGGAACGGCAATGGGTTCTACTCCCACCAGTCCCTCCACCCGTGGAACCGCGACACAGACATGGAGTACATGGAGATCTCCTCTAAAACCCACCTGGTCCTCTCTAGCAGCTCCCAGAGGCCCGTCATCTACCAGTGGAATAAAGGAACCAAGCTGTTCGACCGGCGCACTGACATCCCCGAAATGGAGGACGTGTACGCCGTTAAGCACTTCCAGGTCAAAAGGGAGCTTTTCATCTGCCTGATGCGCTTCATCGGCGATTCCAAAGTGATGCGGTGGGATGGTGCCTCTTCAGGGAGCTGCAGACCATGCCGTCACGTGGCTCCATGGTGTTCCAGCCCTTCACCGTGGGCAGCTGGCAGTACGCCATCCTGGGCAGCGACTACTCCTTCACCCAGGTGTACCGCTGGGATGCCAAGAAGGGCCAGTTTGTCCACTTCCAGGAGCTCAACATCCAGGCGCCCAGGGCCTTCTCGCCTGTGTCCATCGACAACCGGTGTCGCCGAGGGCGAGTCTAGTATGGCCTTTCCCCGGCCTGAACATCACTCCCAGAGTTACCAAGGTTATAGCGGGCTAGGCCCAAAGCCTGAGAAGGGTCCTAACACAACGGGTAAGGCTACAGGTCGCGCTGAGTATATGCTATGGGTGTGTACTCTGGAGGAAATGCCGAAGGATGGGGAGGAAAGGAACACCTTCATTATTAAAAAAGGGCCACTCGAGATGGAGACGAAGGCACAGGCCGGGCCTAGTGAAAAGAGGACATCCACCGCGAAAGGGAAATTACCCTTGAACACCCAGGAGATGGAGCCAAAACCAATGAAGGACGAGGCTACAGATACCGCACCGGTAAGCATTAAACGCGAGTTAAGGCCACGTCAACCCGGTGGACCGCGACGACACAGTGGGCTGGCCTCTACAACTGATTCTGACACCGAGTTGGCTGACTCCGGGTCCGCTTCTGATACCTCTGAATATAGGCCGGATGCTAGGCCCAGCAGGCACACCTACTATCGGCCGAGAGCTGTGATGGACAAACGTATGGGTCGCAAAACTCCCGGAAGGACCACTAAAAGCCAGGGGGTTCGAGAAAAGAAGGTGGTTACACCACCACCCCCGCCAATATCACCAACCTCCTCGGATACATCGGAGGACTCCTCCTCGGATACGCCAGAGGAGCATTTAGCCAAAAACCTCAAATACCACCCCGCAGAAGATGAGGAAATGGAGTATATAGAACTACCACCCGGCTGGGTGGTGTTGGACGAAGTAAACTCCCTACCCGGTTCACCTGTCCAAAGCTGTTGGACCCTAGACACTCCTGCCTCAACTGACTCCCCTGGTTTGCCTCTTGCCTCTCTCCTCTATCCTCTCTCGCCTGTCTCCCCCTATCCGCCTCCCATAACCACCGATGTCATTCGAGAGCCAGGGACTGACCCGGTCCCGCTTGAATGGATGAAGGAAGAAGGTAAAACTGAGTATGTGTCAGTGATTGTTATGTCAGAGGAGGACCCAATGCAAAACCCCGCTTTAGAAGCGGAGACCATACAGGAGGCTATGCAACAGACCTCCCCTCCAGAAATATCTTGCGAGATCGATCTCACTGACCTCTATGAGTTTTTCCTACCACAGCTGGAAATGCCAGTCCTGGCCATGGAGGAAAGGATGGAGCCGTTCATCAGCCCTGCCTTCCCGGATCAGTAGAATGATAAGTTGATGTAAAACATATGTAACCACATAATTGCTTATAGAGGATAAAATGATTCATGAATAGTGTAACTGCATAAATTACCTACAAATGATGAGTAGAAATCAAAGATAATGAAATTAAAGTGATAAGTTGATTCAAACATGTGTAAACCGCTTAAACTGCTTAGACATAACTAGAATGTGAGTGTATGACCCCGTGTCACTATATCTGCTTAGGCCTCGTTGTAATGACGGCCCGCTAACAAAGAAAGTGCTAAAAATATAAGAATAACCATGTTTAACTGTGTGATCTTGCTCAGAATTAATCACTGAAGTGAGACACTATATTACTGAAAAGTTGTAGTCATGGGTGCACAGTGTAACCACTGTAGGAAAGGAGATATGAAGTAAGCCCCGCCGGGAGGGGCAGGTCAGGTGGTGGAAAGTCCCCAACTGAAAAGTACCATGGCGTCCAAAATTAAGTGTGAACATGTTAGGAAAGGTGTGATAACTAATGATATGAAGAATAGAACGATTTACTGGTTCTAGATCCTTTAAAATGATTGATTACTATATGGTTGTACGGTTGGAGAATGTGTTGATGTGATAGGGCCTAAAAGCCATACTTGCTGAGGGAAAGGAAATGGCCTAACCACAGAGTTGCGACACCTGGTATCATAGCAACTCCCCTCCCTCTTGTTTTTGTAGTCTCTGGAGAGAATGCACTGCAGGCTTGCTATGCAACAAACAGAGAAACACACTATGCAAAACAGAGATGCGCACTATGCAAAACATAGACACACACACACAAGGTAGGGAGGTACCTTAGCCAGGGTATAAAACAAGCTTTTCGGGGCATTTCGCTGGTCATTCCCCGCTGCGGAGCGTATGAACCTGAAGCATCGGAGCAGGAGAGAGTGTGTTGGAGACCAAGCCCGGAGCTCATACTCAGATCAAATTCTGACTCATGAATTGCAACCGCTGAACAGCTATTGAAGACAAGTTTTCTTGACAGTACTTGGACAACATTTTAGTGACTAGACCACACTCTGAAAACTCCACAGTTCCTCTCTCAGCACGGGGCTCCTCCCTTAGCTGTTGAGGCTGTGGCAGTGAGGAAGACTGGGGTCTATTATTATAGGTTTTCACAAATTCCTGGATCACATTTAGACATATTATTATTATAGGATTTTTCAACAGTTTCACAGAAAATACTTGGGCACATGATTTCAGGATCATCTAGATTTCAGGTTCATCCAGAATTCCGGATCCTCGAGATTTCAGGATCATCCAGAATTCAGGATTCTTCAAGCAATCAAAGAAAAAATATTTTAGTAGATTTTCTAGGTTTTACTCGTCAGGGGCAAAGCTGAGGCCCCCCGCGGGGAATCAGAGCCTCTTGGCTGGGTAGAGGAAACTCGAGCTCACTACCACAACCACGGCGGAAAGAGGAAACGGGCCTACTCGACGGGGTGGAACTGGTGCCTCTCTAAATTTCACTGACAAACAGTAAAACAGGCAGAGTAGGAATAGAGGTATGGCTTTATTTACTTTTAGGATTTTTACCATGTTTCTATATTTTATCTGATTAACATTTTAGAACACTGTCTGTAACCCTGTTTTATGATATTTTAGCTATGCTGTAATGCTTTGAACCATTATTAAAGATCATATCCTGCATTCAAAGCAACAGTGTCATGAAATTTAATGATTTAAGTGGGGGGACATGCAGCGTTCGGCCTGTAGAGGGAGCTACAGGACCGTGGCCAGGGTTATGTCGGCGAGGCTTCGTTGCACACCTGTTGCAAATAAGCCTCGTTGACTAGTGCTTAAGTAGTGTGTGCCTCTGCTTTTTCAGAAGGAGGGTTGGAAAGCGGGGACTGGAAAGTCCCAACGAACATTGAAACAAACATTCCGAATAAACGGGAGATTTCCCTATTACCGACACCGACTCCGCCTCTGTGTTTAGGACTTGTTTACATTGGCGCCCAACCTGGGACACAGAGGAAATGGAGACACTAAGTGCGGCCATTGCCGGGATGACGAGGATCCTCGAACAGCAGGCCCACCTGCAGCAGGAGCACCAGGCCGCGGTGGAGGAGATGGCGACGGCTGAGGACCGTACCCTCCTCCAGGAGCTCGTCGGGGCCATCAAAGCGGGGCCGGTGCCCGGGTCGGCACAAGGTCCCCCCAAGGTCCACCTCCAGAAAATGGGGGACCTGGACGACCCGGAGGCGTTCCTCGCGGTGTTCGAAGGGACGGCGAGGATCTCGGGGTGGCCGGACGGCGAGTGGGCGTACCATCTGCTGCCCCTCCTGTCAGGGGAGGCGCAGCTCGCTGCCCACAGCCTACCAGCGGCCGCCCAACGGGACTACCCGTCCCTGGCCCGGGCAATTCGAGACCGCCTGGGCCTCACACCGGAGGAACACCGTCGCCGGTTCCGGGCCCTGACGATGGAGGAGGGGAGCCGGCCCTTTGCCTACGCCCAGCGGCTGCGGGACAGCGCGTGGCGGTGGCTGGACCCGAGAAACAGCTCGGCGGAGGAGGTCGGGGACCGGGTGGTGCTAGAACAATTCCTCACGGGGCTCCCGGCCCGAACTGCCGCCTGGGTCCAGTACCACTGACCCCAGGATCTCGCGGCCGCCGTAGGGTTGGCAGAGGACCATCTCTCCCTCCCACCGCGGGAGTTACGTCGACCAACCCCGGCCCCGCGCCAGGGGGCGGCGGGCCGGCGCACGGGAGGAGCCGAAGGACCGGAAGGGGAAAGGCCGGCGCCCGCCCCGAGGACTAGATGGCAGGGGCGCGCACATCCGGAGCCAGCCCTGGCCCCACAGGCAGCACCCCGAGTGACAGGGGGGGTGTGTTGGCGATGCAGACGGCCGGGCCATGTGCAGGCCGAGTGCCCGGTGATGGAGGTGGGGCAGGTCGTCCGCATCGGCGACATACCGGGCCCTCCCCCCGGACCAGGAGCAGCGTATCGTGTTCCGGTAAGGATACAGCATGATACGCACCATGCGTTCTTGGATTCGGGCTGCATGCAGTCCATGATTCAGGAGCGCCTGGTTCGACCGGGGGCATTGTTGAAGGCGTCGAGGGTGTTGGTGAAGTGTGTGCATGGGGACATCCACGAATACCCTGTGGTCGCTATAGAAATTCATTATGAGGGAAAAAAACATAGTGTACAGGCGGCGGTTAGCCCGCGCCTCACGCACCCCCTGATTCTAGGTGTAGATTGGGAGGGGTTTCCTCAAGCGGTAAAGAGGGCTACCGGGGTGCGTGCACGACAGAGAGGTAGGTGTGAGGCATGTAATGTGCTCTGTGCTGAGGCGGCGCCTCGCGACACTGCCGAGGAGCCGGAGCCGGTGGGGGGGTCTCAACCCGAGATTTCCCCGCCGAACTATCCGCTGCTAGGCGACTTCCCCCTCGAGCAGTCTCGTGACGAGACCCTACGATCGGCCTATGACCAAGTGATAGCAATTGATGGTACTTTGGTACGGCCAGACACAGTGCGCGCCCACCCCTATTTTGCGATTATCAGCGACAGGTTATATAGAGTAAGTCGTGACTCACATAGTCAGGAGGAAGTAACCCAGTTGTTGGTTCCCCGCAGCCCCGGGGAAATGGTCTTCCAGGCGGCTCATTTCAACCCCATGGCGGGCCTTTTAGGGTATGATAAGACACTGAACCGTATAATGGCTCGATTTTATTGGCCGGGAATTCGGGCAGAGGTGCGTAGGTGGTGCGCTTCTTGTCGCGAATGTCAGTTGGTAAATCCCCCGGCCATTCCACGGGCCCCCTTGCGGCCCTTACCATTGGTCGAGAACCCATTCGACCGCATTGCGATGGATATTATCGGGCCATTTGATTGGTGTACACAGGGATATCGATTTGTGTTGGTCTTGATAGATTACGCAACCCGATACCCCGAGGCAATACCGCTGCGCAATATCTCTGCCAGGAGTGTAGCGCAAGCATTGTTTCAAGTAATCTCCCGCGTGGGAATCCCGAAAGAGATTCTCACCGATCAGGGCACTAATTTTATGTCACGCACCCTCAAAGAACTGTATGGCTTGTTGAACATCAAGGCGGTTCGAACCAGTGTCTACCACCCGGCCACTGATGGCCTTTGTGAGAGCTTCAATCGGACCTTGAAGTCAATGATCCGGAAGTTTGTACACGAGGATTGTCGGAATTGGCATAAATGGCTAGATCCCCTGTTGTTTGCGGTACGGGAAGTCCCCCAAGCTTCCACCGGGTTTTCCCCGTTTGAATTACTCTACGGGCGTAAGCCCCGGGGTGTCCTAGACCTTCTTAAAGAAAATTGGGAGAAAGGGTTCAATTCGTCCTGGACTTGCACACAAAGCTCCACGCCCTAGGGGTCATCTCACGCGAGCATTTGCAGCAAGCCCAGGAGCATCAAAAGTGCCTATACGACAGGGGAACTAACCTGCGAGAATTTACACCGGGGGACAAGGTGCTCGTACTGTTCCCCACTTCCAGCACGAAATTACTCGCGAAGTGGCAAGGGCCGTTTGTGGTCACACGTCGCATGGGGGACGTGGATTATGAGGTAGTACGCTCGGACCGGGGGGATAGCTTGCAGGTGTATCACGTAAATCTCCTTAAAAAATGGAACGACGTGGTCTCTGTTGCTTTGGCTACAATAATTCCAGAGAGAGATGAATTGATGAAATGAACCGGAAGTCCCAAAATCAAAAGTTAGCACTCCAGACGGTATTGATAACCATCTCTCTGCTAGCCAGGCCACGGACGTTGCAGATTTGCAAACTAGGTTCGCCGACGTGTTCTCTCCCCTGCCCGGTCGGACTACGCTTATCGACCAACATATAGAAATGCAGCCGGGTTTAACGGTGCGCACGCGTCCCTATAGGTTGCCGGTACACAAACGAGACATTGTGTGCAAGGAATTGAAAGCCATGCTGGAGCTGGGTGTGGTCGAGGAGTCCCGCAGTGACTGGTGTTGCCCCATCGTGCTTGTCAACAAGCCGGATGGGTCTATATGGTTCTGTGTGGATTATAGAAGGGTTAATGCGGTGATGAATGGAATATGAATATTATGGAGGACAGTTATTGACAGGTGGTGTCGTTCAAGATTAGGGAGGACGATTGTTTTAGTTTTTTTGGGAGCATGGTGTTATTTCTATTACAACCAGGGACGGACTCGGATAACATAAACGGAGCCCCCCCCCCAGGTATCCAATACAGGCAAAATTTAAGATAAACGCAAACTACTGTATACAAGCTAGACCAACCCTTTTGGCCTACCGAGGCTATGACAAAGAGAATGATTTGCTTTATAAGATAGATAGCAAAATCAAGTTTATTATAGCAGCTCATGAATTGCAGAGATGAAGAGTGGAAATGGTTTAAATATCAGGTTATTTTAACAAGGACCAAGCAATGGGACCAATTCCTATCTACTCTCATACCATCATCAAGCATTCTCTCACAGCAAGAGAGGCAGCGGAAATGTTTTAGTGCAATCTGACACGGCTTAAATAATGCTCTAACAATCCTGGCTGGCTCGGGAACATCTCACTCCAATCACACTGAAACGTGCCAAAAGCAAGATTTGCTATAGTTGTCATTAACTGCCAGTTGGCTAAATTTAGATTTTCGTTAAAACATGGAACAAATAAAACAATGTAATGTAATATTGTTTTGTTCAGACATTACTTAATCATAATCATAATGCCATTGCCTATTTGGGAGGAGCGACTGCCGGTGTCTTGGGCTGAATAAATTAGTTGGGAATCTAATACAGGCAAAATTGAAGATGACGTTAAGCTATGCAAGCTAGACCAAACTTTTTTAGCCTACCAAGGCTACAGTATATGGCTCAAAACACAGCGCACAGTGCATACGCATATGCTGCAACAACCATTCTCTTTTCAAACATTTTTCACAGCTCTTATCACCACCTTAAAGTTAAGCTACTGTACACGAGCTAGACCAGGCATGGGCAAACTACGGCCCGCGGGCCACATCCGGCCCGTTTGTCTTTTTAATCCGGCCCGCCGAACTTGAAGTTATATTAATAAACCTGGTTAATGTTTTATTTCCCCTGCAATTCTCACGTTGTCCCACTAGGTGGCGCACTCTAGATACAGTGACCTTTGTTGAGGTGAGGCGTATTACTCCACGTTTGCGCTTTACTCTTTCACCCCTCAGCCTTTCTGTAAAGATGAGCGGAGCTAAGAAAATGAAAGTGGACACAGAATGTCGAGTATTTAATAAAGAGTGGACAACGAAATATTTTTTCGCCGGAGGACGTCGGGACTTTCTAAACTTCTACCTACTGTACGCAGCAAGCCAGAACCCAACCACAGACTTGAAACCAGCCAACACTAGGACCCACATTCAGAAAACACATCCAAAACACTTACCAGCAAAACAAACTGTAATGAGAGAGCGGAGACTTACTCAATGCGATTTAACTGCTAGGGCCCATCAGGCAGTAACGCATTGAAGGCTGAATTACTAGTGACGGCCAGGGAGAAAAGTATTTTTAGAGGGAAGGAGTTGCAGAGCAGGCCAGCAGACAAGCAGGTAGGAAAGCGAGCGCTTCACCGGGTCGTACGAGATTCAAGAGGGGGTAATCCAAGTGGTGCTCAAGTTTGGTTGTAAAAACACAACAGATAGATTCCAGTGAGAGGTATGGTAAAATCGTGGGGTAAATCAAGACGGTAGTTTTTGAGGGTTGGGTCTACACGGTTCTCACCCCCCGTAAAGTCAAACACATAGAATCCACAAGTAACACTCGATAGTCTGTAGAAAGCAATCACAGTTAAGATAGAGTTAAGATAAATCGGATTGCGAGGATGGTAAGGTGCGATGTCTGCCAGGCAAGCTTATTCAACTGTAAATAAGTATTCACATTTAAATCAAAGCTGGCACCATGAAATCTGTTTACAGGGAGCTGCAAGATAGTAGCAAAAATAATAATCCAAGATGGCAGATCCCCTGTAAGGTCCAACACTCGACAGTCCGTAGAAGGCAATCACAGCTCTCCATAGTAGGCAAAAAAGTAGGCAAAAAAGGCAATACTATTAGGCAAACGTCTTACAAATGGTCAATCCTAATAATGATCACCCAAGTAGCAAGAAATAACGAAAGTTTAGAGACGAAAAGCGGCAGCCAAAATGAAAGTCAAGGAAGCCATTATGTGGCTGAAAAATCTATCAGAAACATAACCAAAACCTGAGACTTACCAAAATCAGCAGTTAGTGACATCTTTAAAAAAGAAAGAAAGCACTGGTGAACTCAGCAATCCCAAACAGGCTAGTAGGGTAGGTTTAAGGAAGACTTCTACAGTAGATGATAGAAGAATGCTCACCATACTAACCCAAAAAAACTGCCACTGCTTAATTTGGAAATGTGAAGGATCTCACTCCTGCTGCTTCGGCTACTGGCCACCAGAGGCCACTTTTGACTATTTTTTTTATTTTCCTTGTTCACCTCGTTTTGGAGTAATTGGTTACACCTGTGTCTTATTTTCTCCCCAACATATAAGCCTGGCTCATTCATTACTTTGTGTAACGGTCAGACAGGTGAACCCAAGTGCAAAACACAGACTAGGAGACAGGATCAGTGAAACCCCAAGCTGGGGTGTATTTATTAAGAGAAGGCTGACTGAGCCGATATGTAGACAGGTAGTCCGGTAAGGGTCAGGCAGGCAGTTGGTCAGGCAGGCAGGGGTCAAACAGGTAAGCTGGCAGGCAGACGGGCAGAGTTCAGGCAGGTAATCGGGTTGGCAAACGCGCATAGGTCGAGTAGGCAGGCGGGCAGTAGTACACACAAGAGGTCAGGCAGGGAAGCGGGCAGTCATGCAGGGAAACAGGCAGGTAGGCGGATAGTCATCCAGGCAGGGTTCAGGTAAGCAGGCAGGCAAGAGGGTCGGTGGCAGGAGGGACACAGGAACAAACAAGGTGAGGAGGCTGGGAATGCTAAGAAGCAGGAACTAGGTATGAACCCCCAGATCCTTACAAACTTTTACAGATGCACCAAAGAGAGTATCCTGACCGGCTCCATCACCGCCTTGTACAGCAGCTGCACCGCCCTCAACCGTAAGGCTCTTCAGAGGGTGGTGAAAACGACCCAGTACATCACAGGCTGCAAGTTACCAGCCATTCAGGACCTCCAGTCCGGAGCATCCAGTCCCAGACTGGATACTGGAGCATCCTGTCCTGGACCAACAGGCTCCGGAAGAGTTTCTACCCCCAGGCCATAAGACTACTCAACTAACCGCGGCAATGACAACATATTGACAACGTACAAGCCCTCACCGTGGCCATCCATCAGCGCCAGGCTCAGGCGGCATCTCCTACTGACCCACCTCCACCGGTGCATCCCAAGCCCGTTAACCAGCAAGGCAGGGACCTAGTAAGTTTGAGTGACAGTCTGCCATGTTCCCTAATGATCGTACTAAAGTAGCCTATATCATCAGTACACACCGGTAGGGCTATTTGGGACCAGCAGACATCCTCATGCTCCAACTACCAACTCTTCACCAGGGAGATGAGGAGGGTCTTCGATCATCCTGTCAGCGTACGCGAGGCAGCCAACAGACTTCTTCGCCAAGGCTCACGGAGTGTGGTCATTGAGTTTTGCACTCTCACTGCCGACAGTGTATGGAACCCTGAGGCTCTTATCACGGCTTTTCGCCATGGTCTCACTGATGAAATTAAGGATTACCTGGCTTTCCAAGAGACTGTTTATGATTTACATTATTTTGTAGATGTGTCCATTCGTGTGAATAATCGTATACGGGAGAGATGCTGAGAGTCTACAGTTTCCTCATCCTCAATTATTATTCCTCAATTATGACGTTGGGAATAGGGAACTGTTAGTCAGTCAAGCTAGCTCAAGTTAGTTAAGCTAGCTCTGGAGGAGTGGAGGCACTGGTTGGAGGGCTCTCAACATCCTTTCGTCGTTTGGACTGACCACAAGAATTTGGCCTTCATCCAGGACTCCAAACAGCTCAACTCCCGTCAAGTCCGGTGGGCCCTCTTTTTCTACGCTTTGACTTCATCCTCTCCTATCTCCCTGGTTCTAACAATCGGAAGCCTGATGCCCTATCCAGGCACAACGGAACTGGAGGAGCCCCCTGACCCTATTCTCTCAAGCTCCCCAATTGTGGCACCAGTTCGCTGGGGTATTGAGACCGTCGTGACCAGAGCGCAACAGGGGTAGGTGGATCCAGGCTGCGGTCCACCTGGACGCCTTTTTGTCCCCACTACATTTCGCTCCCAAGTCTTGCAGTGGGGGCACTCATCTCGCCTGACTGGCCACTGGAACTTCTAGAACCCTGAAATTCGTCCATAGACAGTTTTGGTGGCCCGCAGTTGGCCACCAAAGGCCACTATTGACTCTTTTTGTTATTTTCCGTGTTCACCTCGTTTTGGAGGAATTGGTTACACTTGTGTCTTATTTTCTCTTCATTCATTACTTTGTGTTCAGTCTTCATTTGATGTTCTTGTATGTACCTGTCCTACCCTGCGAACCATATACCCTATGTACATTTACATTTATGGCATTTAGCAGACGCCTTTATCCAAAGCGACTTACAACAAATATATTTGTCTAAGTAAGTGAATCATCTATACATCAGTGATCATAAGAAAAAGTAATCGATGCAAAGACCAGGGGCTATTGGCAGTCACAATGCTAAAAGAAGAAATAATTATTTATTTACAGTAGAGAAACTTGTACAGAGGGGTAGTGGGGATGAAGAGGTCTTTAGGAGGGACAGTTAAGAGAGATGGGTCTTCAATCTACGGCGGAAAATAGGTAGTGACCTGCAGTCATGACAGCAGTGGGAAGCTCGTTCCACCAGCGGGGTGCTAGGACAGTGAAAAGCTGTGACGGCTGCTGCATCCACGTAGAGGCAGCGGTGCCAGACGGCCAGCCGAGGTGGAAGGGGTTTGGGGGCTGACCATTGCTTGCAAGTAGGGAGGGGCTGTTCTCTTTTCCGCCCGGTAGGCGAGCACCAGGGTCTTGAATCTGATGCAAGCTGCTACTGGGAGCCAGTGGAGGGTGCGAAGGAGAGGAGTGACATGGGAGAATTTGGGGAGATTGAACACCAGACGGGCGGCAGCATTCTGGATGAGCTGCAGAGGCCTGATGGCGGAGGCAGGGAGCCTGGCCAAGAGTGTGTTGCAGTAGTCAAGGCGAGAGATCACAAGTGTTTGAACCAAGTTCAACTGAGTTGTGCTGCTCGAGCCTCCGTGACAGCAAGGAGCGCAGTCTCAATAGAGTGCCCAGCCTTAAAGCTGGATTGGTGAAGTTCAAGGAGTTCTGAAGGAGGGAGTGAGACAGTTGGTTTGAGACAGCACGTTCAAGGGTTTTAGATAAGAAGGAGAGAAGGGATACCGGTTTGTAGTTATGGACAGCAGACGGGTCAAGAGTTGGTTTCTTGAGAAGAGGCTGTGGATAGAAGATCCTGTGGATAGAAAGGAATTGATTATGGTGGAAAGGAACGGAAGGAGATGGATTAGAGAAAGGGGGAGGGGATAGGATCGAGGGGGCAGGTGGTTGACCACTTGGATGTGAATATCATCAGGGGAGAGGGGTGAAAAGGCTAAACCAGAGAAAAGAAGATAAACCAGAGACCAAGTGTAGCGCAGTGGGTTTGGGAGGAGTGGTAGAAAGAGTTGCTAATGTCATCAACCTTCTTTTCAAAGTAGGTGACAAAGTCATCCGCAGACAGGGAGGAGGGGGGGAGGAGGTGGGTTGAGGAGTGAGGAAAATGTGGAGAACAGTTTCCTTGGGTCAGAGGATTGAATTTTGGAATGGTAGTAAGAAGCTTTAGCAGTTGATGCAGATGAGGTGTAGTTGAGGAGGAGAGAGAGAGAAGGTTTTAAGTAAAATCTACGTTTTGATTATTGCAACTTTAAGTCCTGCCTCCTTCCTGCACTTGGGTCCACTTAAAACCACCGTTACAGGAAATTTGATGAATCTTTCCCACTACTTGTCATGGTCTAAAATGGGGACGATATCAAAAAAGTGTTGTAATTTCTGAACGGTGAAACCAATATGTATACAAATACCATCACATAAAAGCTGAGAATCTAATCTGTTCTGTAGTTCTACTCCATCATTGTAATTGTTGATTGATTTGAAATCCAAACTTTTGGTGTACAGCCAAAAGAAGAAAAAATGCTTCACTGTCCAATTACTTATGCAGGGCACTGTATATTGGGTTAGAATTGTGAAGCACCAAGGTAGATGGGGATAGAGGGGCATGATTAAGATAAAGGGTATCGATTAAAAATGAGGCGAGAGGGTTAAACCAGGGAGAAGGGGCTACAGTTATCTAGTATACATCAGAGATGAGTCAAAGTGGTCATACATTGCTGAGCCATATATAGACTAAAATGAATTCAACAAATTAACCGTTTGAACTATTTACAGTTGTGGTCAGAAGTTTACATACACTTGTAAAGAACATGTATGTCATGGCAGTCTTGAGTTTCCAATCATTTCTACAACTCTTATTTTTCTGTGATGGAGCACATACTTCTTTGTCACAAAAAACATTCATGAAGTTTGGTTCTTATATGAATTTATTATGGGAGTTCTGAAAATGTGACAAATGGCCCGCTGCAGTCTGCCTTTGTCCTTGGCAGTGGAGGCAGCGAACCAGACGGTGATTGATGAGCTGAGGATGGACTCATTGATGGCCGTGTAGAACTCGACCATCACTTTCTGCGGCATGTTGAATTTCTTCAGCTGCCGCAGGAAGAACATCCTCTGCTAGGCCTTCTTGATGGTGGAGGTGATGTTCTCCACCCACCTGAGGTCCTGTGAAAATATTGTCCCCAGGAATCTGAATGACTCCACAGTGTTAACTGGGGAGTCACACATTATGAGAGGGGAGGTTGGGGCTGGGCTTCTCCTGAAGTCTACTACCATCTCTACAGTTTTTAGAGCGTTCAGCTCCAAGTTGTTCTGGCTGCACCAGGAAGCCAGGCTGTCAACTTCCTTTCTGTAGGCGGACTCATCCCCATTGGAGATTAATCCAATGAGGGTTGTGTCCTCCACGAACTTCAGGAGTTTGACAGAAGGGTGGCTAGAGGTGCAGCTGTTGGTGTAGAGGGAGAAGAGAAGAGGAGAGAGCACACAGCCTTGTGGGGTTCCAGTGCTGATGGTCCGGGGCTCCGAGACAAGCTTGCCCAGCCGCATGTGCTGCTTCCTGTCTGTTAGGAAGTCAGTGATCCACCTGCAGGTGGGCTCAGGCACGCTCAGCTGAGATAGCTTGTCCTGGAGAAGAGCTGGGGCAATGGTGTTGAATGCGGAGCTGAAGTCCACAAACAGGATCCTGGCGTAGGTGCCGGGGGAGTCTAGGTGCTGGAGGATGAAGTGGAGTCCCATGTTGACTGCGTCGTCTACAGACCTGTTGCCTCTGTAGGCGAACTGCAGTGGGTCGAGGAGGGGGTTGGTGATGGCCTTAAGGTGGGTCAGCACGAGGCGCTCAAAGGTCTTCATTACCACAGAGGTCAGGGCGACTGATGTGTAGTCGTTAAGGCCTGTGATCCTCTGCTTTTTGGGAATGGGGATGATGGTGGATGTTTTGAAGCAGGCAGGTACCATGCATTCAACCAGTGAGGTGTTAAAGATGTCCGTGAACACTGGAGACAGCTGGTCTGCACAGTGCTTCAATGTGGAGGGGGAGACAGCGTCTGGTCCAGCTGCCTTGCGGGGGTTCTTGTCTCTTTAACAGTTTGTTGACGTCTCTCTCCTGGATGGAGAGAGATGTTATGGGGGGGAGGGGGCTGTCTGGGTCCATTGTGTTGGGGGGGTAGTGTCTCTGTCCAGGCTGGGAAGAAGAGGTGTGATAGCTGTGGCGGGGGGTTGGGTGTGTGGGTCAGAGTCAAGACTGTTCCATTGTCTGTCGAATCTACAGTAGAAGTCATTCAGGTCATTTGCAAGTCTGAGGTCATCCATAGAGTGGGGGGATTTGGTTTTGCAGTCTGTGATTTCTCGAAGGCCTCTCCAGACTGACGAGGAGTCGTTGGCCAGCTTCTCTGAGTACTGTCGTCTGGCCTCCTTAATCTCCTTGCCAAACGTGTACTTAGCCAGTCTAAACCTTTCCTTGTCTCCACTCCTGAAAGCCCTCTCCTTCTCCAAACGAAGCTGTTTGAGTTTTGCTGTGAACCAGGGCTTGTCATTGCTGTTACTCACCCTGGTGCGTGAAAGAGATCCCTCCACCTTTCGTTTTGCGTGAAAGTATTGGGTTGTGAACCGCACGTAACAGCTGGAAGCCGAGAAGTTGTACAGCAGAGTCCGGTGTAGATTCAATCAGCCACAATTCCGTGAAACACAAAACAGAAGAGAAAGAAAAGTCTCGATTTGTTCTGATAAGAAGACGCAATTTGTGCATTTTGTTGCACAGTGAGCGGACATTTAAAAGGAGTATTCCCGGTAGAGGCGGGCGTAACCCTCTCTCCCTGAAGTGCACCAGAGCCCCGGCGCGCTAACCTCTCCATCTCCACCTCACTGCTTGGCCAAGGGCCAGAGCACCTTTGACCAGAATGTCCAGTAAATCCACAGATGAGGCGAGAAAGTTGGGAAAATAAATCGGATGGTGTTGAGTCCCAGATGTTAAGTATCTTGTGAAAATAATCCGAGTGGAATCACAATAAACGGAATTAAAGACTAAAAACAAACAAAGAACCAACACACCGTGGCAGCCATAGGAGGCGCCCTCAACACATCTCAGCCAGGGAGCCAGTGTGGGCGGGTCCCACGGGCAGGTTGGCTTCTGGTTTTGTTCCTCTTTGTTTTGTTCACACCATACAACATCCCACAACACACATTCCATTCATCCATACACTACACACACTACTGATTATTCAGATTTCAACTTACATTCTTATATTGTTTATCCTTTAAGTTAATAAATATATTACTTTAACCCTTGATCATGTGTGGATTTCCTTTTTGTTGTAACAGGTGAGATTGTGCAGGTGTACAAACGATCAGAGTTTAAAAGATTGACGCTGGTGCGACGATGTCGCTGGGGTACAGCGAAGGCAGTTGGGAATCAGCTTGACAATTTGCAATGTTATATTTCAGGTCATTCACCTCTGCAAAGCAACCACCAGGAGGCATCGTTGAGCAATTCTAATGCACATGCTTACAATGTGTTATAGTGTGTTTACAAACATTTATAGTGTGTTTACAAACATGATGAATTACGCGAAGAGTAGCTCATGAGATGTTGTTTCAAATCGGAAAAGGACAAGTTATTGCCTGGTCGGAGAAATTCAAATGATGTTATGGTAAATTTCTATGGAAAATAAAGATTCCTAATTCCACAGAGGAAAGGTTGAGGTAGAGAGGGAATAAGAACGCAGATGGCCAGAGGTTGATTTGTGAGGGAAGTGAAGAGGTTCTTAGAGGTTACAGTCATGAGAAAAAGTTAGGACACCCCCCAAAATATTAAGTTATTCTCTTAAAAATATGGACATATCAATATGTTATCTTCTTTCTAACAATGTCTATAGATAAAGGGGATGTAATTGAACAAAAAACTATGAAAATGTAACTTTGTAATCATTTATTTAACGAAAAATTAACAATAATGCCAATTCCTACTGAGGAAAAAGTTAGGACACCCTATGCCCTAATAGCTAGTATTGCCCCCCTTGGCTGAAATAACCTCAATTAGACGTTTCTTATAACTGTCTACAGGTCTCTGACATCAATTGGGAGAAAGTTTTTCCCACTCCTCCTTGCAGAATTCTTTCAGCTGTGTGATGTTCGAGGGGTGTCTTGCATGCACAGCCAGTTTCAAATCAATCCACAGCATCTCAATAAGATTAAGATCCGGGCTTTGACTTGACCATTCCAGAACTCTCAATTTATTTTTCTTGAGTCATTCCTTGGTAGATTTACTGGAATGTTTTGGGTCATTGTCATGTTGCATGGTCCACATCTGCTTCAGCTTCAACTTTCGAACAGATGGTCTCACATTTTCCTCAAGCACCCTCTGATACAATACAAAATTCATAGTGGATTCTATGATGGTGAGCTGACCAGGCCCTGCTGCAGAAAAGCAGCCCCAAACCATGACATTTCCACCCCCATGCTTCACAGTTGGTATGAGGTTCTTGTTCTCAAATGCTGTCTTGGTTTTGCGCCAAACATGTCTACTCTTACTGTGCCCAAATAGTTCAACTTTGGATTCATCTGTCCAAAGCACATTGTTCCAGAAGTTCTGGTCTTTCTCTAGGTGTTCTCTGGCAAACTTTAGTCTTGCCCTGATGTTTTTTTTTGACAGCAGGGGTTTCCTCCTTGCACACCTCCCATGTAATGCAAACTTGTTCAGTCTCTTTCTTATGGTGGATGCATGTACTTTGACATCAATTGTGGCAAGAGATACCTGTAGGTCTCGTGATGACATTCTGGGATTGTTGGAGACTTCTTTAAGCATCTTTCGGTCAGCTCTTAGGCTGAACTTGCTTGGGCGGCCTGACCTGGCCATGTTGGTGGTGGTTTTAAATGTTCTCCACTTGTAAATTATTTTCCGGACAGTGGAATGGCCAATTTCGAATAGTTTGGAGATCTTTTTATATCCCTTCCCAGACTCATATGCATCTACAATTTTTCTTCTGAAGGCCTCAGAGAGCTCTTTTGATCTCGCCATGGTGATGCAACTCACTTCAACAATCAAGAGCAAACCAAACTAAATATCTGAGGTTTAAATAGGACAGGCTCCTCCAAAATCCTCTGTAACGATGTTCTAATCATTTGCACCTGATGTGGTGCTCTTTATTATAATTTTAGGCATTTTAAGTGGAACTAAATGTAGGGGTGTCCTAACTTTTTCCTCACAAGAAGATTGCATTTCTATTAATTACATTTTACCAATCATTTTTTAAATAATTTGTTTCAGTTGTATTTGTTTAGTTATATTACCTCAATTTTTCAATATTGTTCAAATGAATATCAAATGTCCATATGTTTGAATATGTTGAAGAAGACAAAGGTTTTCATAGGGTGTCCTAATTTTTTCTCATGACTGTACATGGGGGGAGCAAAGCTTGGAGAAAGCAGATGACCAGGGCATGAGAAAACAGGATATAGTAAATAAGAAGTGAAGGAAGATGTAAATTTAACCAGTTGTGGACATTCCATGTAGACAGGACAAAGAAGCTAAGAGTAGGTTATGGAAACCAGATACACTTTCATTTTCATTTCGTGAGAAAACAGGATAAGGGAGAGAGGGAGTGAAGATTTATGAAAACTCTAATAAACACTGCAGTTGGTAGGTGAAGAAAAGGTCACCAATACCAGGCACTAGGATCACAGTAATAAAGACATGAGCTTATCACCAATGTGAAGTAACGTGAGAACTTTCTTAAGGAATGGGAGGGGAAACCAGGCCATAACGAGGTATAGGAACCGAATGATATTGGTGGATATAGCCAGGAAGTGTGAAATGACTTGCATATGAGGAGGTAACCTAGATTTGAATGCTATAAAATGGGGGATTGAAATGATAACGGGAACTCCTTTGCAAACTGGTTCGGCTTTTATTACTTGTGAATAAAAGTCTCTGAATAAACCATCAGCTCTAGTCTTTGGCATTTTATTTCAGTAAAGTACTTTAACTTGGAATTCCACCACATATAATTGGCGTCACAAACAGGATTGGAAGGGGCGTTCAGTGGCGTAGCACACTAAGGCGCATACCATATCATCGCAAGGTCCCTGGTTTGATTCCGGCCATCGACATATCCTGCATGTCATCCCTCCTCTCTCTCACCCATCCTTCCTGTCAATCTCTACTATCTCTATCCCAATAAAGCAGAAATGCCCAAAAACATATATTAAAAAAAAAAGAACAGGATTGGAAAAGGGCCCGCATCGGTGGACTGTCGTCGAGCACGGACCAGGCTAACTTCACAAATAAATGGCCATAAACTGAAGTAAGCAGTATTCCTGCTTTAGTATAGAAAATGTGTGTAGTTCGCTCTGGGTCTCCGGACTCGACAGTAGGACACTAGCACGCGTCTTACCAATAAAGAAACGAAATTTAGGATTTGAACTAGAGCTGTTGGGGATTTCAGAAAATGTGCATGCACTAACTGTAAATAAGTGGGGGTACCACCATAAAGCCCAAGGTTGGGTCACATGTGCAATACCTGTAGGTACCACAGTAATTGACAGGTGATCAATACTGGGCTGCACGGACAGGCAAAAGAGAATAATTAGCTCTATTATGTTGAGGAAGTGAATTAATATGAAGCTGATTATATAGACTGAAGTTCAGCGAATAAACTCTGTATATGTGTTGAGGAAGTGCATCAGATATATTGTTGAATTGCTGGGCAGAAGTGTATAATATTACTTATGATATATCGTGTGTTGTGAAACGGCACATTAGTACTGTGATGTATGCGGAAGTGGATGAGAAGGCAGACAGGAGTGATTTACGAGCGCTGTGTCGTGCTGTATTTTTGTGCTGTCGTGTTGTGTTAATTTTTAATAATCGCTATGTTTTGTTGAAAGAGTTAAATATAGTTATGTAGTGTTATGTGTGGGAGTAAAGCAACAGAAGGCTGAATAGGGAGACAGAAATAAGAACACCAGATAGAAATAAGAACACCAGATAGAAGAGACAACTGTTGGGGAATTGAGATAAAAGCTGTAAGAGACACAGTGGAAACTGCCTTTAGGAGACAAAGATAAAATAGATAAGATGGTCTGTTCTATACTATCTGAAAGGAGAGAAGGGCTGCGCGTCATCTTTGACCGTCACTCAAGTGTGATGGCATCAACCTCGAAGGGTAGGGGATAAAAAATTAATTTAAAAAAGTCCAAGAGATTTGTTAGTTCATAAAGACCCAGTGTGCTGAGCTGTTTCTGCATTCTAAGATTTAAAGCAGTTAGTTTTAGGTGGAAAACTATACTCACCGGACACTTTATTAGGTACACCTGTTCAACTGCTTGGTAACGAAAATATCTAATCACATGGCAGCAACTCAATGCATTTAGGCATGTAGACATGGTCAAGACGACCTGCTGAAGTTTAAACCGAGCATCAGAATGGGGAAGAAAGGTGATTTAAGTGACTTTGAACGTGGCATGGTTGTTGGTGCCAGACGGGCTGGTGTGAGTATTTCAGAAACTGCTGATCTACTGGGATTTTCATGCACAACCATCTCTAGGGTTTACAGAGAATGGTCCGAAAAAGAGAAAATATCCAGTGAGCGGCAGTTCTCTGGGCGAAAATGCCTTGTTGATGCCAGAGGTCAGAGGAGAATGGCCAGACTGGTTCGAGATGATAGAAAAGCAACAGTAACTCAAATAACCACTCGTTACAACCAAGGTATGCAGAAGACCATCTCTGAACGCACAACACGTCGAACCTTGAAGCAGATGGGCTACAAAAGGGGGTCCAACCCAGTACTAGCAAGGTGTAACTAATAAAGTGGCCGGTGAGTGTATATGTCCATAACAATGACCATAAACAATTTGTTTTTGGACATTTTTATTGTGTAGTATATGCTGTGTGAAAGTAATTTTTGACTTGTAGAATCCCATGTTTAAGCTCAAATTGATTTATTTCACTTTCTAAGGTACCATACACACACACTCTCATACACTCTCACATACATATATACACACAAACACACACTCTCATACACACAGACACACACAGACCCACACATAGTTGTTAATCTTGCCCATTACTGCCTTCCAGGGTGTTATACACCAAATGTGAATAGGATAGCTCAAGCTGGTTCCAAAGCTGCTTCCTAACATACTTGTTTAGTCTTACAGTAATATCCTAGACAATCAATAACACAACATTGCTCTCTTGTAATAAATCATATTCCTTAAAAAAAAGGGGGAAGGCTTATGTTGTTCCTAGCTGATCTGACAGGACGCAAAACGCAGGAAAGAGTGGAAACTAGGAGATTTTACGATCACCCTAAAAACAATTACTGCAAGAGGACAGTGGACTATGTACAATACCAATAAATAAATGCTCCAGAAATACCAGACTAATAGACGGAGTGAGATTCACTCACTGGGTAGAGATAAAGTTGGGGCAAGAGTTAATTTGGCAAGAAAGCATAATAAAGGGAAGGATATTTAAAGAATATGAGAAGGGGATAAGACAGCAAGTAGTATTACCGCGCCCCGCAGAATATTTTAAAAAGATACGTAAAGCAACACTGTTGAGAGAGGTACAATCCCTGCAGTTTTTAGATCAAATAATAAACTGGTTACTAGAGAGTCCGTGGGAAATAGACTTTGAGGAAAAAAGAGAACAAAAAGAGGAAATAAAACTGTGTGATAGGCAGAAAAGAACAGCAAATGAGATTGTTGTCTTATTCAATAAAAACAGAAAATGAGTGTCAAATACAGTTGTGGGGAATATTAATTGAAGTAAAGATAAAGGAAATTGAGAGTGACTTGGAAACAGCGGAAGGATATCCACAGCTGTATGTCCCTCACTTTAATATAAAACCACGACCCAAATTAACGATAGTTGTCACAAGCAAAGGGATAAAAAGAAGAAGAGCACGGTCAATACCTTGCCCTATCATAGTGGTAACCACAAACACTTAGAGGTGGGTTATGTAAATGACCCAAGCTCCAAGAACAGGAACTAATAGAGCAAAAACAGTGGGAAAAATGGAGAAAGGGACTACCATGACAACTCCAGTAGACATACTAGCGAGCAAAAACCCCCTTTTGGATAAAGAAATAAAAAAGATGTCAGAAAAAATGGGAAAAACGAACTAGTAAATTTCCGACAAAATGGCCTAAGGAAGGGACATTTGATATTACAGTGTGTAAGGAAATGGGAACGCTGATAAAAAAAACACAAACCTCGAAGTAATTCAAAAAAGAGACAGGAGAAAAGGAAGAGAGAAACAGACATGTTGAAATTGTTCAAGACGGAAGGAGAAGCAATGTTAAAAGGTGCTAAGGAAATAAGAAGGTTGAAAAAGGATACAGAGGGAAGTGAAAAGGAGGAAAAGACAATGCCTCCACCCTATAGTCACGGGGAATTTCCTGTAATAACAGGAACGATCTACCTGGATGGAGAAGTGGAGGTAGGACCAGACAAAAAGGAGGAAGAGAAGGAACGTGAGGCAAAAAGTGAAAGAGGGAAACCCATAGGACTTGATTGCTATGCAGGGATTAAAAAAGCCCTAAAACAGGTAGAGATTGGCATATGGGAGCCAGAGTCAGAACAAAGAAAGGAAAACGAACTGTTGGAGGAAGAAATAGACTGGGAGATAGAAAAAATGAAGAAACAAATGAAATGCAGAAAAGGGAAATACAGCACATCCAGATATGAGGGGGCGACCGCCTGGTCACCCACCTATGCAAGAGACGACTCGGAGTCTGATGAAGGGGTCCGGTGGGGGCAGGAGAGGTGGACGAGCCAGAGGGAGAAAGATCAAGAAAAATTGAGGGAGAGCATACAAACAAGACTTATGCAGGAGATGAACTGAACTAGCAGAGAACAGGGTAATAAGCATAGTGGCCAGGGTAGTGGAAAGAGAAGACATGAGGAACAAGAAAGACAAACAACACGAGTGTCAAGAGATAGGGAAAAGTTACGTCCACGAGACGCACTCCAGTGCCTCATCCTGGTAAAAGGAAGACAAGGACACTATGTGCCCTGGGGAATGCAAGACATGCAGGGGATAATCAGCAGATTACCTGACATACATGAGGGAGCAGGAAAATGGATTAGAATCTTTGAGGAAGAGACATCGGGGAAGCTGCTGGCAGTGGGAGACCTCAAGGCCCTGCTGGCCAAAGTGCTGGGAGTGACAAAGATGGAAGACATCCTCCTGGCCTGTGGACTGGGACTGGCTACGGACGGTGCCACACTCGATGGGATGGGATTTGATCGAGCCAGACCCTTGATGTGGGCAACTCTGAGAGAAGAATATCCACAAAGGCTGGATCCTAAGACCTTGAGGGGAGACCCACTGGGAGAAACCGAGAACCCTGCCACATACCTGCACAAGCAACTGAAGAAGTGGAAACAAGAAATTGAAGCAGACCCAGAGGGAGACCCACTGATGGCAACTAGGTTTAGAACTGCAGTGGTGGAAGCCATGTCCCCTCAGGTGAGAAGCAGGTTAGAGGATGTGGTGGAACTCACGTCAAAAACACACAAAGAGTTCTGTGATTATCTAGTCCATGCGGTGGAAAAATACCGGAAGGATGAACTGAGGCAAAAGGAGCAAGAAAAGGAGAACAGAATTAAGCAAAAAGAAGACACAAGGGGTAATGTCCGCCGAAACCAGGAAACCAGTTCCACACATGGCCACACCAAAACCACCTCCAGTGCTGAGGCCTCAGGGACAAGAGCAATCCTTCATACCTGTAATCAATGTGTATACCCAGCAGTCTCAGCCATGGAGAGGAAGACAGAGACCCCAAGGAAGGTTCCAAAGGACAGACCCACCAGGCCCACCCGGCGTGTGCTGGGGATGTCTACAAGCAGGACACATCCGAAGGAATTGTACAACTAATCCATTGCAGCCGAGGGAGAATAGACAACAGGGCTATGGCCAGCAACAGCAGCAACCAATCCCTATAGGGGACCAAATTACAGTTAATAGGGATGCCCAGAGAATCCTAAAGGGGAGGGTCAGTTTCCAGTGTTAACCACAGAAGCTGATCAAGAACCAATGCTGCAGGTTCAAATAGAAAATAGACATGATGATAGACACTGGAGCTACCTACACTTGTGTAGGTCCAAAATATGCCTCTCACCTCCCCCTGTCAGGGAAATTTGTTAAAACAGTAGGATTCTCAGGACAAGTGCAGCTAATTCCAATGACAACCCCAGTAAGTCTGAAAATAGGAGACAGAGCCACAGCCCTGCCCATACTGATCTCTGACCAAACACAGATGAATCTCTTGGGGAGGGATGCATTATGCACGCTGGGGATAAAAATATGGTGCTCCCCAGAAGGTGTATATGTAGAAAACATAGCAATCAGGACACAAATGTCACAGATGAATGGGAGCGCAAACGTTTATTGTTTGGGGAAAATAAACCATGAGGTAGAGCAGACTTGGTTAAAATGGGGAAAAGTTATTGAAGCCCAACTCCCTGATGCACAAAAAACACAATTTGATTATCACTGCACTAATGCAGTTTGACCCAAATTGTGACCCCCACCGGAAACAAATTTGGCAAGAGCAAACTAAAAATCTGGTTGTCCCAATAATGTCACATAATAGTGGGAAAACAGGGAGCAGCTATGCAAGTGGACGAATCAGGATTCATGCAGAAGTGGTATAATGTATCTAACGCCGCTCCTCATGTGTCATTAATGGTAAACAAAGGGTATAGAGCAAGAGACTTGGGACCAATCAAAAAGTGATTGTTTCTTTCCAATAAACCCCCTGATAAAACATTCTGCAGATAAAGAATTCATAAAAATAATATGTGCCATGCCTATACCACAGGAAGTAGCCATACGGGTCAAACAAGTTCAGGTGAAAGAGAAATTAGACAATCAGCTGAGAGATGACATGGAAAAACAGATTCCAGAAGGTCTTTGGTCAAAACATGACACTGATGTGGGCTTAGTAAAATCAGCAAGCCCTATAACCATAATCCCTAACCATAATAATGTGCTACCCAGAAAAGCCCAATATCCTATGAAACCTGAAGCTGAGGAAGGAATAAGCAAAACAATAGAGGGATTGATAGCAGCGGGAGTCTTAGAAAGAACAAACAGCCCGTGCAATTCCAATTCCAAAGCCCCTTCTTCCAATTCTAAAAGCAGACAAGTCAAAATGGAGATTGCTACATGACCTAAGAGCAGTAAATTATGTGGTACAGGATTGGCCAGCAGGAGTACCAAATCCTCATACACTGTTAACAAATGTCCCTCCAACAGCCAAATACTATACAGTGATAGATTTATGCTCAGCCTTTTTCAGTGTACCATTGGCAGAAGAAAGTAGGTACCTGTTTGCATTTACCAACAGAGGAAAACAATACACTGATACTAGAATACCTCAAGGGTTCAAACATTCGCCTCATGTATTCAACCAGGTGTTAAAAGCTGATCTAGAAGACCTGGAGCTAAACAGCAATGTAATCCAATATGTGGATGATTTGCTAATCTGTCCACCCACGTTGGAACAGTGTCATGAGGACTCCATAAAAGTTCTCCAACAATTGGCAGTAGGGGGACACAAGGTGTCAAAAACAAAACTGCAGTATTGCTTACCCCAGGTCGAATATCTGGGAAGAACAATAGCACATGGGTCAAAAGCAATATCACCAGGACAATTAGAAGGCATAAACAAAGCACCAAAACCAGTAACTGTGGGCCAAATTATGACATTTCTGGGAATGACAGGATTCAGTGGAGATTGGATAGAGGACTATGCGATAAAAACAGCAGCCCTGAGGGAGCTGATGAAAACAGCTGATAAGCAGAACTTAAAAGCCCCTTTGACTTAGACAAAAGATGCAACAATAGCATTTGAGACGTTGAAAAAGGAAATGCAACGGGCGCCGGCATTGGTCGTGCCAGACTAGGACAAACCATTCCTGTTATATGTGGCAAATAGAAGAAATGGGTATGCTTCAGCAGTGCTAGCACAGGACACAAGCAGTGGTAGGAAAAAACAAGCCCTAGCCTACTATAGCACCAAATTAGACAGTCAAGGGTACCCGCCATGCTTTCAGGGAGTGGCGGCCATGCACTATGCCTATGAGAAGGCCTCATCAGTCACAATGGGCTATCCAATAACAATATACACACATCACAAGACAGTGGAACTGTTAGAGCAGGGAAGGTTTGTTTTAACGCAGGCTAGGAACCTGTCATATTTGTCATTATTAACATACCCAGACATCACTATCAAGAGATGTAGCACAGTAAATCCAGCTGAGCTAATACCACTGGCAGATGAAGGGGAAGAACATGATTGTATAGCACACTCGCTAACATTCACCAAGTTAAGACCAGACTTAGAATCAACACCCTTAGTGGACGCAGAAGAGACACATTTTGTAGATGGTTCATGCTATAAAGATCACTTAGGAAATCATGCAGGGTATGGCATAGTGAGACAGATAGGGCAGTCATTCCTGTTAGCCTGCATCTCTGAACGCACAACATGTCGAACCTTGAAGCAGAAGGGCTACAGCAGCAGAAGACCACACCAGCTGCCACTCCTGTCAGCTAAGAACAGGAAACTGAGGCTACAATTTGCACGGGCTCACCAAAATTGGACAATAGAAAATTGAAAAAAGGTTGCCTGGTCTGATGAGTCTCAATTTCTGCTGCGACATTCAGATGGTTCAGGCTGGTAGTGGTGTAATGGTGTGGGGGATATTTTCTTGGCACAATTTGGGCCCCTTAGTACCAATTGAGCATCGTTTAAACGCCACAGCCTACCTGAGTATTGTTGCTGACCATGTCCATCCCTTTATGACCACAGTGTACCCATCTTCTGATGGCTACTTCCAGCAGGATAACGCGCCATGTCACAAAGCTCAAATCATCTCAAACTGGTTTCTTGAACATGACAATGAGTTCACTGTACTCCAATGGCCTCCACAGTCACCAGATCTCAATCCAGAGCACCTTTGGGATGTGATGGAACGGGAGATTCGCATCATGGATGTGCAGCCGACAAATCTGCAGCAACTGCGTGATGCTATCATGTCAATATGGACCAAAATCTCTGAGGAATCTTATGAGGCAGTGGCAGATTACTATTGGATATGTGGAGGAGAAAGGCTAATGGCGACATTACCCACTGATTGGTCAGGGATATGTGCTCGAGTTAAATTAGTCCAGTCGGTAACTATTTTGATGGGAATAAATTAGACCAGATCAGGGTGAAGTTAAGCAAGGAAGCAGGAGAAAAAGGGCATATCAGTCAGACCCCGGAGTCTATATAGATGCCATAGGTGTACCTAGAGGAGTACCCGACGAGTACAAGGCAAGAAGCCAGATACTGGCAGGATTTGAATCAATTTTCCTTTGGCTCACGATAAATAAAAATGTAGATTGGATAAACGCCATCTATTACAATCAACAGAGGTTCATCAATTATACAGATGATGCCTTATCAGCCCTAGGAGAGCAAGTAGAATGACATGGCAGAACAGACAGGCATTACATTTTCTGATGGCCGCTCAAGGTGGGGTGTGCAAAATGTTTGGGGACCAATGCTGTACATTCATTCCTAATAATACTGATCCTGCAGGAAGTTTTGCCAGAGCAATGACTAAACTAAAAAACTTGAGACAGGAAGTGAAAGACAATGCAGGCACAGACTTTGGGAAAATCGACTGGTTGGAAAACACCCTTGGAAAGTGGGGAGCAATGTTGGCAAAAATGGGAATAATGATTACGATAGTGATTGTAGTGCTAGGACTAATGTTTTGTTGTATAATGCCTCTCGAGATCTTTCTTTGTACAGAGTACAGTTAAGCAAATGAGTGTGACAGCAGGGACAGCGCCGATAGCAGTCAACAGAGTTGGAGAACCTCCAGACCTATACCCTGTTTCTGACTGGGAGGAGGAAGACAATAAGTCTTCTGCCCCCTCAGACGACGACGAGATCGTCTAGTCTCCCAGTCATGACTCTCGAGCTCCAACAGTTCTTGGACCATGGAAGTCAAATTAAAAACCTGTTTGACCCAGTGACATACACCTACTCGAGAGTAACACTGCTCCATTCATTAAAAAAGAAAAACCCCTGGCAATATGAGGACTATGTTCCACTTGGAAATATTTGCGACTCACCGGACAATGATGTGTTTTATGGTATCATGTATAACAACTGTTGTTTGTATTACTGATAAAATGTCTATATTGAAAGTGCGTTAAAGAGGCAACAATGGGAAGGTCATAGATTCAGGGACACAAGGGATGATCCCTTATAATGGATAAGTATAGGCCTCATTACAGGTTGATTTATTTTGCAGTATTTTACAACAATTGTGTAACCATATACAGTGGGGGAAATAATGATTTTGTTAGTTTGCCCGATTACAAAGAAATGAGCGGTCTATAATTTTTATGGTACTTTTATTTTAACAAATACAGACAGAATATCAACAAAGAAGTCCAGAAAAAACACATTGTATAAAGTTATGAATTCATTTGCATTTGATCGAAGGAAATAAGTATTTGATCCCCTACAAACCAGCAAGAATTCTGGCTCATACAGACCGGTTATATGCCCATGAGGCACACAGATTAGTCCTGTCACTTTAAGAAAGTACTCCTAATCTCTGCTTGTTATGGGTATAAAAGACACCTGTCAATAGAATCAATCTCTTCCATTCCAACCTCTCCACCACCATGGGCAAGACCAAAGAACATTCAAAATACATCAGGGTAAGAGTTGTAGACCTGCACAGTGCTGGAATGGGCTACAAGACCATCAGCAAGAAGCTTGGTGAGAAGGAGACAACTGTTGGTGCAATTATTAGAAAATGGAAGAAATACAAAATAATCATCAATCGCCCTCGGCCTGGAGCTCCATGCAAGATCTCGCCTCGTGGGGTAAGGATGATCATGAGAAGGGTGAGGGATCAGCCCAGAACTACACGGGAGGAGCTTGGTAATGATCTCAAGGCAGCTGGGACCACAGTCACCAAGAAAACCATTGGTAACACACTACACCGTAACGGATTGAAATCCTGCAGTGCCCGCAAGGTCCCCCTGCTGAAGAAGGCACATGTACAGGCCAATCTGAAGTTTGCCAATGAACACCTAAATGATTCAGAGAAGGCTTGGGAGAAGGTGATGTGGTCAGATGAGACCAAAATTGAACTCTTTGGCATAAATTCGACTCGTCGTGTTTGGAGGGAGAGAAATGCTGAATGCTACAATCCCAAGAACACCATCCCCACCGTCAAACACGGAGGTGGAAACTTTATGCTTTGGGGTTGTTTCTCTGCTAAGGGTACAGGACGACTTCACTGCATTGAGGGGCCAACGGACGGGGCCATGTACTGTAAGATCTTGGACGAGAACCTCCTTCCCTCAACCAGAGCACTGAGGATGGGTCGTGGCTGGGTCTTCCAGCATGACAATGACTCAAAACATACGGCCAAGGCAACAAAGGAGTGGCTCAAGAAGAAGCACACTAAGGTCATGGAGTGGCCTAGCTAGTCTCCAGACCTTAATCCTATAGAAAATTTGTGGAGGGAGCTGAAGCTTCGAGTTGCCAAGCAAAAGCCTTGAAACCTTCAGGATTTGGAGAGGATCTGGAAAGACCAAAATCCCTCCTGAGATGTGTGCAAACCTGGTGACCAACTATAAGAAACGTCTGACTTCTGTGCTTGCCAGCAAGGGTTTCTCCACCAAGTACTAAGTCATGTTTTGCTTGGGGATCAAATACTTATTTCCTTCGATCAAATGCAAATGAATTTATAACTTTATATAATGTGTTTTTTCTGGACTTCTTTGTTGATATTCTGTCTCTATTTGTTAAAATAAAAGTACCATAAAAATTATAGACCGCTCATTTCTTTGTAATCGGGCAAACTAACAAAATCAGCAGGGGATCAAATAATGATTTCCCCCACTGTAAGTGAAAAATAACATATGAGTTACATCATCATTACAATAAACTCCAACTCCTGGGGACACGTCCCTTTTACAGGCAGGGGCAAAAAACCTGGACTCTTATTGAATATCAATCTACCAGGAAAATTCCCCTGCGGCTCTCATACCTTCCTGCCAACCTTGAGCAACCTACTTTACAAGTCTGTAACTGAGCACCTGTCCCTATGAGCAACAACTTCCTTCATACTTACAGTGGGGGAAATAATTATTTGATCCCCTGCTGATTTTGTTAGTTTGCCCGATCGTCAGCTTTCCAATAACGTGTGCATGGATTTGGCAGAGCCTATTGTGATGCTTAATAATAACAACCTATATAGGACAGCAAAAGATGACTGTAATATCAGCCCACATTTGCTGACAAATTCTTCCCCCACTCCACACCTTCCCCCACTCCCACTATATTGTAATTCACTGCTCATCAACGACCCACTTATCGCAGCAGAGATGTTTGTCATAGTTTTGTGATCGGTCTAATGTTACGTACGTTGCCATGTTACGATGCAGTTGTCATAAGTAAGTATTTACAACTCTCTCTGTCTTAGCTCACTCCTTAATATACCGATAGCAACTTGCGCTCTGGTAGTCTAGATATCACACTGGTTAGACTACTCCTAAAGTCTATATGCGATCACTTTGTGTAGTGGTGTGCGTTGACATAGGCTCCTGCTGGATTGTAGCGCAGGTTTGGATGAGTTGGGACTGATATACTCATGATCAGAGCTGTTTATCAGGTCTGGACGGGTGCCCTCTCTAACCACTATGTTATTCTCCCATCAAAAGTCACCAGAATTGCTTGTTTAACAGGTGATATGCAACATTTTCTCTGGGTACAAGGGCCTTCACCACCCTAACAACATTATAGGCAGCACCCCCTTGAAATATACTTCCTACGTCCCTGCATAAATGAACACAACCATATTATTATTTTTGTGATGTAAAAAGTTCTCTAAAATATGCAACAGTTTGGCTACAGTAAAATCAATGTTTGCAACGGAATTTGTTAAATGAAGAACTTTACTGTTCTGGAGGAGCTGGACTGTGCTCAGCATTCAAATTGTATCTCTAAAAGACTGTCTAGTGGCTAGATAAATTGTCACGCTTTTGTTTGTTAATGGAAAATGATTTGAGCTTGTTGTAAGCGGAGCTCAAGCATGCACTCCAGTCTGAGCCTGTTCTCCAGTCTGAGTAAACTGGTTTAATCTTGTTTGTAGTCAGAGTGCTATTAGGAGTTGTTTGTTTAGCAGTGGCTATCCTGTCTGAAGCCTGTTCTCCAGTCTGAGTAAGTTGGTTTAATCTTGTCTCTAATCAGAGTGCTATTAAGAGTTGTTTGTTTGGCTATCCTGCCTTAAGTAGGTTCTATTGAAAGCCATCTATTTGAAGTCAATTAGCTGTGAAGTGCTGTCAATCTCCAGTGGGAGGGCCAAAACACTATCCTGAAAGGTATTTAACTCCTGCTCACCCTGGACCACGACTAATACATTTGGGATTGAGTGAGTGGTGAAACCTGTCTGGTCGTTAACTGATCGTCAGGTGGGAGGGGATGCTACCCTGCTAGTCATCAGCAATCACAGAATCTGCATTTATTTCATGATGATCGCAGAGCGACAGCCTCTGTGACAGCCTCCTGACACGAAGACTCCAGACACGAAGACATAGGAGTCTATCTGTGGAGTCCCGAGAGGAAGGCCATACTACTAAGTATTTTAATTTTACTTTGATAAAAAAAATAAAAAGAATTACCCTGAGTGTATTGAGCCTACCTGTATCCTACATTTCCCACTAACCCTCTCCCTCTATAAAAATCACAATGTGCTTTCTCCCCATTCCTGTTATTTCCTACATCAGGAGGACACATCAACGCTACACCTCCATTCGCAAGGATCGCTGTCCTCTCCACGACCCCTCACCACTGGTGTCCCCCAGGGCTCTGTCCTTGGGCCTTTACTGTTCTCTCTCTATACCAAATCTCTCGGCTCTGTAATTTCTTCACTAGGTTTCTCCTACCACACCTACGCAGATGACACTCAACTTTTGCTCTCTTTCCCCCCTTCTGACTCACAGGTGGCAACACGTGTCTCGGCATGTCTTTCAGACATTTCTGCTTGGATGTCAGCCCACAACCTAAAGCTCAACCTTGACAAGACTGAGCTGCTCTTCCTCCCAGGGAAAGCCTGCCCTCTCCATCACAGTAGAGAACTCTACTGTGACCTCCTCCCATACAGCCAAGAAACTTGGGGTGATCCTTGACAACCCCTTATCCTGAACATCACAGCGACAGCAGGCTCCTGTAGATTCTTCCTCTACAACATCAGAAGGATACGTCCATTCCTCACCAGAGAAGCAGCACAACTTTTGGTCCAAACACTTGTGATCTCCCGCCTTGACTACTGCAATGCACTCTTGGCCGGACTCCCCGCCTCCTCCATCAGGCCTCTGCAGCTCATCCAGAACGCTGCCGCTCGTCTGGTGTTCAATCTCCCCAAATTCTCCCATGTCATGCCCCTCCACTGGCTCCCGGTAGCAGCTCGCATCAAATTCAAGACCCTGGTGCTTGCCAACCGGGTGGCAAAGGGAACAGCCCCTCCCTACTTGCAAGCAATGGTTAGCCCCCAAAAACCGGCTAGATCACTCCGCTCGTCCACCTCGGCTGCCCGCCTGGCACCGCCGCCTCTACGTGGATGCAGTGGCCGCGCTACTCGGTCACAGCTTTTCACTGTCCTGGCGCCCCGCTGGTGGAATGAGCTTCCCACTACTGTCAGGACTGCAGAGTCACTTCCGATCTTTCGCCGTAGATTGAAAACCCATCTCTTCAGGCTACATCTTAACAGTCCCTCCTAAAGAGCGCTTCACCCTCACTACCCCCCCTATACTAACCCCAACCCTAGAGACCTCTTCATCCCCGCTACCCCCCCTGTACAAGTTCTCTCCTGCTAATTAAAAAAAATAAAGTAGCCTACTGGCATTACGACTGCCTATGGCCCCTGGTGTGAGCATTGATTACTTTGTCTTATGATGACTGTTGGATAGATGATTCACTTACTTAAACAAATGTATTGTTGTAAGTTGCTTTGGATAAAGGCGTCTGCTAAATGGCATAAATGTAAATGTAAATGCACACAGGAGCTGAATCAAAATGTGTAGCCTACAGATCATAAATGTCTCACATATCAACAACTGTCCAAGGCTACAGCAATGAAATGACAACTATATGAAAAGTATTCATTTGTAGCCAACTATGGTACATGATATGATGGACAGGGGCGCAAAAGAACAGCCAAATACAGACAGTAGGCAACTATAAATTACTTGTTGGATACGGGCAGTAAAACAGTGAAAATATAATTTGTTTTATTCTCGTCACAACAACATTTTTGATTGATTCATGAAAGCCTTCATTTCAATCTTGTGAAATACGTTCAACGTGAACTCGCGGTGCTAGAGCGTAAAATCAATGACAAAACTTTGCTTTATGAGCACGCTGTGTCCATATAGCCTACTGCTGAAATGGGCGGAATCAACGGAGAAAAATTATATTGCTATGAGTTAATTAATATGCAATTTCGCGAACACACTGCTACATAAATTCCATGTCTGACATCATTTTATGAAGTGTCCATGAAGACATGATTTGTTCTAAATTAAGGTTTATCCAAAGACATCATCACCCCCCTCACAACATTTTAGGCAGCACCCCCTCACGAAATATACTTCCTACGTCCCTGATAACAACTGTAGGCTACTTTTCTATCCAGTCTCAGTCCCACTGAAACCCAAAATCCTTACTCTTGTCTCGCATGAAAATCCCTAAATTCATTCTGTAATCAATACGTTGCATGATTAAAGCCGTCTCGCAATTATTTATGTCAGATTGCGGAAAAACATTTCCCTGCTTCTCTGCACTGAGCTACGTGATGATGGTATGAGAGTAGATAGGAGTTGGTCCCATTGCTTGGTCCTCGTTAAAATAACCTGATATTTAAACCATTTCCACTCTTCATCATCATCCATCTATCTGACAAGGCAAGCTGATAAGGCAAACCATTCTCTTTTCAAACATCCTTCACAGCTCGTCACCACCTTGTGGTGGATTTCGGCAGCTCATCACACCTTGTGTCTGCTGCTGCAGCGGCATTGAGGTAGACCATGCAATGTCAGCCTGAACCTATTAACCACTGGACCTTATGCTCCATTATGCTCTAGTTGTACATATAGTAACAGTGTTGTTTCAGGGTGTAGGTCTGGTTACCTCCAGACTGCCTCGTTTACCAGGGTTCAGCACCAGCAGTTTCTTCAGCAGGTTCTCACAGTCCGTGGACATGTAGAAAGGAATTCGGTACTTCCCTCGTAGAACCCTCTCTCGTAGCTCCTACACAACACAGAGACAGAGGTTCTGTCAAGTGGTGGTGTGGACTATGATAAACAGAATTAACATAGATAACAGACCTTCTGGGTTTTCATCTTTCCACCAGACCACCTGCATGCACGCACACACGCATGCGCACACACACACACCTTTAGATTCTGTCCGTCGAAGGGTAGCGATCCGCTGACCAGTGTGTAGAGGATGACCCCCAGACTCCAGACATCCACCTCAGGCCCGTCGTACTTCTTCCCCTGGAAGAGCTCCGGAGCAGCATAGGGAGGAGAGCCACAGAAAGTATCCAGCTTACTGCCCAGGGTGAACTCATTACTGAAGCCAAAGTCTGCTATCTTGATGTTCATGTCTGCATCCAGGAGCAGGTTCTCTGCCTGAGGGATGGAGAGAGGGGAATGACAATGTGGAAGGTGTAGAAAAGCAATTTGTTTGGACCAAATCACTGCTCTTCACTGAACATTCTTTTATCATGTGATCTAATTTCTTGATTGCTACCGATTTTTTATGGCCATTTAGCACTGTTTTAAAGCTCAAAACTAAATACTAGACCTTGAACATCACAATAAACACCATTCTATTAACAGGGGTACCCCCCTTACAAATCAGGACAGTCCTGTAAGTGTTGAAGGTATTCATGTGCTTTTTTAATCAGCGACCGAATAGGAATTAGCTGCACCACTGGGTCCAAATCATATTTTTACAGGCTTTGGTCCTAATCCACCCACATGAAAAGGAGCCACCACACTCTTTAACCCTTTACAGTAGAGTAGGCTGCCTCTTACCTTCAGGTCTCTGTGCACTATCCTCCTCTGATGACAGTACTGCACAGCTGACACTATCTGAAACACACACACACACACACACACACACAGGTGGGGATCAAACATGGTTGCCATATGGAGAACTCTTAAGTCTCTATACGCCTAGTACCTACTGCTGTGTTTGAGGTTATGATCCACACATGAACAGGACGTAATAGTCATCTGAGGGTCAAAACCTAACCTGTGTCATTTATGTGGGAGAGAGTAAATTGTGTCCTTGATGCACACAGACCAAAGCTCTCCCTCAAAATGTTCAAACCTACACACACACAAACAGGCTGTCTAAAAAAATAAGAAATAAATGGATGCATAAAATGAGTGTTGGCCAATTTCTCAATATTATTTGAGGATTTTTAATTTCTGGACCTTTTTCTGAAGCAATCACATGGAAGCACACCACTGTTTGAGGCTTCATCCTATGGTCTTAATTTGCAATAAAACAGGGATTCCAAAGAGCTAAAAGAAATTTCCAGTGTACTTTCATAAGTGGCACTTCTGTGAACTTTGGGCCTGGATGGCTATCTGCTAAGACCTGTGCCTGTCCTGTTTCTGGGAGCTTTTTGGCAAGATGAGTCATCTCGCACCCATATCCATTCTGGGCACCAGCGCCCATCCACACACCCCACAGCCTTCGTGGAATCTTGCCCACCTCGCACTCAAGCGGCCTCTACTCGTCTGCCTGCCCTCTCATTCAGTGCGGGCCAGTCGCTTACCTGGCAACCCGAATTACGCACGTCAAACAGAGCTGTGTCGGCAGTAGGCTTGACTGCCAACTTTTTTCTGTGGCGTTATTCAGTCATTTTTAGCCACAATGGTCAAAATGGAATGGCTACTGTTGATATACTGTCTCATCGCCTTCTGTGATGAGCAGAGCTGGGTGAGTAAATCCACAAACTCTGTGCAATCACCGGAGATAATCTCCCCAACGACCGCCACAGATGCATTGTTTCACTATGATCACGTCCCTTCTCCCTCGTCTACAAATCACTAGGTTATCCTACATCATCTTCACAGCTGGTTGAATGATTATTTTGATGTTTTGGAGGACACTGTTTCTGGCATTTTCAACAAACTAAATGCTACTTGCAAGCAATGGTTAGCCCCCAAACCCCTGCATGATCACTCCGCTCTTCCACCTCGGATGCCTGCCTGGCACCGCCACCTCTACGTGGATGCAACGGCCGCGCCACTCGGTCACGGCTTTTCACTGTCCTGGCGCCCCGCTGGTGGAATGAGCTTCCCCCCACTGTCAGGACTGCAGAGTCACTACCGATCTTCCGCTGTAGATTGAAAACCCATCTCTTCAGGCTACATCTTCACAGTCCTTCCTAAGACCTCTTCACCCTGTGGCGCCCGCCCCGTGCCTAAGCCCATGCGCGAGTGTGGGACAGTGGTAAATGGAGTGTATATCTCGCCTCGCTTTGTCTCTGCTGTCTCTCTCTTGCCCCGTGTTGTCTTTGGCAGGACCATGTATGGAGTTCCTGCGCCCCAAGGGGCCACAGCTGCAACCCGTGGAGATAATCACCGTATGCCCATACATGGAGTTCCTGCCCATCAAGGCACAGCTGAAGGGCATCAGCAGGAGCAGCAGAGACCGTACAAAAGGAGCCAACGGAGCACCCAGTGGAGAGGGGTTGCTAAGGCGAACCACGGAGCAGTGGATGAGAGAGAGAGAGAGAGAGAGAGAGAGAGAGAGAGAGAGAGAGAGAGAGAGAGAGAGAGAGAGAGAGAGAGAGAGAGAGAGAGAGAGAGAGAGAGAGAGAGAGAGAGAGAGAGAGAGAGAGAGAGAGAGAGAGAGAGAGAGAGAGAGAGAGAGAGAGAGAGAGAGAGAGAGAGAGAGAGAGAGAGAGAGAGAGAGAGAGAGAGAGAGAGAGAGAGAGAGAGAGAGAGAGAGAGAGAGAGAGAGAGAGAGAGAGAGAGATCCTGTGCATGATCCCTGACCATAGGAGAGCCCCCTTTGAAGCCCGACTCCGAGAGCCCGCTACATTGCCAACCTTCGCCTGTCTGACTACCCCGCTGCCGCCCCGACCTGGAACGTAAGAGGACCACCCACCGTGTACCGAACCCCCTGCTATCTTCCCGACGACGGATCTCCTGCGAGGCCCTTGAACGACACGACGCCTTCTCACCCCCACCCTCTCTCTATCATTTCCCTCTCCCCGCTAATCGAATAAATATTGTTGACTGTAATTCTGGTGTGGACCTCTCTGATTACACTGTGTTTGGGTCTGTGACGCGCCCGCACACCCCGGCGGCCGTCACAACCCCCACTACCCTCCCTGTACTAACCCTAACCCCAACCCTTGAGACCTCTTCACCCCTGTACAAGTTCTCTCCTGTTAATAAATAATTATTATTATTTTATTTTTTTAAATATATTTTAGGGCATTTCTGCTTTATTGGGATAGAGATAGTAGAGATTGACAGGAAGGATGGGTGAGAGAGAGGAGGGATGACATGCAGGATATGTCGATGGTCGGAATCGAACCAGGGACCTTGCAATGATATGGTATGCGCCTTAGTGTGCTACGCCACTGAGCGCCCCAATACATAATTATAAAAAAAAATAAACAAAAAAAATAAAATAAATTGGCTTCTGGCATTACGACTGCCAATGGCCCCTGGTGTGAGCATTGATTACTTTGTCTTTTGATGACTGCTGGATAGATGATTCACTTACTTAAACAAATGTATTTGTTGTAAGTCGCTTTGGATAAAGGCGTCTGCTAAATGCCATAAATGTAAAAATGTAAGAAGGTGACATTGCGTAAAGACTGTAAACTGAGATGTTTGGTTGTTTTATTGCTGTTGATATCCGGGAAGCTTCAACCACCAAGCCCTAGCCCGGGTGCGAGTCTACAATCTTTACAAACCCTGTCTGATTTTAAAAGTAGGACTGATTTGGGTATAGTCCATTTTAATGTTCAAAGCTTGGTCTTGAAAATGGAGTTTGGAGGCTGTTTTGAGAGTAAAGGGAGGCCCTACCCAGTATTAGTATAGTGTTCCTAATAAAGTGTAGGTGTGTGTAGGTCCATCATTACCAATCCCAAACGACTGTGAAACTGACCCTGGTGCACTGCTGTTCTACCACCACTAGAGGTCAGGGCAGTTCCAATCCCAGGGCCACATAGTGAGCTTTCAAGTTTCCTTACCTTTCCTGGGGATCTAGCTATGTATACTCTGCTGACATTAAGTGACATCATTCCATGACAGATGAGCTAGTTCCATAATTCATGCTGTCTGTCTGTCTGCCCAAGCTGTTGTGGGGGTTAAAGACTCACCTGTCTGAACTTGGCCCTGGCCTCCTTCTCCTTCATCCTCCCATGAGCCACCAGGTAGTCAAACACCTCCCCTGGAGAAGAGAAGCAAAACACATCATCATTACAGTACCTCTAGGTCACATCCTCTCTCCTCCTCGCCTCCTTCTCAAAACACATTGGACCAAATGCGTTTTTAAGAAGGAGATAAGATTGAGAGGAATTGAATCTCAAAGATTCACCTCTGTTGACACACTTTTAACACAGAAGCAACAAGACCTTGTTTTACTGGACTGGAGTCACTGTCCTTCTAACAAGGATCGAGTGCTGTGTGTAGAATATAACATTAGGGAAGGTGCTGCTGCATGCTAACAGGTAGCATATGGCACGCCACGACAAGTGACCTTCATACTGTACGCAGCCCAGCGTTCTCTCCAAAGAATGTGGCGCCACTATGTACACATCTCAAGGCAAATTAAACTATATATTTAGTAATGATAGTTACTCTCTTTTATTGCCAACAACATCATTGTTAAAAACAATGTTATGATGTTCCTCACTGAAATTAGCGTTTTAGCTGTATTTTTGGAGCATTTTGACATGAATAAATGCGAGTCGGGTTTTGATAATGCAATCCAGCGCCACGCTGTTCAAAAATCCTGGGGAGAAGCCTGCAGCCCACTCCAAGGATCTTTACAGGCCAGAAGGGGGCCATGGAGACTTTCCTGCTCATGTTGTCAGGAAAAACACATGGCCTAGCCTATACTGTAATGAAACAATTCCAAGTGCCCTTCACACTGTTGTCAACCCAAGGCAGGGGCACTTGGGTGTACTCAGACCATGTTAAGGGGTACTCCAGGCTTTAGTCAGACCATAGGAAGGGCACTTGATAGAGAAGCCTACTCACCTCCACTGGCATACTCCATCACTAAATAAAGCGTATTTTCTGTCTCAATGACTTCAAATAGCTTCACTGGAGGAGAGAGAGACAGAAGAAAGTGCAGGAAAGACTCAGCACTCAAGACATTTTTCTCAAAGTGTTCTTTCATACAAAACTTCACAACACAGAGGATCAGTGTTATCAGTGTGGTTGACTATCATCTTAGCTACAACAATGCTTTTGCTCCAATCAGAGTATCTACTGGCAGTGTGTTTTGGATTGTTAATTTCAACTCAGACCTACCTATGTTTGGATGATTTAATATCTTCATTATTCGGACTTCCCTGAAGAGCTGTTGAGATGAATGACATTTTAAAAAATGAGATAAAAAAACATTTTTAACATGGGAAATCTGATATCTAATCAGGGCAGGGAATTACAAACAGTCATTATTAGATAATGTGTGTGTGTGTGTGTGTGGAGACAGAGGACTGGTAGAGCCTTGTCAGTATGAGGCTAGTACAGGGGTAAACCCATAGCTTCCGAACTGAGTCCCATTGTGTGTGTTGTGTTCCCCTCTGAAACAGGATTACAGCCCTGGGTTCTGCACAGCGGGGCGGCTATGCTAGGCTGATGTCCCTCTGGGCTTGATCCAGCCTCTGGTTCTCTCTCACACACTCTCTCACACACACACACACACACACACACACACACACCTCCCCTCTGTGATGAAGCCATTGTATAATCCCTGTCCTACACAGCTGCATTACAAATCCTGAGACGCTGCGGCCCAGAGAGAGCGAGCCAGCCAACACACAGCCAACAGGGCCAAACCAGACAGCACCGAGGACACAGGCTTACATCATGTCCAGTCTGCGCATTGCTTTATTATCTATCTTTATTAATTTGTCTTACAGGCTGGGAGCACACAATAAAAGTGGACATACAATAAAAGTATAATACAATAGAAAGTTAAAAACAAAACGTACACAAAATCACACTACACCCTAACATACTGTACAATTAAAGTGCCAGCCTACAGTAAAGTGCAATCTGAGGTCATGTTTCATCCTTCTTCCTGGAAAGTGCATTTAGTGACTTAAGGGCTGTGGGAATGAAGGAGTGTTTGTATCTGTTGCTTTTTTGTTTGAGGAGTCTGAAGCAGGAGCCTGAGGGTAGGAGTTAGAACTGTGAGTTAAGGGGATGGTCACAGTCCGACGCTAAAGCTTGAGCTTTTCGGTTGACTTGTTTGTCAAACAGGTCCAACGTACTGCTCTGTTTGACCTGAAGGGTCAGGCAGAAGAGGTCATAGGTCAACTTCAGAGTTTGGTGGCCCTGCAGCCATTGAAAGTAAATAAAGGCCTAAATATAGAAGCAGGGCCGTAGTGATTCTGACTTTTATTTTACTTTTGCTCTGTTTGACATTTTTCTTCAACAATGTAGTTAACTTTTGATAACAGAACACAGACTCTTTCTCTGTGAAGTCCTATGCAGGAGTTAGAGAAGAATGTTATTTTGTGGGACCCGGAGAGTTTGTGGTCCGCAGTGCCTGGCACAGGGCAAGATAAGACGGGGAGAAGTAGCTCATTATTTGGTCAAGGTCTCACATCTGCACATGACTTCATACCCTGCAAGAAAGCTCACTATTGATTTGAAACCAAAAAACCTGTTATGGTGTTCTAATATGATAGGCTGATAAGAAAAGAACAATCAGTACAGCGCTAAATCTGACCCAGGTATTACTGTGAATGCACAGGAGAATTATACTTTGAGACATGGCTGATCCAGAACTTTCTTCTAGGCGCCTGTCTTGTTTGCTGCTCATCATCTTGTACTGAAGATCCACTGTCTGATCCTTCATAATTGATCACTTGAGTCCTTCAGTTGGTGTTAGCATTGGGATGTGAGTATGTTTTTCCCTTCCCGGTACACCTGAGGGCTGACAGGTCCAACCACTGTTGCACTGGCACGCGATCAATCCGCGTGCCAGTGCAACAGTGGTTGGACCTGTCAGCCCTCAGGTGTACCGGGACTGGCTGGGCGGATCGGGGTGATCGAGGGTATCAAAGAGACTGGACCTGTTGGGCCTCGGGCGTACCAGGTTTGCCTGTGCGGGTGGAGATTGAGGGGAACAATAGTGATTGGCCATGTTGAATCAAGGGTTTATGGGTGTTGAAGTTGAGATAGCGCCTGTGTATCCAGTAACCCAGAGGTGATCAATTGAAGTGAGTAATAATGAGAGTGGATTACAGGGATAAGAGGTGCTTTCAAGATTCAAGATTCAAGATGGTTTTATTGTCATATGCACAACAATTACAGAGCAATCGCTGGCAATTAAATTCTTAAGTCTTGGGCTCCTCCAACAGTGCAATAAGAAGTGTAAATAATAAAAATAAAAGAAATAACAATAATTACCTAAATACAAAACTAAATAAATGTAAATGTAAATGTAAAATGTAAAAAGTGAAATGTAAACAGACGTTTTTATCCAGATGTCGACTGGTATAAAGTGGCATTTTATAAAGTGGCATGTTATAAAGTGGCATAGTTAAAGTGTCATTGTGGTGAGCTAAGTAGCTCAGGAGTTCAACAGTCTTATTGCCTGTGGGATGAAACTGTCCCTGAGTCTGGTGGTGTGAGACCGGATGCTGCGGTAGCGTCTGCCAGACGGGAGCAGCTGAAACAGTTTGTTGCTGGGGTGATGAGGGTCTTTAATAATCCGGTTAGTCTTCTTCCTGCAGCGCTGAGTGTAGAGGTCCTCCATGGATGGGAGCTCCGTCCTGGTAATGTGCTGGGCAGCTTTCACCACCCTCTGTAATGTCTTACGGTTGAGGGCGGAGCAACTGCCGTACCAGGCGGTGATGCAGCCAGTCAGGATACTCTCTATGGTGCACCTGTAGAAGTTGCAGAGTATCCTGGAGTCCATGTTGAACCTCCGCAGCCTGCGGAGGAAGAAGAGCCGCTGTCTTGCCGTCTTTGTGATGGCGTCGGTGTGGTGAGTCCAGGTCAGGTCCTCGCAGATGTGGACCCCGAGGAACTTGAAGCTGCTGACTCTCTCTACTGCCGTCCCGTTGATGGTGATAGGGGCGTGCCCGGCTCCCTGCCGCTTCCTGTAGTCCACAATCAGCTCCTTAGTTTTGCTGAGGTTGAGCTTTGTGTGTGTTTTGTGTATATTGATCGAAATAGGGGAGGGATCGTAATTCTAATTCGGCTTGCATAATCAACTTTAATTCCAATTTGGCTTGGTAAAATGATTCTGAGGTAACATTTAGTTACACTGTGAAGGTCTGTGTTCAGTAACATGCCAGGAAAGGGAGAGATGGGGAGAGCCAAGAGGGGAAATGAAATGGTCAGGCAAGGTTACCCCTGGTTAGAAGTGTGTGCTGTGCCCTCAGCCATATTCTGTGCAGAGGTGTTGTATGATTTCAGACTCTGGGATGTTAACCTGGCAGGGTATGTGGAAGACCAATACCTTTGTGGTGGGACTGGAGACTTGGCCACAGAGGACGACACAGACCTGTCGAAGGGGTTGGAAGTCATCCAAGCAACCATAAAGGAGAGTAACGGCCAATTCCACCAAGCCATAAAGTGACCCAAGCTAAACAACACTGTAGCCATTCTTAATTTGATCCCAGAATCATTTGACATATACTGTGGCACATGGAGAGATTTGTTCATGTGGGGAATGCTCATATTATGCCTTATGCTGTTCTTCTATCTGCTCTGTGTGCTTCACAGGATAAAGGGATTGATGAGGAGGCTACAAGGTTACCAAATGAAGCCAAGCTTGTGAGACTGGCACCAATGTCGTGGATTTGAGCCCAAGCCCAGTTAGACAGAGCGATGGTCGGGGGGGAAGCGCTAGGTTCCCTACGTGTCCTAGCCGGTGAAGACTCCCTTATCCTTACCCCCTGGGGAGAAAAAGTAGTTCATTATTTGGTCACGGTGTTTGACATTCAGGTTGCCAAACCAACAAATCATAGAAAATTATTAAATGGACTCAATAAAGAACATACAGTGCCCTCCATAAGTATTGGAAATAGGAAGCATTTTGTCTTCTTCTAGCTCTATACTCCAACAGTTTGGATTTGAAATCAAACAATTACTATGAGATCAAAGTAGAGATTCTCAGCTTTAATTCAATAGGGGGGTTTTCAGATTGAATTTAAACATACTCCCTCTAAATCAGGGTTCCAAAAGTATTGGAAAAAATCATATAATGAAGAAAATTATCATATTATAAAGTACTTATGTTTAGTATTTGGTCGACAATTCTTTGCATCCAATAACTGCCTTTAGTCTGCTACCAGACTAAAGGCAGAGCATTACCAGAGAATATACTCAGCATCTAGTAGTAGTGTGTTTTGAGGTTTTTTTGCCTAAAATCTTATCATCAGGAAATGAAATGCATGTTCAATTGAATTTAAATCTGAAGATTGACTTGGCCAGTCAAGAACTTTCAACTTTTTGGCCCTGAAAAACTTGCTAAGGCAGTATCTTTGGGGTCATTGTCTGACTGTATGATGAAGCGCCATCCAATTAATTTGGAGGCATTTGCTTGTACTCGAGCAGACAAGATGTTTCTGTACACTTCAAAATACATTCTGCTGCTGCTGTCAGCAGTAACATCATCAATTAAGACAAGTTAGCCAGTTCTTGTGGCAGCTATACATGCCCAAACCATATGCTGTAAATCTTTTTTCTCCAAACTTTCCTCTTGCAACCACTCTGGTACATGATAATATTCGTCTTATCTGTCCACAAGACCGTTTTCCAGACCTCTGCAGGCTTTTTATGTACTTTTTAGCAAACTGTAACCTGACCATCCATTTTGAGGATAACTAGTGGTTCAGTCAGGACACTTAAGGTGTTGATGTGAATGTTTTTAGTTTAATGAATATACAATTTGATTTGGGGTAAAGGATGGTTCCACTCTGATATAGCTGCCCGCTGAATTTAACAACATTAAAATACAATATACATAGCGGGAAGCCCATGAAGTTCTAACCCCCAAAAACAGCAGAACCATCCAATGCCACTAGACTGTGTGCCCGATCTAAGCCGGTACCTGCTTAGCAGGGTGACCCACCCTAACCCTAAACGCATGCAGGGACGGGAGTACTCTTTCAACCTGGACCAGACAGGGGTCATTCTAGCATTATGTGAACTAAAACTACACTACCAGTCAAAAGTTTGGACACACCTTCTCATTCAATGGTTTTTCTTTAGTTTTATTATTTTCTACATTGTAGATTAATATTGAAGACATCAAAACTATGAAGGAACACATATGTAATTATGTAGTAAACAAAAACAGTTGATGTTGAGATGTGTCTGCTACTTGAACTCTGTGAAGCATTTATGTGGGCTCTAATCTGAGGTGCTGTTAATTTGCGTTTCTGAGGCTGGTAACTCTAATGAATTTATCCTCTGCAGCAGAGGTAACTCTTGGTCTTCCTTTCCTGGGGCGGTCCTCATGAGAGACAGTTTCATCATAGCGTTTGATGCTTTTCACGAATGCACTTGAGGATACATTCAAAGTTCTTGAAATTTTCCGGATTGACTGACCTTCATGTCTTAAAGTAATGATGGACTGTTGTTTCTCTTTACTTAGTTGTAAAGAGTGGTTCTTGCCATAATATGGATTAGAACAGTAGTCGAATAGGGCACTATATAGAACTGTGTACCAACCCTACCTCTGCACAACACAACTGATGGTCTCAAACACGTTAAGAAGGCAAGAAATTCCACAAATTAACTCTTGACAAGGCACACCTGTTAATTGAAAACCATTCCAGGTGACTACCTCATGAATCTGATTGAGAGAATATCAGAAGTGTGCAAAGCTGTCATCAAAGCAAAAGGTGGCTAAGAATCTAAAATATAAAACATATTCTGGTTTGTTTAACACTTTTTTGTTTACTACATAATTGCATATGGTGTTCTTTCATAGTTCTGATGTCTTCAGTATTAATCTAGAATGTAGAAAATAATAAAAAATAAAGAAAAACCATTGAATGAGAAGGTGTGTCCAAACTTTTGACTGGTACTGTATGTGTCCGGTCAACAACCGGTACCTGCTGTGGCAGCCGGCTGGGAGTAAGGAGGGGTATGGTCATAGAGGGCAGATATGTGGCAGTTCGCTGGCTCCAACCCATGGCCATATTAGGGCTTCCTGCTCAACGAGCTGTACCGGGAGAGAATCACAGCGCACCTGAGAGGAATCACCGGGCTGAGTGGCTGTACTACAAAGAGAGACGCGGCACTCAGCCCAGGAGAGTACCACAAGGGAAATTCACCCGAAGAGAGTGAGTAGCAAGTGAAGTGAAGTTACCGTGCTGTGTGCCATTCATCATTTTGACCTTTGTTTGAATAGGAAAACCCGCCTGTGTACCGAACCGCGACCGTCTGACTACCCCGCTGAAAGACCTGACCCGGACCGTAAGAGAATCTGCCCCTGTACCGACCCCAGCTCTCGACCAACGACGATTCTCCAGGATTACGGACTACCTGAAAGCTACCATTTACTCTCTCCCCCTCCCCTTCAAAGTTCAATAAAACTCAGATTGAGATTGGTTGTGATTCTGGTTTATTATTTGGCTTGGTTTTGTGGCAATTCCACACTCCCCGGAGTTGCACGGAGTCCCCGGAGTTGCACGCTGCTTAGCAGGGTGACCCACCCGGTGTTCCCCCTGCACGTGTGCGGGGACGGGAATCATCTTTTTTGACCTGGATTAGACCACGGGGGGTAAAGTAAAACTGTGTTTAACAACCGGTACCTGCTTAGCAGGGTGACCCACCCAGTGTCCCCCTGCTCGCACATGCAGGGACGGGCTTGACCTACCTGGATCAGACGGGGTTCATTCTAACTTTATGTGACCTACACTGAGCTATATCCCAAGTAACACTGTGCTAGAAACGAGCATGTCTACGAACCCACCAGGAGAAACTAAATCTGCTTGTCATTTAACTACTACACAAGTCAGTCCCAACCACCACCAGCTAGAATAACTTTCACATACATGTAGCACTGTACCAAAATTATTGCAACATGCCATACATTCTAAACAACATTACTCGGGGGGGGGGGGGGCCTTTTGAGCATTAACATATTCTACTGAACGAAGGAATACAAGCAACTATGACTTGAGAATTACAATGGAGTTCCTCTGCTGCCTCTATCCAACTAGTGTATGAGAGTGAGTAACAAGTCATCCAATCTAAATCAGAAAGTGTAAGAATCATAAGGATACGTGATTCACCATGCCTTAGAAGCCCATGCAACCGTGAGAACCTAAAGCTACTCAGCGACTAAATCTACTGTAACAAGGTCCGTTAGTACACAGAGGCAGACGCAGTATAGGATTTAGGGATTGCTCCCGTTTATTCATACAGTCTCTCGTCAAAGTCCTTAGTCGGCTTTCCAGCCTCGTCAAACGGTTCATTCGTTCGTTTGGTCGTTACGTCTTTCTCTCTCTCTCTCTCGCTGTTCCCAGCTCACCTACTGAAATGGCAGAAGCACACACATCTTAAGCACTCGCCAACGAGACTTCATTTGCAACAGGTGTGCAACGAAGCCTCGCCGACACAACCCCGGCCACGGTCCTGTAGCTCCCTCTACAGGCCGAACGCTGCATGTCCCCCCACATCTACATAGAGGCAACTAAATGTTCACTAAGAAGAAAAATTAAATATTTAACATTCTAAATTGGTTCTTTAATGCCTGAGAGACTAAGAGGACTCCTAAATATTTAAAAACTGCAGAAACTGCCCGCAGCTGAAGAACCTGTCATCTGAGCCTAGGAGGCTGTAGTCTTGCTGTCCCATTCACCTGTATGTACAGCCTTGGAACACAACTGGACGTAGACCCGATATGATCTAACCATCGCTAAAAGGGAGAGTGTAAGAGCCATTTAGGCCTACATGTTATTTATGTTAATTTTCTAACATTAATTTTGAATTGAACTTAATGATATCTATTGCTTTGATTTAATTATGATAATATTTGCTCTAAGTTTATATTCCCTATTGAATGCTATTTTGACTTATCCTTGTGGTCATTGCCCCCTTGTGTTTGGAATGAATGGATATTAGGGATAAAAGGGAAGAGGAAATGGGATGTCGGGTGGGAGCAAATAGGTTTTCAACAGCAGTAGCAATGGCTAATATGATTGAGAAAACAATAAGAACGTGTTTATTTTTATACGCGCGTCCCTCCGTTTTGTATGGAACTGTTTGTTGGAACCTCCGACTCACCCAAGTAGAGGCTATTTGGATTTGTTAAGACGCCTCTACAGGAAGACACATTCCAGGCACATTGAGCAGGATAATAATTCACAAGCTCTGAATCATTTTGGTTAAGACCCCCAAAACAAATAGAAAAGCTGCATCGCAACTCGACGACACCCTGCATCCAACATAAGTGCAAAGATAGCGAGTGCACAGTAAACATGCCTTCTCCCGCAAGAATATAGCACCCCTGAGAGAAATGAAGGAGAACACGTAAAAGAAGTAAAAAGTTATCCAGAACTCAACATGACAAACTGTGACTTGTGAAAAAGACGCTGCGATCCCGATGCTTATATACACACCAATTAGAAGAAACAGATTGATTTTATAATACACACACACACATATATACAGTGGGGGAAATAATTATTTGATCCCCTGCTGATTTTGTTAGTTTGCCCGATTACAAAGAAATTAGCGGTCTATAATTTTTATGGTACTTTTATTTTAACAAATAGACACAGAATATCAACAAAAAAGTCCAGAAAAACATATTATATAAGGTTATAAATTAATTTGCATTTGATCGAACGAAATAAGTATTTGATCCCCAAGCAAAACATGACTTAGTACTTGGTGGAGAAACCCTTGTTGGCAAGCACAGAAGTCAGATGTTTCTTGTAGTTGGTCACCAGGTTTGCACACATCTCAGGAGGGATTTTGGTCCACTCCTCTTTACAGATCCTCTCCAAATCCTGAAGGTTTCGAGGCTTTCGCTTGGCATCTCGAAGCTTCAGCTCCCTCCACAAATTTTCTATAGGATTAATGTCTGGAGACTAGATAGGCCACTCCATGACCTTTGTGTGCTTCTTCTTGAGCCACTCCTATGTTGCCTTGGCCGTATGTTTTGGGTCGTTGTCATGCTGGAAGACCCATCCACGACCCATGTATTTCTTCCATTTTCTAATAATTGCACCAACAGTTGTCTCCTTCTCACCAAGCTTCTTGCTGATGGTATTGTAGCCCATTCCAGCCTTGTGCAGGTCTACAACTCTTACCCTGATGTCCTTTGAATGTTCTTTGGTCTTGCCCATGGTGGTGGAGAGGTTGGAATGGAAGAGATTGATTCTATTGACAGGTGTCTTTTATACCCATAACGAGCAGAGATTAGGAGTACTTTCTTAAAGTGACAGGACTAATCTGTGTGCCTCATGGGCATATAACCGGTCTGTATGAGCCAGAATTCTTGCTGGTTTGTAGGGGATCAAATACTTATTTCGTTCGATCAAATGCAAATGAATTTACAACTTTATATAATGTGTTTTTTCTGGACTTCTTTGTTGATATTCTGTCTGTATTTGTTAAAATAAAAGTACCATAAAAATTATAGACCGCTCATTTCTTTGTAAGGGGGCAAACTAACAAAATCAGCAGGGGATCAAATAATTATTTCCCCCACTGTATATATATACTGCTCAAATTAAGGGAACACTTAATCGTCACAGTGTAACACCAAGTCAGTTAAACTTCAGGGATATCAATCTGCCCATTTAGGAAGCACAAGTGATTGTGAATCAATTTCACCTGCTTTGGTGCAAATGAAAGTGACAACAGGTGCACTGGAGAGGCAAAAGCAAGACAACCCACAAAAAGGTAATGGTTTTGCATGTGGTGGCCACAGACAATTGCTCTCTCCTTATCCTTCCTGACTGATTCTTCTCTAGTTTTGTGTTCTGCTAGTGTCCTTGTCACTACTGGTAGTATGAGGCGGTACCTGCAGCCCACTCAGGTTGCACAGGTAGTCCAGCTCCTCCAGGACGGCACATCCATACGTGCGGTCGCAAGAAGGTTTGCTGTGTCTCCCAGCACAGTCTCAAGAGCATGGAGGAGATACCAGGAGACCGGCCGTTACATGAGGAAAGCTGGACAGGGTCGTAGAAGGGCATCAACACAACAGCAGGACCGGTATCTGCTCCTTTGTGCGAGAAGGAACAGGAGGAGCACTGCCAGAGCCCTACAAAATGACCTCCAGCAAGCTACTGGTGTGCATGTGTCTGACCAAACTGTCAGAAACAGACTCCATGAGGGTGGCATGAGGGCCTGACGTCCTCTAGTGGGACCTGTGCTCACTGCCCAGCACCGTGCAGCTCGATTGGCATTCGCGAGAGAACACCAGAATTGGCAGGTCCGCCATTGGCGTCCTGTTCTCTTCACAGATGAGAACACGTTCACACTGAGCACATGTGACAGGCGTGAAAGAGTCTGGAGACGCCGTGGTGAACGTAATGCTGCCTGTATCATCCAGCATGACCGGTTTGGCGGTGGGTCATTGATGGTCTGGGGAGGCATATCCTTTGAGGGTTGCACAGACCTCCATGTCATAGCCAACGGTACCCTGACTGCTGTTAGGTACCGGGATGAGATCCTCAGACCCATTGTCAGACCTTACGCTGGTGCAGTGGGCCCTGGGTTCCTCCTAGTGCAGGACAATGCCCGGCCTCATGTGGCCAGAGTGTGTAGGCAGTTCCTGGATGAAGAAGGCATTGATACCATTGAATGGCCCTCTCGTTCCCCTGACCTAAATCCAATTGAGCACCTATGGGACGTTATGTATCTGTGCATCCGACGCCACCAAGTACCGCCAAGATTCAAGATTCTTTATTTGTCACGTGCATACAAGTATACAGTGAAATGCAAAAGTGACAGTGCCACAGAGTAGTGCAACAATAAGTTTTAAAATAGAATAAAATAAAATAGAAGTACGAAAAAATATAAACAGTATAAACAGCGGTGAAGCAATGTACACAATGGAATGGCAATATACAATGGCAATGATAGGTTGACAGTACAGATAATTACAGTGGAGGATGAGTCTGCAATGGATGATTATGTGTGCATATGTGTTATGATGTCAGTGAGTGTGTGAGTGACTTGAGGGGGGCACTGGTGGGGTCATCGTTGATGATCCTGATGGCAAAGGGGAAGAAACTCAGTCTTAGTCTCTCTGTTCTTGCTGCATGACAGCGAAGGCGTTTGCCTGACCGCAGCAGCTGGAACAGTCCGTTTTTCGGGTGGTGAGGGTCCTTCATTATCCTGTAGGCTCTGATCCTACACCTCCTGGTGTACAGGACATGGAGAGGGGGGGTTGGAGCTCCCATGGTCTTTTCTGCCAGGCGTACCACCCTTTGCAGAGCTCGCCTGTCCTGGGCCGTGCTGTTACTGTACCAGACGGTGATGTTGCCAGCCAGGATGCTCTCCACAGCTCCAGAGTAGAAGGACTGAAGGATCCTCTGGGAGACTTTGAATTTCCTCAGCTGCCTGAGATGGAACAGGAGTTGCCTTGCCTTTCCCACCAGTGTACTGATGTGGACTCCCAGGTATTTAAAACTGCTCACCCTGTCCACAGCAGTCCCACCGATGTCCAGCGGCATGTAGGTCCTTGGATGTTGTGCTTTCCTGAAGTCCACAATCAGCTCCTTTGTCTTGGAGACATTCAGGATGAGGCTATTCTCCTGACACCAGAGTGACAGGTCTGCCACCTCGTCCAGGTAGGCTTCCTCATTGTTATCTGAGATCAGCCCCACCACAACTGTGTCGTCCGCAAACTTGATGATGGAGTTGTCGCTGGACTTAGCCACACAGTCGTGGGTGTACAGGGAGTAGAAAAGGGGGCTAAGGACGCAGCCCTGAGGGGACCCTGTGCTCAGGATGAGTATGCTGGAGGTGTGTCTACCCACCCTGACCGCCTGGCCATCAGGAAGTCCAGGATCCAGGCACACAGGGGAATGTTCAGTCCTAAACCAATCATCTTTTCAGCCAGTCTGGTGGGACTATGGTATTGAACGCTGAGCTGTAGTCCGTGGATCTGTTTGGTCTGAATGCGAACTGCAGTGGGTCCAAGGTCGGAGGGAGGGAGGAGCAGATGTATTCCTTAATCAGCCTCTCAAAGCACTTCATGACCACTGAGGTTAGAGCCACGGGTCTGTAGTCATTCAAGCAGGCTGGGGAGGTGATCTTGGGCACAGGGACGATGGAGGATCTTTTAAAACAGGTGGGAACTACTGAATTAGCCAATGATGGGTTGAATATGGTAGTGAACACAGGAGCTAGCTGGTTAGCACAGGTCTTAAGTACTCTCCCAAGTATGCCATCCGGGCCAGCAGCTTTCCTAGTATTCACCTTCAGCAGAGCCCTCCTCACGTCGTGTTCCGTCACGGAGAGTGCTTGCTCTGCCCCAGCGTGTGAACTCCCATCAGCCGAGCTAGCCAGCACTCTGACGTTGTTGTTGTTAGCCGGCGCGGTGGTGTTGCCAGCCTCAAACCGTGCATAAAAAGAGTTCTGTAGTCCGTAGTCCTCGCCATGGGCCCCTGGTGTCGTTGTTCTCCATCTGCGCCTGAATTCTGTCTGCATATCTCCTCTTGGCGGCTTTCACCGCCCTCCGCAGTTTGTAGGACTCCGCTTTATACTCCTCCATGCTGCCGGATGCCAGGCCGGAGTTGTAAGCAGCGGTGAGGGCTCTCAGAGCGGCGCGGATGGAACTGTCGACCCAGGATTTCTGGTTGGGGTAGATCTTTACCGTTCTTGTTGGTACAATGTTATCGGCTAATGTTGAGATGAAGTCCAAGACAGTCTCTGTAAACTCGCTGACATCACTGGAACTTGATTGAAACATATCCCAGTCGACGTCACTCAGCGCGTCTTGTAACACGGCCTCTGATTGGTCGGACCACCGCTTTCCCTCTCTCTTCACGACCGCTACCTGTTGGATCCTCTGTTTGTAAACAGGCATCAACAAAATGGCAGAGTGGTCTGATTTCCCAAAGGGAGGGCAGGAAACAGCTTTGTACCCATTCTTAAACTGAGTATAACAGTGGTCTAAAGTTCTATCTCCCCTGGTGGCACACGTGATGTGTTGGCGGATGTTAGGCATAACTTTTTTAAGGTTAGCCCTGTTGAAATCACCTGTTACTACCATCGCCTCAGGGTGGTTGCTCTGATGCCGGCACAGCGTATCATGTAGGGTCGATAGCGCTGCCTCGGTATTGGCCTGTGGTGGAATGTAGACGGCTGTGATGATAATTGAGCTGAACTCCCGGGGAAGGTAGAATGGGCGGCATGAGATGGTCAGATGCTCCAGGTCCGCCGAGCAGGTCTGAGAAAGCGTCGTTACGTTGATAGGGTTACACCAGTTGTTGTTGGTCATGGAACAAACTCCACCACCCCTGGATTTGCCGGACTCCTCTGTTCTATCCGCCCGGAAAACAGAGAAGGACTCGGAAGGGCAGATGACTCGGTCCGGTACCAACGAGGTAAGCCATGTCTCTGTCTCTTACGTCTCGCTGGAAAGTAATCCTCGCCCTGAGATCATCCATCTTGTTCTCCAGAGACTGGACATTAGCAAGAAGTATGCTAGGCAGAGGTGGATGGTGGGCCTGAGCTCTCAGTCGGTTCCGAATGCCTCCCCGCTTCCCCCGGTGTTTCCTCCTCTTTTTTGGCGCGCTCCCATTGTTGTTATCGTGGGGGGTCCTTCTGATCTCCGCCGGGTCGATGAAATATCAAAAATACTTGGTCTTAAGTTGTAATTTACATGTAGAAGTGTGTCCCTGTCGTAGGATATCAGTGCCAGTGAGTTTCTCACAATGAGAGAATTTAGAAAACACATAAAAGCTAAAAAAAGGTCAGCTGGGCTGATCCCTCACCCTTCTCATGATCATCCTTACCTCACGAGGCGAGATCTTGCATGGAGCTCCAGGCCGAGGGCGATTGATGGTTATTTTGTATTTCTTCCATTTTCTAATAATTGCACCAACAGTTGTCTCCTTCTCACCAAGCTTCTTGCTGATGGTCTTGTAGCCCATTCCAGCCTTGTGCAGGTCTACAACTCTTACCCTGATGTCCTTTGAATGTTCTTTGGTCTTGCCCATGGTGGTGGAGAGGTTGGAATGGAAGAGATTGATTCTATTGACAGGTGTCTTTTATACCCATAACAAGCAGAGATTAGGAGTACTTTCTTAAAGTGACAGGAGTAATCTGTGTGCCTCATGGGCATATAACCGGTCTGTATGAGCCAGAATTCTTGCTGGTTTGTAGGGGATCAAATACTTATTTCCTTCGATCAAATGCAAATGAATTTATAACTTTATATAATGTGTTTTTTCTGGACTTCTTTGTTGATATTCTGTCTCTATTTGTTAAAATAAAAGTACCATAAAAATTATAGACCGCTCATTTCTTTGTAATCGGGCAAACTAACAAAATCAGCAGGGGATCAAATAATTATTTCCCCCACTGTATATATATATATTATATATATAATATTATTTGATTATTTCCCCCACTGTATATATATATATTATATATATAATATTATTTGATTATTTCCCCCACTGTATATATATATATACAGTGGGGGAAATAATTATTTGATCCCCTGCTGATTTTGTTAGTTTGCCCGATTACAAAGAAATGAGATATGATGTGCAAAATACTGACTACAAGCGAAACTACGCAAGTTAAAACACGATGGTCCGTAATAACAGCCAAACGGTAGATTAAGCTGCATGCAGACTCACAAGCAAATATTTCTTAAACCTTTAGGCTAAAATTATTTATATAATATATCATATTGGGAACACAAGATGGCGGCGCGTATACAACGCGAGGCCCCGTGTCTCACCAGATTCTGCAATTTAGTAATTATTTGCCGACTAGTTTCAAATCTGTTCACTCAGTACAGCCTTGCATACACTTCATACAGCCGGCAAGCACTACTGGATATTGAATCACGATGCACAAACTGTATTCGACAACCTTCAGCTTCCCCAAGAGATTGCTAAAACACCGCGGTCCAGCGCTCCAACTGGCGCGGAGGGAGTTGCCCGTCGCCGGCGGCGTGATGGTAAACATCAACGAGGACGGCGAGAGGTCTCCGGGCTAGGCTGCAGCGAAATCCCCATCTGCTATCGCTACCTAGCATCTTTCTCGCCAATGTACGAACAAAATGGATGAGCTACGACTTCGGATCACCTCACAGATAAGGTTTATGGGCTGCAGCATCATTATATTCACGGAAACATGGCTCAACAACAGTATCACCGACAGCGTGATTGAGCTAGCGGGACACAACGTCTTCAGGGTGGACAGGACGGCAGAGGCCTCAGGTAAAACGAGAGGCGGGGGACTGCATGTCAATAAAACTTGCTGTACAGACACTGATATTACTGAGAGTCACTGCTCTGCCAATCTGGAGTACCTGATCAAGTGTAGGCCATGTGGTAGAAAATCCCAGAATGAGGTGACAGAAAGTTCAGTGATAACCATGATGTCATAAGCGATTTCTAAGAAAGGCTAATAGGATCCAGATGTTGTTATTGATACAGGAGTAAGAAAAACAAGTTATTATGATGTTGCAACTATTATGTTTTTGCCAAAATTACAAGGATGTCGAAATTATAATGTTCTGATCCAATTTTTGTAAGCCAATGGGTTTTGGGCCAAAAGGTGGATATTGTTCACCTGTTTATGTATATAAAATGGGGAGACATGATCATAACTTTTTTGGATTACTCTGCAGAGACCCCAGTTTGTTCGTGCAAATATTATTATCTGCATTAATAAAACTGTGTAAACCCTCTTGGAATAACTCATTTGTCCACTTCCACACCATTTTACCTGCATAGAGATTTTACAGCTATTGTTGTTACTGCAGCCTATATCCCTCCGGATGCTAATGCTAAGCTAGCAATGAAAGAACTCCATGCTGCTATTAGCAAACAACAACCTGTACACCCGGATGGAGCCTTTATTGTTGGAGGGGATTTCAACCACTCCAACCTGAGAACTGTACTTCCAAAATACCATCAACATGTCTCCCACAAACATATAAGAACTTTCCCCAACCAGAAGGCTTGGATGAGCAGTGAGGTCCGCTTACTGCTGAAGGCACGCAACGCCGCTTTTAGATCTGGCGATGCATAGGCCTACAGCTCATCCAAGGCTAACCTGAAGAGGGGCATCAGGAAGGCCAAACACAACCACAAACTGCAGATTGAGGAGCACTTTCAGAACAACTCTGATCCCCGATGCATGTGGCAAGGCATCCAGACCATCACGGACTACAAGCCCAAAAATACAGCCTCCCCCACCAGCACTGCCTCCCTACCCGACGAGCTCAACCACCTCTACACACGCTTCGACAACAAGGACCCAGCCATCAAAGCTGAGCCCCGCCAAGACGACCAGCCCCTCACACTCTCCACCACTGATGTGTGCTGCGCACTAAGCAAGGTGAATGCACGCAAGGCTGCTGGCCCTGACGGCATCCCTGGCCATGTGCTCAGGGCATGCGCTGGGCAGCTGGCCGAGGTCTTCACTGACATTTTTAACCTGTCATTGGCCCAGGCAGTTGTCCCCACGTGCCTCAAGTCAGCAACTGTGCCGGTGCCGAAGCATTCTGCTGCAGCGGGCCTGAATGACTTCCACCCCGTTGCACTCACCCCCATCATCATGAACTGCTTCGAGAGGTTGGTCTTGGCTCACCTTAAAGACCACCTACCCCCCACACTGGATCCCCACCAGTTTGCCTACCGCCCGAACAGGTCAACGGAGGATACCATCTCCACGGCACTACACTCCGCCCATGCAAGGATGCTTGCAACTGGACCCTAGCCTTCCTGACCAACAGACCCCAGTTTGTTAGGTTAGACAACCACACCTCCTCCACCCTGACCACCGGTGTCCCACAGGGCTGTGTGCTGAGCCCTCTCCTCTACTCCCTCTTCACCCATGACTGCGTGCCTGTGCATGGCTCTAACACCATCAAGTCCACAGACGACACCACGGTGGTAGGCCTGATCGAACAACGACGAGTCGGCCTACAGGGAGGAGGTCCAGCACCTGGCGGTGTGGTGTGCCAACAACAACCTGGCCCTCAACACTAAGAAGACCAAGGAGCTCATTGTGGACTAGAGGAAAGCTGGGGGCTGCAGACACACCCCCATCTACATCAATGGGATAGAGGTGGCATGTCTCCAGCTTCAAGTTCCTGGGTGTCCACATCTCCGAGGACCTCTCTTGGACCCTCAACTCCTCCACCCTGGTCAAAAAAGCGCAGCAGCGTCGATACTTCCTGAGTAGACTGAAGAAAGCCCATCCGTCTCTTAGGATCCTGGTCAACCGGTGCACCATTGAGAGCATTCTGACAAACTGCATCACAGTGTGGTATGGCAGCTGCTCTGTCTCCGACCGGAAGGCCCTGCAACGGGTGGTGAAAACCGCCCAGTACATCACTGGTGCCCAACTCCCTGTCATCGTGGTCCTCCAGCGCAGGTGGTGTCTGTGGAGGGCGCGAGGCATCAGTAGGGACACTCCTCACCCCAGCCACAGACTGTTTGCCCTCCTCCCATCCAGGAGGCGGTACAGGAGTCTCCGTTCCTGCACCAGTAGGCTCAGGAACAGCTTCTTCCCTGCAGCTGTTACTGTGCTGAACTCAGAATCCCAGCAGTAGCCCAGCCACCCCCCCTCCACCCCCCCCAACAAGAGGAACATTGACTCCCAGTATCAGGGTACCCTCCCTCTACTGGCTGCACACTCAGGACTTCAATTTAGCTTTTGCACTACTGCTTGTTTGCACATAAATAAGCTATTATATTGGTCTCTAATTATACATCTTACATATGTAACATACCTCAAGACCTATTGCCCTTGTTCAACTGTACATATATTGATATTCATCTCATGTATATTCACTTATAATATTCATACTCACTGTAATACCATGCACTGTCTACAATTGTATGTCTGTAATTGAAATCTCTACTTTAACCTCATAATAATTGTTTGATTTCAAATCCAAACTATTTGGAGTTTAGAGCTAAAAGAAGACAAAATGCTTCCTCTATCCAATACTTACTGTATGAAGGGCACTGTATAAAAAAAGAGTCATCATAGTTGTATCCACATTAAAAAGCCTACAGTAGGCCAGAGTTTAAAATGGGGCCGCTGGTGTGACGATGTCACAGACGTACCGTGACAGCACTAGTGAGTCAGCTCGACTATTTCACCTTCACAATTCACCTCTGCAAACAACCACCAGGGGGCATCGTTGAGCAATCCTAATATGTATATATGTACAGTATATGTGTAACATTCATATATAGGGTGCAGTACAATCCTAGCAATGTTGTCACGGTTCCATGACTGAAGCATCCGAGAACGTGCAATAAAGTTCTACAATACTCTGACAGAATTACCTCCTTTTATTTTTCACATTCAAAACGTAAGTGTGTAGTAGATGTTCCCTCGATCCAGTCTTTCCTATGGGCAATATTAGGCCTTTTTTCAAAAATAAAAAAATAATAATTTATAAATCTTTTAACCTGTGCAGTATTGTATTTATAGGCCTGTATATCTGGAGACAAACAGAGCAAGCATGTATAGAAAGTGTGACGCCCGCCGTGCGAATGAGGTGATAAATGGGGTGTATATCTCGCCCCGCTATGTCTCTGCTGTCGCCTCTCTCTATCTATCCCTCTCTCCTCGCAAGATCGGTGGCATGCCCATATATGGAGTTCCGCCGGCCAGGGTGAGGTCAGCAGGAGAACGCAATCAGCGGAGCGCAGCTGAACCAGATCAGCGCAAGTGGAGGCAGCAGAAAAGGAGGACTCAGACCAACAATGGGAGGAAGTACTGTGGTGAAAGAAGGTGGTAGTAGGTGATGAGAAGAGTGAGAAGGAGAGATTTAAAAGCGCTGTGTATGACCTATTTGTGGAGGAGAACCCCGTGGAAAGTGCGACCCCCTGACTGTCTGAGAGCCCGCCTGTGTACCGAACTTCGCCTGCCCGACTACCCTCCCGACCGCCTCATCCTGGATCGTATGACTGCCCGAGCCCGTGTACCGAACCCAGCGCTTGACCACCGACGACGAATTGACAGCCCAGCGGACGCATTGACCCCCGATTCTCCCTTCCCCTATCACCTCCCTTCTCCCCTCCCCGACCCCCAAATAAAGTTAATTAATTTGGATCCTGGTGCGGAACTCACGTCTTTTACTGTTTTTGGTTCAGTGACACTCCCTCATGCCCCGGAGGGTGTCACAAAAGCTTTATAGGATACTGTAAATACATATTTTAGCTAGATTGTTGAACATGATAAAACATTTTTGATTTGATATTCGAGACGTGCTAGTGGGCCTACAAATAACGTGGCTAACTGTGACCAGTCGGCAATATAAAACAAATCTCTAACCTGCACAGTTTTACACACACCGTTTCTGGGATGATGGGGAAAGCGAAATAATGAAGAATATTCAATTATATTATGTTGGGAGTTGGCTACATTTAGCAGCCAAATATTTCCACCATGTCAGTTTTGCAGCACTCAATATTTGTTCAGTGAATTTCCAACTTATCAGCGTAGCCTATAAACCCACTTTGACTTTCCGGTCCTTGATCCTGCCTGGCCTACCGGTGCGTTAAAGTTAACACTGTGAGAGGGTATTAAAAGTGTCAGTAATTGTCTTGGGTTTTCATAATTGGAACCTTGCTTTTTTGGCGAGTTGGTCTTCAGCTCCTCTCTGCGTCTAGGGCTGGCAGGAAGTATTGGGGAAAGCTCCCCTCTGGGGCCGGCAGGCCGTGTTGGTGGCAACATTGCCTTATTTACTGTCGAGAGGAAGGTTGCAAAGAACGCATTTAATTGTACAGGTTACAACCTCTATACTTTGCATATATATATATATATGTTGATGATTAAGTGGGACAACAGGAGTTTCTATGTACTGTACCATTATCAGAACAGGTCGTTGTAGTGGGGGAAAGTGAGCGAATTGTAGCGTATTTGTCATTCATAATGCCATTGCCAACCTCTGCCGCACCTGGCCATTGTTAACAAATGGGTGGGGGAAGGTGAATGTTATGTATGTGGTATACACACATAATGAAGGCACTACTTTATGTTGTCAGTGTTACCTGGGTGCGATGTGTGATGTTACATGTATGTTGAACAGTAAAGCCACGTTGACTGCATCTCCTGGTTTAGACATTCTTATTAATGTTATTAGTAAAGCTAATACATAACATTATTGGCGACGAGAAACGTGTTGTATCCCCGCGGTGCAATGCTACATAAGACAGGAAAAATGTGTCTTTGATGGCTGGAAAAATCGCGTTCTGTTTGCCCACCCCGCATGGATGCTACGTAGCCTCACAGCACCAGAAAAGCCGTCTGAGAAAACTTTCCAACAGAATGTGGATTTGCTACAATGCCACTTGAACCCGAAGCCACTAGTCATAGCCGAACGTTTCCGATTTCATAAGAGAGATCAGCACAAGACGGAGTCTATAGCGGAATATATTGCAGAGCTGCGCAGATTGGCTGAACATTGTGAATGCGGGGCGGGACTTTTGGATGCACTCAGAGACAGGCAACCCCACCAGTGCCCCCCTCAAGTCACTCACACATGCACTGTCATCTTAACACATATGCACACACATAATCCATCTGCTATTTATATTGCTTACTTACAGTCATGAGAAAAAATTAGGACACCCTATAAAAACCTTTGTCTTCTTCAACATATTCAAACATATGGACATTTGATATTCATTTGAACAATATTGAAAAATTGAGGTAATATAACTAAACAAATACAACTGAAACAAATTATTTAAAAAATGATTGGTAAAATGTAATTAATAGAAATGCAATCTTCTTGTGAGGAAAAAGTTAGGACACCCCCACATTTAGTTCCACTTAAAATGCCTAAAATTATAATAAAGAGCACCACATCAGGTGCAAATGATTAGAACATCGTTACAGAGGATTTTGGAGGAGCCTGTCCTATTTAAGCCTCAGATATTTAGTTTGGTTTGCTCTTGATTGTTGAAGTGAGTTGCATCACCATGGCGAGATCAAAAGAGCTCTCTGAGGCCTTCAGAAGAAAAATTGTAGATGCATATGAGTCTGGGAAGGGATATAAAAAGATCTCCAAACTATTCGAAATTGGCCATTCCACTGTCCGGAAAATAATTTACAAGTGGAGAACATTTAAAACCACCACCAACATGGCCAGGTCAGGCCGCCCAAGCAAGTTCAGCCTAAGAGCTGACCGAAAGATGCTTAAAGAAGTCTCCAACAATCCCAGAATGTCATCACGAGACCTACAGGTATCTCTTGCCACAATTGATGTCAAAGTACATGCATCCACCATAAGAAAGAGACTGAACAAGTTTGCATTACATGGGAGGTGTGCAAGGAGGAAACCCCTGCTGTCAAAAAAAAACATCAGGGCAAGACTAAAGTTTGCCAGAGAACACCTAGAGAAAGACCAGAACTTCTGGAACAATGTGCTTTGGACAGATGAATCCAAAGTTGAACTATTTGGGCACAGTAAGAGTAAACATGTTTGGCGCAAAACCAAGACAGCATTTGAGAACAAGAACCTCATACCAACTGTGAAGCATGGGGGTGGAAATGTCATGGTTTGGGGCTGCTTTTCTGCAGCAGGGCCTGGTCAGCTCACCATCATAGAATCCACTATGAATTTTGTATTGTATCAGAGGGTGCTTGAGGAAAATGTGAGACCATCTGTTCGAAAGTTGAAGCTGAAGCAGATGTGGACCATGCAACATGACAATGACCCAAAACATTCCAGTAAATCTACCAAGGAATGACTCAAGAAAAATAAATTGAGAGTTCTGGAATGGTCAAGTCAAAGCCCGGATCTTAATCTTATTGAGATGCTGTGGATTGATTTGAAACTGGCTGTGCATGCAAGACACCCCTCGAACATCACACAGCTGAAAGAATTCTGCAAGGAGGAGTGGGAAAAACTTTCTCCCAATTGATGTCAGAGACCTGTAGACAGTTATAAGAAACGTCTAATTGAGGTTATTTCAGCCAAGGGGGGCAATACTAGCTATTAGGGCATAGGGTGTCCTAACTTTTTCCTCAGTAGGAATTGGCATTATTGTTAATTTTTCGTTAAATAAATGATTACAAAGTTACATTTTCATAGTTTTTTGTTCAATTACATCCCCTTTATCTATAGACATTGTTAGAAAGAAGATAACATATTGATATGTCCATATTTTTAAGAGAATAACTTAATATTTTGGGGGGTGTCCTAACTTTTTCTCATGACTGTATATGCTTACTGGTTATACTGTTCATATTGTTTATACTGTTTATACTGTCCATACTGTATATTTTTTAGTACTTCTATTTTATTTTATTCTATTTTAAAACGTATTGTTGCACTACTCTGTGGCACTGTCACTTTTGCATTTCACTGTATACTTGTATGCACGTGACAAATAAAGAATCTTGAATCTTGAATCTTGAATCTTGAATCGTATGCGGATTGGACAATGAGAGCACACAGAAAAGATTATTGACAAAGAGAGATCTGGTACTGGATATCGCATATGACATCGCCGTGTCAATGGAAACTGTTGCAAAAGACGCAATTCAATTGCAAAGGAAAAATATGGGACAATGCTCTGTGAATACATTCCACACAAAACCGAATGACAGAACACAGTCATGCTCTCAGTGTGGGAAAAATTCACATGACCCAGCTGAGTGCTGGTTCAAAGATAAAGACTGTAGACAGTGCAACAAAAGAGGACACATACAGAAAATGTGCAAGTCAAAGCAAAGTGATAATAAATCATACCAAAGGAAAATAGGAAAGAGAGACAGAAATGTACATCGGGTCAGTGAAACTGATTCAAGCGATTCAAATGCAGATTTGTCATGTCTGGAACTTCATTCTCTTAAAGAGACAATTCGTAAAATCATATGGGTGACACCTGAGGTAGAGGGAGTGAAATTAAAGATGGAGTTGGATACTGGATCTGCCCTCTCAATCATCTCCCACAAAGACTATGTGAGTACATTTCCAAATGTGAAACTGAAACCAACCTCAGTAATGCTGAAAACATACACAGGGGAGAAAATCTCTCCTATGGGAAAATTGAAAGTCAAAGTGAAACATGAGAATGACAACCAAAAGTTGGAGTTGTATGTGCTGCAAAGTGAGGGTGTACCTTTATTTGGACGTGAATGGCTGAGAAGTATTAATCTTAACTGGCAGTCAATAAAGGCAATGCAGATCACCTCAAAGCAAAACAGAAGCACTACAGATGAAAGACTAAGACGGATACTGACACAGTCTGCACAGGTTTTCCAAGATGGAATAGGCACCCTGAATGCGACACCCAAGTTCCACAAGGCTCGCCCTGTGCCCTACGCCATTTGCCCAAAGGTGGAGGCAGAGCTACAGCACTTGGAGGATCAAGGTATTCTCTCCAAAGTTGACTGGTGTGAATGGGCAACACCAATTGTGCCCGTGGTCAAGGGGACTGGTGCTGTACGCATCTGCGGTGACTTCAAGGTCACAGTAAATCCTGTCCTGCATGCAGACCAGTATTCCCTCCCACGCATAGATGATATATTTGCGTCCCTGGCATATGTTGCATATGATATAAAAAATGTTTTTATATCAAGATAGTTACAGATAGGCCTACTGCTAATTTGTCAGTTATCACTGGCTGGTACACTTTTATTTCATAGCCCCCAAATATTAAATCATGTCGCCAGTTATGATAGAAATATATACTTGTAATTTTGTAGTTGTATTTACATATGTCGATGATTAAGACAACAGGAGTTCCTATGTACCATTATCAAAACAGGTCATTGTAGTGGGGGAAGGTGAGCGAATTGTAGCGTCTTTGGGATGAATGACGATGAATGAGTGACGGTAAATGAGTAGATAAGGATATTTGAAGAAAAGAACGAGTTGGTGGTCGTTGCTTGGTACTCGTTAAGATAACCTGATATTTAAAGCATTTCCACTCTTCATCTCTCTCATTCACTATAATCAATTACATTTTGCCAGAGATTTGTTTCGCTCGGATGTAATGACACAGGTCTGTTTGTTACAGTTGTCATAGTAGGTTGAAATGTAGATTTTTCGTTAAAACATGGAACAATTTTTTAATTTAATCTGTTATTTCAAGTTTTTTTTAATCATAATGCCATTGCCAACCCCTGCCGCACCTGGCCATTGTTACCAAATGGGTGGGGGAAGGTGAAGGGGGAATTAAATGCATGAGCTCTGCTTACAACAAGCTCATGATTTCCCATTAACAAACAAAAGCGTGACAATTTATCTAGCCAGTACACAGTCTTTTAGAGATACAATTCAAATGCTGTTCTTGATTTAACAAATTCTGTTAGTTCATAGAAGACTGAAATGAAAACATTGATTGTACTGTAGCTAAAATGTTGAGAACTGTTATCAATTCCATTTTATGTCAAGATAGCCCTACTGCTAATTTGTCAGTTATCACTGGCTATTTATTTAATATCCCCCACATATTAAATCATGTCACCAGTTATGATAGAAATATGTTTGATTGAGCAGTGTTTTTGTGGGGGGACAGGGCTTTCATCACTGCAGCCTCCACTCTGGGACACTCCCAAACCACATCAATGAATCCAGGAAGCTCTCCTCCTTCAAACAATCCTCAAAAAGCACTATACAAAATAAATGCATTATTATTATTATTATTACATTGTGCGAACGAGAGAAGGCTGCCATTGCTGAAAATGTGGACGTTTGCATCCTATTGACGGTTTTAATGACTACAACTGTAGTCAACTTTTTTAGCCAGTCTCAATTCCACTGAAACCCAAAATCCTTACTCCTGTCTCGCATGAAAATTCCTAACTTCATTCATGTCATATTGCTCTAAAACATTTCTCTGTGCTGTGAGAGAATGCGTGATGACGGTATGAGAGTAGATAGCAGTTGGTCCCATTGCTTGGTCCTCGTTAAAATAACCTGATATTTAAACCATTTCCACTCTTCATCTCTGCAATTCACGAGCTGCTATAATAAACTTGATTTTGCCAATGTATCTGATAAGGCAAACCATTCTCTTTTCAAACATCCTTCACAGCTCTTGTCACCACCTTGTGGTGGCTTTCGGCAGCAGCAGCGACATTGAGGTATACTACCGCTGCGATGTCGGTGTGCACGTATTAACCACTGGCCCACTGTAAACTTCCTTTAACAAAACAAACGCTGTTGGCCCTTCTTGCAAAAGATTACAGCATTTACATCAAAGCACAGTTTTATATTTACTGTACATTAGCCAACACGTTGTTGAGATATGGTACATTTCCATAGCAAATAAAGAGAGAACATGTAAGGACAGGACAAAGAGGCCAAGAGTGAGTTATGGGAAATTGAGAAAAACAATTATAAACATTCCATAAGAAACATGTTGATGTATGGAAGGACCAGTACCCAGAGGATAAGGGCAGGAATAGTACCAAGAAGTACCGGGGGTTGATGTAATATTTTTTTGATAATCACGATGGGCTCGTCACTAATATTGTTACAACCTGATAACTGACTTTAGAAATGGGAGGGGAAACCAAATCGTGACGAGGTATAGGAACCGGGTGAATTATATTGGTGGCGAACAGCCAGAAAGTGTGAATGATTTACATGTGAGGGATGGAACCTAAATTTGATAAGGATTGGAAACTGTATAAATATGGTGTGCTGAGGGGCAAACAACAGGATGCTTCGCAAACCACCTCGGCTTTGTTACTTGTTATAAAAGTCTCTGAAGAAACCATCAAACCAACCAGTATTTTAGCATTTACCTAAATCCTATTGAAGGACTAAACTAGTTAGGCTAGATGGGAATGACAATAAATTGGTTGATGAAGAAATAACATGAGATATTGTCGCAGACTTCAGGCAGGTATTGCATGCAAAGGATTGTCCACCAAATACTAAACATGCGTGCTAAATTTTGACATTTGATAAATCTGCCCCATTACTTTTGGGTACCCTAAAATAGGGGGACTATGCATAAAAAGTGTTGTAATTTCTGAATGGCAAAACCAATATGTACACACCATCAAATAAAAGCTGAGAATCTGTACTTTAACCTCATAGTAATTGTTTGTTTTAAATCCAAAATCCAAACTTTTGGAGTGTAGAGCCAAAAGAAGAAAAAATGCTTCACTGTTCCATTGCTTACGCAGGGCACAGTACCAACACATGTGCCAACCCTTTGGCATTTCAAAACAAAAAACATGGCTGATATCTCTCACCTCGAATTATGTTATCCTTTGGTTACCACAAAACAACAATGTCAATATCGCAAACCTAAAATACATACAACATGTCAAGCGATTTTGGCTGCAGTCATTTTCTAGTTAAACAAATAGCTAGCATAAGAGAAATGCTAGCAAGCTAACACGCTTGTTCGACAAGCCATGACCACCAGTGCTGTAGCTAGCGACTTTTCTTTCCCACAAAAAAGTGGAAGTGTTTGGATATCGGCTGTTAATGCACACCTTGACATGCATTAATGCTAACTAAAATATGCATAATATGCATGCATAACTTACATAGAAAATACGTCTGGAGAGCTTTTATGCAAGAACTAAAAAGATGGTTGTTAGAATCATCCTGAAAGTATAGTAAATTTCTTTAGCAAATAAAGAGAGAACATAACAAGTAAGACAGGACAAAGAGGCCAAGAGTGTGTCACACCCTCTACCTCTAGGTAGAGGGCAGTCTCTGTCTCGACCAGTCAGGCTGATTTCAGGAGTGGTGTCAGGTGTGCAGGAGTCAGATGACCATGTGTTCCCCATTCTCATTACCAGCGTTATAATACCCGGTTCAACCTTCACTACCCTGCCAGATCGTAACATCAGTTCATTGTTAGTCACGCTTCTAGCTATAACTCCTAGTTCCTGCTTCTTAGCATTCCCAGCCTCCTTACCTTGTTTGTTCCTGTGTCCACCGACCCTCCTTCCCTGCTTGCTTACCTGAACCCTGTCTGGACAACTATCCGCCTACCTGCCTGTTCCCCTGCATGACTGCCCGCCTGCCTACTCGACCTATGCCTGTTTTTGTTTTTTAAATAAAGGCATTGCGACTGCCAATGGCCCCTGGTGTGAGTATTGATTACTTTGTCCTATGATGACTGTTGGATAGATGATTCACTTACTTAAACAAATGTATTTGTTGTAAGTCGCTTTGGATAAAGGCGTCTGATAAATGCCATAAATGTAATGTAATGCCCGTCTGCCTACCAGCTTACCTGTTTGACCCCTGCCTGCCTGACCCTTACCGGACTACCTGTCGGCTCAGTCAGCCTTCCCTTAATAAATACATCCCAGCTTGGGGTTTCACTGATCCAGTCTCTTAGTCTGTGTTCTGCACTTGGGTTCACCTGTCTGAGTGTTACAGAGTGAGATATGGGAAATTGAGAAAAACATATATAAACATTCCACACAGGACAGGACAAAGAGGCCAAAAGTGAGTTATGAAAACCAATTATAAATGTTCCATAAGAAAACAGGTTGATGTAGAGAGGGACTAAAATCAAGAGATAACCAGATGTTGATTTATGGAGGGAGTGATATCAAGAGGTACTTACAAGTTCTAGTAAGTCTGCATGAAAGGAGCAGAGCCTGGGGTACCAAGTACTAGAAATATTTTAACAGGAACAGTACTAATCAGTACCAAGGATGATGTAAAATTATTTTGGATAATTACGATGAGCCCACCACCAATATTGTAGCAACCCGATAACTGCCTTTAGAAGCCATGACGAGTTATAGGAACCGGGTGAATGATGGTGGCGAACAGCCAGGAAGTGTAAATGATTTGCATATGAGGGATGGAACCTAAATTTGAATTGTATAAACATGGTGTGCTGAGGAACACACGGGGGATGCTTCGCGAACCACCTTGGCTTTTGTTACTTGTAATAAAAGTCTCTGAATAAACCATCAGCTCTAGTCTTTGGCATTTTATTTCAAAGTATTTTAACTTAGAATTCCACGACAAAAGTTGTCAAATTCCACTTATTCAATCCATGGTAATATTGCAAGGGGAAAATAATATAAACTAGCATACAATAGGCCTATGTAAATCCACCCCCACACTGCATGATTGCCCACATTGGAACCGTGCGCATCCTAACAGGTTCAAACAATGCGCTACACAATGATCCCCGCAATGTATTTCTTTTTACGTTGAATATTATCCACTATTGTTAGCTACCCTAAGTAGGCCTACACTAGGCTACTGTAACTGGACTTTACAGAGAGGAAACAAAATGTATGAAATAAACAAATAAATTAATGTAGGCAACTGTAACACGACACTAAAGTGGCAAGTAATTATGGTTATGAGTGGGGGTTGCGAGAGAGAAAGGAGAATTGCGTATTTATTTAGCTGATTGCAAACGATAAGTCGTGACAGGCTCATTAACCTGCAGCAGGTTGAATTTCACGCGCCACTGTAGGCTTGTTGACTGCTTAGATTATGATATCATAGACACTTCGGCTTGTTTTCATTGTCAATTTATTTATTAGAGAGATTAGTGACAGTCAAGTACATTGCATGTCTATGGATGACGTGCTTGTGTAGAAACACAACACTGAAACTGCAAGAAGCTTCTGGAAAGAAAGCACAAATTTCACCTCCTGTGGCTTTACTGTTGTTTCTCAACTTAGATGATTCTATGATGATACCAACCGAATGGAAACCTATCATTCAGGCAGGAAGCAATGCTACAATTAAACCTTGTTTGATTCCCTCTGTAGTGCCATTGCACTCAGTGACACTCATTGAGTTCTTTCTACTCTCCTCCATTCACACACTGGTGACAGAACATTCTTTATGAGAGTTCATTGTTGTTGTTATTCTGTCATTTAAACATTTTATTTATTTTATTTTACCTTTATTTTACCAGGGGAGTCCCATTGAGATGACAAGACCTCTTTTTCAAGGGAGCCCTGGCCAAGAAAGCAACAACACAGTTTAAAACAGCATAAAAGCAAACATCTGCAGAGTAACACAACATATACAGTGCCTATAGAAAGTCATCATACCCTGTGAAATCTTTACCTTTTGTCACATTACACCCTGGAAATTAAAATAAATCAAATCTAACTTTTTTGAGCTATATGTACATTATAACCCTCATCATCAAAGTGAAAATAATTAGTTTTTTTAAATTCTGGACAATTATTACAAATTAATTCGTGAAATACCTGGTTTGGTTAAGTGATCAGCCCCTTAGAGTATACCATTATAAACTTGCTCAGGTGCAACCAATCAACTTCCAGATCAAACACCAGGCTAATTGCCCCCCACCTGACATCAATTGTAGTGGTTTTGATTACTTCAGAATAAAACCAGCTGTTTCTTGAGGATTCCACTACTAGAAGTGCATGGTTCTGCAAAGAATTCACCATGGTTGGAAAAGTACTTTCAAAAGGCCTCCGGGATAAAGTTGTAGGAAGGCACAAGTTAGGTGAAGGCTACAAAAAGATTTCGAAGGCTTTAGCTATCCCTCTGAGTACCGTTCAGAGCATCATTAAGAAGTGGAAGGCGTATGGCACCACCAACACCATGCCTAGATCAGGCCGTCCGTCCAAACTGGATGACCGAGCCACGAGGACATTGATCACTGTCTGTGCATGTGACAACAATCTCACAAGCTTTACACAAAGCTGGCCTGTATGGCAGGGTAGCAAGAAAGAAGCCTTTTCTGAAAAAGTGCCACACTCAGTCTCGTTTGTGCTATGCAAAAACACACCTGGAAGATTCTGTTGCCATGTGGAAAAAGGTTTTATGGTCAGACGAGACTAAGATTGAACTTTTTGGACTGAACTCCAAGCGCTATGTTTGGCGAAAACCAAACACAGCACACCACCCAAAACACACCATACCTACTGTGAAGCATGGTGGTGGCAACATTATGTTGTGGGGATGTTTCTCTTCAGTGGGGACTGGGCAATTGGTCAGGATTGAAGGGAAAATGGATGCTGCCAAGTACACCCAAATTCTTGAGGACAACCTGCGTCCCTCTGCTAGACAGCTAAAGATGGGCAGGTCATTCACCTTCCAACACGACAATGATCCTAAACATACCGCCAAAAGAACAACGCAGTGGCTTAAGGATAGAAAGGTGAATGTCCTTGAGTGGCCAAGTCAGAGCCCTGACTTAAATCTGTGGATGGACTTGAAGAGAGCAGTCCATCGCCGCTCACCATGGAATTTGACTGAACTCAAACAATTCTGCAAGGAAGAATGGGCAAATATTCTCCAATCTAGGTGTGCAAAGCTAGTAGAGACATATCCAAACAGATTGATGGCTGTAATTGCAGCAAAAGGTGGCTCTACAAAGTATTAAATCAGGGGACTGATGAGTTTTCCAACCCTGTTATTCTTGTTTTTCATTTGTTATAAATTTTCAGAACTGTCGCCTTTTTTTTCATTAGTTTGATGTTGTATGGCTAAATTTGTACATGAAGCTGGAAAAAGTTTTGATTTCAGGCTGTACGACAAATATAGTAACTATTTCAGAGGGGTATAATGACTTTCTATAGGCACTGTAAGCAACACCAAAAGCACAAAAGGCAAAGCACACAAGCAACACACAGGATCCTATGTGTAACAGTAGACACACAAAAGCAACACGCAATCAGCATTAAAAGGTACAAAAGCAAGACAAAGAACACAACACACAAGCAAAACATTAAAACGCATAAAAAACAAAGCATGCAGTAACAGTAAACACCTCGCAGAAGCATAAAGAGACAGGTCTAATGGAAGCAGTTACAGACTCCTATGGAGTCTGCCTCCAAGCCCTTCACTAGACTTTTGAAAGCCCCGACCGGGATCAGCTCCTCAATTTCTAAGTCTGTCTGTAAGTGGTTCCAAGCTACAGGGGCGGCGAACCTAAAGGCCTGCTTCCCAAGTTCAGTGCGAACCTGAGGGACGTTAAGTAAAAGTGTGTCGCTCGAACACAAACAGTAATTACTAGTTTTGAACAAGATATACCCACCAAGATTAGAGGGGAGCAGACCGAGGATAGACTTGTATATAAAGATGTACCAGTGAGTTAGCCTGCGAAAGGCCAATGAAGGCCACTGAACTCTGGCATAAAGGGTGCAATGGTGAGTGAGAGCTTTGCAGCCCGAAACAAACCTCAGAGCACTGTGGTACACGGTGTCCAGGCGTTGCAAGCATTGGGCAGAGGCATGCATGTACAGCAGATCGCCGTAATCAAGCAAAGGGAGGAATGTGGCCTCAACCAATATTTTCCTGGTGGAATAAGAAAAACAGGTTTTATTTTTTAAATAAAAACGTAGTTTGAGCTTTCGTTTCTTTACAAGGTTTTCTATGTGAAGTTTAAAAGTTAAACAATCATCAATTAAAATACCTAGATACTTGTATTCTAACACTAATTCAATCTGACTACCCTGCAAGGTTGTAATGTTGGGAAGAGAAGTGGGTGTTTTCTTGGCTTTTGAGAACAGCTTTAGTTTTTGAGGCATTCAACACCAATTTAAATCAAACAACCGAGATTCAACAATACCAAAAGCAGACTGCAGGAACTCAAGTGATTAAACAAGGGTGGTACCACAACAGTAAATAACAGTATCGACGGAACATTAAGACCCAGATTATTAACGTAAATAGTAAACAAAAGTGGTCCCAAAACAGAACCTTGGGGGACCCCTGAGACAACATGCATTACACTGGAGGAAGTACCGTCAAATTTAACACAGTGTCCTGCCATATAGATAGTTTTCAAACCAGCCAACGGCCTGTTCTGAAAAGCCAATGTTGAGCAGCCGCTGTTTCAAGATGAGGTGGTCAACAGTATCGAAGGCCTTCGAAAGATCTATAAAAAGAGCAGCACAGGTTTTTTTGGAGTCCAGTGACTCGATAATATCGTTGACAACCTTTAGGGATGCCGTGATTGTACTATGTTGTTTTCTGAAGCCAGACTGGTGCAGTGAAAGAATGTTATTAGCACTCAGGAACTCCTTCAGTTGATCATTTATCAGCCCCTTGAGGACCTTCGATAAGATCGCTAGGTTTGAAATAGGCCTATAGTTATTAAGAAAGGAAGGGTCCCCCCCCCCCGACATTTTGAGTGAGGTTAAAGATGCTGCATAAGGGTTTGGCGATAAAAATCTGCAGCGAGTTTTAAAAAGTACAGTTCGAGGTTATCTGGACCAGCCGGTTTTTTGGTATTCGGTGAAAGGAGAGCTTTATGAACCTCACTATCAGAGAAAGGAACAAAAGAAAAGGGCTGACCATCAAAAGCACAGTCAGCAGCTAAGTGCGGAGAAGGCATGTTTTTTAGAGGTGGGGACTGGTTAAACAGGGAACCAGAGGCAATGAAGTGTTCATTAAAGCATTCCAGCATGTCTTTTTTTATCCTAAATGGATTTGGTGTCCTTAACAATACAAGGGGGCAGTGTATGACAGGTATTAGAGGTTGATAAAGATTTTATGGCTTTCCAGGATTTCCTGGGATTATTCAAATTGTCAGTTGTTGTGGTCAAATAAAAATCAGACTTGGCTCGTCTAGTAAATGAAGTAAAACGATTGCGAAGTTGTCTAAAATAGAGCCAGTCAGCCTCGGCCCCTGTTTTCCTAGCCCTCACCCAAGCCAAATTTCTTTCATGGAGTAATTTAGACAGGTCAGGGGAGAACCATGTGTTGTCTCGTCCCTTAACCCTGTACCTTCGAACAGGAGCATGTTTATCCACAGTACGAGAGAACAAGTCATCATCAATGTCCCAGTGTAACGATGTCCTTGGACACAGAGGCGGACTCAGTAGTTGCGATAAGGGAAAACCCAGTTTATTCACACTGTTACTTGTTCTCCTTCGCAATCATCAAACCCTGGTTGACTTTCCAGTCCCAGCTTTCCAGCCCTCCTCCGAAATCAGAGGCACACACATCTTGAATAGGGATGGGCGATACCACACTTTTAGGATTCGATACGATACCGATACTTTTTCTTGCATTTTCATCGATACCGATACTTATTGGCAATTTTTGTCAGTAAAAATATTATTACATTTAAGACAAATCACAAGACAATTACAGACCATTTATACAAAATGTATTATGGTCAATGCATAATAAAATAAAAAATAAAATAAATAACATAAATATGAATGAAATAAATTAAATATGAACAAAAACATACACATTTTCACTTTTCTTATTTCTCAAAAAAAAGAAAAAAGACCAATCTTGGTAGCTTCCTGTTTTTTCCTCCGGCTCCCGCATTCGTGCTGAGCGGGCTCTGGCTGTGTCGTTGTCGGCTGTGTCGCACGTTGACGCTCATTCGCTCGTCTCCTGTCACGTGACATGGGCCAGCTCAATACGCCGCCAGTACAGGGGTGTCCCGGCACATAGTAATTTAAGTAAGGAATCAAAACAGCTGAAAGTGATGCATACACCCCCAATTATTATTTTTTAGTTTATATCGATATTTTTTTAGAGAAATAAATTCCAAATGAGTAGTGCGTGAGTATCGATCTATCGATACGCCCATCCCTAATCTTAAACCATTCGTTAACGAGGCTTCATTCGCAACAGGTGCGCAACAAAGCCTCGCTTCCGCACCTTGGCCACGGTCCTGTAGCTCCCTCTACAGGCCGAACGCTGCATGTCCCCCCACCGCCCGACACAGGCCGGGGACATGACGGCCAACAGCAGTCAGCCCCGCCTGCCTCAGGGACCGCAGAACAGCAGCCACACGCTGCATATGCTGCGCCCAGGTGTCACTGTAAATGACAATGTCATCCAGGTAGGCAGCAGCATAGGCAGAGTGTGGCGGCAGAATGCGGTCCATGAGGCGCTGGAAAGTGGCTGGGGCTCCGAACAACCCGAAAGGGAGCACCGTGAACTGATACAACCCGAGCGGAGTGGAGAATGCAGTCTTCTCCCGGGATACTGGCAAGAGGGGAATCTGCCAGTATCCCTTCGTGCAATCCAATGTCGTAAAAAACCTGGCCGTGCCAAGCCGGTCAAAGAGCTCGTCAACCCGGGGCATCGGGTAGGCATCGAATTTGGAGACCGCATTAACCCTTCTATAATCCACACAGAACTGTATAGACCCATCCGGCTTGTGGACCAGCACGATGGGGCTACACCAGTCACTGCGGGACTCCTCGACCACACCCAGCTCCAGCATGGCTTCCAATTCCTTGCACACAATGTCTCGTTTGTGTACCGGCAACCTATAGGGACGCGTGCGCACCGTTAAACCCGGCTGCGTTTCTATATGGTGGTCGATAAGCGTAGTCCGACCGGGCAGGGGAGAGAACATGTCAGCGAACCTAGCTTGCAAATCTGCAACGTCCGTGGCCTAGCTAGCAGAGAGGTGGTTATCAATACCGACCGGAGTGCTAATTTTTGATTTTGGGACTTCCGGTCCGAACTCATCTCTCTCTGGAATTATTGTAGCCAGAGCAACAGTGACCACGTCGTTCCATTTTTTAAGGAGATTTATGTGATACACCTGCAAGCTATCCCCCCGGTCCGAGCGTACTACCTCATAATCCACGGCCCTTGCCACTTCGAGTAATTTCATGCTGGAGGTGGGTAACAGTACGAGCACCTTGTCTCCCGGTGAAAATTCTCGCAGGTTAGTTCCCCTGTCGTAGAGGCGCTTTTGATGCTCCTGGGCTTGCTGCAAATGCTCGCGTGAGATAACCCCTAGGGCGTGGAGCTTTGTGCGCAAGTCCAGGACGTACTGAATCTCATGTTTACCCTTCCTCCCAATTTTCTTTAAGAAGGTCTAGGACACCCCGGGGCTTATGCCCGTAGAGTAATTCAAACGGGGAAAACCCGGTGGAAGCTTGGGGAACTTCCCGTACCGCAAACAGCAGGGGATCTAGCCATTTATGCCAATTCCGACTATCCTCGTGCACAAACTTCCGGATCATTAATTTCAAGGTCCGATTGAACCGCTCACAAAGGCCATCCGTGGCCGGGTGGTAAACACTGGTTCGAATCGCCTTGATGTTCAACAACCCGTACAGTTCCTTGAGGGTGCGTGACATAAAATTTGGTGCCCTGGTCGGTGAGAATCTCTTTCGGGATACCCACCCGGGAGATCACTTGAAACAATGCCTGCGCTACACTCCTGGCAGAAATATTGCGCAGCGGTATTGCCTCGGGGTATCGGGTTGCGTAATCTATCAAGACCAACACAAATCGATATCCCTGTGTACACCCATCAAATGGCCCGATAATATCCATGGCAATGCGGTCGAATGGGTTCTCGACCAATGGTAAGGGCCGCAACGGGGCCCGGGGAATGGCTGGGGATTTACCAATTGACATTCACGACAGGAAGCGCACTTCTGCCCGAATTCCCGGCCAATAAAATCGAGCCATTATACGGTTTAGTGTCTTATCATAACCTAAATGGCCCGCCATGGGTGGAAATGAGCCGCCTGGAAGACCATTTCCCGGCGGCTACGGGGAACCAACAACTGGGTTACTTCCTCCTGACTATGCGAGTCACGACTCACTCGGTATAACCTGTCGCTGATGATCGCAAAATAGGGGTGGGCGCGCACTGTGTCTGGCCATACCAAAGTACCATCACTTGGTCATAGGCCGACCGTAGGGTCTCGTCACAAGACTGCTCGAGGGGGAAGTCACCTAGCAGCGGGTAGTTCGGCGGGGAAATCTCGGGTTGAGACCTCCCCCCCCCGGCTCCGGCTCCTCGGCAGTGTCGCTAGGCGCCGCCTCAGCACAGACCACATTACACGCCTCACACCTCCCTCTCTGTCGTGCACGCACCCCGGTAGCCCGCTTTACCGCTTGAGGAAACCCCTCCCAATCTACACCCAGAACAAGGGGATGCGTGAGGCGCAGGCTAACCGCCGCCTGTACACGGCTTTTTTCCCTCATAATGAATTTTGATAGCGACCACAGGATATTCGTGAATGTCCCCATGCACACACTTCACCAACACCCTTGATGCCTTTAAGAATGCCCCCGGTCGAACCAGGCGCTCCTGGATCATGGACTGCATGCAGCCCGAGTCCAAGAACGCCTGGTACGTATCGTGTTGTATCCTTACCGGAACACAATACGCCTCTCCTGGTCCAGGGGGAGGGCCCGGTATGTTGCCGATGCGGACGACCTGCCCCACCTCCATCACTGGGCAATCCGCCTGGACGTGGCCCGCAGCGCCAACACACCCCCCCTGCCGCTCGGGGTGCTTCCTGTGGGGCCAGGGCTGGTTCTCGACGTGCCTGCCCCTGCCATCTCGTCCAGCACCACGGCTCCTTCCGGGCGGGGTTGGTCGCCAGGGCTCCCGCGGCGGGAGGGAAAGATGGTCCTCCACAATGGCGGTCGCGGGGGCCGGTGGCACTGAACCCAGGTGGCGGTCCGGGCCGGGAGCCCCATGAGGAATTGCTCCATCACCACCCGGTCCCCGACCTCCTCCGCCGAGCTGTTCCCTGGGTCCAGCCACCGCCACGCGCTGTCCCGCAGCCGCTGGGCGTATGCAAAGGGCCGGCTCCCCTCCATCGTCAGGGCCCGGAACCGGCGTTGGTGTTCCTCCGGGGTGAGGCCCAGGCGGTCTCGAATTGCCCGGGCTAGGGAGGGGTAATCCCGCTGGCAGGCTGTGGGCAGCGAACTGCGCCTCGCCTGACAGGAGGGGCAGCAGATTGTACGCCCATTCGCCGTCAGCCCACCCCGAGATCCTCGCCGTCCCCTCAAACACCGCCAGGAATGCCTCCGGGTCGTCCAGGTCTCCCATTTTCTGGAGGGGGACCTTGTGCGACCCGGGTGCCGGTCCCGCTTTGATGGCCCCGACAAGCTCCCGGAGGAGGGCACGGTCCTCAGCCCTCGCCGTCACCATCTCTCCCACCGCGGACTGCTGCTCACGCTGCATGTGGGCTTACTGTTCCAGGATGAGGGTCATCCTGGCGATGGCCGCGCTTAACGTATCCATCTCTTCTCTTTTATTTTTTTATCCGCTTTCACTCTGTGCCCCACGTTGGGAGCCAATGTAACAATGTCCTTGGACACAGAGGCGGACTCGGTAGTTGCGATAAGGGAAAACCCTGTTTATTCACACTGTTACTCGTTCTCCTTCGTAATCATCAAACCCTGGTCAACTTTCCAGTCCCAGCTTTCCAGCCCTCCTCCGAAAGCAGAGGCACACACATCTTAAACCATTTCGTTAACGAGGCTTCATTCGCAACAGGTGCGCAACAAAGCCTCGCTTCCACACCTTGGCCACGGTCCTGTAGCTCCCTCTACAGGCTGAACGCTGCATGTCCCCCCACACCCAGTCAAGGTGAAATAAGTCGTGCAAAAAGCCTTGTTCAGAGAAGTGCTTCAAATATCTTTTTTTAACAAAGCGAGGCCTAGACTTCGGAATTTTAGCATTTCTAATTGCAGCAATTACGCAGTGATCACTAATGTCATTTGCAAAAACACCAGCCACAGAATATTTGTGGGGAACATTTGTTAAAAACAGATCAATTAAAGAGGATTTCTCTGGGTATTTGGGGTTAGGGTGTGTGGGGGACCCGATAAATTGGGTAAGATTTAGTGAGCTACAGAGATCTTTAAAACCATCAGAAGGTTTAAGCCAATCCCAGTTTAGGTCACCTGTCAAAATGATCTCGCTGTACTGCAGTTGTGATAGCACCCGACTATAGTAATGCAGAGCCCTTTTGAAACCTCAATATTTAGAGCCAGGAACTCCATTTGTTTGCTGACCGATTTAGAGAGCACAATTGTGGGGGGACATGCAGCGTTCGGCCTGTAGAGGGTGCTACAGGACCGTGGCCAGTGTGCGGGAGCAAGGCTTTGTCGCACACCTGTTGCGAATGAAGCCTCGTTAACGATGGTTTAAGATGTGTGTGCCTCTGCTTTCAAGAGGAGGATAGAAGGACAACTGAAAAGTTGCCGAGTGTTTGGAGGGCTGGAAAGCCAGAAACAAATATAACAAAAACTTTATGAATAAACGGGACCATTCCCTCATCACACCACTGAGTCCGCCTCTGTGTATAACGGATCCCGTTACAACAAAAATTGCGATATCCTCCCCCCCCCCCCCTCTCCTGGGGCGATCACATCGATAAACATTATACCCACCAATAGAGATGTCCTTATCCACGACAGACCTAGTGAGCCAGATCTCGGATAGCACAATAACGTCGGCATCAGTAAATTTGGCCCAGATACGTTAGAAATCAATTTTAGGAAGCATACTACATATGTTCATATGAATAACACCCAGACCAGACCTGCACTTAAAATCTGCTGGAGTATCACAAATCTTTGTCCGTGTCAGCAGGGCCAGGGTTTGGCTGTATATTAACAGTAAAAGAAGGATCAAATACCTCTGCTTAGAAACACCATGGGGCGACTCATTTTTTTAGTGTAGCATGTTAACAAAGACAATGAGAGAGTTTTCAGAGAAGACAAAATATTTTTTTAAAGCAAAGAGGCACAGAATGCGAGGCAACTCGATTGAGTTGAAAGTGTCTGTGCGAAAATGATTCCGCATCAATTATGTTTTTCTTAAACATTCGTTCCCAGAAAATTGTAGTTCCTCCAAGTACTATATTAGAGTTTAACCATAACATTTGTTGTAAAATTTGTTCCTTTTTTTTCTGGTGGATGATACTGAAAGTGCAACCAACTTTGTAAGGCTTCTGTAAAAAAAGCAGACAATTTGGAAAAAATACACGTCATCATTGAGAAATGCAAGAGTTGAATTTGTATAAAAGGAAAAAGTCGTTTTCCAAACATAGGATGAGCCTTTACAAGAAGTTTACTTGAGAACCACTCTGTGTTAAAATAGAATTTTGGTATCAAGGAGGCCTTTAATGATAGATTCATACCGTGCAGTTCGTGGGGCAGAATGCTGGTGAGCGCGTTTGGCACGACCGGCGGAGAGTACACCTTCCATGGCGCACTCTCCCCACGATAGCCAGTAAGCCCATTGTTCCAGAGCGAGAGCGAAAAGAGCAACGCAAGAGGGAGTGTCATTGTCAGTAGAAAGAAGTTCGATTTGCGATATGCATCAGTTCAGTTTATGAGAGGGTCCAGTTTGTAAGTGTACGTATGAATGTGCGTGAGAGCGCTGCATGCGCCTGTCTCTGTGTGTGTGTGCGCTTGTGTGCACGCGGAAGCGGGGAGAGAGAGGGGGGGGGAGGCACCTGAGTCGGAGGCAGGCCGACAACAGCAGCAGAGCGGTGAGCCACGCAGACGAGGAGAGGCAAGCGGCAGGGCGGCAGACATTTACATTTATGGCATTTAGCGACGTACAACAAATACATTTGTTTAAGTAAGTGAATCATCTATCCAACAGTCATCATAAGACAAAGTAATCAATGCTCACACTAGGGGCCATTGGCAGTCGTCATGCCAGTTGGCTAATTTAAAAACAAAAACAAAATTAAAATATATTTTATTAGCAGGAGAGAACTTGTACAGGGGGGTAACAGGGGAGAAGAGGTCTCGGGGTTAGGGTTAGTATAGGGGGGGTAGTGAGGGTGAAGCGGTCTTTAGGAGGGACTGTTAAGATGTAGCTTGAAGAGATGGGTTTTCAATCTACAGCGGAAGATTGGAAGTGACTCCTGACCGTTGTGGGAAGCTCATTACACCAGCGGGGTGCCAGGACAGTGAAAAGCTGTGACCGAGTAGCGCGGCCACTGCATCCACGTAGAGGCGGCGGTGCCAGGCGGGCAGCCGAGGTGGAGGAGCGGAGTGATCTTGCAGGGGTTTGGGGGCTAACCTTTGCTTGCGAGTAGGGAGGGGCTGTTCCCTTTGCCGCCCGGTAGGCAAACACCAGGGTCTTGAATTTGATGCGAGCTGCTACCGGGAGCCAGTGGAGGGTGCGGAGGAGGGGCGTGACATGGGAGAATTTGGGGAGATTGAACACCAGACGAGCGGCAGCGTTCTGGATGAGCTGCAGAGGCTTGATGGAGGAGGCGGGGAGTCCGGCCAAGAGTGCATTGCAGTAGTCAAGGCGAGAGATTACAAGTGCTTGGACCAAAAGTTGTGCTGCTTCTCTGGTGAGGAATGGACATATCCTTCTGATGTTGTAGAGGAAGAATCTACAGGAGCGTGCTGTCGCTGTGATGTTCACCACACAGGATAAGTGGTTGTCAAGGATCACCCCAAGGTTCTTGGCTGTATGGGAGGAGGTCACAGTAGAGTTTTCTACTGGTGGGCTTCTTTTATAGGAATAGATCTTGCCTTTCCCTGAACAGCAGAAAGCAGATGCAATCAACCTTCATACCAGTGCTTGATTATGGTGATATCATCTACCAAAAGGCAGCAGCCACTACTCTTAAACCTTTGCACCATCTACCATAGTGCCTTTCGCTTTATCACAGGTGATAGTTGTAATACTCAATACACTTTTTTATATTCACACATACACACTCACACCACCCCACCTCTCTAAGGGACGACAACTTCTTAAATTATAAGATTTAAGAATTTCATTAATTTCTAATTGTTCCATCCTTCCACTTGCTTTATCTTAACCCATCTTTCCGCATAAGGCTTTTTCTCGTTTTCAGAAACATTTATTGCCGTTGTTCTGATAATGAAAAGTTTCACTAATAGTATTATTATATTTTGCGGTTCCTGACTATTCTTTGACAAAATGCCAAACACTGAAAATAAGTCTACCTGTAACTGTACATCACAAACAAATAACCATTGTTCAACTTCCGTCCAAAACAAAGCAACTGTGGAGCAGTACCAGAATAAATGCTCTACTGTTTCTTCCTCCTCCTGACAAAAACGGCAGCATGGTGAAGCCTCTATTCCCCAAATATTTAACTTTTTTTTTGTTTCCAAGTATCTATATATTAATTTATATTGGAAATATCTCATTCTTGTATCAAGCGTTGTTTCATATAATGTAATGAAAACTTGGTTCCAGGGGATAAGTACGTCTATCATTCTTTCCCATTCATTAAATATTTTATATGGTACTGCCGTTAGTTGCTTTACTCTCAAATAGAAATTATACATATCCTTATTAATCTTTATCTTTTTTAACCAAGTTGTCATTTTAATGTGTGGTCTACATACCATGTAGGATCCGTCATTATATTAAATTTTTCTCTTCCATACTTGTGGTAAAGATCCAATAAGTTGATTATATTGTTGTAAAGTACATGTTACTCCATATGTTTGCATTAGTTGTATGTATGACATAATCTCCCCCTTTCCATTAATTATATCTTTTACTTAAACATTCGTTCCCAGAAAATTGTAGTTCCTCCAAGTACTATATTAGAGTTTAACCATAACATTTGTTGTAAAATTTGTTCCTTTTTTTCTGGTCGATGATACTGAAAGTGCAACCAACTTTGTAAGGCTATAAAAGGAAAAAGTCGTTTTCCAAACATAGGATGAGCCTTTACAAGAAGTTTACTTGAGAACCACTCTGTGTTAAAATAGAATTTTGGTATCAAGGAGGCCTTTAATGATAGATTCATAGCTTTTAGAATCAACAGTTTTATACCACCAGAATTATAATCATTATATAAGTATGCACGTTTGATTTTGTCTTTTTTATCGTTCCATATAAATCTAAAGATTTGTTGTTCATAGTCTTTAAAGAAAGTTTCTCCTGGTGAAGGTCGTGTTAACATTAAGTAAGTGAACTGTGACACGACCAGTGTATTTATTAATGTTATTTTACCATATATAGTCAGTTTACTCCCTTGCCAGGGTTGCAAAATTTTGGAGATCCTACTAAGTTTAGTGTTAAAATTCACTGTTGATATATCGCTCATGTTTTCTGGTATATGAATACCTAATACATTAATAGATCCGTTAGTCCATTTTACTGGTATGTCACATGGAAGGGAGAAGTTTGTGTATTTTAATTTGCCTAATCTCATTATATAACATTTTTCATAGTTTGGTTTTAATCCAGATATTGTTGAAAAATCATTTAAATCTCTAACCAAGTTTTGCAAAGAAACATTGTCCGGATTAATCATAAAGGTTGTATCATCTGCATACATTAGTATTTTTGAATTTATACCTTGTAATTGCAATCCTCAGATTTTTTCATTTGATCTTATTCTCTCTGCCAATATTTCAATGGCTATGATGAATAGGTACGGAGATAGAGGACATCCTTGTTTCACTCCTCTTTCCAGAGAGATTTTTTAACCTCCATATATCGACCAAATCTTTTTCGTCCATTATTGTTCTAATCTCTTTATGTGCTCGTGGGTGATAATTAGCTGTATTGTTCCCTTTACGATCTATTTCACTGTTTTGGACTATATTGTAATCTCCAACCATTATATAATAATCACTTACAAACTTAATTCCATTAATGGCTTTGCTGATGTCTTCAAAAAAGCTTGGTTCATCACCATTTGGCCCATATAAATTGATCACACAAATCTCTTTGTCTTCAATAATAAATTTCAAAATCTTCCTTGAGGGTGTAGTTCTAAGTTCTCTATCTTAATATCAAAATGTTTATTAAATAAAATCATCACACCTCTTGTGTTTTTGAGACCATGGGAAAACAAAACTGAACCACCCCATTCTTCTTTCCAGAGATGTTCATCTGCAGGTACTGAGTGTGTCTCTTGTAAACAAATCATAGAATATGTTTTTTCTTTGAGCCATGTAAATATTTGTAGTCTCTTTCTCTTATTTGCCAACCCATTTACATTATAGCTTGCTATTTGGATCTCGTCAGTCCTAATATTTTGTTTGGAAGATTACTTTGTGATTCAGTTGTCTTTGTATATCAAAACACCTAATTGCAGATAGATTGGAAGGCTCATTATATAATGTATTATCCTTAGAGTCAAGTTCTCTCTTGATCCACACAACCACACATCTTAGCTCAAACTCTTCCCCCCTTTCCCTCCCAAGATCCCATCTCCCCTACTTTATCATCGTACTCCAGCAAATCAAACAGCCAATCAAACAAACACAAAAAGAAAGAAAAAAAAACAAGCGCCATGAATCCTGATATAATTTGAGTGTCACTGTCTCTCTTTCTTCTTATTTTAATTCTTCCAGATATTAACTCAAAGTTCACTCTTTTTTCCTAATGCTAACAAAGTCCATGTAGCCCGTTAGGCTCTCAGTTCCCAGACGAAGTCAGAAATATGTTAACATCACCATCAGCAAAATTAAATAAACGTCACTTACCTAGTGCACTCAATGTAATCTGAGGCAGAAGTTTACTCACAACCATGTCGTAACTTTGGGATTTCTGTATAGTTTATCCACAACTAATCGGGCCTCGATTTTCTGAGCTTTGTGTTCTTTCATTATTAGGACAAGTAGGCGTCTTCTTTCCACAATCTCACGAGGGAATTGCTCGAACATTGAGTAATGTGAGCCTTTCAGTTTGTTGCCTCGATCCATCACATCCATCTTACTTTTATTGTTTAGGAATCTCACCACCACTGGCCTAGGACTTTCGCGTTTCTTTATGCGGCCTAGTCGGTGCGCTCTTTCAATTGAGAGCTTCGGTAGTTGTGCCTTGACGATGTTTTCAGTTGCAGTGTAATCCTCTCCTTCTTCTTCCTTTAATCCCATAATAATTACATTATTTCTCATACTCCGACACTGTAAATCAAGCATGTCTGTCTTCATGCGTTTGTTTTCTATCGATAGCCTCTCCACGTCGGTCTGTAGGGCATTCACCGTCAATTTCAATGTGGCATTTTCTTCTTTTAATTCTTCGTGAAGTCTACAGACGTTTTTAGATCGTTTATGTCCTTACTCATATCGTGTAGTAGATCCAGCTTTTTTAGTTGTTCAAGTTGTGCGTGCATTGCATTGAGCAGGGCACGGTCAGCCGAGGTTAACTCAGTCATGTCTGGTTCACTTGCGCTTGAGAGTTCCAATCTGGTTCTCTTGTTTTCTGGCTCTTTTTTCTTTGTAGCCATGTCGAAGTGTTGATAAATAAACTTTTCCAATTCCTTTAACTCCGCCAGTATGTTATAGTTTGTATTTGCTTTTAAACTTAGACTTATCTAATAATCATGGACAGCGTCTTACTCCGCTCATTCAACCTGCCATGCACGTCACGTCACTCACGTTTTTGCCAGTGTCATTGCATGCTTTATCAAAAGGTTGGCTGGACCTCGTTAAAGTCCCGTAGATCTCTTCATTACTCCCTTGTTGTGTATAAAGCCCTACTGCATAGACTCCCAGCTTGCCTGACATCATTATTTAAATTCAAGAACATAAATTACCTAACTCGTTCTCAGAGTTGGTTAACTTTTGAGGTTCCTTGGGTCTCCACCAAATTGGGTAAATCCGCTTATACTTATGGTGCACCTCACTGCTACAGAAAAATTTCAGTCGGATGTTCTGGTGCCGCTCAGGCAATTTAGGGAGTTAATTGAGCACCTCCTTGGTGAAGGATGTGATTGTTTCTCCTTATATATTATATAATGGTTTTATATGATTTCTGTATTTAACTGTGTTGTTTTGTTATTGTGTAAATATTGTGGACATGGTGCACCTGCAAAAGAGGCCTAAGTGTGTTTTTTCCCCAGTATAAATAAAGGTTAAATTAATAAAAAAATATCAAACAGTATCAACTACCCATGTAGCTTAGAAAGTTCAAAGAAAGGTTTCTTGTTTCATTCTCTCATCAATAAGATCATTGCTTTTTGAAGGACCTTGCAACATGCTGATGCCACACCTTTATAACACCTATAATGCTTGTATGAAGTAAAAACCTGCCAGACAGTGAAATCATGGCGATGCAAGCAGTAACGATGCAGCCTGTGGATTGTGTGTGTGTTTATTTAATCATCAGAGCAGCAGGAATTTGGGATAAGTGATCAGAAAATCAGGCGCTTCTCTCTAATTGGTTATGACTGTTAGACAGGAGTATATAACAGGCAGCCGGGGGTATTTTTTAGCTACGAGCAAACCACAAACCCACAGGGAAGGAGAGAGTTGAGATTATACAAACCTTCTGTTCATCTATTTAATTTATTTTTTTGTTGAAATTTAATTATGTAAAGTACTGAGTTCAAAGACAACAGAAACAGAACATCGGATGTAGACACAATAAGAAATTGCACTGATGTCCAAGCCAACACAAAGCTAGCCAATGTAATTGACAGTGGCCTGCCTAATAGCCAAAGGACAGAGAAAGAAGACCTTAGAGAAAAGTTTGCTTGTAGTCAGCTGCAGTATAACGCTCATAGTACCAACATTTGTGAATTGACTTTTCTCAAAGGTAATATCAAGCCTTAAAGTTAGGCTAAACATGTACAGCAATTGACGCAAGGTTTAGGATTAGGATAGTGTCAGGTTAAACCCAGTGTGTGTGTGTATATTGTGAGACGGTACATAAAAGGCAAATATCTTACCCTCTGTAGACTAGTGGGGTTCAGCTGGGTTTTATCTATAATCTTCACAGCCACCTGGAAAAGGGAAATAAAGATGAGAGGACAGATTAGATGAAGGTTCTACATTCCTTTGTGTTTCTTTAAAACCCAGATTATGCACCACAGATCAGGTATCAAACATTCTCAATCAAATGATGGAGCTCCTCACGACGCCCACCTCCCCCAACCAGAGAAGGGCGGACGGAACCCAGAAAAGCAGCGACCCACGAGCCCCAGCAAGACGAGGGCAGGTGAGACACCCTAAGGGGGGAGCGAGACTGACCTCTGCCTTTTGTGTTTTCTACAGGCCACGAGACCGAGTCAGAGCAAGTGAGATACCCCGATCCAGAAAGAAATGTTATTTTCTCCCCATTCCCCCTGCCCGGTCAAGGATCGACGACAATAAAATCCTTTATTATTTACTGTACTGCCGACTCTGTCTGTTCTGTTGCGCTCAGACCTCTGTCAACATAGCCCCTCGAAGTGCGGTGCCCCACAGCATGCACACACAAAGACACAAAATGTGCAGACAGACACAGAGGACCTCAGGCCTACAGACAGTACAGTATGTGTAGCTGGGTTAGTAAGTTCATGTTGTCCCTGGGCTCAGGGTTGGCTAATTACTGGTGGCATGCGGCTGGTCTGTCTGCACCCTTTCTAGCTTCTTCAGAGACAACATTAACCATAAAAATAAAACAGTAATCATCTCTATGACCTTAACTGTCATCTGACAAGAAGAGCTAGAGCTGGACAGTATACCCACACACTGGTAATAGGTCTACAGTACCAGACAGACTGGTCTATTGCACTGGTTTCATAAGAAGCCACTGAGACATATAGAGGTGGTTTCTGGCTGCAGGCCAAAGGTTGCCAGGAAGAGGCTGAGAAGTGCACTATGGGACTGCTAGAATGGATGTAGCTTGCTACTGCACCTAGATCAGGATTTCCCCTACTCACATTGAAATCAACATCCAGAGCTGCTTAAACACACATTTCAATAGAATATGAGGCCTAAATACTGTGCTTTCACATTCAGAACTTAATATATGCCATTTAGCAGATGCTTTTGAAGGACTGCAGGAGGTGGTCAATAATGAAGAAATATCAGACGGTGGATTTGCTGAGTGTAGATTATGTTTATTTGTCATAAAGGCCCAGGAGAAACTCGACAACAATTATAACAAGTATTCAATCATTTCTCCAAGAGCATTTCCCTTGTGCATTATTCTTTATACTTAGATTTACGTCAGAATGCGCCTTGCAATAATTGGTTCTCCTTATCAAATTCAGCATATTATAACATCTTAGTGTAATATTTCAGGTGACCAGTACAACCATACTTCCAGGTGATGACCTCAATAATGAGTCAGTTCATGTAATGATCGGTTTTGTTGATACATTCAGCATACAATGTACATTCATAACAGATAAAAAAACATGTTGTTAGTGCCAAGGTGGTACCAGGGACCCTTCTCGCTTTGGCCATTGAAGGCCTTCATTCCCATGAGATAATATTTGGGAGTGAAACTCTCCTCATCAGACTTCCAAAGGAATCTTTCAGAGGCCTAATTAATTCCAAAATCCACTTGCAAGATGACTTTGTTTCTACGATAAGCAAAGAAGACCCATGGTACCCCCCTCCTCACTCTGTATTTTCATTACAGCAAAACAGGTTGACGGAATATTGGAGGATAAGTACAGTAGGCTGGAGTTTAAAAGTTGGCCGCTGGTGTGATGATGTCGCACCAGCGAGTTTTATTTCAGGTCATTCACCTCGGCAAAACAACCACCAGGAGGCTTCGTTGAGCAATTCTAATGGATATGCTTACAATGTGTTATAGCGTATTTACAAATATTGCCGCCTGATGAATTATGTGAAGAGTAGCTTATGAGTTATTGTTTCAATTTGGAAAAGGACCAAGATGATTGTCTGGTCGGAGAGAAAATTGAAATGATGTCCTTGGATAAACCTTAATTTAGAACAAATCATGTCTTCATGGACACTTCATAAAATGATGTCAGACATGGAATATGTGTGTCCGCGAAATTGCATATTATTAACTCATAGCGATATAATGTTTCTCAGTTGATTCAGCAGAAGGCTATATGGACACAGCACGCTCACAAAGCAAAGAGCACAGTTCATGTCAATAATTTTCCACTCTGGCACCGCGACTTCACATTGAACATATTTCACATGATTAAAATGAGAGCTTTCATGAATCAATCAAAAATATTGACATGCCATGTGCAATGACGAAAATAAAACAAATTATATTTTCCCTGTTTTACTGCCCGTATCCAATGAGTCATTTGTAGTTGCCTACCGTCTGTATTTGACTGTTCTTTTTCGCTCCTGTCTGTCATATCATGTATAGTTTTGGACAACAGATGGGTCCAGTGATGGCTTCTTGAGAAGAGGTTTAACTCTGGCTGTCTTAAAGGCAGCGGGGATGGAGAAGTGTCATAAGATTTCCATTCTCGTTCTCAGTGCCTTGCTCATGCTGATACAATACGCTCATACAATCCCTGCGCGTTCCCGCCCCTTGGCTGGCTCAGACTCTTCCATATGACTTCAGCACTTTATAGAAGTAAGAGAACACTTCTATCATCCGATCTGGGTCATAAAAAACATTGCGACAGCCAAGGCATGAATTTGTATATTTGAAAGTAATTGGAGAAAATCAAAGTCATGCTGGAATCAACCTCATTTGATCAGAGGATCCATCACAGTGTAGGCTTTGATGTCATATCATGACATCATACCAACAATAATCATTTACAATTGTAATGTGAATTAAACCAATTTCAGAGCACTTTTGTGTGAGGTTGTGTAGAGTAGGGCCCAGGAGCAGAGAAATGCAGTGAAAGGCAAAAGCCACTTTACTTGAGTAATCCACAGGGATACAAAGGAAAACAGATACAAATACAGAATACAAAACCCAGGAATACTCGCGATGGAGGAACACAAGATAAAACTAGGGAAGGTTCGCGAGGATAACATAGGCGATTCCAAGCTAGGACAAAGCACAAACAAAAACAAATTTTTCAAAGGGAAAGGGTCCCTAATTAGTGATTAGCAACACCAGGGATTCCATAGTCTCTGGGGGAGATCCCTGCCACCCTCTGGTGGCCAGACGGAACCGTGACAGGAGTGGCTCCAGCTGCGGTGCCAAAGTGACCACCATGCTGGTCGACGACCGCCAGTATGGTGGCCAGCCCCTGGGAAAAAGTCCAGGGACAGGGGGGACCAGGGCCGGTAGGGGCTTGGGCTGAAACCGGTCAGGGACTCGGAATGGGTGCCGGTCTGGGGCTCGGGAGGGACTGCGCATTATTGTAAGTGCTGTGTTGGCTAAAACCACCTTAGCTCCTGTAGCCGGTTTGTGGCTAGGGCTTGGCTCGGGGAGCTTTGGGTGCTCGGGAAACCGGGAGACTGGCTCGGTGGGCTCGGGATGCTCGGGAAACCTGGAGACTGGCTCGATGGGCTCGGGTTCACTGGGGAATCTCTGCCGACAACTGACGCACTGGGTGCTGAGGCCGTTTTGTTGTTCAAATTCAACCTCGGACGGTTACCTAGTATGATATTTTCATCCTTTGATACACCAAAACTGCAAACATTCATGATTAATTGAAGTGGTACCAACAAAAGGAGTACATGTAGAATGGGATGTAAAAAATCTATTATTTTGATATTAAAATATTGTCTTTGGACACAAAATATTGTGAAAAAAAACGTCACGTCAATTGCCCTTGTATTAGTTATTTTAAAAAGAAATGATGGGAAAAATGAAGGGATTTTTGGCTTCAGCCAGAAGTAAGTGAAACAAACTTAAATATGTAAGTAGTCCACAGAGCTGACGGACAACGACAGTCCTGACATACAGGGAAAAGGGTTGTCCATTGTATCTGCAATCCTCAGAATACCAAATGTCCTATCTGTCTCAATCACCTATTGACAACCAACTGACATGCATTTGAACCCAATGAATGCCATTGAATGTAATCTTCTCCATGCCCAAGTTAGAGAGCACTTAGCTAGCAGATATATAAAGTTCTGTCAGATTTCTCAATAATTCTATGAGGTAACATCCTATACATCTAATACATTAAAGACATTCCAACAGTTTAAATGTACAGCTACTAGAGTGGCATAAGATAATCAGTGAATGTAGTTTCTGCATTTCAACAGTTGTTGTAGAGTTGTCGTTTATACCCATTAAACGATCAATACCTAATTTGTCAGCCTGAACATCTACATACTGTACCACCGAAAGAGGAACAACAAAGTTGGACCAAAGGGACTGCTCTCACCTCTCGTACAGTTAGCACCTGGCGCGCTAGCTTGACCTTGGCGAAGTTGCCCTTGCCGATGGTCTTGAGGAGGTGGTAGTTGCCGACGTGAGAGTCTTCCTCTGTGAAGGTGAGGGAGCTGCGGCATCGTGGCAGGCCGGGGGGGCGGGGTGGTCCGTGAAGCCGTCCACGGATGAGTGCTGGAAGAAAGCCACATGCGTGGAGATCAGTAACATCCTCACAGCCAGCTGTGGTTTACACTCAAATGTCATACAGTACACACACACACGCTGTGGTAAGGACTCTTGTTTGAAGGAGTGTTTTCTCTTTCTCTCTCTTGGTGTTCCAACGCTGGGTTATCAGAGATTAAGCCATTGACTGGGTTTCTGATCTGGAAAGTTGATCTAGAGTTCTGTGTGTGTGTGTTTCCGGGTGTGTGTGTGTGAGCATCAGGTTCCCTTCTACACCTTAATGCATACATACCATACAGTAATTAACCACATGTTTGTTTCTGTGTGTGTGTGTATGAGGCCCTGATCAAAGAAAACTTCAGGCCGTTTGTTCCAGCCCAGCACTAACACACCTGATTCAACTTATCCAAGTCTTGATATGTGTAAGTGATATAAAAGTGAAAAAAGCCTTTGTTTGGATTGAATTCTAATCTAATATGCTGTTCCTGCCTACCAAAACTCTAATCCCTGGTATAGAAGTAAGCATAGATAGAGCAGCTGTGTGTCACTTATCTGTTGCTTGTGGATGTCTTAATTTAAGTGGCTTTGGTTCTTTTCATCAGCTTTCCACAGATCTTTCATACGGCTGTTTCATCCTCTGGTCACACACACACAGACACACACTGATGGAGACGGTTCGTGAACACACATGTGCAGACACACACACAAAGGCTGGACCAGCTCCAGGTCCACTAAATTAATGATGAGCTGGAGAATGTCTGGACAGGTAGGTGATTTAGAGCGTTAACTCTTGATTAATACACACAGTGTGTCACACCATTCGTTGACATAACACCCAGAGACATAGGACTGTGCTCTACACACACATAGATAACATGCACGCGCACACACACACACAGAGAGAGAGAAAGGGAGCACAATCTGCATTTCAAACTCCCAGGAGAGAGAGAGCAATGTAACCTGAGCCTACATAAGAGGTAAAATAATTTAAAAAATTGCTGTGGTATCGTGGTTAGTATCAATATAGTATCTGTCTCTTTATTGGAGGGTAACATGGGTCAAATCTCAAGTCCTTGATTCCTCGTGTCCACTCTCCTCGCCTCCTTCTTAAAACTAATTGGAAGAGAAGGTCAGATGTGAGGAACCTCCTACCTCTCCTCCAATGTGTTTTGAGAAGGAAGCGAGACATTTAGCTGACGCTTTTATCCAAAGCGACTTACATTGTAGAGTGCATACATTTTTCAGTATATATGGTCCCAGTGGGAATCAAACCCACAACCTAAGCGTTCTTAGCGCCATGCTCTACCGACTGAGCCATAGAGAACCAGTGCAAGAGATCCTGACTCATTGCTCATTGTATCTGAGTATTCAACATAAAGCATGTACTGGTAATAGTTAACAGTACATTTGTAAATCCCATTGATTCATTTGGAGAATATGTTTAGTTTAATCAGTCATGATGAGGGGATCAGAAAATATATAGGGATCATGGAAACCCATTTCATGAAGCTCGAACAGTTCTTGTGCTGACGTTGCTTCCAGAGGCAGAACTCAGTAGTAAGTGTTGCAACCGAGGACAGATGATTTTTACACGCTTCAGCACTTGGCGGTCCCGTTCTGTGAGCTTGTGTGGCCTACCACTTCGTGGCTGAGCTGTTGTTGCTCCTAGACGTTTCCACTTCACAATAACAGCACTTACAGTTGACCGGGGAAGCTCTAGCAGGGCAGAAATTTTACGAACTGACTTGTTGGAAAGGTGGCATCCTATGGCAGTGCCACGTTGAAAGTCACTGAGCTCTTCAGTACGACCCATTCTACTGCCAATGTTTGTCTATGAAGATTGCATGGCTGTATGCTTGGTTTTATACACCTATTAGCAATGGATGTGGCTGAAATAGCCGAACCCACTAATTAGAAGGGGTGTCCACATACTTTTGGCTATGTAGTGTATGTTCCTCAACATTCTGTTTTATATATTCGGTCTTTCAACCATCAGTATTCAAATCAAGAGCTGTCTGTAAAGGAGAACCAATCATCTTATCAGTACCAGTCAAATTACACTTCAGTTTCCAAACATTCCAAGAGCCACTCAACATCAAAGTTAGAATTCACAATAGCCATTTGGCCCATCAGGGGAAGGGATCTCAAGTCGGGGGGCAGATTTGTCTCCCCCTTCAGTCCACCCCTTGGACACAACAGAGGCAAGAAAGAAAGGCATCGAAAGTGTACATGAGAAAAGTCTTGAGAGACCCTGGAAAGAGGTGAGCGGTCGTCGATGGCAGCACACTTCCAAAGGTAGGAGGCACTGTCCTTGACATGCAAATCCCTTATAAAACAACTTTCTGCAAACAAGCTATAACGTCACAGGCAAAACACACACACACACAATCAGTACAAGAACATAATAATTATCAAAATGCTTTGAATGGCCTGATAGTATTGAGGATATAAAAGGATAAAAGGGAAGCAGAGGAAACAGATCCTTCTAAAAACCATATAAGATGCAAAGTTTACATTTTAATAATAGCAGATTTAACTTTCCCATAGAAAAGATGTCACTGCATATTCAAATGAGCTACCCCCTTCTTGAGAGAAAGAGATCACCTTGCAAACAAAAATATAGGAAAAGGTTTGACAGTAAACAGTCAATGTTGAAACATGTGCCCAGGAACAATTCCATAGGCTTGGCATTGTAACCTTCAAGTATCAAAACATATCTTCAATCTTTAAACATATTGTGACGGCCGCCGGGGTGTGCGGGCGTGTCACGGACCCAAACACAGTGTAAGCAGAGAGGTCCACACCAGAATTACAATCAAAAATATTTATTTGATTAGCGGGGAGAGGGAAATGATAGAGAGAGGGTGGGGGTGAGAAGGCGTCGTGTCGTTCAAGGGCCTCGCAGGAGATCCGTCGTCGGGAAGATAGCAGGGGGTTCGGTACACGGTGGGTGGTCCTCTTACGTTCCAGGTCGGGGCAGGCAGCGGGGTAGTCAGACAGGCGAAGGTTGGCAACGTAGCGGGCTCTCGGACGTTCTCGGGGTCGGGCTTCAAAGGGGGCTCTTCTACAGTCAGGGATCATACACAGGACAACGGTGACTTTGCTTACTCTCTCTCTCATCCACTCCTCCGTGTTTCGCCGTAGCTACCTTTCGTAGGGTCTCTGCTGCTCCTGCTGATGCCCTTCAGCTGTGCCTTGATGAGCAGGAACTCCATGTATGGGCATACGGTGATTATCTCCACTGGTTGCAGCTGTGGCCACTTGGGGCGCAGGAACTCCATATATGGTCCTGCCAAAGACAACACGGGGCAAGAGAGGGACAGCAGAGACAAAGCGAGGCGAGATATACACTCCATTTACCACCGTTCCACACTCGCGCATGGGCTTAGGCACGGGGCGGGCGCCACAATATGTAGAGAAGGTTAGAGATAAACAACATGGATATGTGCTAACCCTAACAGTACAATGAAGACTTAGATTAAATCAGATTTAGAAAAACTTTACACAAGTTATGTGTTGTTTTATAACATAAATATACATGTTTGCTAAATTAAAAAAGAATGAAGATGAAAGGCAATAGGCCACTTTACTTGGAATTCCACAGAAGAGTACAGGCAAGGACTTAAAAAATAACAAACAAAAGCTATCTTTAACTCTAGCACTGGATGCGAGAGAATAGTCAAGGACATAAACTTAGGTTCGCTTGAGAGACTGTAGTACATGGCAAGTATCAAGCTACGACAAAGAACAGAGGAAAACACACAACTTATAAGGAGAGGCCTTGATTAATAATAGAATGCATCTGAGTGCTGCCGCCCCCTAGTGTTCAGATGGATGGAACCATTACAGAGAGACACCAATAGCAGACTCCAAAGGCAAACTCGAAGCCTAGAATCAATACTAGACATTGACAGCTCTCTTATGCCTGCACAAATTATGTAATGGAACACACCTGACTAGCCAATTGTCCCATTACTTTTGGTGCCCTGAAATAGAGAGACTATGTATAAAAAGTGTTGTCACTTCTAAATGGTGAAATTAATGTTCACAAATACCCTCAAATAAAAGCTGAGAAACTCAATTTCAACCTCATAGTAATTGGTTCATTTCAAATCCAAACTTTTGGAGTATAAAGCCAAAAGCAGAAAGAATGCTTCACTGTCCCATTACTTATGCAGGGCACTGTATAACAATCTAGAAACAGAATATTCCCCATGTGCGGTCGAAAGCCACTCAATGTGAGACTCAGGGAAACCCTGAAAAAGACGATAAGGCAGTGTCAACAGTAGTTACCAAATGCACTAAGCATTTGTCTGGCTTTGAGTAACATCATCTGGAAAGCATGAGACTGAAACATGTGGCATCCGCACATGGGTTCTAAATATTACCTGGAAAGAAAAACATGTTATCTATTCGTTTGTCGCACAGTCATCCATTTGTATGATTGACTGGGAATTTCCCACAATTTAGGGGACACAACATTAGACGTCGCCCAGTAGACTCGCCCATTCTTGGATTGATCAGGGATCAATGATAGTTAGTCTAATTGAGTTCCATCTGACTCCAATTAATAAAAGATGATGGATTGGCTTCCTACTTGCGTAAGTGGCCGGATATGATGAGCCTAAGACTTATAGTCGGACGACTCTTAAACTCTAGAAGCTTTGCATATTGATTTAGTCGGGAATCTCTTATGCAAATAACTAGTTTAAGTCAAGTAGAGACATTTCCTGTCATGCAATATGTATGTCAGAAATATCTCTCCCAATTATATACGAGAAACTAATTGCAGAAATCAAAAGGCTACGAAAGGCAACCGATGTACAAATTATACAACGCAATTTCTAGGCTTAACCTGGTCAAATACACTCACTGAACACTTTATTAGGAACACCTGAACACCTTCTAATGGTGTAGGGAATGTTTTGTTGGCACACTTTGGGGCCATTAATACCAATCAATCATCGCTTGAATGCCATAGCCTATTTGAGTATTGTTGCTGACCATGTGCATCCCTTCATGGCCACAATTTACCCATCTTCTACTGGCTACTTCCAGCATGATAATGCACCATGTCACAAAGCAAAAGTCATTTCAAACTGGTTTCATGAACATGACAATGAGTTCAGTGTTCTTCAGTGGCCTTCCCAGTCACTGGATCTGAAGCTATTAGAACACCTTTGGGATGTGGTAGAACGGGAGATTCACAGCTTGAAAGTGCACCTGAAAAATCTGCAAGAATTGTGTGATGCAATCATGTCATCATGGACCAGAATTTCAAAGGAATGTTTCCAACATCTTGTGGAATCAATGCCACGAAAAATTGAGGCTGTTTTGAGAGCAACGGGTATTTTTTTAGTATTCCTAATAAAGTGTTCAGTGAGTGTATATGTATGTTGCAAATACAGAAGTGAGTCCATTGGGGCACTTCTATGGCAATGCTCCTGAATGCTCTCCTTAGAGGCTTTTTCACTTACGAGTAAAGCATCTACCGCATCTCTCTGAATGTTCTCCTTAGAGGCTCTCTCACTTAATAGTAGGCTTATCGCATAAAGATCCTCTTGCGCCTGATCGAGATCCTTATGTATATGCTTGTTGACATCTTGCACCTGGGCAAGATTCTTGTGTTGATTGTCTGTTAAGCAGTGACATGCACAATTTACTTTTTCTCTGACTTGCTGTCATGAAAGTCAATTGTTTGCCAATAATCAAGAATTATACAGATCAATTCGCTGTAAGACCAATCTTGTCTTTCTTGCACAACTTCAGCAATGTGTTTTTAACAGTTACCGAAGCCCATACAGTAGGTCAGAGTTTAAAAGATTCACGCTTCTGCAACAATGTCGCTGGGGTATCGCAACGGCAGGTGGGAGTCAGCTCTTTATTTCAGGTAATTCACCTTGGCAAAACAACCACCAGGAGGCATCGTTGAACAATTATAATGGATATGCTTACAATGTGTTGTAGACCCCTTTCAGTGTTTACAAACATTGCAAATGAGTAGCTTACAGTAGGCCTGAGTTTAGAAGTTGCTTGCTGGTGTGACAATGGGCCTCATGCAGCAACATTCTGTTAAGAGAAAAAATAAGAGAAGTCAACTCCAGATGCACCAAAAGTTCTTAACCATCCAAATCTGCTCTTACCCAGGTGTGCTGAATGATGAATCCCACTTGATCATACATTGGAGGCGTGTGGCCGATTGTTTATTGGCATAGGTAACGCCCCCTAAACACTATATAAGGGCAGGTGTTGTGCCGTGTGCAAATATTCTGGCACATGCCCAAGAATTGGAGAGATGCCACCAAAAAAAGGCTGTAAGAAGAAGAACTTCAGCAATAGTGAAATCGATGTACTGTTAAATGAACTAAAACAAAGTAAACATGTGATTTTCCAGAGCGTCAGTACTGGCGTTACAGAAAAATCAAAAACCCAGCAATGGCACAACATTTGTGATGCTGTAAATGCAGTGTCAGCAGAGGCACAGTAACTGAAATTAAAAGAAAATGGTTTGACATAAAAATGGAAGCAAAAAAATGCATTGCCCAAGCCAAGCGCTCCATGATGACAACTGGAGGAGGACAGGAGGAGGTGGCGGTCTCGCAAGTAGACCTAAGAATTCAAGAAATAATTGGAGAGGCGGCACTGCCAGGTGTCCAGTCAGACGCTCCACTTGACAGCGATGCCGCTCCATCAGTTTCTGAAGCCCCCGACACTGCCAGGCACACCAGGGACTCGAGCCCCAACCAGCGATGCATTTACAGACATACCAGTTGCTGAAGGTACATCTTGCATGTTCGTGTTGGAGATCTACTGTATAAACGCCTTAAAATTAATTTATACAAAACCTTTTTTTCTACCTGTGGTAGTCTACAGGCTTCTTTGCTGTTATTTCAATTAACACTCAATCGTCTGCATTAAAATATTTTTAGATTTTATTTTCAGAACAAGGCCAAGCAAGTGCATCATCACAAACTGCAGAGCCTGAACGCCCTCGCCACATTTTCTCTCTGACTTAAGTCTCTGATGCAGTCCTGCAAAATCAACAGATTCTCTCAACATTACGAGCTATTTCCACAACTTTAATTTAATTGGCTTCTGTGTTAAATAATATAACCGAAAACCTTGAAAGGATTAATGAAACACTCAAAAGCAAGTCCAAATAAAATGTGACACTGCAACTGGCTTGTGTGGAATTCCTTATTTGTTATTCACCACCATTTAAAGTTCAAGTTTATTTAAAGCCCAATATCACTGTTTACAGTCTCAAAGGGCTTTACAGGCCCACAGGTATACAAAACCATATGCTAGCCTACCTTATAAGCGGTCAATTAACTGCTGTCGAACGATGATGCCATCTCCATAAGGTGTGTCCACGGTCGTCTACAGGGGGTATCTGATCTGGAAGTGGCACGCCATCTCATGGTCACATTGTGCAGCATACAGCAGGCCATTGTTATTAGACAAGCTTTCTCCGGGGTGTATAGAAGCTGTCCACCAGCGGAATCAAGGCACAATCTACCTGGCCTTCAGCACTCCAATTGTGAGCTCTACTACGGAGTGAGTGCGCGCGTGTCGGTGGTTGTAAGAACGCTCCTGTCTGGTCTGGGGGTTTGCAAGCGGGGTCATGAGCCATGGAGTGAGGGCCTAACCTCGGTCACCTATGTTACATTTTGATAAAGTTGAGTTTTTATAAAGGTTAAACTGGATAATGGTTTCCATAATTACAAATCACTTACCAATCAGCCACCAAGCAAGGCCGGCGGTGGCTATGGGCAGCGCTAAATAGATAGACATAGTATATGGACCTACAGTAAATACGAATATGAGATTAAACATTCAAACAATTCAGAACATTTTTTTCTTAACTTTTGATTGGGTGGGCAAGACGCCCACAGCCACCTCCAGCCTTGGCGCTAAGTACTTGTAGGTGTGGAGGCACGGGATTTGACCGCTGTGTGTTTCGCCTAAATTACTCGAAAACAGATGATATTCATGCGGTTTTTTTATGTTCCTCAAATTTAAAACGTATGTTTCCTTGCGTTGGACAAACAATTTGTGGACTGTGGAAACAAGATGTTTTTTTCTTATCTTGGCAAGAGTGCTCTCGACCACTCGTAAAATGTTCTCTTATCTAAGAGAAGAGCAGAAATAAGAACACATTGGTGAATCCCAGAAATCAGTGGGTACAAACAAAATAAGAAGAAACTTGTTCGTATATCGCTTCCTGCATGAGGCCCAATGTCGTAGGAGTACCGCCAGTCATTCACATCGGCAAAACAACCACCAGGAGGCATCGTTGAGCATAATGTATATGCTTTACAGTGTGTTTACAAACATTGCCGCCTAATTAATTATTTGAAGAGTAGCTTATGAGTTGTTGTTTCAAAGTGGAAATGGACAAATTATTGTCCGGTCAGAAATTCTAAATGATGTCCTTGGATAAACCTTAATTTAGAACAAATCATGTCTTCGTGGACAGTTGATTCCACGCCTTCCAACAGCTATATGGACACAGTGCGCTCACAAAGCAAAGTGCCAATAATTTTCCGCTCTGGCACTGCGAGTTCACGTTGAACGTATTTCACATGATTGAAATGAGAGCTTTCATTAATCAATCAAAAATGTTTACATGCCATGTGCAGTGACGAGAATGAAACAAATTATATTGTCACTGTTTTGCTGCCCGTATCCAACAAGTAATTTGTAGTTGCCTACTGTCTGTATTTCACTGTTATTTGTCACCCCTGTCCGTCATATCATGTATCATAGTTTGCTACAAATGTAGGACCGCGTGTGACATTCCAAATATTAAGACGTCCTGTTTTAAATACATTTGAATAGAATCAATGGCTACGTCCATGGGATATATTCCAAACATTGACACTTAAAAAATGCAGAGTGGTACTGTCGGCCTGCCTACTCTGCTCAAATACATTTGAATAGAATCAGTGGCTACGACCATGGGAGACATTCATTTTTACATTTACATTTTAGACATTTAGCAGCCTTGATCCAAAGCGACTTACAACGAGTACATTTGTCAGTGAATCATCTATACATCAGTTATCATAAGAAAAACAAATCTATGCCGAGGGGCCATTGGCAGTCACAATGCTAGAAGAAGGACAAATTACTTTTTTTTATTTACAGTAGAGAAACTGTACAGGGGGTAGTGGGGATGAAGAGGTCTTTAGGAGGGACAGTCAAGATGTAGCCTGAAGAGATGGGTCTTCAGTCTTGTTAGAAATTATTTTTATGAAAACAGTTGCATTATAATGCTCAATAGCAGACGAGTAAATAAAGATATTCAGTTCTTTATTTAGGGTGATTTAAAATAATTGTATTTGATATTCCATGTGCAAATCAATTGAATTAACTTGTTTTTTAATCATCTGATTCAGGAAACATTTATCTTTGGTAATCATTAACTTTTGATTGAGAAGTTGTTGGAAATTGTATTTGATGCTCCATGTGCAAATCAATTGAATTAATATGTTTTTTAATCATTGATTCAGGGAACATTTTTTTGGTAATCATTAACTCTTGGTTGAGAAGTGTTGAAAATCATTATTATAAAAAACAGTTTATTATTGCTATAAGAAAAATACATTACTGCAGTGTGCTAAATTTACTAATGTGATGGCCTGTTGATAAATGAGAGATGGATCAAGCATTAGTCCCATGGTACGTTGGATTAATACATGGAGAGGTTAGGGTCAGGTCATCAAGATGGATGTTGCAACACACGCATAACACAAGAATGATGTAATGGAAAAATACTAGGCTAGGAAAGGACAAATCAGAGTAGGTATATGTTTTCTTCAGCAGGTCAACACGTTCCCAAGATGGAACGGATCGGCTGTCAGGGGCTGGGACCAGCCTAAGCGCACCAACAAGGGGCGAGCCAAGTCTAAACCACGGCTCCTCCCCAACCAAATCACAATCACTTTGTTTACTGTAAATGCTTTGTGTGACATTTTGAATGTATCCATTTTTGGAGGGTTGGTTACAGATTAACAGCTTGCTGACTGTGATTTTCTTCGCCAAAAGTGGTCCTTGTACAAGATTGGATTTCTGACATATAAATAAATAGCTAAAAGTAGGAAGTAGTTTGTCTTCTCCTTCAAATAAATAACACGTTTTCACAGTCTACGGCGGAAGACAGGTAGTGACTCTGCAGTCCTGACAGCAACGGGAAGCTCGTTCCACCAGGCGCCAGGACAGTGATATACATCTATTTCATCTAGATTGTACAAATTTTTTTGTTTGATATTCGAGACGTAGTAACGTGGCTATATGTGACAGGGCGCTAATATAGCTGAAAAACGATTCTTGAAGTTATTACTATTATTTGTGAGTATATTGTACATTGTGGACAACACTTCAATAAAGAATGAAACTGATGCAGAAATAAAAATGCTGAAAAGTGTTTATTTAAGGTTGTACATAAGGCATACCGTGCAATGTGTCATTTGTAGCGTACATGTACACTACAAGGACAGCCCAGGAGGTTGGGCGCTCAGTGAGCGCAATAACTTGTTGATCCTGTCCTTGACGCTTCTGCGATCTCCATCGGTCATGGCTGGAAACTTGTGTGCTGTTGTGTCCATGACGAAGTCCTTGAGATTGACAGGTAAACCCCACTTGCCCTGTGAACTATCCCAGTTGGTGTTGGTCACCCACTCTTTGTACCTGTCTTCGGTTATGGACTTGCAGAACAGCAGGTAGCCATAACGGTCTGGACGGCCGGCGCACAGCCTGTATATGAGATTGTCGGTCTCTGGTGAAAATTCAGCAACGGTGATGTTGGGCTAATTGTTCACAACAGTGAGCCAGCTTCGATACGCGCCTCTTGGTGGGGGGGTTGGCGGCAGCTCCTCTCTGTGTCTATGGCTGACAGGGAGGGCACAGCAGGACGCGCTGTGCTAAGTAGTAAGCTCATCACCTTATCCAGCTGCGTATTCGTCTCTTTGAGTGTTTCGTCTGGCTTACCATTTGAAATAAGAGTGTGGCATGGTCAGCCCTCAGCTGCAGGTAGGAAGTGGGTGGCCTCCGCCTCATGTTTTTGATAGGAGTTCCCTGTAAATGAACGGAACAAACACTTTTAGTCATGGAGCTTTTTTTTAAACTATAAAACTGCCAACAGGGGTCATTTTCTCACGCAACTTCATCATAGCACAATTCAAACAATGGGCTACTTACCGCTTTTTTTGCCACTATGCGCTGTTTATGTGGTGCAGTCCTATGTGTCTGTGAAGACAAGGGAAACATTCATTAATTATGAGGCTATAGGCCTGCTTTGTAGCAACTAGCAGATTAGCGTTTTTAAAAGGAAAAGGGAAGTCATCTTTTTTATTAGGCTACTGTACCTTCATCGTGGAGGTACATGGGGTCCTGTTCTTGTAGAAAGCAGATATCTTCATTGGAATTTGTGCGCAGCAGGAGTTCTTTGTAGGCTAATTGTCCTTCGTTCTACTGTACACGATAACAGTAATGACAGAGGACATATATAGGTACAATTCCCCCCAAACCTTGAAAGGTGTTAGAGGTGGGCCAGGGGCCGGGGTGGGCGAGTGGCCATATTAACAAGTTCACAGCCTAATAGACCCCCTGCTAGCCTCATTAGACAGATCACAGAACCATGACGAAGATCTCTGCTGCGATGAGTGAGGCGATCAAGATTATGAGGAGGGATGGCAAGACTGTCCACAAGATTGCAACCACGCTGTCATCGTCTGGAGTTCTTGTATCGGGGAACACAATCGGAAGCCATTGCTGCCAGACCCCGGTTTTGCGACAAAAGCGAATGCCCAGGAAAATGACATGGTAAACCCTGGCCTTCTCGATTGCATACACTATAAATGCATGAGAGAGAGAGAAAGCATTCACCATATGTTATTATATACATTATATACAATCTTCTTTTGTCCTAGCGATATCATTGAATCCATCGATTCCTACTTGGAGGAGGATGATGAGCTGTCTGCAAAAGCCATTAAGGGTCTGCTCGAGACCAGAAATCAGTCCACATAGATACCATCAGAAAACATCTGCAGAAACTTGGGTGGACATTTGGAAAGACACGGTAAGAATAATGCACCTAATCCATATATTCCTGGATTGTTGTAATTTATTATCTTATTTAACTATAATTGTGCAAATTACACATTTGCTATTGTTGTGGTAATCGGTGAACCGCACCGGTGAAAAATTAATTAAATGACAAGCCATAATGTACAGTACTATAATTAAAGATGCGCCTTCCTGGGAAAGAACTCCCAGGCCCTCCGTTGTTACGGTTCCCCCTCCCAACCAACCCTCTGGCACCACCTTGAGGCCATCACTGGAGCGTCTTCCCAGTCGACAGCGCACCTGGACCCGATCCCCAATCAACGACCTACTTAAACGCTGCCTGATCTTCACTCCAGTGCCAGATCGTACTGTGTCTATGGTAACCTTCCCAGTAACCCGCATTACGCTTCGAGCCATTGATATCCTCTCGTGTTCCTTGTGTTTGTTTGTGTTTCACCGCGTTCTCTTGTGCCCATCCAGATACCTCGTCCTCCCTGGTTTTCCCCTCGTCGACCCTTCCACGGACCTATCTCCCTTACTTATTACTGGACCTCCCTGCCTCCCGACCATCGGTCCAGGGTTCGGCAGGCAGGTGGGTAGTCAGACGAGCGGAGGTTCGGGAAGCCGGGAGGTCCAGTAGTCGGGGAGGGGGCTAGGTCCGTGGAAGGGTCGACGAGGGGAAACACCAGGGAGGACGGGGTATCTGGACGTGGACACAAGGGAACGCGGTGACAACACAAACAAACACAGGATACTCGAGAGAGGTAATCTAGGGCTAGAAGCGTAAGGAATACTCGAAGGGTTACCGTGGGACGCAGTACGATCTGGCACTGGAGAGAAGATCGGGCAGGGTTCTTATAGGCAGGTGATTGGCGATGGGTAGCAGGTGCGCTGTCGACTGGGAAGACGCTCCAGTGATGACCACCGCGGCCTCGAGGTGGTGCCAGAGGGTTGGTTGGGAGGGGGAACCGTAACACTTATAATGATTATGTTTATAGCTTGTTAACGATAATGACGGAATTCTCTTGCAGAATGGACCCTATGATTTGTGACGAGAATAAAACCCTTTGCGTAGAGCAGACACGTGCATGGATTGATACTGGGGAATATTTTCACCACATAATCTTCAGTGATGAGTCAACAGTGGCCCTGAAGTGCTTCTCCTTGACATGTTGGCATAAGCGGGGTAGACGGTCTCCCAAACCGAGACCGAAACATCCCCTCAAACTGCACGTCTGAGGTGCCATATCTCGCTAGGGACCAGGCCCATTGCATATTTTTGATGGTATAAGATCCACATCCAATCTAATCAGTCATCTGTTCTTTTAAGCTTAAATAAATAAAGGTGAAGCTAAAGAACATGCACACCCCCAAGGGAGAACAGAGCTCTGGGCACAGGGACAGCCATATCCGGCGCCCCTGGAGCGGAGCAGTCAAGGGCACAGGCAGGGGTTGAGACACAGGCAGGCAGTTCAAGGGAAGGCGGATAATCCGACAGGGGTTAGGCAGAAGCACAGTCCAGAAAACACTCGAAGATCCGAAACCAAGAATCAACAGACTAGAAATGCTGGGACGTATAGGTAGGAAGTACTATGACGAACTGGCGGGGAATTAATGAAAAACCGGAGTATAAATTACAGAAGGGTGATAAGGAGACGAGCCGCAGGTGTGTAGATGATGACGTTACTATTGGCAGCCACGCCCACACCAAACACCCAGGCTGGGAAGAGGGAGAGAGACTGACACTGGCTAGGTGGAAGTGGAGGGTGTGATAGAGAATGGTTTGCCTTATCAAATACATGTACAGTAGAATCAAGTCTAACATGAATAAGCACGAGTCGGCTTATAATAATGTAACAGAATGATTACAGAATGACAGGTCGTTGATCATGCGTGACAGCAGCAAGTACTGCCTTACCCACTAATTTACAAAGCACAATTCTCCACAATTGTAGACATGAAGACATTTGTTCGAAATTAAGGTTTATCCAAGGACAGTACGGGCAGTAAAAGACTTGTGATTGATTCATGAAAGCTCTCATTTCAATCAACGGAAATCAACTGAGAAACATTATTTCATTATGAATGTGTGTAATATTGCGGACACACATAATTTGTGCCTATTGTGACGATAACAACCTATATAGGACAGCAGAAGATGACTGTGACATCAGCCCACATTTGCTGACAAATTCGCTCACCTTCCCCCACTATATTGTAATTGACCGCCCATCATGACCCACTTATCGCAGCAGAGATGTTCGTCATGGTTCTGTGATCTGTCCAATGTTAGCCTACGTATGTTGCCATGTTACGATGCAGTTGTCATAGAGAACATAAGTATTTACAAGTCTCTCTGTCTTAACTCACTCCTTAATAGATATGGTAAGACCAGAAGTGGAGGTTTGTGCATTTATGTGAACAAGACGTGGTGCACGGACACTACCATCACCGAGAGTCACTGCTCAGCTAACCTAGAGTTTCTCATGGTTAAGTGTAGACCTTTCTATCTGCCCAGAGAGTTCACATCCACTGTTATCACGGCAGCCTATATTCCCCCGGATGCTAAGATTGCCATGAAAGAACTGCATACTGCCATTAGCAAACAACAGACTCTGCATCCCGAGGCAGCCTTCATCCACTCCAATTTAAAGAATGTACTGCCTAAATTCCACCAAAATGTCTCATGTCCCACCAGAGGAGACAGGGCATTGGACCATGTATATACCAGCGTGGCTGATGCTTACAAAGCCGTTCCCCTCCCCCACCTAGGACAATCTGATCACCTCTCATTGTTCCTACTGCCCAAGTACTCAGCACTCATCAAACGGGTGAAACCTACAGTGAGGACAGTCAAGGTCTGGCCAGAGGGAGCTGACTCGGCGCTCCAGCAGCGTTTTGAAAACACTGACTGGAGTGTGTTTGCCACACAGGCCACCCATGACTCCCACACGGACATTGACTCATATCCCTCCTCCGTTCTGGACTGCATCAACTCCAACATGAACAGTGTCACCACCCTCAAACGGATTACCACTTTCCCTAATCAGAAGCCATGGATGAACAGTGAGGTCCGACTCCTACTGAAGGCACGCGACATTGCCTTCAGATCAGGTGATGCTCAGGCCTATAGCTCATCCAGGGCTAACCTGCAGAGGGGCATCAAAAAGGCCAAGCACAACCACAAGCTAAGGATCGAGGATCACTTCAAGAACAACTCTGACCCCCGACGCATGTGGCAAGGCATCCAGGCCATCACAGACTACAAACCCACTAACATCTCCTCCATCGACGCCTCCTTGCCTGATGAGCTGAACCACTTCTGTGGCCGCTTTGACAGGGACAACAAGAAGGTGGCCATCAAGGCTGTGCTCCCTGCAGATCACCAGCCCCTCACACTCTCTCCCACTGACGTGTGTGCGGCACTGAGCAGGACTAATGCACGTAAGGCTGCTGGTCCTGATGGCATCCCCGGACGCGTCCTCAGGGCCTGTGCTGTGCAGCTGACTGAGGTTTGGACTGACATATTCAACCTGTCCCTAGCCCAAGCAGCTGTCCCCGCGTGCTTCAAAACCACCTCCATCGTGCCGGTGCCAAAACACTCCACTGCAACAAGCCTTAATGACTTCCGCCCAGTTGCACTCACGCCCATCATCATGAAGTGCTTCGAGAAGCTGGTCCTAGCTCAACTCAAGACCTGTTTACCACCCACACTGGACCCCTTCCAATTCGCCTACCGTCAGAACAGGAGTACAGAGGATGCTATCTCAACGGCACTTCACTCCGCCCTGTCCCACCTTGACAATAGCAACACCTATGTGAGAATGCTGTTCATTGACTTCAGTTCAGCTTTCAACACCATCATCCCCTCCAAACTGATCACCAAACTCAGTGAACTGGGCATCAATACCTCCCTCTGCAACTGGATTCTGGACTTCCTAACCAACAGGCCGCAGTCTGTTAGGCTACATAACCACACCTCCTCAACACTCACCCTGAACACTGGCGTTCCACAAGGCTGTGTGCTGAGCCCCCTCCTTTACTCCCTCTTCACCTACGACTGCACACCTGTACATGGCTCAAACACCATTGTTAAGTTTGCAGATAACACAACGGTGAGTCGGCCTACAGGGAGGAGGTCCAGCACCTAACAGTGTGGTGCACCGACAACAACCTGGCTCTCAACACCAGGAAGACCAAAGAGCTCATTGTGGACTTCAGGAAGTCAAAAGTTGGCACACACACCCCCATCCTCATCAACAGGACTGAGGTGGAGCGAGTCACCAGCTTCAGGTTTCTGGGTGTCCACATCTCTGAGGATCTCTCCTGGACCCCCAACACCTCTACCCTGATCAAGAAGGCTCACCAGCGTCTCTTCTTCCTGAGGAGACTAAAGAAGGTCCATCTGTCTCCTCAGATCCTGGTGAACTTCTACCGCTGCACCATCGAGAGCATCCTCACCAACTGTGTCACAGTATGGTATGGCAACTGCTCTGCCTCTGACCGGAAAGCACTTCAGGGGGTGGTGAAAACTGCCCAACACATCACCGGTTCCTCACTCCCCTCCATTGAGGCTGTCCAGGGCAAGCGATGCTTGCGTAAGGCACGCAGCATCGTCAAGGACATTTCTCACCCCAACCACAGACTGTTCACCCCACTCCCCTCCGGGAGGCGCAACAGGTCTCTCCGCACCCGAACCAGCAGGTTCAGAGGAAGCTTCTTCCCTGCGGCTGTCACCCTACTGAACTCCAACTCTGCACCTAGGTGACAACCTATCAACCCCTACACCCCCCCCGGACAATTGTACTACTCTTACCCTTTAGTATTCCTATAAACTGTACATACTGTATCTCCACTTGTACACACTGCTCTTATACTGTATACATCTGTCTATACTGTTCATAATGCACATACCCTTATTTATTTATTTTTACTAATCTTATAATGCTACTGTTAATACACTGCACATATCTGTACATATCTGTTTATACTGTTCATACTGCATTCCATATTTATTCTGCTTACTTACTCTGCTTTAATGTTACTGTTAATACATACAGTGGGGGAAATAATTATTTGATCCCCTGCTGATTTTGTTAGTTTGCCCGATTACAATGAAATGAGCGGTCTATAATTTTTATGGTACTTTTATTTTAACAAATAGACACAGAATATCAACAAAAAAAGTCCAGAAAAACATATTATATAAAGTTATAAATTAATTTGCATTTGATCGAACGAAATAAGTATTTGATCCCCAAGCAAAACATGACTTAGTACTTGGTGGAGAAACCCTTGTTGGCAAGCACAGAAGTCAGACGGTTCTTGTAGTTGGTCACCAGGTTTGCACACATCTCAGGAGGGATTTTGGTCCACTCCTCTTTACAGATCCTCTCCAAATCCTGAAGGTTTCAAGGCTTTTGCTTGGCAACTCGAAGCTTCAGCTCCCTCCACACATTTTCCATAGGATTAAGGTCTGGAGACTAGCTAGGCCACTCCATGACCTTAGTGTGCTTCTTCTTGAGCCACTCCTTTGTTGCCTTGGCCGTATGTTTTGGGTCATTGTCATGCTGGAAGTCCCATCCACGACCCATCCTCAGTGCTCTGGCTGAGGGAAGGAGGTTCTCGTCCAAGATCTTACGGTACATGGCCCCGTCCATTGGCCCCTCAATGCAGTGAAGTCGTCCTGTACCCTTAGCAGAGAAACAACCCCAAAGCATAATGTTTCCACCTCCGTGTTTGACGGTGGGGATGGTGTTCTTGGGATTGTAGCATTCAGCATTTCTCTCCCTCCAAACACGACGAGTCGAATTTATGCCAAAGAGTTCAATTTTGGTCTCATCTGACCACATTACCTTCTCCCAAGCCTTCTCTGAATCATTTAAGTGTTCATTGGCAAACTTCAGATGGGCCTGTACATGTGCCTTCTTGAGCAGGGGGACCTTGCGGGCACTGCAGGATTTCAATCCGTTACGGTGTAGTGTGTTACCAATGGTTTTCTTGGTGACTGTGGTCCCAGCTGCCTTGAGATCATTACCAAGCTCCTCCCGTGTAGCTCTGGGCTGATCCCTCACCCTTCTCATGATCATCCTTACCCCACGAGGCGAGATCTTGCATGGAGCTCCAGGCCGAGGGCGATTGATGGTTATTTTGTATTTTGCATTTTCTAATAATTGCTCCAACAGTTGTCTCCTTCTCACCAAGCTTCTTGCTGATGGTCTTGTAGCCCATTCCAGCCTTGTGCAGGTCTACAACTCTTACCCTGATGTCCTTTGAATGTTCTTTGGTCTTGCCCATGGTGGTGGAGAGGTTGGAATGGAAGAGATTGATTCTATTGACAGGTGTCTTTTATACCCATAACAAGCAGAGATTAGGAGTACTTTTCCTAAAGTGACAGGACTAATCTGTGTGCCTCATGGGCATATAACCGAGCCAGAATGAGTATGAGCCAGAATTCTTGCTGGTTTGTAGGGGATCAAATACTTATTTCCTTCGATCAAATGCAAATGAATTTATAACTTTATATAATGTGTTTTTTCTGGACTTCTTTGTTGATATTCTGTCTCTATTTGTTAAAATAAAAGTACCATAAAAATTATAGACCGCTCATTTCTTTGTAATCGGGCAAACTAACAAAATCAGCAGGGGATCAAATAATTATTTCCCCCACTGTATATACTGCTTATACTGCGCTGCTTATACTGTTCATACTGCATTCTATATTTATTCTGCTTATAATGTTACTGTTAATACATATACTGCTTATACTGCACGACTTTTACTTACCTGTATATATTGTTCACACTGCACTTTTCTGCTTTTTTTGCACTTCTGGTTAGACGCGAACTGCATTTCGTTGTCTCTGTACTTGTACTCTGCACAATGACAATAAAGTTGAATCTAATCTAATCTAATCTAATATATCGATAGCAACTTGCGCTCTGGTAGTCTCGATATCACACTGGTGAGGCTACTCCTAAAGCCTATATCCGATCACTTTGTGTCGTGGTGCACGTTGGTAAATCAGCGCGTCTGGTAAATCAAGCGTGTCTGATAAATCAGTGCTTCTGGCAAATCAGCTATAGGCTTTGTGTCATTTACCGGAGACCAGATCATTTCATGCTTTTCACTCGCACTAACCACTACATCAACCGAAATGTGGTCAATAACGTCAGTATTGAATAAAAATCAAATAACAGCACAAACCAGCACATTGTGTCCAGTTACTGGCCATTGTTAACAAATGGGTGGGGGAAGGTGAAGGGGGAATTATAATAATAATAAGCTTTTATTTATATAGCACCTTTCATACATAAGAATGCAGCTCAAAGTGCTGTACAATACTGCGCAAAAGAAAGAAAAAGGAACAGATTAAAAAATGAGAACAACCAAAACATCAGCAAAGTGCTGTACAATACAGCGCAAGAGCAGATTAAAGACAAAAACAACTATAACACAATTAATCAATACAATACAATAAAATCACTCAATCTGGTTGCATAGATAATTGACCAATACAATAAAATCAGCAGAGATAGCAGCATAGATAAAATGCTAATTGAAAGCTAAATTGAAGTAAGAAGAATTTTTAACTGGCGCTTAAAGATGTTTGCTGACCTTGCTTCCCTGATTTCTTGAAGTACCACATTCCACAGTTTAGGGGCATAGTTAATAAATGCCGCATCACCAACTTTCTTTTGGGTTTTGATAGTAACCTTCAATAAGCTAGCAGCAGAGGACCCGAGTGGTCTTGAGGGCGTATAGATTGTCAGCGAATCAGTAAGGTAGGATGGTCCCAGCCCATTTAGTGCTTTAAATACGAATAGAAGGACTTTGAAGTCAATTCTAAACGATACAGGGAGCCAGTGCAGAGCAGTTAAGACTGGAGTGATATGCTCTCTCCTCTCAGTTTTTATCAGTAGCCTAGCAGCAGAGTTTTGAATTCGTTGGAGCCTGTCTATAGACTTCTTGGGGAGGCTAGTAAAAACTTAAACTTAGTAAAAAGTGCATTACAGTAGTCAAGTCTACTTGAAATAAAAGCATGAATCTGTTTTTCAGCATCCCGTTGAGTTAAAAACGGCCGCACCTTGGCAATGTTTCTCTGATGAAAAAAGGCTGTCTTGGTCACCTTGCTAATGTGGGAATTAAAACTCAGATCGGAGTCTAAGTGTAACATGATCCTTGACACACAGAGGCAGACGCAGTGTTGGGATGAGGGCATGTTCGTTTATTTTACTGTTTTGTCGACTTTCCAGTCTTTGGCTTTCCAGCCCTCCTTTTTCGAAAGCAGAGGCACACACATCTTAAACCATTTCGTTAACGAGGCTTCATTTGCAACAGGTGCGCAACAAAGCCTCGCTTCCGTAACCCTGGCCACGGTCCTGTAGCTCCCTCTACAGGCCGAACGCTGCATGTCCCCCCACACTAAGATAACACCAAGAGACTTGTAACCTCTGACTAACTCAAGGGAGTTAGATTCCCAAGGCTGTTTAAAAGCATCGCCCGTTTGTCTTTGGGGCCAAGTAAGAGGATTTCAGTTTTGTCCTCATTTAGCTTTAAAAAGTTATTGTTCATCCATTTATTGACAGCTGATAGACAGTTTGTGAGGGGGTAAATAGCATTAGTATCATTTGGTTCAACAGAGATGCATAATTGAGTATCATCCGCATAGCCATGGAAGTTTACATTGTGTGCTCTGATAATGTCCCCAAGCGGTAGCAGTACAGTGAGAATAGTAAGGGACCAAGGCAACTTCCTTGTGCAACACCAAAAAGTATATCATACTCATCCGATACATGATCTACAAGACTGACGTGGAATTTTCTCCCTGGAATATATGTACGGAACCAGCTTAGGATGCAATCAGAGAGGCCAACCCAGTTTTGAAGACGATTGATGAGGATCTTGTGATCAATCGTGTCGAATGCTGCACTTAAATCCAAGAGAACAAGAACAGAGACCTTATTAGCATCAGTGTTTAGTCTGAGATCACTGACAATTTTAGTCTCTGTGCTATGATTAGACTTGAAACCTGATTGAAACTTCTCCAGAATCTTGTTTTCGTGTTGGAAGGAGTTCATTTGATGATAAACCACCTTTTCGAGTATCTTGCTAATAAAAGGGAGATTGGATATTGGTCTATAATTAGAGTCTCACTATCTAAATTGGATTTCTTCAGCAATGGTTTCACAACAGCTGTTTTAAAAGCATCTGGAAAAATGCCCGACTCCAGAGATGTGTTGATGATTGTCAAGACAGGGTTTGCAACACTGTCAAAGACTCGCTTAAAGATTGCAGTGGGGACAGGGTCAAGATGAGAGGTGGACTCTCTAGTTTTGTAAAGTTCTGCTGCAGAAATGCATGTGAATTTATCCATTGTCACTTGCTCATTACACGTTTTATTATAAGGGTCATGTAAGCTTTAGCACGGATGGCGTTTCAGTGAAGAGGCAGACATGTTGCGAAAAAAAAAACTTTCGATGGCCACACTTAAATACCCTCCCAGGTGACATGATTAACATAGGACAAACCAAGTAAGAGGGGAGCTTCACAATGTACACAAACCAAATTACATAATCTAACATCTGTTTTTACACATTATCACACATAACCAAGTATCACAGGTAGGTAAAAACAAACAATCACTGTTAGGCTATGGTAAGTGCAAAGGACACAGTATATTCTCCAGCCACAAATCCCATCCCCCCGTTCAATTAACAATGGGAGCTTCCAGAACCATATAGGCTGTCCCTGTGGCTTAAGGACTCCTTTTGCCGGTGAACCAGGAACTGCAATCACAACCAGGTGGGCAAATGAAGCTTTTGTGAAGCACTGAATCACTTGAGCCAATTGTTTCGAAAATGGGTTCATTACTCAAAGCTTCAGTTACAGTGACCTCTCCTGGCGAAGTGCAAGGCTGCAGTCAAATTAGGCAGGCTAGTTGGTGGACAGGAGGCTTTTAATTACACGCACGCACGCACGCACGAACACACACACACACACACCTCAATGAGCAGTGTTGGAGAAACTACTTTACTTTTGTAGAAAAGATCTTTTGTTCTGAAGCATCTTTGCTTTGATCACCCTTGGATTGAAAGTATTGTAACGACCCTGTGAAAGGCCCGTTAGCAATTCCGCCAAAGGAGTTACCGCTCTTGGTGTTGTGGCTAGCGCGGCCGGTTTGTAAGCGAAAGATTGCGAGTTCGATACCCGCTTAAGGCAAGCTGCTCTACCCCGCCGTTCGCTACAGTATCTTTGCTTTGATGAAATTCTTTGATGCACACACACACTAAGACTGAATATCATGTTCTATTTACAAATAAAGATTGATGAATGTGTGTATTGTGTTATTGAGGAGAGAGTCCTGGGGAAAATATGGCATAGGTTGGGTGTGTTTGTGTAACTATGGCAGGGGGTGATTATGTGGGATGGGGAACACTCAAAGATTACAAGAAGAACACTCAAAGAATACAAACGCAATACCAACAACTCAACAGCAACAATGCACCTACTACGACAATCCACAAATTGTGCATTGTTTAGAGCGGTTATAAAGTGTTGAGGCACTCAAATTCAAAACTGTCGCAACCTATCACCTGTCAGAATCGAGACGAGGCAGTGCCAGTGAATCACCTGATTGGACCGCGAACCAGTCAGGTGATTCATTCAGGCAACGAAGCAGTTGCTGCTTCGGACGTCATATGTCACGTGATTTTTTTCGCACCAAAGCAAGCTTTGAAGCAGTGCTTCGATAAAATTGTTGGTCAGTGTTTGAAGCACGTATCGAAGCTTCAGTGTCAAACTGCCATCACTAGTATATACACACATTCTACCTTTCATTCATCTCCCATATACAATGTAGAATACCAATGTTTCACAATAACTCAAATGTTATTTATAGTTAATGTTATTTACAGCTGTGAGTACCAATGTGTTAGCCGCGTACTCATACCTTTTATTCTTTGCAGAACCGCCCCTCATGACTGCCCAACAACCGCAGACCCATGAGTCGTCCCCTGCGTTGCACAAGCACCTAAACACAACATATACCCCTGCACACAAACACACCCATACACTCCCAACCCGTGATGGACTGATCTCCATCACAGGTCACCAGTGTCAATAATCCCACCCCTAATGGTTATGATTTTATTGTTGAAGAATTTGGCAAACTCCTCACATTTCGAAGTAGAGGCTTGAGAGAAAGTCAGTAGAAGGGGCAGTATTTAGCAGCTGGTTAATAGTTGAAAACAATATTCTAGAGTTGCCAGCATTGTCACTAATCATCTTAGAGAAATATGTTTTTCTTGCTGTGCGTACTGCCTTATTATAGTCAGCTATTGCTTCCTTATAAATGCCACAGTGAACCTGTAATTTGCTTTTTCTCCACTGCCTTTCCGCCAACCTGCACCTTCTCTTAAGCTCTTTAACAGAGTTGTTTAACCATGGAGATGTTTTCTCACGTGACCTCTTTTTAACCTTTAGTGGAGCCACACTGTTTAGAGCACTAGACATGATATTGTTAAAGGCATCCACCATTTCATTCAGCGAATAGGTTTGAATACATGGATCAAAAGAACTTATGATTTCTGTGAATTTATGTTCTGCCGAATCATCTAGAAATCACTGTCACACTATCATTTCCTTTGTTTTCCTTGGCAGAGTCAAAGTAGTATCAAAAAACACACAGACATGGTCAGAGATAGGAATGTTAGATACTAAAAGATTTACGATGTGCGGCACCAAATCTAGCAAGTTACCATGTTGGTGAGTAGGTTGAGTGGCATGTTGAATTAGCTCAAAGCTAATGCTTATATGAATTTAAAATGATCCTGTCATATCTAGTGATAGCAATAGATACTAGTTCAGTGAAATCCGATAAAAAATAGTGATGGTTGCTTTGGTGGCCGACATAGAGTAATGATAAGTACTGTAATTTCAGCCTCGAGTTCAAAAGCAAGATATTCACCTCTTTTGCCATGTCTAACTGACTGAAAGAAATTGTAATTTGGAGGGCATGTCTCAATTAAAGTTGCTACACCATCGCTGGTAAGCCAGGTCTCAGTTAAAAACATAAAATGCATAACATTTTCTCAGATATAAAATCATTAATAAAAAAACTCTTATTTGTTAGAGATTTGACATTTAGCAAAGCCATATTGATTGTCAGATTCAGTGATTTTGTTTGATGGCAGGTGAGTGTTAACTGTCTCTATAGTGATAACATTGTTCTGATTTCTGGACTGGCTGGATTTTAAGATCTTCAGGTCTGACTGTACACCAGACCGGGATGGTGTATTGTGATGAGGGTGAAAAGTCAGTGAGTTCTCCACTGGGTCCCAGCTTATTCTGTGGGTAAACATGGATAGGACCTCTGTAACAGCAGGGACCCTGCCCATATCAGTTGTTTATCCTGAGGAGTGATGTTTGGGTTCGGGGCCAGGTTTAGTTGGGCAGTGATTAGCCTTGGGGGGAGAGAGGGGGGGTACGCCATTATAAGGGTCAGACAGGTGAACCCAAGTGCAGAACACAGACTAAGAGACAGGATCAGTGAAACCCCAAACTGGGGTGTATTTATTCAGAGAAGGCTGACTGAGCCGAGTCAGGCAGGTAATCGGGTTGGCAGACAGGCAGAGGTCGAGTAGGCAGGCGGGCAGTCTTACACACAAGAGGTCAGGCAGGGGAACAGGCAGGGTTCAGGTAAGCAGGCAGGAGGGCAGGGAAGGAGGGTCGGTGGCAGGAGTCAGGAGAAAACTGTGGACACAGGAACAAACAAGGTAAGGAGGCTAGGAATGCTAAGATTGAACCGGGTATTAATGGCAAACGCTGGTAATGAGAATGGGGAACAGCTGGTCATCTGACTCCTGCACACCTGACACCACTCCTGAAATCAGCCTGACTGGTCGAGAGAAAGAAAGACTGCCCTCTACCTAGAGGTAGAGAGCTTGACAGCCGTGGTGGGGACATAGGGAGTTGGGCAGTGATTAGTAGTGATGGGCAAATGAAGCTTTTGTGAAGCACTGAACCACTTGAGCCAATTGTTTCGAAAATGGGTTCATTACTCGAAGCTTCAGTTACAGTGACCTCTCCTGGCGAAGTGCAAGGCTGCAGTCAAATTAGGCAGGCTAGTTGGTGGACAGGAGGCTTTTAATTACACGCACGAACACACACACACACACCTCAATGAGCAGTGTTGGAGAAACTACTTTACTTTTGTAGAAAAGATCTTTTGTTCTGAAGCATCTTTGCTTTGATCACCCTTGGATTGAAAGTATTGTAACGACCCTGTGAAAGGCCCGTTAGCAACTCCGCCAAGGGAGTTACCTCTCTTGGTGTTGTGGCTAGCGCGGCCGGTTTGTAAGCGAAAGATTGCGAGTTCGATACCCGCTTAAGGCAAGCTGCTCTACCCCGCCGTTCGCTACAGTATCTTTGCTTTGATGAAATTCTTTGATGCACACACACACTAAGACTGAATATCATGTTCTATTTACAAATAAAGATTGATGAATGTGTGTATTGTGTTATTGAGGAGAGAGTCCTGGGGAAAATATGGCATAGGTTGGGTGTGTTTGTGTAACTATGGCAGGGGGTGATTATGTGGGATGGGGAACACTCAAAGATTACAAGAAGAACACTCAAAGAATACAAACGCAATACCAACAACTCAACAGCAACAATGCACCTACTACGACAATCCACAAATTGTGCATTGTTTAGAGCGGTTATAAAGTGTTGAGGCACTCAAATTCAAAACTGTCGCAACCTATCACCTGTCAGAATCGAGACGAGGCAGTGCCAGTGAATCACCTGATTGGACCGCGAACCAGTCAGGTGATTCATTCAGGCAACGAAGCAGTTGCTGCTTCGGACGTCATGTCACGTGATTTTTTTCGCACCAAAGCAAGCTTTGAAGCAGTGGTTCGATGGAATTGTTCAGTGTTTGAAGCACGTATCGAAGCTTCAGTGTCGCACTGCCATCACTAGTGATTAGCCTTGCCTTGGTGACTAGCTGCTGGGGGGGTCATGGATTTAATGGCCATAGTGACGTTCGTGTGGAACCAATAACAGCACAGGGAGCGGCGAAAAGCGATATTGCCCGAAGGCGTCTTTAATTATAATAATAATAATAATAATAATAGGGAAAAGGGGAATGGGGACGAGTGGAGAATCCGAAGAGAGTAGTCCAGGGTCGGCAGGAGAACGGGTAGTCAGACAGGCAGTGGGTCGAGCAGGCGGGGAGGTCCAGTAACAGGCAAGGGGCTAGGTCCGTGGGAGGGTCGACGAGGGGAAACCAAGGAGGTCGGGACTGCAGGAGGAAAACACAGGAGACAAGGGGTGAGGCAACGACGAGGAGACGGAAAGAAAACACTGGAGGGCTGAAGCGTAGCGATGAGAATACTCTAGAGGTTACCATATGGTCACAGTACGTTCTGGCAGTGGACTGAACCTCAGGCAGGGTTTAAGTAGGCCATTGATTGGGGATCGGGTCCAGGTGCGCTGTCGATTGGTGCCAGAGGGTTGGTTAGGAGGGGGAACCGTAACAATGTGCTTCCATATCAGCAGATTCAGATAACGGTTTGAGGCATCACTGGAGGAGTGTCTTTGTTCCTTCGGTCCTCAGTGTCCGCCACACTGTTGGCTAACAGGCTGGAATCTAGAGGTGGGGGTGGACTGTGGGGGGTTGTTGTTGACTGGTTGGAGTTTATTATGTTCTTTTCCTCTGGTTCCATTTTGTTCAAGCTGTCTTTATCAGCTTGGGTGTCCTTCACATCCAGAGCTGATATGCTCTCAGCTTTTTCACTTCACGTCTCAGTAGACATTTGGACAGCGTACAATATATTTGTTCCAAGTATATTGGCCCCTAGTCTGCTTGGTCGAAAACCATCCGCTTGAAAACTGTGTTTTTGTTCCCAGAATAAGTTAAAATTGTCAAAGTTCAGGCCACGGGTCGTGCATGCCAAGAGTATAGGCTCAAGAGCCTAGAGAAATGTTCACCTCCTTTTCCCAGAGTTGGTATTGGGCCAGAGATATACACTTTTTGGGACAGTTTGCTTGCTGAATTTAGCAGTTTGGTGAAATGCTCCTTTAATAGCTCAGAGCCATACTCTCTTCTAGCAGATGTGTCACAGTTTTAGCACTCTGGTGGCTCTGTAGTGTTTCAGGCAGTTTATCAATTGTTTCACGTACCGTAGCACTGGGAATGCAGAGGGTTTTCATCATCCTACTTTAACGTCTTTTATTGTGAGATCACCCACTAGGAGCAGGCTTGATGGTTGGGCTGGGTTGGCCTGTGTGGACTTCGCATTAGTCCCTCTTGTTGAGCTTGTGTGTGGTTTTCTCTTTGGTCTTGCACCAAACTTATGCCAGCATGTGGTGCCCTCTTGCTCAAGTTGTTTAGCTTGTGAAGTACCAAGTCTTGGAAAAGTTATAGTCATCCAAAGCCAGTGTTACTACAGTGTTTAGCTGGCTGTTGCTGTGCTGGCTGTGGATGAAGACTCACCGGTGGGCATCCAGGATACCGTGTCATCTATAGCATCTCTTTTATCCTCCAGTGCGAAAATCCTGGTTTCAAATAGGGCTATCCTGTGTAATAGTTGATGACAGCACCTGCATTTCATACCCATAGAGTCCACTGCGTGAGGAGGCATGTTCTGGACAAGCCTGACTCGATAGTTTAAGTAACCCAGGTAGCTAGCAATGATTAGCGATTATGCTAACACAAACTTCGTAGGCTCGAATAACCAAATAATAAAGATTAACGTGTACCAAACACGAAAGGTAGCTTCATAAGCCTTCATAAGCAGCTAGAAACAACAGTGGAAACGACAGTAGAAACGACAGTAAGCAGCTTGGTTAAGTTGAGTTTGGGCAGTCTCTGAAGAATTAAATGCTCTCCCCCTTCAAACAATCCCTCAAAAAGTGCTATACAAAATAAATGCATTATTATTATTATTATTGTGTGAACAAGAGAAGGCTGCCCTTGCTGAAAATGTGGACGTTTGCACCCCATTATGACGGTTTTAATGATAACAACTGTAGAATACTTTTCTATCCAGTCTCAATCCCACTGAAACCCAACATCCTTACCCCTGTCTCGCATGAAACTTCATTCTGTAATCAATACGTTACATTATTAAAGCCGACTCGCACTTATTCATGTCAGACTGCTAAAACATGAGAGAATGTGTGATGACAGTATGAGAGTAGATAGGAGTTGGTCCCATTGCTTGGTCCTCATTAAAATAACCTGATATTTAAACCATTTCTACTCTTCATCTCTGCATTTCACGAGCTATAGGCTAAACTTGATTTGCCAATCTATCTGATAAGGCAAGCTGATAAGGCATAAACCATTCTCTTTTCAAACATCCTTCACAGCTCTTGTCACCACCTTGTGGTGGCCTTTGGCAGCACTTCACATCGTATGTCTGCTGCTGCAGCAGCGGCGGCATTGAGGTATACCCCGCTGTGATGCCGGTATACTTCTATTAAACACAGGCCTACTGTATGAGTTGTTGTTCCAATTTGAAAAATAACAAATTATTGTCTGGTCTGAGAAATTCGTTTTTTTTAATGGGTTTTGATTTCAGGCTGTACGACAAATACAGTAACTATTTCAAAGGGGTATGATGACTTTCTATAGGCACTGTATGTCTCACTATATGCAATTACTTTGTGTGGTGGTACGTGTTGACATAAGCTCCTGCTAGATTGTAGTGCAGGTTTGGATGGGTTTGGATTGATATACTGACAAATATATGCAACGCTCTCATGATCAGAGCTTTTTATTGGGTCCGGACGGGTGCACTCTGGTAAATCAGATGTTGGCCTTGTGTGATTTACCTGAGACCTGATCATTTCATGATTTTCACTCGCACTAACCACTACGTTATTCTCCCATCAAAAGTCACCAGAATTGCTTGTTTAACAGGTGATATGCAACATTTTCTCTGGGTCACCCCCCTCACAACATTTTAGCCAGCACCCCCTTGTGATATATACACTACGTCCCTAATAACAACTGTAGGCTACTTTTCTATCCAGTCTCAATCCCACTGAAACCCCAAATCCTTACTCCTGTCTTGCATGAAAATCCCTAAATTCATTCTGTAATCAATACGTTGCATTATTAAAGCAGACTCACGCTTATTCATGCCAGATTGCACTAAAACATTTAACCTGCTTCTCTGTAATTAATGAGCTGCTATAATAAACTGAATTTTGCCAATTTATCTGATAAGGCAAGCTGATAAAGCAAACCAAATCTGCTTTCGGCAGCACTTCATACCTTGTGTCTGCTGCGGCAGCGGCATTGAGGTAGACCACCATTAACCACTGGCCCACTGTAACTCCAACAATTCATGCACTTCTTTTTCCCATGCCATGGATTAATTAATTTAACCCTCGTATTGTCTTCACTTTTTGGACCCTTTGGAAGTCTTCGGGTCAAATTGACCCGGGACATTATTGGGGCTTTAAAAGCAATACAAAAATACAAATTTCCATTCAAAACTCTTTAACATATATTGTCTTTATCTCAATTCCAAACAATATAGATAACATGTATGATTAATATTTGCAATTAATCTCTGCTAGATCATATTTAACAGTGGAAGTGTAATTCGTTTTTTGTGATAAAGTTATAATTTATGTAAAAAATCTGCTATAATAAGGACTTGGGTGGAATGCTTATCTCTGAAAAGTTGAAATGAAACAATGTTTTCATTGATGTTTATTATTTTTGAGGAGATATTCTCATTTGATTTTCATCTTTATCTTATTATAATCAAAGCTGTGAAAAGCAAATACAGGTGATGAACGACAATAGAAACACAAGAACCAAACTTAGATCGATTTAGTCACTGGATATGAAATACATCTCTCAAAAATGTCTCAAAAATAATTTGAGATGATTTACAATAAATAGAAACACAAAACATGAACGAAATGTACACTGCTTTATTCACTGTCAATGAAATACAGTACACTGAAAAATACATCTTTCAAACAATTCTGAAATAATATTGGATACATACAATTTGAGAGTATGTGTCCTACAGATGTACTTTTAGCAGTTTCTGCATGTGGTTTGTGTCTTTGAGTCCTTTGAGGGTTCACACACCTCGCTGTGCTTCCTCTTGTTGCCACCAGCTGCAATCTAGAATAATGAAAATACTTTATTAGTTCAGGATTTTTTTCCCACCACATCTTCTAATAGTCAATTTCAATTTGACCCACATACATACAGAGATACTCAGAAACATACACACACACACACACACACACACACAGATACATGCACACATAAACAACAACAACAACAGGACACTTACTTCAGGCACTGGAGGTTGTGGTTGTGTGGGTCGTGCAGGTGGGACAGCAGGAGCCTCCTCCACCCGCCTCACTATGGCTAGAGAAGCTGGGTTCCTGGGCACATGTTGTCTCCTCTGTATGTGCAGTGTCACCAGTGCTCATAAGCATCACATTTTTGCCCTTTTTGGGTATGTAGGATACCAGGGCCATGTTGGCCGTAAACACAAAGTGGGAGGAATGGACTGGCCTGTTCGTTACAGTTAGAAGCTGAGGTGGGAGCTCTGTCTTATTTTTTCTGACTGTTCCACCCATTGTCAGCTTTCTTTTGAGAAGTTCCTGTCCCGGGCTGTACGATGTGAAAAAATTATCCCAAGTGATGTTGTGGCCACTGAGGCCCTGTGACATATCCAGTACCACCCGTGTCCCCTGATGTCTCTCAGGGTCTCCTCCCTCTGGCTTCCCAGAATGTTTTGTAACAACATTGTGCAGATTCTGTGTGTGTGTGTGTGTGTTTGTATGTGTGTGAGTGAGTGTGTGTGTGCATGTTTCTGTGAGTCTGTGTGTCTCTGTGTATATGCGGGTCAAATTGACCCGAAGACCTTGTGAAGGACATAAATGTGTAGGGGGGGTGTAGCATGTGCACTCAATGATTTTTTTTTCTTTGACATGTTCTTCACAGTAAATAAGCCAAGGCCATGGAGTTTCAGGTTGAAAAAATGTTTCCTTGTATATTTTTTCTTCAGGTAAAAATTTAAAAAGGGTCAATTTGACCCGAAGACCACACAAGGGTTAAAGCAATTTCAACATCATGTCACGTCGGGGTTCAGCAAAACTGTAGAGCCGTATAGGTTGGCAGTTACAATATGAAGGATTAGCAAGAAAATGTGGCTATGTAATTGTTAATAACAAAGCATATCTTAATATTAATAATCTGACTCCAAGTAATTTAATTAACACTATATGCAGAGAATTGTTGAGTTTCGGTTGATTAGAGCAAGAATGGTGAGGCTTTAATAACACTGTAAACATATACAGTGATACCACATGTAACATGACTACAATGTCTGAATGAGTCCTACATTGACTCTGTCCTCTTTCCAGGTATATAAGAAGGAGGTGAAGCTACGTCAATCTGATCTACGTAATGTACAGAAAACATCAGTTTTGCTGCTCTCATACAGAGGGCATGTATAGCCAATTTGATTTTTTAAATTTATTTAACCATTTTTTTTTTTTAATTTATTTTACCAGGTTACCAATGTAACACGTGTAGGCCTAGTCATTTAGGGTTAGTGCTGGGTCATGCACAGCCACACTGACAAATGACTAATAGGCTTTAGGCTATGGTACTGTGTGTATGCGTGTACCTCATCCTTCAATAAATTCCATCACTTGGGCCAACAGTGAATGACACATCTGTACAAAGCCCACACTGTCAGTCATTGATTCAAGAGCATGGCATTCTGATTTTCAAATGACAGGGTTGGGCACAGTAAACCATGAGGACATGCTGTTTAAAATACAATCGGCCCATTCAAGGATGGATTGTTGAACATTGCCTTTAAAAAGTAGGACACCATTGGGCGTCCCACAGATAAAATGCTAACTAAATAGGGCCTCATGGTAAGATAAATGATGTTTCTAATTGCATAGAAAAAAAGGACACAACTACAGTCATGAGAAAAAATTAGGACACCCTATGAAAACCTTTGTCTTCTTCAACATATTCAAACATATGGACATTTGATATTCATTTGAACAATATTGAAAAATTGAGGTAATATAACTAAACAAATACAACTGAAACAAATTATTTAAAAAATTATTGGTAAAATGTAATTAATAGAAATGCAATCTTCTTGTGAGGAAAAAGTTAGGACACCCCTACATTTAGTTCCACTTAAAATGCCTAAAATTATAATAAAGAGCACCACATCAGGTGCAAATGATTAGAACATCGTTACAGAGGATTTTGGAGGAGCCTGTCCTATTTAAACCTCAGATATTTAGTTTGGTTTGCTCTTGATTGTTGAAGTGAGTTGCATCACCATGGCGAGATCAAAAGAGCTCTCTGAGGCCTTCAGAAGAAAAATTGTAGATGCATATGAGTCTGGGAAGGGATATAAAAAGATCTCCAAACTATTCGAAATTGGCCATTCCACTGTCCGGAAAATAATTTACAAGTGGAGAACATTTAAAACCACCACCAACATGGCCAGGTCAGGCCGCCCAAGCAAGTTCAGCCTAAGAGCTGACCGAAAGATGCTTAAAGAAGTCTCCAACAATCCCAGAATGTCATCACGAGACCTACAGGTATCTCTTGCCACAATTGATGTCAAAGTACATGCATCCACCATAAGAAAGAGACTGAACAAGTTTGCATTACATGGGAGGTGTGCAAGGAGGAAACCCCTGCTGTCAAAAAAAAACATCAGGGCAAGACTAAAGTTTGCCAGAGAACACCTAGAGAAAGACCAGAACTTCTGGAACAATGTGCTTTGGACAGATGAATCCAAAGTTGAACTATTTGGGCACAGTAAGAGTAGACATGTTTGGCGCAAAACCAAGACAGCATTTGAGAACAAGAACCTCATACCAACTGTGAAGCATGGGGGTGGAAATGTCATGGTTTGGGGCTGCTTTTCTGCAGCAGGGCCTGGTCAGCTCACCATCATAGAATCCACTATGAATTTTGTATTGTATCAGAGGGTGCTTGAGGAAAATGTGAGACCATCTGTTCGAAAGTTGAAGCTGAAGCAGATGTGGACCATGCAACATGACAATGACCCAAAACATTCCAGTAAATCTACCAAGGAATGACTCAAGAAAAATAAATTGAGAGTTCTGGAATGGTCAAGTCAAAGCCCGGATCTTAATCTTATTGAGATGCTGTGGATTGATTTGAAACTGGCTGTGCATGCAAGACACCCCTCGAACATCACACAGCTGAAAGAATTCTGCAAGGAGGAGTGGGAAAAACTTTCTCCCAATTGATGTCAGAGACCTGTAGACAGTTATAAGAAACGTCTAATTGAGGTTATTTCAGCCAAGGGGGGCAATACTAGCTATTAGGGCATAGGGTGTCCTAACTTTTTCCTCAGTAGGAATTGGCATTATTGTTAATTTTTCGTTAAATAAATGATTACAAAGTTACATTTTCATAGTTTTTTGTTCAATTACATCCCCTTTATCTATAGACATTGTTAGAAAGAAGATAACATATTGATATGTCCATATTTTTAAGAGAATAACTTAATATTTTGGGGGGTGTCCTAACTTTTTCTCATGACTGTATAATAGCAATCGAGCAACAAAGTAACATATAGGCACTGTAATTTGACCCAACTGACAGAAATGCGCACAATCATACGCAAAAATCACACGGCTTATCACACTTGGTTTTCAATGCATTTCTGGGACCAGAATGTTAAAAGAACAATAACATGTCTTAAATGCATAAAGACAATTGTCCCCCAGGCCTATATTTTAAGTAGACTTGTGTCGTATTGAACCCTACCTTTATGCCCACTCATCTACCAAGCTATAAGCTAAAAGGGTGTTCATTGGCCAATCATTCTGCAACGCCGGTAGCCTACCCGCGCTTTCATCATCATCCATCATCCTTCATTTCTCCTTTCTCCTTACAGTGAACAATAATACATTTCACTAACCATTACAAGAACATTCCTGTAAAACAGACTGTAGGCGTATATACTTACATTCTCAGTATCACGTTCGTTCACTGTGGGTAATGGTGTTCTGGTCGACATATTGTGCTTTTAGGCCGCTTAGCGATGCAGCAGGCTGGGCAGCGCAGTGACGGGGCGATCCGATGGGGGAAAACTGTGTCCCTACCGCCACATCCCTGATAGTGGTGTCGCCCTTCACCGCTGCATATTGCACAAAGAGCCCCGGTTGAACCAGGATGTCACCACTACTATTAGCGTACCATGGAGACGTGGAAGAAAAGACAGAGCGCGAGGGGTAGGCAATAGAGATGAGCCGGGAGCGAGTCAGACAGACCAGGAGGACACATCACCGCTGCGCGGCGCAGTTCCAACCTCTCCGCACAGGAGCGAGTTGGCAGTAGAAGGGATGGGGGAGGCTCGCATCATCATAGGGGCAGGGAGCCCTACCCAGGCTAATATTGCACTCATATTCAATGTGTGTTATTAAAACTAAAACTGAAAGGACAAAATGAGCATAGGCAGATGTAGGCTGTGGTTATTTGTAGCACATAGTTTCACATACATAGAATTATAATCCAATGCTTCCATTCAATGCTTGTTGTCCATATTCTATTTTGATATACCTGACCAATACTTTAAATAGTGAACTATTAGCCTAGTCCCACTGATAAGGCGTGATCTGATGTTAAAGGCCTCCATAATGTAGGCCTATAACAGTGTCATAAAAAGTCAAGGAGCAGTTGCATATCAAATTGATGTAACTTCACCATCTGTTGGATTATTATGGAAATTATGCGGCATCTCGGGACACCCCTAGTCATTCTTGATGGATCGATCTGATGCTATTTGATACTGCCACGGTGACACCTTATATTGATCCACATTGTGAGATGACACTTCTGAGATGGGCTACACCACTTTGCCAAATGTCAAAACAATGAGAATAATGTGTCAACATGTTGGTCTATCATTGTATACCCTCATACCCGGGTGAGTGACAAGATTCCGGTGTCATGAGATTGATCATTATATAATGCGAGGCCTTCATTTAGGTGACAGTAAATTCAGTACATTTTATTTAGCTCTGTGTCAGAACAGCAGTGCATTGCTGGTGAATGTTGCTATGTGTAGTGGTGGTGGTGGTGATGACTCATGTGCGAATGGTTTGCCAACTAGATGTCAGACCTGCATTTTACTGTGCTGCCCACATTTCTGAATGGGCTATTAGATTGTGAGCCTAATTAAATCAAATCCGCATTGTAGCGTCTTGTTAGCAATGATGGTGAGGTAGACCCAAGTGCAGAGGAATACTCAGACGAACAGCGTAATAGTCAAAAACAAAGAATGTTTTAATAAGATGGTTGGGGCACGGCACACAAACAAACACTGGGGAAAAAGGGTAAAGGTGGAGAAAACCAAGCTCCGTCAGCAAAAGTACTCACTTAACAAGTGGAATAAACTTGAACTTAAGAAATAATAATAACGTTCTAGGGCAACGGGGTAAACAACTGGATACACAAAACCGACTGGCAGACAGGGTACTTACAAACGTACAGGGGGAATCTCCGCCAAAGACATAGGGAACACACAGGCTACATATAACAAACACAAGACAGAACACACAGGTGATATGAATCCTGGTGATTGGGAGGAGAGCACTGCCAGAGGAGGGCACCAGAGTCACCAGACAGCAACCTCAGGCATGACAGCGTCTGCGCATTAGTTTAAGATATATTATCCTGTGGCAAAATACCAATTAACTACCCTCATACATTTTTCATACATTTTCAGAATATGATTATATGCACATGAGCAGTGGTTTGTTTAGTCTTGTTTAACCCTATCAGAACCACAAATTGAGAGTGATATTCCAACTCTCCAATTAGAATAATTAAATCATGCTTTATTGCTTTGTCTCTCCCGTCTTGTGCTGTACCCTGACAATGTACCACATTGATAAGATTCCAGGGAGTTAGTGTAGTTGATTGATTTTCTGTTCTGTTGAACTAGTACATTTGTGCTAGTACAGTAGCCCCATCCACAACAATAGGCTCACCATAACCATATTTTATTTATAAAGGGGAAAGCACCTTGAGACCAGAGTCTCTTTTTTAAATGTACCGTGATTATATAATCTGAACACATCACTATTTACTTTCCATTCCATTGACAATACATTTATATACAGTTTTTACAGAAAACAATAATTCATAACAACAACAATCCTCCACCAAGAATTTGGCAATGACGTTTCTGAAATGGCCCTAATTCAACTATATGTGTTTTAAATGATAAGTTGTAATCAATCCAGATACCAAGATACTTGCGCATACTTTCTCTCTTTGGAAAACATCTGAGGTTTGAAACAATGGCCTCAGATTTGTGAGCCCTAGCAAAAAGCATATACTTAGTTTTGGTTGCATTCAGTACTAATTTGAGGTCAATAAGTGCACATTGAATGGCGTCAAAAGCAGTCTGCAGGTTAGACAAGACAGTATCCACAGTAGAGACTGTAGAATAAAGAACAGTATCATCTGCATAGAATAGCAGTTTACAGTCCTTAACTAAGGAGCCAATATCATTTTTATACAAACAATAAAGGACCCAAAAAAGAGCCACTAGAAATTGTGACTGAAGGTCACTGAAGGTAGGTTGTCCTCAGTTGGTTTAGATCAGAATGCTTGCCAGTGGTTTCTTAATTACCTCACAAATGCAACTAACAATGAATGATCCACAGTGTCAAAAGCGTTGGATAGATCAGTAGCTGAAATAGTACTGTGTCCTGGCCTAAAGTCTGATTGAAATGTGTTCAGGGTACCAATATTGGACAGGAAAGAGCATAGTTTGGATATTGGATGATAGTTATCTAGGTTGGAGGGGTCACCACCTGTATGGAGAGGGAGCACATGGGCTGCCTTCCAGACCTTGGGGATAGCACCTGAGATAATAGTAAGATTAAAAATATGTGTCAATGATTCCGCAATCGTCTCCTTATCTGTTGATAATGCCTGTCTAAGTTTGCTCAGTCTTTTCTGGTATTGTCAGCACACTCCCCTGGATTTACATACTGTACCTGAGCTGCACTGTATGCTGTTGAATATACACTCACCGGCCACTTTATTAGGTACACCTTGCTAGTACCGGGTTGGACCCCCTTTTGCCTTCAGAACTGCCTTAATTCATTATAGCATAGATTCAACAAGGTGCTGGAAACATTCCTCAGAGATTTTGGTCCATATTGACATGATAGCATCGCAGTTGCTGAAGATTTGTCGGCTGCACATCCATGATGCGAATCTCCCGTTCCACCACATCCCAAAGGTGCTCTATTGGATTGAGATCTGGTGACTGTGGAGGCCATTGGAGTACAGTGTACTCATTGTCATGTTCCCTGCTGGAAGTAGCCATCAGAAGATGGGTACACTGTGGTCATAAAGGGATGGACATGGTCAGCAACAATACTCAGGTAGGCTGTGGCGTTTAAACGATACTCAATTGGTACGAAGGGGCCCAAAGTGTGCCAAGAAAATATCCCCCACACCATTACACCACCACCACCACCAACCTTTGAGTTACTGTTGCCTTTCTATCATCTCAAACCAGTCTGGCCATTCTCCTCTGACCTCTGGAATCAACAAGGCATTTTCGCCCAGAGAACTGCCGCTCACTGGATATTTTCTCTTTTTCGGACCATTCTCTGTAAACCCTAGAGATGGTTGTGCGTGAAAATCCCAGTAGAAATACTCTGACCAGAGTATTTCTGAAATACTCAGACCAGCCCGTCTGGCACCAACAACCATGCCACGTTCAAAATCACTTAACCCTCGTATTGTCTTCACTTTTTGGACCCTTTGGAAGTCTTCGGGTCAAATTGACCCGGGACATTATTGGGGCTTTAAAAGCAATACAAAAATACAAATTTCCATTCAAAACTCTTTAACATATATTGTCTTTATCTCAATTCCAAACAATATAGATAACATGTATGATTAATATTTGCAATTAATCTCTGCTAGATCATATTTAACAGTGGAAGTGTAATTCGTTTTTTGTGATAAAGTTATAATTTATGTAAAAAATCTGCTATAATAAGGACTTGGGTGGAATGCTTATCTCTGAAAAGTTGAAATGAAACAATGTTTTCATTGATGTTTATTATTTTTGAAGAGATATTCTCATTTGATTTTCATCTTTATCTTATTATAATCAAAGCTGTGAAAAGCAAATACAGGTGATGAACGACAATAGAAACACGAGAACCAAACTTAGATCGATTTAGTCACTGGATATGAAATACATCTCTCAAAAATGTCTCAAAAATAATTTGAGATGATTTACAATAAATAGAAACACAAAACATGAACGAAATGTACACTGCTTTATTCACTGTCAATGAAATACAGTACACTGAAAAATACATCTTTCAAACAATTCTGAAATAATATTGGATACATGTGAATTAGAAAAATGGTGTGTGTGCATGGGTATGCCTGTCTACACAACACATGATGCACAGAATTTGAGAGTATGTGTACTACAGATGTACTTTTAGCAGTTTCTGCATGTGGTTTGTGTCTTTGAGTCCTTTGAGGGTTCACATACCTCGCTGTGCTTCCTCTTATTGCCACCAGCTGCAATCTAGAATAATGAAAATACTTTATTAGTTCAGGATTTTTTTCCCACCACATCTTCTAATAGTAAATTTCAATTTGACCCACATACACACAGAGATACTCAGAAACATACACACACATACATGCACACATAAACAACAACAACAACAGGACACTTACTTCAGGCACTGGAGGTTGTGGTTGTGTGGGTCGTGCAGGTGGGACAGCAGGAGCCTCCTCCACCCTCCTCACTATGGCTAGAGAAGCTGGGTTCCTGGGCACATGTTGTCTCCTCTGTATGTGCGGTGTCACCAGTGCTCATAAGCATCACATTTTTGCCCTTTTTGGGTATGTAGGATACCAGGGCCATGTTGGCCGTAAACACAAAGTGGGAGGAATGGACTGGCCTGTTCTTTACAGTTAGAAGCTGAGGTGGGAGCTCTGTCTTATTTTTTCTGACTGTTCCACCCATTGTCAGCTTTCTTTTGAGAAGTTCCTGTCCCGGGCTGTACGATGTGAAAAAATTATCCCAAGTGATGTTGTGGCCACTGAGGCCCTGTGACATATCCAGTACCACCCGTGTCCCCTGGTGTCTCTCAGGGTCTCCTCCCTCTGGCTTCCCAGAATGTTTTGTAACAACATTGTGCAGATTCTGTGTGTGTGTGTGTGTATGTGTGTGAGTGAGTGTGTGTGTGCATGTTTCTGTGAGTCTGTGTGTCTCTGTGTATATGCGGGTCAAATTGACCCGAACACCTTGTGAAGGACATAAATGTGTAGGGGGGGTGTAGCATGTGCACTCAATGATTTTTTTTTCTTTGACATGTTCTTCACAGTAAATAAGCCAAGGCCATGGAGTTTCAGGTTGAAAAATTGTTTCCTTGTATATTTTTTCTTCAAGTAAAAATTTAAAACGGGTCAATTTGACCCGAAGACCACACAAGGGTTAAATCACCTTTCTTCCCCATTCTGATGCTCGGTTTGAACTTCAGCAGGTCGTCTTGACCATGTCTACATGCCTAAATGCATTGAGTTGCTGCCATGTGATTGGCTGATTAGATATTTGCGTTAACAAGCAGTTGAACAGGTGTACCTAATAAAGTGGCCGGTGAGTGTAATGGACATTGACATCAGTGTAATGAGTGCTTGTACACCCAGGGCCATGTGCAATTACATGCTTTCACAGGCAACCTTCAAACAAAGGGAGCTCTTAACTCCACAGAGTGGCTGTTCATGGGCTGGAGAGAGAGAGGGGGGGGGGGGAGAGAGAGAAAAGAAAATGAGAGAACAGAAAGAGAGAGAGAGGGGAAAAAAGACACAACAAGATAGAGGGAAAGAAAGAGAAAGAGGGAGATAGAAACAGAGAGAGAGAGATGACCTTCCCTAGTTTCCTGTCTCTGTTTTGCCAGTGAAGGTGAAGCAGGCTCCTTTGTGAGTAAAAACAGTAAGTCCTGTGGAAACGACAGTAAGACAATGAACACAACTCTGCCAACAGTAGGGAGCACTACAGTACCTTGGTTTTGATCATGCCATCATCTCAGATATTAAATCTTGCAAGATACACGGCAGAGCTTGCTCGACCCTGTCTGCTCTAACAAGTCAATAAACCCTTTCTGTTTGGAAGACGAGAGAGAGATACATGAGTCAGGGGAGGAATTTGATCAGAGAAGCGAGTGATCCCTCCATTACAGAGCTGTCCAACACGAACCCCCAAACACACCAAACACACCTCCACTAAGGAAAGGTATTAGTGTCTGTCTAGAACATCACTGGGAATCTGAGCCTTCTCTCCCTCCCTCCTTTCCTCCCTTTCTGCCATCCTCTCCATCATCCTGTTGGTAAACTCTGAACTGGCTTCTCTCTCATTTTAAGGAATGTTTTTCAAAGCTACATTATACCTAATTTAGCTATGTGTATCTGATTAACTGACAGGAAGTCATTTACAGTATATTAAGTTGAATAATTATCAAATCAAATCAAATTGTATTTATCGAGTACATTTCATACACAGATGCAACACAATGTGTTTTGCAGGAATATGAATAAAAACAATACAGATTTAAAGACAACGAGACAAAACATGAGAGTAAAAGCAGAGAACAAGTGAGGACTGTAGAGACCAATGCATGCAAAATAAAAGCTCAAATGTAATAAAAGCCAAAAATAATAATAATATTAATATTGACAAAAAAACTAAAAGCACCGTAAGTAAAAGCAAGGCTAAAAAGGTATGTTTTAAGATGTCTTCTAAACATGTCCACAGTGTCTGCCCCCCTCAGGTTCTCTGGCAGGCTTTTCCAAAGGCTGGGGGCATAAAAACTAAAAGCTGCCTCTTGGTCCTAGGCTTAGGAATAATTAAAAGGTCAGTGCCAGAGAACCTGAGGGATCTGCATGTCTGACATGTAGTGGGGTGCATGACCATAGATGATTAATAGTGATTAATTTTTAAAAGGGTTAGGGTTAGGTTATATTTCATTTTAAAAAATCAAATCAGGTATCCAGTGCAGAGACTTTAGGGTTAGGTTTAATGTGTGCTCTCTGTCTGGTCAAATTATACAGAACGCTGCTGCAGTCGACCAAAAGCTTTCTTTGGTGTCACGGTTCCATCTGGACATTAGGGGGCGGGGGGGGACCATGAACATTCAGAGACAACACACTTGCACTGCAGGCCCTGAGACAACACACGTGCACACCCCCAGGAAGAACAGAACTCTGGGAACAGGGTCAGCCATTTTTCAGCACCCTGAAACACGGTCCATGATACACAGAGGCAGACGCAGTGTTGGGATGAGGGAATGGTCATTTTATTTAGCAGTTTTGCCGACTTTCCAATATTTGGCTTTCCAGCCTTCCCTCCTCGAAAGCAGAGGCACACACATCTTAAACCATTTCGTTAACGAGGCTTCATTCGCACCAGGTGCGCAACAAAGCCTCGCTTCCGTAACCCTGGCCACGGTCCTGTAGCTCCCTCTACAGGCCGAACGCTGCATGTCCCCCCACATACCCCCACCGCCCGACACAGGCCGGGGACACGTCTGCCACGACCATCTGCGCCCCCGGTCTGTGCATGACCGAAAAGTTGAAGGGCTGCAAAGCGAGATACCACCGGGTGATCCTCGCGTTCACATCCTTCATGCGGTGGAGCCACTGGAGGGGAGCATGGTCAGAATAGAGGGTGAAAGCGCGACCCAGCAGGTAGTAGCGGAGGGCGCCGACCGCCCACCCGCTGGGTCAGCACTGCTCCCAGGCCTCTATCCGACGCGTCCGTCTGTAGGGAGAAAGGGAGGTTAAAATCAGGCGCATACAGGACCGTTTCTCCACAAAGAGCGCCCTTAAGGGCCTCGAACGACCCCTTGCACTGGCCCGACCATTGGACCGGATCCGGGGCACCCTTCCAGGTGAGGTCCGTCAAGGGACTGGCCAGCTCGGAGAAACCCGGCACGAACTGCCGGTAATAGCCAGCCAGCCCCAGGAACGCCCTCACCTCCTTCTTAGTCCTGGGCCGCGGAGAGGCGGCGATGGCCGCAGTCTTTTCAACCTGCGGCCGCACCTCCCCTCGACCCAAGTGGTACCCAAGATACCGGATCTGCACATGCTGCGCCCAGGTGTCACTGTGAATGACAATGTCATCCAGGTAGGCAGCAGCATAGGCAGAATGCGGTCCATGAGGCGCTGAAAAGTGGCTGGGGCTCCGAACAATAAGAAAGGGAGCACCGTGAACTGGTATAGCCCGAGCGGAGTGGAGAATGCAGTCTTCTCCCGGGATACCGGCGAGAGGGGAATCTGCCAGTATCCCTTCGTGCAATCCAATGTCGTAAAAAATGTGGCCGTGTCAACCCGGGGCATCAGGTAGGCATCGAATTTGGAGACCGCATTAACCCTTCTATAATCCACACAGAACCGTATAGACCCATCCGGCTTGTTGACAAGCACGATGGGGCTACACCAGTCACTGTGGGACTCCTCGACCACACCCAGCTCCAGCATGGCTTCCAATTCTTTGCACACAATGTCTTGTTTGTGTACCGGAAACCTATAGGGACGCGTGCGCACCGTTAAAGCCGGCTGCGTTTCTATATGGTGGTCGATAAGCGTAGTCCGACCGGGCAGGGGAGAGAACACGTCAGCGAACCTGGCTCGCAAATCTGCAACGTCCGTGGCCTGGCTAGCAGAGAGATGGTTATCAATACCGACCGGAGTGCTAACTTTAGATTTTGGGACTTCCGGTCCGAACTCATCTCTCTCTGGAATTATTGTAGCCAGAGCAACAGTGACCACGTCGTTCCATTTTTTAAGGAGATTTACATGATACACCTGCAAGCTATCCCCCCGGTCCGAGCAACTACCTCATAATCCACGTCCCCCATGCGACGTGTGACCACAAACGGCCCTTGCCATTTCGCGAGTAATTTCGTGCTGGAGGTGGGTAACAGTACGAGCACCTTGTCTCCTGGTGTAAATTCTCGCAGGTTAGTTCCCCTGTCGTATAGGCGCTTTTGACGCTCCTGGGCTTGCTGCAAATGCTCGCATGAGATAACCCCTAGGGCGTGGAGCTTTGTGCGCAAGTCCAGGACGTATTGAACCCTTCCTCCCAATTTTCTTTAAGAAGGTCTAGGACACCCCGCCCGTAGAGTAATTCAAACGGGGAAAAATCGATGGAAGCTTGGGGAACTTCCCGTACCGCAAACAGCAGGGGATCTAGCCATTTATGCCAATTCCGACTACCCTCGTGCACAAACTTCCAGATCATCGATTTCAAGGACCGATTGAACCGCTCACAAAGGCCATCAGTGGCCGGGTGGTAAACACTGGTTCGAACCGCCCTGATGTTCAACAACCCGTACAGTTCCTTAAGGGTGCGGGAGATAAAATTAGTGCCCTGGTCGGTGAGAATCTCTTTCGGGATTCCCACCCGGGAGATTACTTGAAACAATGCCTGCGCTACACTCCTGGCAGAAATATTGCGCAGTGGTATTGCCTCGGGGTATCGGGTTGCGTAATCTATCAAGACCAACACAAATCGATACCCCTGTGTACACCGATCAAATGGCCCGATAATATCCATGGCAATGCGGTCAAATGGGTTCTCGACCAATGGTAAGGGCCGCAACGGGGCCCTGGGAATGGCTGAGGGATTTACCAATTGACATTCGCGACAGGAAGCGCACCACCTACGCACCTCTGCCCGAATTCCCGGCCAATAAAATCGAGCCATTATACGGTTTAGTGTCTTATCACAACCTAAATGGCCCGCCATGGGGTTGAAATGAGCCGCCTGGAAGACCATTTCCCGGCGGCTACGGGGAACCAACAACTGGGTTACTTCCTCCTGACTATGTGAGTCACGACTTACTCTGTATAACCTGTCGCTGATAATCGCAAAATAGGGGTGGGCGCGCACTGTGTCTGGCCGTACCAAAGTACCATCAATTGCTATCACTTGGTCATAGGCCGATCGTAGGGTCTCGTCACGAGACTGCTCGAGGGGGAAGTCCCCTAGCAGCGGATAGTTCGGCGGGGAAATCTCGGGTTGAGACCCCCCCGCCTGCTCCGGCTCCAGCTCTTCTGCAGTGTCGCGAGGCACCGCCTCAGCACAGAGCCCTCTCTGTCGTGCACGCACCCCGGTAGCCCGCTTTACCACTTGAGGAAACCCCTCCCAATCTACACCCAGAACAAGGGGATGCGTGAGGCGCGGGCTAACCGCCGCCTGTACACTATGCTTTTTTCCCTCATAATGAATTTCGATAGCGACCACAGGGTATTCGTGAATGTCCCCATGCACACACTTCACCAACACCCTCGATACCTTTAACAATGCCCCCGGTTGAACCAGGCGCTCCTGTATCATGGACTGCATGCAGCCCGAATCCAAGAACGCCTGGTGCGTATCGTGTTTTATCCTTACCGGAATACAATACGCCTCTCCTAGTCCGGGGGGAGGGCCCGGTATGTTGCCGATGCGGACGACCTGCCCCACCTCCATCACTGGGCAATTCGCCTGAACATGGCCCGGCCGTCCGCCTCGCCAACACACCCCCCCTGCCGCTCGGGGTGCTTCCTGTGGGGCCAGGGCTGGTTCTCGATGTGCCTGCACCTGCCATCTCGTCCTCGGGGCGGGCGCCGGCCTCTCCTCTTCCGGCAGCATGGCTCCTTCCGGGCGCCGGGCTCCCGTGGTGGGAGGGAGAGATGGTCCTCCGCCAAGGTCACGGCGGCCGCGAGATCCTGGGGCCGGTGGTACTTGACCCAGGCGGCGGTCCGGGCCGGGAGCCCCGTTAGGAACTGCTCCAACACCACCCGGTCCCCGACCTCCTCCGCTGAGCTGTTCCCTGGGTCCAGCCACCGCCACGCGCTGTCCCGCAGCCGCTGGGCGTAGGCAAAGGGCCGGCTCCCCTCCTCCATCGTCAGGGCCCGGAACCAGTGACGGTGTTCCTCTGGGGTGAGGCCCAGGCGGTCTCGAATCGCCCGGGCTAGGGAGGGATAATCCTGCTGGGTGGCCGTTGGCAGGCTGTGGGCAGCGAGCTGCGCCTCGCCTGACAGGAGGGGCAGCAGATGGTAAGCCCACTCGCCGTCCGGCCACCCCGAGATCCTCGCCGTCCCCTCGAACACCGCCAGGAACGCCTCCGGGTCGTCCTGGTCCCCCATCTTCTGGAGGTGGACCTTTGGGGGACCTTGCGCAGACCCGGCCGCCGGTCCTGCTTTGATGGCCCCGACGAGCTCCCGGAGGAGGGCACGGTCCTCCGCCCCCGCCGTCGCCATCTCTCCCATCGCGGACTGCTGCTCCTGCTGCTCCTGCTGAAGGTGGGCCTGCTGCTCCAATATGAGGGCCATCCTTCCGATGGCCGTGCTTAATGCCTCCATCTCTGTGTCCCAGGTTAGGCGCCAATGTAACACGATCCTTGATACACAGAGGCAGACGCAGTGTTGGGATGAGGGAATGGTCGTTTTATTTAGCAGTTTTGCCGACTTTCCAATCTTTGGCTTTCCAGCCTTCCCTCCTCGAAAGCAGAGGCACACACATCTTAAACCATTTTGTTAACGAGGCTTCATTCGCACCAGGTGCGCAACAAAGCCTCGCTTCCGTAACCCTGGCCACGGTCCACGCTCCCTCTACAGGCCGAACGCTGCATGTCCCCCCACACACCCCTCGAGCAGTTAGGGATTAAGTAGCACAACAGCAGACTTTAGATATGCCAGCAACCCTCCAGCCACCAACTCCACCAACATACCTGCCTGGTTATTTCAAGTAAAGTGGTTTTGCCTTTGAACTGTATTCCCTCGTCTGGTCTCCTCTCTGCTCCTGGGTCCGATACTATATAACCTCACATTTGGCAGACCAGAAAGGAGAGCATTACGGTAATCAAGCCTGCTAGTAATAAAAGCATGCATTAGTCTCTCAGTGTCAGCCTGGGAGAGGAAAGGTTGCACCTTAAGTGATAAAAAAAAAAATGTTTTACTCACATTCTTGGGTTTCAAAATAAAGATCTGAGTCAATGATGACGCCTGGTGCTTGGTGTTAAGTGCTTGTGTCTTTGAGTATGCAGACAGTTTCTCTCTTTCGGCTTTTGCTCCAATGACTAGTACCTCTGTCTTATCTTGTTAAGCTGGAGGAAGTTCTGTGACATCGATACATTAATGTCCGCAATGCATTTCACCATCAATCAAACTGAAATTGTTGGGTGGTACAGAGATGTACAGCTGGGTGTCATCTGTGGTAATTAATATTGTGCTTCCTCATGACACTGCCAATGGGTAACATGTACAGACTGAAGAGTACAGGCCCTAAAATGGAACCTTGAGGGACCCAAAGGTGATGTCTATTTATTCCAAGGTCTGGTCACCAGGGGCAACAAAATACGCCAGTCGGAAATAAGGAGTATAATCAGTTAATTATATATTTTCTTACGAATTTTGCTTTCAAGGGAAGGTTGTAGAAATGATCATCTTTCTGTATCATGTGTTCCCTTTGACTTATGTCATGTTTCACAAACTCGACGTCAATGTGCTAACAAACTCTCCACTGAGGAGCAGGCCATTCATTGTCATGACATAATTACATTCATAACATCCTGAGGACAAGGCTCAGAGTAACAGTAACCCTGGGGTATCATCAGGAAATGTAATCAACCAGGTATGGAACTCCAGGATTTATATTCCAAGCTGATTGAAGCCTGTTTGAAACACTGTGAAATACAGTTAGGTCCACAATTTTTGTTATTTCAGCTTTTTACTAAAACATATTCAAGTTACAGTTATATATGGATATGGGCTTAAAGTGCAGACTCTCAGCTTTAATTTGAGGGTATTCACATCCAAATTGGAGGAAGGGTTTAGGAATTACAGCTCTTTTATATGTAGCCCGCTCTTTTTCAAGGGACCAAAAGTAATTGGACAATTGACTCAAAAGCTGTTTGATGGACATGTGTGGGCTATTCCTTCGTTATTTCTTTATCAATTAAGCAGGTAAAAGGTCTGAGTTGATTCCAAGTGTGGCATTTGCATTTGGAAGCTTTTGCTGTGAACTCACAACATGTGGTCAAAGGAGCTGTGAAACAGGCCATCCTTAGGCTGCAAAAACAAAAGAAATCCATCAGAGAGATAGCGGCAATATTAGGAGGGTGGGAAACAGCTTTGTACCCATTCTTAAACTGAGTATAACAATGGTCCAAAGTTCTATCTCCCCTGGTGTCACACTTGATGTGTTGACGGAAGTTAGGCATAACTTTTTTAAGGTTAGCCCGATTGAAATCACCTGTTCTACCTCCAACTTCTACCTCCTGTCTGTGTGTACCTGGAGCCCAGGTTTTGTACTGTAGCTTTTATGGGGACCCACTGCAGGGGCAGGCATTTGTGTGGCAGATGGAACAGCATCCCATTTTCATGTCATCTCATTTCATTCTTAAGAGCTTAAATGTTTAAATGCTTATCATTTGATGTACGTACAGTGGGGGAAATAATTATTTGATCCCCTGCTGATTTTGTTAGTTTGCCCGATTACAAAGAAATGAACGGTCTATAATTTTTATGGTACTTTTATTTTAACAAATAGAGACAGAATATCAACAAAGAAGTCCAGAAAAAACACATTATATAAAGTTATAAATTAATTTGCGTTTGATCGAAGGAAATAAGTATTTGATCCCCTACAAACCAGCAAGAATTCTGGCTCATACAGACCGGTTATATGCCCATGAGGCACACAGATTAGTCCTGTCACTTTAGGAAAAGTACTCCTAATCTCTGCTTGTTGGTATAAAAGACACCTGTCAATAGAATCAATCTCTTCCATTCCAACCTCTCCACCACCATGGGCAAGACCAAAGAACATTCAAAGGACATCAGGGTAAGAGTTGTAGACCTGCACAAGGCTGGAATGGGCTACAAGACCATCAGCAAGAAGCTTGGTGAGAAGGAGACAACTGTTGGTGCAATTATTAGAAAATGGAAGAAATACAAAATAACCATCAATCGCCCTCGGCGGAGCTCCATGCAAAATCTCGCCTCGTGGGGTAAGGATGATCATGAGAAGGGTGAGGGATCAGCCCAGAGCTACACGGGAGGAGCTTGGTAATGATCTCAAGGCAGCTGGGACCACAGTCACCAAGAAAACCATTGGTAACACACTACACCGTAACGGATTGAAATCCTGCAGTGCCCGCAAGGTCCCCCTGCTCAAAAAGGCACATGTACAGGCCCATCTGAAGTTTGCCAATGAACACCTAAATGATTCAGAGAAGGCTTGGGAGAAGGTGATGTGGTCAGATGAGACCAAAATTGAACTCTTTGGCATAAATTCGACTCTTCGTGTTTGGAGGGAGAGAAATGCTGAATGCTACAATCCCAAGAACACCATCCCCACCGTCAAACACGGAGGTGGAAACATTATGCTTTGGGGTTGTTTCTCTGCTAAGGGTACAGGACGACTTCACCGCATTGAGGGGCCAATGGACGGGGCCATGTACCATAAGATCTTGGACGAGAACCTCCTTCCCTCAGCCAGAGCACTGAGGATGGGTTGTGGATGGGTCTTCCAGCATGACAATGACCCAAAAGCACACTAAGGTCATGGAGTGGCCTAGCTAGTCTCCAGACCTTAATCCGATAGAAAATGTGTGGAGGGAGCTGAAGCTTCGAGTTGCCAAGCAAAAGCCTTGAAACCTTCAGGATTTGGAGAGGATCTGTAAAGAGGAGTGGACCAATATCCCTCCTGAGATGTGTGCAAACCTGGTGACCAACTATAAGAAACGTCTGACTTCTGTGCTTGCCAGCAAGGGTTTCTCCACCAAGTACTAAGTCATGTTTTGCTTGGGGATCAAATACTTATTTCCTTCGATCAAATGCAAATTAATTTATAACTTTATATAATGTGTTTTTTTCTGGACTTCTTTGTTGATATTCTGTCTCTATTTGTTAAAATAAAAGTACCATAAAAATTATAGACCGCTCATTTCTTTGTTATCGGGCAAACTAACAAAATCAGCAGGGGATCAAATAATTATTTCCCCCACTGTATATGACACCATGACAACTGATATCATGAGGAACATAACATTTTGCAACACTGTGAACCTTTAATCAGACACCTCATTGTATGCAATCATGTTTTTGTCAAATGTCTTTAGGGTCTTATATAAGAGTGTTCAGAGAGTGGTGAGGGCTGTTCTAATGGGTAGAGAGTGTGTGAGGACATAATAAATGACTCGTTAATTGGATGGCATTTGAGACCTAAAAGATATTGGATGAGGTCACCTGTAAGCCTTGGCAAATGTGCCACTTAACTATGGGCACACACAGAAACTAACACACACATACACACACGTGTGCAAACATACACACAGGCATGCAGACACAGACACACACACACACACTGTATACACGTGGGCACACACACAGGCAAACACACTTTATAGGAATGAAAACAGACAGGTCCAGTTAGGTCCATATATATTTGGACTCTGATACATTTTGTTATTTTAGCTGTTTACCAAAACATATTCAAGTTACAGTTATATAATGAATATGGGCTTAAAGTGCAGACTCTCAGCTTTAATTGAGGGTATTCACATCCAAATTGGAGGAAGGGTTTAGGAATTACAGCTCTTTTATATGTAGCCCCCTCTTTTTCAAGGGACCAAAAGTAATTGGACAATTGACTCAAAAGCTGTTTCATGGACAGGTGTGGGCTATTCCTTTGTTATTTCTTTATGAATTAAGCAGATAAAAGGTCTGAGTTGATTCCAAGTGTGGCATTTGCATTTGGAAGCTGTTGCTGTGAACACTGTGATGGAAATCTTTCAGTGAACAACAATAAACGATGTTTGGTCTCAGTTGAGAGTTTTAATGCATATAAGAAAGTATTATACAACGTTGGTCAGCTGGATCAGCATTCCTTCACCAACAGTGTGGATTCAGATACTGATGCTGTGGCTGAGGAGAGGACTGTCCTTAACTCCAATGCTTGTACGTCATAGGTCTAGGGGTAAACATATCTTGCACCTGTTTGCTGATAAAGAAGCTGGGAAAGAAGCATAGGCGTTGTGAGCGACTATCTCAAACCTCAGCCTGCAGTTAGGAGTGTTCCAAGGTCACATAACATCTTTGATACAAGAGAAGGAGCAGTCGGTTTTGGTTCTTCCTCAGTCACATAATTAAAAATAACAAAGTACATTGGGTCACAGAGAGGTAAATACATTTCATATATGACTTAAGCAAAATAGTACAAATATATTTTTTGCCATTACAACACACAACATGCGGTCAAAGTAGTTCTCAATGCAAGTGAAACAGGCCATCCTTAGGCTGCAAAAAACAAAAAAAATCCATCATAGACATAGCGGCAACATTAGGAGTGGCCAAATCAACAATTTGGTACATTCGGAGGAAAAAAGAACGCACTAGTGAGCTCAGCAACACAAAAAGGCCTGAACGTCCATGGAAGACAACAGTGGTGGATGATCGCAGGATCCTTTACATGGTAAAGAAAAACCCCTTCACAACATCCAGCCAAGTGAAGAACACTATCCAGGAGGTAGGCATATCATTATCCAAGTTTACCATAAAGAGAAGACTTCACAAGAGCAAATACAGAGGGTTCACCACAAGGTGCAAACCATTCATAAACCTCAAGAATACAAAGGCCAGATTAGACTTTGCCAAAAAACATCTAAAAAAAGCCAGCCCAGTTCTGGAACAGCATTCTTTCAATCAGAATCAGAATTATTTTATTTGGCCAAGTATATTTACACATACAGGAAATTGACTTGGTGAGGTTGGTGCGTGGACATAAAAAACAAATAGCAAATATTGACAAGAATTTACAAAATAGCCAAGTATTAACAAATTTACAAAAAAGAGCAGCAGAACAATACATCTTGTAGGCACAAGAGGCTGTGAAATGGTTGTGGGGCATGTACACTATAAATTAGAATAATTTTAAATAATTATAAATTACACTGTCAGTGCATTGTTTGTGTGACAGGGTGGGGGGTGGGGGGGTCAGAGAGAGGCAGGGGGCTTTGTTGTGAGCCCCACTGCCATGGGGAAGAAACTGTTCAGGTGGCGCGATGTTTTAGTCTTGATGGACCGGAACCTTTTGCCGGATGGAAGTCTCTGGAAGAGGTGATGACCAGGATGGGAAGGATCAGCGATGATCTTTCCTGCTCTCTTACTGGTCCTGGAGTGGAACAGGTCCAGGAGAGATGGCAGGTTGCAGCCGATGACCTTCTCGGCTGACCGAATGATCCACTGCATTCTGCCTTTGTCCTTGGCAGTGGAGGCAGCAAACCAGACGGTGATTGATGAGCTGAGGATGGACTCAATGATGGCCGTGTAGAACTCAACCATCACTTTCTGCGGCATGTTGAATTTCTTTAGCTGCCGTAGGAAGAACATCCTCTGCTGGGCCTTCTTGATGGTGGAGGTGATGTGAGGTTCTTTGAAATTATTGTCCCCAGGAATCTGAATGACTCCACAATGGTTTGACTCCACAAGAAGTTTGGAACCACCAAGACTCTTCCTAGAGCTGGCCGCAATAGGGGGAGAAGGGCCATCGTCAGGGAAGTGACCAAGAACCCAATGGTCACTCTGACAGAGCTCCGGAGTTCCTCTGTGGAGATGGGAGAACCTTCCAGAAGGACAACCATCTCTGCAGCACTCCACCAATCAGGCCTTTATGGTAGAGTGGCCAGACGAAAGCCACTCCTCAGTAAAAAGCACATGACAGCCCGCTTGGAGATTGCCAAAAGGCACCTAAAAGACTCTCAGACCATGAGAAACACGATTCTCTGGTCTGATGAAACCAAGATTCAACTCTTTGGCCTGAATGCCAAGCGTCACGTTTGGAGGAAACCAGGCACTGCTCATCACCTGGCCAATACCATCCCCACGGTGAAGCATGGTGGTGGCAGCATCATGCTGTGAGGATGTTTTTTAGCAGCAGGGACTGGGAGACTAGTCAGGATCGAGGGAAAGATTAACGAAGCAAAGTACAGAGTACCTTGATGAAAACCTGCTCCAGAGCGCTCAGGACCTCAGACTGGGGCGAAGGTTCACCTTCCAACGGGACAATGACAAGCACACAGCCAAGACAATGCAGGAGTGGCATCGGGACAAGTGTCTGAATGTCCTTGAGTGGCCCAGCCAGAGCCCGGACTTGAACCAGATCGAACATCTCTGGAGAGACCTGAAAATAGCTGTGCACCGACTCTCCCCATCCAACCTGACAGAGCTTGAGAGGATCTGCAGAGAAGAATGGGAGAAACTCCCCAAATACAGGTGTGCCGAGCTTGTAGCGTCATACCCAAGAAGACTTGAGGCTGTAATCACTGCCAAAGGTGCTTCAACAAAATACTGAGTGAAGGGTTTTAATACTTATGGAAATGTGATTGTAGCAATGTCCGTTTGTACACAGAGGCAGACGCAGTATAGAGGTAAGGGATTTTCTCCCGTTTATTTTAACAAAGGGGTCCGCTGGCACGGCTCGGCTTTCCAGCCTCGTTCAAAGTCTTTTTTCCCTTTGGTCCTGTGCTCGGCTCGGCTCTCCTCTGCTCTCGCCGTCAGCTTCTCCAGCTTAGCTCCCTTACTGAAATGGCAGAAGCACACCCATCTTAAACATTCGCCGGCGAGACTTAATTCGCAGCAGGTGTGCAACAAAAGTCTCGCCGACACAACCCCGGCCACGGTCCTGTAGCTCCCTCTACAGGCCGAACGCTGCATGTCCCCCCACAGTGATATTTCAGTTTTTTATTTTTAATAGATTAGCAAACATTTCTAAAAACCTGTATTGGCTTTGTCATTATGGGGTATTTTGTGTAGACTGATGAGGGAAAAAATGTATCCATTTTAGAATAAGGCTGTAACATAACAAAATGTGGAAAAAGTGAAGGGGTCTGAATACTTTCCGAATGCACTGTATGCCATATTTTACAACACCACAGACACACACACGCATGCACGCACTCATCACGTTGAACTGTAGTGTGTCACTTTGTGCCACTTCATGTGGTAGTTGAATGCCATAAACACTCTCTGCCTGCATGGTGCCCAACCACATACAGTTAGGTCCGGAAATATTTGTGACACAGAGTGACACAATTTGCACAATTTTGGCTCTGTACGCCACCACAATGGATTTGAAATGAAACAATCGAGATGCAATTGAAGTGCAGACTTTCAACTTGAATTCAAGGGGTTGAACAAAAATATATTATGAAACATTTAGGAATTGCAACCAGTCCCCTATTTTCAGGGGCTCAAATGTAATTGGACAAATTAACAATCATAAATAACATTTTTAATACTTTGTCGAGAATCCTTTGCAGGCAATGACTGCCTGAGTTTTCTCCTTTGTGATGCTTTGCCAGGCCTTTACTGCAGCTGTCTTCAGTTGTTGTTTGTTTGTGGGTCTTTCTGCCTTCAGTTTTGTCTTCAGCAAGTGAAATGCATGCTCGATCGTGTTGAGATCAGGTGATTGACTCGGCTATTGCAGAATATTCCACTTTTTTGCCTTAAAAAACTCCTGGGTTGCTTTCGCAGTATATTTTGGGTCATTGTCCATCTGTACTGTGAAGCGCTGTTCAATCAAATTTGCTGAATTTGGTTGAATCTGAGCAGACAGTATATCCCTAAACACTTCAGAATTCATCCGGCTGCTTCTGTCCTCTGTCACATCATCAATAAACACAAGTGACCCAGTGCCATTGGAAGCCATGCATGCCCATGCCATCACACTGCCTCCACCGTGTTTTACAGAAGATGTGGTATGCTTCGGATAATGACCCGTTCCAAGCCTTCTCCATACTTTTTTCTTCCCATCATTCTGGCACAGGTTAACCCATTTACTCCTGAAACGCCTGCTAAAAACGGCTCTCAAAACCTATGGTATTCTAGGATAAATGTCCTTATCTCCTGAGGGTTTTCCGAAAAAATACTAAGAATTGTCAACGTCTACCAAAACCTTAATATCTAAGCCTCTGTAGCACATAGAAACATGAAATAAATTACATTTTAAAGGTAAGAATCACAGGTTGTATTAAAACATGCTCCCTTAGCACTAACATACCAACACATTTTTAAAAAAATCCTCAAAATCAGATGGGGAAGAAAAAATATATTTTATTTGATTTATTTATATAACAAATAACATTTTAAACATTTTAAACATGCCAACACACAGACCAAGGCACCTTGGTATGAGAGAGAGGTGGGAAAGGAGTGGGGAGGGAGCTTGGTGGTAGCCTCACTATGTCCTGAATCGAAGGACGTGGTGCATGAAGCACTCGCGGTGCAGAGGAAGGTCACACTGCCTGCACCCCATCAGAGTTGACCCAGGACGCACGTTGGTGCCGTGGTGCTTCAGAGAACACTCCCTACAGGTCTTCCTCTTAGTGTTGATCTGGACCAGGTCATGCTCAGCAGAAGCTCCAGTTGGGCAGGTGGGGAGCACCTGGGGAGCACTTCTTGAAGTGACGGGGACGATCAGCTCCATGGTCAGATCCTCCAGCCAGTCCTTGTAGCCCCCCCTCCTGTACTTCCACTCGGCTCCTCCTGCAGACCTGGCAGCCACAAAGGCATTGTAGCACGCCACCGTAGCAAAGTAAAAGAACAGCCTCCTCCACCACTTTGTAGACCGATGTTGGATCTGGTAGTAGCCCACCATCTGGTCCAGAAGGTCTACCCCCTTCATATGTTGCTGATAGTCAGCAAGGCATGCTGGCACCCGAACCTCCATCTGGCGTTGACCATTGGCCTTCCTCCTCACTGACCCATAAGCTGTCGGGTCATGGTAGTTGGAGAGGACCATCACTGCCTTGGTGTCCTGCCAGATGCAGAAGGTCAAGTCATCCCGCTGCGCCACCTTGAACTCATGCCTGTTCAAGCCAGCCTGCTTTGTGAGGTCCTTGTTCTTGGGGAGGTCCTTCCTGTTGGCACGCACCGTTCCACAGCCAAGTGAAGAACACTATCCAGGAGGTAGGCATATCATTATCCAAGTTTACCATAAAGAGAAGACTTCACAAGAGCAAATACAGAGGGTTCACCACAAGGTGCAAACCATTCATAAACCTCAAGAATACAAAGGCCAGATTAGACTTTGCCAAAAAACATCTAAAAAAAGCCAGCCCAGTTCTGGAACAGCATTCTTTCAATCAGAATCAGAATTATTTTATTTGGCCAAGTATATTTACACATACAGGAAATTGACTTGGTGAGGTTGGTGCGTGGACATAAAAAACAAATAGCAAATATTGACAAGAATTTACAAAATAGCCAAGTATTAACAAATTTACAAAAAAGAGCAGCAGAACAATACATCTTGTAGGCACAAGAGGCTGTGAAATGGTTGTGGGGCATGTACACTATAAATTAGAATAATTTTAAATAATTATAAATTACACTGTCAGTGCATTGTTTGTGTGACAGGGTGGGGGGTGGGGGGGTCAGAGAGAGGCAGGGGGCTTTGTTGTGAGCCCCACTGCCATGGGGAAGAAACTGTTCAGGTGGCGCGATGTTTTAGTCTTGATGGACCGGAACCTTTTGCCGGATGGAAGTCTCTGGAAGAGGTGATGACCAGGATGGGAAGGATCAGCGATGATCTTTCCTGCTCTCTTACTGGTCCTGGAGTGGAACAGGTCCAGGAGAGATGGCAGGTTGCAGCCGATGACCTTCTCGGCTGACCGAATGATCCACTGCATTCTGCCTTTGTCCTTGGCAGTGGAGGCAGCAAACCAGACGGTGATTGATGAGCTGAGGATGGACTCAATGATGGCCGTGTAGAACTCAACCATCACTTTCTGCGGCATGTTGAATTTCTTTAGCTGCCGTAGGAAGAACATCCTCTGCTGGGCCTTCTTGATGGTGGAGGTGATGTGAGGTTCTTTGAAATTATTGTCCCCAGGAATCTGAATGACTCCACAATGGTTTGACTCCACAAGAAGTTTGGAACCACCAAGACTCTTCCTAGAGCTGGCCGCAATAGGGGGAGAAGGGCCATCGTCAGGGAAGTGACCAAGAACCCAATGGTCACTCTGACAGAGCTCCGGAGTTCCTCTGTGGAGATGGGAGAACCTTCCAGAAGGACAACCATCTCTGCAGCACTCCACCAATCAGGCCTTTATGGTAGAGTGGCCAGACGAAAGCCACTCCTCAGTAAAAAGCACATGACAGCCCGCTTGGAGATTGCCAAAAGGCACCTAAAAGACTCTCAGACCATGAGAAACACGATTCTCTGGTCTGATGAAACCAAGATTCAACTCTTTGGCCTGAATGCCAAGCGTCACGTTTGGAGGAAACCAGGCACTGCTCATCACCTGGCCAATACCATCCCCACGGTGAAGCATGGTGGTGGCAGCATCATGCTGTGAGGATGTTTTTTAGCAGCAGGGACTGGGAGACTAGTCAGGATCGAGGGAAAGATTAACGAAGCAAAGTACAGAGTACCTTGATGAAAACCTGCTCCAGAGCGCTCAGGACCTCAGACTGGGGCGAAGGTTCACCTTCCAACGGGACAATGACAAGCACACAGCCAAGACAATGCAGGAGTGGCATCGGGACAAGTGTCTGAATGTCCTTGAGTGGCCCAGCCAGAGCCCGGACTTGAACCAGATCGAACATCTCTGGAGAGACCTGAAAATAGCTGTGCACCGACTCTCCCCATCCAACCTGACAGAGCTTGAGAGGATCTGCAGAGAAGAATGGGAGAAACTCCCCAAATACAGGTGTGCCGAGCTTGTAGCGTCATACCCAAGAAGACTTGAGGCTGTAATCACTGCCAAAGGTGCTTCAACAAAATACTGAGTGAAGGGTTTTAATACTTATGGAAATGTGATTGTAGCAATGTCCGTTTGTACACAGAGGCAGACGCAGTATAGAGGTAAGGGATTTTCTCCCGTTTATTTTAACAAAGGGGTCCGCTGGCACGGCTCGGCTTTCCAGCCTCGTTCAAAGTCTTTTTTCCCTTTGGTCCTGTGCTCGGCTCGGCTCTCCTCTGCTCTCGCCGTCAGCTTCTCCAGCTTAGCTCCCTTACTGAAATGGCAGAAGCACACCCATCTTAAACATTCGCCGGCGAGACTTAATTCGCAGCAGGTGTGCAACAAAAGTCTCGCCGACACAACCCCGGCCACGGTCCTGTAGCTCCCTCTACAGGCCGAACGCTGCATGTCCCCCCACAGTGATATTTCAGTTTTTTATTTTTAATAGATTAGCAAACATTTCTAAAAACCTGTATTGGCTTTGTCATTATGGGGTATTTTGTGTAGACTGATGAGGGAAAAAATGTATCCATTTTAGAATAAGGCTGTAACATAACAAAATGTGGAAAAAGTGAAGGGGTCTGAATACTTTCCGAATGCACTGTATGCCATATTTTACAACACCACAGACACACACACGCATGCACGCACTCATCACGTTGAACTGTAGTGTGTCACTTTGTGCCACTTCATGTGGTAGTTGAATGCCATAAACACTCTCTGCCTGCATGGTGCCCAACCACATACAGTTAGGTCCGGAAATATTTGTGACACAGAGTGACACAATTTGCACAATTTTGGCTCTGTACGCCACCACAATGGATTTGAAATGAAACAATCGAGATGCAATTGAAGTGCAGACTTTCAACTTGAATTCAAGGGGTTGAACAAAAATATATTATGAAACATTTAGGAATTGCAACCAGTCCCCTATTTTCAGGGGCTCAAATGTAATTGGACAAATTAACAATCATAAATAACATTTTTAATACTTTGTCGAGAATCCTTTGCAGGCAATGACTGCCTGAGTTTTCTCCTTTGTGATGCTTTGCCAGGCCTTTACTGCAGCTGTCTTCAGTTGTTGTTTGTTTGTGGGTCTTTCTGCCTTCAGTTTTGTCTTCAGCAAGTGAAATGCATGCTCGATCGTGTTGAGATCAGGTGATTGACTCGGCTATTGCAGAATATTCCACTTTTTTGCCTTAAAAAACTCCTGGGTTGCTTTCGCAGTATATTTTGGGTCATTGTCCATCTGTACTGTGAAGCGCTGTTCAATCAAATTTGCTGAATTTGGTTGAATCTGAGCAGACAGTATATCCCTAAACACTTCAGAATTCATCCGGCTGCTTCTGTCCTCTGTCACATCATCAATAAACACAAGTGACCCAGTGCCATTGGAAGCCATGCATGCCCATGCCATCACACTGCCTCCACCGTGTTTTACAGAAGATGTGGTATGCTTCGGATAATGACCCGTTCCAAGCCTTCTCCATACTTTTTTCTTCCCATCATTCTGGCACAGGTTAACCCATTTACTCCTGAAACGCCTGCTAAAAACGGCTCTCAAAACCTATGGTATTCTAGGATAAATGTCCTTATCTCCTGAGGGTTTTCCGAAAAAATACTAAGAATTGTCAACGTCTACCAAAACCTTAATATCTAAGCCTCTGTAGCACATAGAAACATGAAATAAATTACATTTTAAAGGTAAGAATCACAGGTTGTATTAAAACATGCTCCCTTAGCACTAACATACCAACACATTTTTAAAAAAATCCTCAAAATCAGATGGGGAAGAAAAAATATATTTTATTTGATTTATTTATATAACAAATAACATTTTAAACATTTTAAACATGCCAACACACAGACCAAGGCACCTTGGTATGAGAGAGAGGTGGGAAAGGAGTGGGGAGGGAGCTTGGTGGTAGCCTCACTATGTCCTGAATCGAAGGACGTGGTGCATGAAGCACTCGCGGTGCAGAGGAAGGTCACACTGCCTGCACCCCATCAGAGTTGACCCAGGACGCACGTTGGTGCCGTGGTGCTTCAGAGAACACTCCCTACAGGTCTTCCTCTTAGTGTTGATCTGGACCAGGTCATGCTCAGCAGAAGCTCCAGTTGGGCAGGTGGGGAGCACCTGGGGAGCACTTCTTGAAGTGACGGGGACGATCAGCTCCATGGTCAGATCCTCCAGCCAGTCCTTGTAGCCCCCCCTCCTGTACTTCCACTCGGCTCCTCCTGCAGACCTGGCAGCCACAAAGGCATTGTAGCACGCCACCGTAGCAAAGTAAAAGAACAGCCTCCTCCACCACTTTGTAGACCGATGTTGGATCTGGTAGTAGCCCACCATCTGGTCCAGAAGGTCTACCCCCTTCATATGTTGCTGATAGTCAGCAAGGCATGCTGGCACCCGAACCTCCATCTGGCGTTGACCATTGGCCTTCCTCCTCACTGACCCATAAGCTGTCGGGTCATGGTAGTTGGAGAGGACCATCACTGCCTTGGTGTCCTGCCAGATGCAGAAGGTCAAGTCATCCCGCTGCGCCACCTTGAACTCATGCCTGTTCAAGCCAGCCTGCTTTGTGAGGTCCTTGTTCTTGGGGAGGTCCTTCCTGTTGGCACGCACCGTTCCACAAGCTTGCACCCCCTTGGTCTTGAGGTCCACCATCAACTTCACACCGGTGTAAAAGTTGTCCATGTATACGGACAGGTTGGACCCGAAATAAGGTGTCGCCAGGTCTGAGACTATCCGGTGAGCCAGGTCTTTCTCAGTCTTACCCTGAATGGCCCCCGTGTACACCTGAAAATTGGTGATATAGCCTGTATTGCTCTCCGCCATGACCCACACCTTTATTCCCCACTTCACCGGCTTCTTGGGGAGGTACTGCCGGAAGCCCAGGCGTCCCTTGAACTTCACCATGGACTCATCCACGGTCACAAAGCCATTGACCTCATAGAGCACCTGGAATCTAACCAGGAGCTTCCAGAGCTTGTCCGATTTGTCCACGGCAGGGTCCATGTTATCTTGGAGATGGAGATATCTGAAAATGCATATGATAAGATTAATGAGTTTAAGCCTAACATGTATTGCCATCATTGTATTTATTTATATGTATTAGTAAGAGAACGGAACTCGGAAGAGAGCGCAAGAAAACAAAACACAAATCATTACCTCCAGATCATGTCGAAGCGGTCCCTTGCCATGGCCTTGGGGACGTGGGTCTGGTACAACCATTTGGTCTGCCTCCAGTAATCCCTGCGTGGTGGCAGCTTCAAAATACCGAATGTGAAACACAGCCCGACAAATGTCTTCATCTCCGTTTTGGAGACAGGGTTCCACTTGGAGTTGGTGGGGATCTGACCGCGCGTCTCTTCAGCGTACCGATTCGTTTCCGTCACCAACATGTCCCAAAGCTCATCGTTAAAAATACGCGAAAAGACATCCAGGGGGCTAGCATCCACGGGGATCGGCTGCTTCACCCCCGTTTGCGGGTGAACTGCTTCGCATTGCGCGGCTGGTAACCCTCGGTTTTCCAGTCTACCTGGAATCCGAGAAAGTCGTCCTCCTCCTCTCCTTCTGTCCACAAATCCCACTCCTGTGCTCTATCCAAAGGATCATCTGGTAGATAATCATCGTCTACCTCCTCCTCCCTCTCAAACTCCTCATTCTCTCCCAACTCTGTCACTGCCCTCGCTGTCAAAATTTTCCTCTCCTGTAGCCATCTCGCCGCTCTCCAAAACAAATCTACAATAAACGCACATGATTTACGTGATTTTCGGCGAATCACACGACATTTGGGTGCTCACATGTTTTTAAAAAATCAAAAAGACCCACCTGATGTGTATTTGAACCAATGACAGTGCATTATATGCTGCACGCCTCATGAAAAATACGACAAATAAAAAATGCTGCGCCACGCAGCATCCGGCAGGAGAGTCAGAGTTGCGCTACGCAGCAACCGGCGGGAGATGCAATGTTGCGTCGCGCAGCATCCGGCACAAATGGGTTAATTGATGTGACAAAGTTGATGTTATCTTTCTCTCCTCCACAGATGCACTTGGCTCTGTACTGCTTCACCAACGGCCAGCTGTCCACTGCCCTGAAGCTGCTCTACCGCGCCCGTTACCTCATGCTGATGGTGTGCGGGGAGGACCACCCAGAGATGGCACTGCTAGACGTCAGTGGGATCCACCCTTGTCTCGTAGTCTTTGATTTAAACCCATACTCTGTTGTATGGGTCTGAGAGGAGTCGTGTTCCTCAGATGTCGTTTACCCTGTTTGTGAAACACCATTTTTGGATGTGTGACTACAACCGATTTCTAGAATGTGCATTTGTATTCCTGTTGTTCTCCCTCTGGTCCGTGTCTCCCTCCTGTAGAGTAATATTGGGCTGGTTCTGCATGGCGTGATGGAGTACGACCTGTCTCTGAGGTTCCTGGAGAACGCCTTGGCCATCAACTTCAAATACCACGGCTCTCACTCCCTCAAAGTGGCCCTCATGTAAGAGGGTTGCAGTGTTAAAAAAGCATGAAAACGCACACCATAGTTTGGTGAGGTGCAGGCTGACGGGTGAAAAGAAAAGAGAGAACTGCATACTCTTGCTCCGATGCTAATTATTTGTTTAATGTTGAAACGGCCGAAATGTTGGTTTAATAAATTATTTGCATCAGCGCAAGAGTGTGCGGCTCTCTTTCCATCTTCTTAGAGAGTTGCTAGTCCTCACTGTTTTGTTTTCGTCCAGTCGTCATCTGGTTGCGAGGGTATATGAGAGCAAGGCAGAGTTCCGCTCCGCTCTGCAGCACGAAAAGGAGGGCTACACCATCTACAAGAACCAGGTAACCTCTTCGACAGCCTTGTGTCTGCTCCTCTGCAGTTCCTAGATTATTTACTGACGTTGTGTATTTGATTGCGAGAAAATCTACTAAACTATAAACAGTTTGTATTTCTTAATCAGTTTTTTTAAGCACGCTTATGTTCTTACTCTCTCCCTCCTGCTCTCATCCCTCTCTCCATCCTCCTCTCAGGTGGGAGAGGCCCATGAGAAGACTAAGGAGAGCTCAGAGTACCTGAAATACCTCACACAGCAGGCCGTGGCCCTGCAGAGAACCATGAATGAGATCTACAAGAACGGCTCCAACGCCAGCATCATGCCCCTCAAGGTTGGTCCATCGGGCACAGGGATTCATGTTGGATTTATGGGGCCATTTTGTCCATGCTGAATACACTTTTAGCATCAAGAGAGAATCTTTATCTGAGTTTTCTTGTAATTTCACTGTGATTTCTGTTGTTGTTTCTCTTGTTCTCCAGTTCACAGCTCCCAGTATGGCCAGTGTTCTGGAGCAGCTCAATATCATCAACGGAATCATATTTGTACCTCTCAGGTAAAAAGGGGCACAATATAATAAATAACATACATAAAATAAAGACAGTAAGGTCAAAGGCATACTATCCTCTTTTAAGCTTGGGTCTTACCTAGATAATTCCAAAATACGTAACTGTTAATTATAATGAAAATGTAAATATGAGGCGGGCCCAGAGTTCACTCCTGGTATCCCCCTCTGCAGTCAAAAGGACTTGGAGAACCTGAAGGCCGAGGTCCAGAGGCGGCAGCAGCTGCAGGAAATGGGAAGGAGCGTGGAGCTCATGGAGAACGGTCCACTAGAGCTGGAGGACAAAATACCAATTGACGATTAACATCAACCCCACACCCCCTACACACGACCCTCTACAAGGGGGAGGCAGTGATGCAACAGCCATCTGCTAGAGCCTGTGGACCTGAGAACCGAGCTGTCTAAAATGGGAGAATTGAATAAAAGGGAATATAGAATCAATGTAATCGTGCAATCTGAAAGCCCCTGCCCCAAGAACTCAGCCAAGGAGCAGAGCGAATGTCTCTGATATCTGCTGCTGTGCGTGTGCCAGTGTGTGTGTGTGCGCCTGCCTGTGTGTGTGTGTGCCTGCCTGTGTGTGTGTGTGTGTGTGCCTGCCTGTGTGCGTGCCTGCCTCTGTGTGTGCCTGCGTGTGTGTGCGCGCCTGCCTGCCTGCGTGTGCCTGCCTGCATGTGTGTGTCTGTCTGTGTGTAGCGTCCGCCAGTGTGTGTGTGTGCGCGTGTGCCTGCCTGTGTGTGTGCCTGCCTGCATGTGTGTGTCTGCCTGTGTGTAGCGCCTGCCTGTGTGTGTGTGTGTGTGTGCATGCCAGTGTGTGTGTGTTGTTATGGAAAATACATTGATGGAACTGTTTTCAGGTTATACACTTTCATATGACTGATACAACTTGTGTAAATACTGTGATTACATTTTCTCTTGCCACACCTCTAAAGTTCTATAGCCATTGTTCTGAGGAGCACTGTATAATTTACCATATGAAAAGCGGTGGTTTCGGAGGGAGTGGTGAGGGAGCGCAGTAATGGGGGAACAGACATCTTGACAGACATCTTGCTGATAGGTGTGAAATGTTGAACGCCGATTCATCAGTAAGAAAGTCTCCCCATTGTTCATTCTCTCCCGCCCTCTCTCACGTAAGCACAAGCCCATCAGCCAATAGCCTTGGCGGCGCCTACCATTATGTTTAAACTGTATAAAAGACAACCCTGATAATTGCCTCTTCAGACTTGCGCTGAACAGACCCCTGGATCTACGCTGGGCTGCTGTTACGCTCTTGTCTCTTGTTTGCAAACAATAAACACCGGACTCAGATATTGTGGCTACTCAGGACTTGTTTCTTGATTCTTACCTCCGAAGAGCTGAAGTACAGAGTGGTAAATCCTAGACTTCCACCACAGTGTGCGTGCCTGCCTGCCTGTGTGTGTGTGTGCCTGTGTTACAACCCGGCTCGCTAGGGGAAAAAGGGAAGCAACATAAAACCAGATGGATTTGGTAAATTATAGTTATTTTATTAACAAGGAACTTAGATCATTTTATAAAGGTAACAAGGGTGACACAGAATAGGCGACTACTACAAAGGAAAAAAGGGCCGGCAGGGGCTGTTCAACAAACAAATATAACCAAAAGAGAGCTCATAAAAGGCGAGCAAAACCGAAACATTCATTATTTAACCAAAACCAAAGCGAAAACAAAACCTCACTGGCCTAATGCAGCGGACAAAACTTAAATACAGGCAAGAACAGCCACCTCTACTCCTCGAGTGTCTAAACAAAAGAATCCACTACGTGTGGTGCAAATCAGTACAACAAAACTAAACTTGGCCCAATTTTCTGTAACAATAACAAATAATAGTCGAGTGCGCTATGCACAGTACTACGATACAAACCGAAATCTTTCTAACACAAGTCTCTACCCAAAGTCTCGCAAGGGAACTGTTCAAACACACACAGCCCCCTGACTGACAAGCTGGCCCCCACTTTTATACGCCCGATAGGCGCGCTTGTTGGGACGTATCCAATCCGGATCCCCGCTGGCGATAACGGAGTGGGCGGAGCCTCTGAGTCTGGTAGCGCCCAGCCTGCCTGCCTGTGTGTGTGCCTGCCAGTGTGTGTCTGCCTGCCTGCCTGTGTGTGTGTGTGTGTGCCTGTGTGACAGTCGCAGCTTCACTCCTCCCGGGTCTGTGTTTGTTGTTGTGTGTGTTCTGTGTTTGTCTCCTTAATGTTGTGCAGCAGGCTCCATATGGTCCATGGTTCGAAGGCTCCGCCCATGTCCTGGTTGATCAATCACCATTCCACCAATCAGCCCAAGCCACATGGTCTATAAAAAGCCTGCTTGAGTCAGTGTTCTGGAGCTGTGCTAGCTCACCACCTTACTCGTATTGGTTTGATTCAGATCTTGTTTCGTGTATTTAGTGATCATCCATATAGGGATATTTGTTGCTGTGTGTTACGGCCGCAGTCGATACCCGCCCGTATATGTCTCTTGTTATGCTGTCAAGCAGGCTGGGCGCTACAATATACCGAGGCTCCGCCCACTCCGTCGGCATCGCCAGCGCGGATCCGGACTGGATACATCTCAACCAGCGTGCCTATCGGGTCCCAGCGCGGGCCGTATAAAAAGTCGGGCCAGCTTGTCAGTCGGTGGGCTGTGTGTGTTTGAACAGTACCCGTGAGAGACTTGTTAGAACAATAGACTTTGTAGAAACTTGTTAGCACGCTAGATTTTTGTAGAGACCTGTGAGAAAGACATACTTGGTATTGTGATACTGTGTATAGCACAATCGATTATTATTTGTTATGGTTACCGAAAATTGGGCCAAGTTTAGTTTTGATGTACTGATTTTGCATCACACTTAGTAGATTCCTTTGTTTAGATGCTCCAGGAGTAGAGGTGGCTGTTCTTAACTGTATTTAAGTTTTGTCCACTGCTTTAGGCCAGTGAGGTTTTGTTTTCGCTTTGGTTTTGATTAGAAGTCACCTTGTCACGTAGTTTGTTAATGTTAGAAACACCAGGGCTAGGGGCGACTGTGGGTTTATGTACTTTTGTTTGAGATTGTTGTTTAGTTAGTGAGGTTTTTGGTTTATTGGTATTTACTTTTATTTGAGCTCAGATAGGAGCAGGGACTCACTCTTTTTGGAGTCCAGTTTTCTTTTGTGGTTATTGTTTATTTGGTTCTTTGATTTCCCCTGCGCCCATAGGGAATTTGCCTCCTTTTCGTTGTAGTTTGGGATTGTGGGGGGACATGCAGCGTTCGGCCTGTAGAGGGTGCTACAGGACCGTGGCCAGGATGCGGGAGCGTGGCTTTGTCGCACACCTGTTGCGAATGAAGCCTCGTTACCAAATGGCGATAAGATGTGTGTGCCTCTGCTTTTCAGTAGGAGAGTGGCGGTGAAGAGAAAAGGTGCTGAAGACACGCGGACTGGAAAGTCGCGGGGCAGAAAGCATATTACCATAACTCAAGACTGAACAATAAACGGGTTGATTCCCAAGTTCCACTACCTCTGTGTCCGGACCATTGTTACATTGGCGCCCAACGTGGGGCAGAGGAATGGAGACGCTGACTACGGCCATTACGAGGATGACGATGATCCTGGAACAGCAGGCCCTCCTGCAGCAGAACCAGCAGGCCGCGGTGGGAGAGCTGACAACGGCGAGGGCTGAGAACCGTGCCCTCCTCCGGGACCTCGTCAGGGCCATCAAGGCGGGGCGGGCGCCCGGGTCGGCACAAGGTCCCCCCAAGGTCCACCTCCAGAAAATGGGGGACCTGGACGACCCGGAGGCGTTCCTGGCGATGTTTGAGGGGACGGCGAGGATCTCAGGGTGGCCGGACGGCGAGTGGGCATACCATCTGCTGCCCCTCCTGTCAGGTGAGGCGCAGCTCGCTGCCCACAGCCTACCAGCGGCCGCCCAACGGGACTACCCATCCCTGGCTCGGGCAATTTGAGACCTCCTGGGCCTCACACCGGAGGAACACCGTGGCCGGTTCCGGGCCCTGACGATGGAGGAGGGGAGCCGGCCCTTTGCCTACGCCCAGCGGCTGCGGGACAGCGCGTGGCGGTGGCTGGACCCGAGGAACAGCTCGGCGGAGGAGGTGTGGGGACGGGGTGGTGTTAGAACAGTTCCTCACGGGGCTCCAGGCCTGAACCGCCGCCTGGGTCCAGTACCACCGGCCCCAGGATCTCGCGGCCGCCGCGGGCTTGGCAGAGGACCATCTCTCCCTCCCACCGCGGGAGCCACGACGACCAACCCCGGCCCCCGGGAGGAGCCGAGGGACCAGAAGGAGAGAGGCCGGCGCCCGCTCCGAGGACGAGATGGCAGGGGCGCGCAAATCGAGAGCCAGCCCTGACCCCACAGGAAGCACCCCGAGCGACAGGGGGGGTGTGTTGGCGATGCGGACGGCCGGGCCATGTTCAGGCCGAGTACCCAGTGATGGAGGTGGGGCATGTCGTCCGCATCGGCGACATACCGGGCCCTCCCCCCGGACCAGGAGCGGCGTATCGTGTTCCGGTAAGGATACAGCATGATGCGCACCAGGCGTTCTTGGATTCGGGCTGCATGCAGTCCATGATCCAGGAGTGCCTGGTTCGACCGGGGGCATTGTTAAAGGCATCGAGGGTGTTGGTGAAGTGTGTGCATGGGGACATCCACGAATACCCTGTGGTCGCTATTTAAATTCATTATGAGGGAAAAAAACATCGTGTACAGGCGGCGGTTAGCCCGCGCCTCACGCATCCCCTGATTCTGGGTGTAGATTGGGAGGGGTTTCCTCAAGCGGTAAAGTGGGCTACCGGGGTGCGTGCACGACAGAGAGGGAAGTGTGAGGCGTGTAATGTCCTCTGTGCTGAGGCGGTGCCTCGCGACACTGCCGAGGAGCCGGAGCCGGCGGGGGGGTCTCAACCCGAGATTTCCCCGCCGAACTATCCGCTGCTCGGTGACTTCCCCCTCGAGCAGATTTGTGTTGGTCTTGATAGATTACGCAACCCGATACCCTGAGGCAATACCGCTGCGCAATATTTCTGCCAGGAGTGTAGCGCAGGCATTGTTTCAAGTATTCTCCCGCGTGGGAATCCTGAAAGAGATTCTCACCGACCAGGGCACTAATTTTATGTCACGCACCCTTAAAGAACTGTACGGGTTTTTGAACATCAAGGTGGTTCGAACCAGTGTTTACCACCCGGCCATTGATGGCCTTTGTGAGCGATTCAATCGGACCTTGAAATCAATGATCCGGAAGTTTGTACACGAGGATAGTCGGAATTGGCATAAATGGCTAGATCCCCTGCTGTTTGCGGTACGGGAAGTCCCCCAAGCTTCCACCAGGTTTTCCCCGTTTGAATTACTCTACGGGCGTAAGCCCCGGGGTGTCCTAGACCTTCTTAAAGAAAATTGGGAGGAAGGGTCTAGCGAGAGTAAAAGTGAGATTCAATACGTCCTGCATTTGCGCACAAAGCTCCACGCCCCAGGGGTTATCTCACGCAAGCATTTGCAGCAAGCCCAGGAGCGTCAAAAGCGGCTATACGACAGGGGAACTAACCTGCGAGAATTTACACCGGGAGACAAGGTGCTCATTTCTGTTACCCACCTCCAGCACGAAATTACTCGCGAAGTGGCAAGGGCCGTTTGTGGTCACACGTCGCATGGGGGACGTGGATTATGAGGTAGTACGCTCGGACCGGGCGCATAGCTTGCAGGTGTATCACGTAAATCTCCTAAAAAAATGGAACGACGTGGTCACTGTTGCTCTGGCTACAATAATTCCAGAGAGAGATGAATTTGGACCGGAAGTCCTAAAATCAAAAGTAAGAACTCCGGTCGGTATTGATAACCATCTTTCTGCTAGCCAGGCCACGGACGTTGCAGATTTGCAAGCTAAGTTCACCGACGTGTTCTCTCCCCTGTCCGGTCGGACTACGCTTATCGACCACCATATAGAAACGCAGCCGGGTTTAGCGGTGCGCACGCGTCCCTATAGGTTACCGGTACACAAGCGAGACATTGTGTGCAGGGAATTGGAAGCCATGCTGGAGCTGGGTGTGGTCGAGGAGTCCCGCAGTGACTGGTGTAGCCCCATCGTGCTTGTCAACAAGCCGGATGGGGTTAGACGGTTCTGTGTGGATTATAGAAGGGTTAATGCGGTCTCCAAATTCGATGCCTACCGGTTGCCCCGGGTTGACGAGCTCTTGGACCGGCTTAGCACGGCCAAATATTTCACGACATTGGATTGTACGAAGGGATACTGGCAGATTCCACTCTCGCCGGTATCCCGGGAGAAGACTGCATTCTCCACTCCCCTCGGGCTATACCAGTTCACGGTGCTCCCTTTAGGGTTGTTCGGAGCCCCAGCCGCTTTTCAGCGCCTCATGGACCGCATTCTGTGGCCGCACTCTGCCTATGCTGCGGCTTACCTGGATGACATTGTCATTTACAGTGACACCTGGGTGCAGCATGTGCAGAGTGTGGCGGCTGTTCTGCGGTCCCTGAGGCAGGCGGGGCTGACGGCCAACCCGAAGAAGTGCGTGATTGGGCGGAGGGAGATCCGGTATCTGGGGTACCACTTGGGTCAAGAGGAGGTGCGTCCGCAGATTGAAAAGACTGCGGCCATCGCCGCCTCTCCGCGGCCCAAGACTAAGAAGGAGGTGAGGGCCTTCCTGGGGCTGGCTGGCTATTACCGGCAGTTCGTGCCGGGATTTTCAGAGCTGGCCAGTCCCTTGACGGACCTCACCTGGAAGGGTGCCCCGGATCCGGTCCAATGGTCAGGCCAGTGCCAGGGGTCGTTCGAGGCCCTTAAGGGCGCTCTTTGTGGAGAAACGGTCCTGTATGCGCCTGTTTTTAACCTCCCTTTCTCCCTACAGACGGATGCGTCGGATAGAGGCCTGGGAGCAGTGATGACCCAGCAGGTGGAGGGGGCTGACCGGCCGGTGCTGTACCTGAGCCGCGAACTGTCGCAGAGGGAGGGCCGGTACAGCACGGTGGAGAAGGAGTGCCTGGCCATCAAGTGGGTGGTCGGCGCCCTCTGTTACTACCTGCTGGGTCGCGCTTTCACCCTCTACTCCGACCATGCTCCCCTCCAGTGGCTCCACCGCATGAAGGATGTGAACGCGAGGATCACCCGGTGGTATCTTGCGTTGCAGCCCTTCAACTTTTCGGTCGTGCACAGACCGGGGGTGCAGATGGTCGTGGCAGACTTCCTCTCCCGTGCAGGGGGGGGGGGGGAGTAGGCTGTCGGCCGTTGTATCCCCGGCCTGTGTCGGGCGGTGGGGGTATGTGGGGGGACATGCAGCGTTCGGCCTGTAGAGGGTGCTACAGGACCGTGGTCAGGATGCGGGAGCGAGGCTTTGTCGCACACCTGTTTGCGAATGAAGCCTCGTTACCAAATGGTGATAAGATGTGTGTGCCTCTGCTTTTCAGTAGGAGAGTGGCGGTGAAGAGAAAAGGTGCTGAACACCTTTTCTGGAACAATGACTGGAACAAGCGGACTGGAAAGTCGCGGGGCAGAAAGCATATTACCATAACTTAAGACTGAACAATAAACGGGTTGATTCCCAAGTTCCACTACCTCTGTTTCCGGACCATTGTTACAGGGATCTAAAGACATTTCAATTTCCCTGTTAATAAATAACTTTAATTTTACCCACACCATCGGGTTTATGTTGCTTCTCTTTTTCCTAGCAAGCTAGGGTCGTAACTGGTGTGTGCTGGCCAGTGTGTGTGTCAGCCTGCCTGTGTGTGCCTGCCTGCCAGTGTGTGTGTGTCTGCCTGCCTGCCAGTGTGTGTGTCTGCCTGTCTGTGTGTGTGTGTGTGTGTAGCGGCCTTCCAAAGTTTCTTAAAATCCAAATTAAGGCCGTGGATCGAGTGAACAGGTGGTCCCTTTCAAACACACTTCCGACACTTTCTTTAGAAAAATATATCCATTTATTGCCACAAAAGATGAATCAAAATGACTTGATAATTCCAGCAATATTGTAAGGTAAACAAAAGTTAACTTAGATATTCCACAGATGATCAAAAGCTTTCAAAAGTGAGAAAAGTGGTCAAAAAATTGTTTGCCACCACCTTCACCTGACCCGACATTTGCGTTACCAATTCCCAATCAACCCAAAGGCCTACAAGTGACGTATTTTCCATCTTTACCGTAAAACTAAGAGTAAACAGTCATATACATTCAAAATCGTACCAAATACCATATACATTCAAAATCACTAAAGAATAATTAAAGAATAACTAAAGAATAATATTCTTAAGGGCATGATTATGCATATTAATATCAATATCAAAATGGCTACGACATTCCGGCCCCTAATTCTTGTATTACAAGCAATTACAACAAAGCATCAGTAGCCATTACAATGCACAATGCAGTATTAAACAAATGCATGATCTAATGGATTTAACACATTATCAACTAGATATAATAGTCCATATTACTTGCAAAAAATACCAATTTTCGCTTCCTTTTTTTTTTTATTTTATTTTTTTTAAATAGTCCATAGATGTCTTCTTTGAAAATCCTAAAAGGTCAAAAAACAGATAAAGACAAATGTCGAGGGACAAATGCTCCATGTGATTGATGCTAATGGACCGTAGGCTTGTGTTCAAAAAGATGTATGTTGCATAATGAGGTGTAAAGCATGTCAGTAAATGAGCATCAGTGTGTGCAGAGTCAGGGGTTCCAGAACTTGACTCAGTTGAAGGCAGACATTCACTGTTGCCTTTACACTGCCTCCATCAGGAAACAGATCTTGTTGATGGGTTTTTCTAATTCACTTGTCCGTGTTTTGACACGAACACGGCGAACAAATCCTTTAGAATCTGCCATGGCTTCAGTGATGCGTCCAATGGGCCAAGAATTTCTTGGTGCAGATTCATCCATGATGAGCACAACATCTCCAACAGCAAAGTTCCTGTGAATCTTATTCCATTTTTGTCGCTCTTGCAACATGGGGAGGTACTCCCTCACCCACCTTTTCCAGAATAGGTCCATGATGTACTGAACTTGCCTCCAACGCCTCCGAACATACAAGTCCTTTTTCTGGAATAAACCAGGCGGCAGGATTGGTTTGCCCTTTAGTTGGAGTAAATGGTTGGGGGTTAAAGCTTCAATGTCATTAGGATCATTTGAAGAGGGGGTGATAGGGCGGTCATTCAATATCGCCTCCACTTCACAAAAAACTGTCTGCAATGCTTCATCATCTAATACTTGCTGCTTTACCACTGAACATAGCACTTTTTTTACTTCCTGCACCAAGCGCTCCCACACGCCTCCATGATGGGCTCCATATGGGGGGTTGAAGGTCCATCTTATGCCATCCTGTGTTAAACTGTTTTGGATTTTGCTTTGATTCAGTTCTGAGATGGCTTGCTTTAGTTCACGATTTGAGCTGACAAAGTTTGTTCCATTGTCTGACCGGATTTCCTTAACTTGCCCTCTGCGGCAAATGAATCTTCTTATTGCATTTATACAGGAATCTGTATCAAGAGAATGCGCCACCTCCAGGTGGACTGCACGACAAGTAAGGCAGGTGAACAGGACTCCATACCTTTTTACAAAGCTCCTGCCTCTCTTTACTTCCATTGGTCCGAAGTAATCCACGCCAACATGTGTGAATGGTGGAAGATCCGCTAAGACTCTGTCAGCAGGAAGATCAGACATTTTTTGCTCACCTGGTTTTTGCCGTTGTCGTTGGCACGCCATGCACTCTCTGATGACCTTTCTAGCTGCTGAGTTGGCATGAGGGATCCAGTAACGACGACGGAGGGTGAAAAGCATGTGGTTTCTTCCTCTATGACCAACCTTTTCATGTACATGTTGAAGAATGAGCTTTGAAACATGGCTGGCTTTTGGCAAAACTGCAGGATGTTTTGATTCTTCGGGTAAGGGCCGACTTTCTCAACCTCCCACCCACTCTCAACATTCCCTCAGCAACAACCGGATCAAGCTTGTACAGATGGCTTGACTTCTTAACAGCACCAGAGCTCAAGGCAGTCATTTCGTCTCCGTAATATCTTCTCTGCTCAAAGCGTACAATGGCTTCCTCTGCCAAAGACAGGTCATCTGCTGTGAGTTGAGGTTTCCACTTATTTTCTTGTTTAACACAGATTTGATTTCCACAGGGCGTATTCTTTATGTTTTGTTTTTCCTTTATTTTCAGTTGAAGCCTTTCCTTAAGTTTTAAGATCCATGCCACAGCTCTTCTGAGCTTTGTCCAACTGGAAAAGTACATCACCAACTTAGTGGTAGGACACATCTCTGGCTCCAATACAGCTGCACAAGAAAGGATCTCATCCCTCACCTCTGAATTAGCATCTAGATGGACAGGTGTTTCATCCATGACCGCAGGCCACTGACACTGAGGTTTCATGAGAAAATCCGGGCCGCTGATCCAAGTTGGAAATTTTAGGAAGGGGCCTACCTTCATGCCCCGAGAGGCTGCATCAGCAGGATTCAGTTTGGTGTTAATGTGTCTCCACTGAGTGACATTGGACAGTGCTCTAATGAAGGACACTCTATTGGCCACATAGGTTTTAAACTGTGTTGTTGTGTTTGCTATGTATTTTAGAACAGTCATGCTGTCTGACCAGAAGACTGATTCACTCAGGTTAAGCTCTAGATGAGCTGACAACATCTTGTCTAAGCGCACAGCTAAAACTGCGGCTGCGAGTTCCAGACGGGGTATGGTGACTTGTTTAAGTGGTGCCACTCTTGCTTTGCCAATAACAAAGGCAACACACACTTCTTGCTTGCTATTTGACAGCCGAAGGTATGACACAGCACCAAATCCAGCCTCGCTGGCATCACAAAAGTGATGCAGCTGTGCGCCACTGTGATCTCCCCAAAATCTTTGGGTGTGAAACATCTACTAATGCTAAATGTATCAAGCAGAACTAAATCATCCACCCATTTTTGCCAAGCTTGTGCCGTATCTACTGGAATTGCCTCATCCCATCCAAACTTCATCTTGCACAGATGTTGCAGAATCTGCTTTGCAGGGAGAATGACTGGAGCTAAGAAGCCCTTGGGGTCACATATGGAGCTAACAGCAGACAGAATGCCACGTCTTGTCAGTGGCTTGTGTTTGTCCATAATGCTGAAGGTAAAGACGTCCCGTTCAACATCCCATTGTACTCCCAACGCTCTTTCCATGGGGAGCTGGTCCCGGCTGAGGTCCAGTGTCTTTACACCTTTGTAACAATGTCCGTAATACACAGAGGCAGACGC